>NC_136067.1:463270117-463902327 GCF_964261635.1 Lissotriton helveticus | reverse complement strand
CAGGAACCATACAACCAGGCTGAGCTACGACACCGCCACTCTCCACGCACTCAACACCGGCCGAGCCTCCACCTGCTACCGAGCCACCCCAAAGCGCACCCACGGACCCTTTTCCTGCCAAACGTGCAACTTCACCTGCCTCTGCACCGGCACCCCACCCCCAGACCATGTAACAACAACTACCTCAAGTGCATCCTTCTCAACACCCGCTCCGTCCACAAACACGCTATCGAGCTCTGGGACCTCCTCGACACAACTGCACCGGACATCGCCTTCCCCACGGAAACCTGGATGAACGCCTCCTCAACCCCCGACATCACCATAGCCATCCCGGACGGCTACAAGATCACCCGGAAGGACCGCATCAACCAAACCGGAGGAGAAATTGCCATCATCCACAGGAACTCGATCAGCGTCACGACCAACACCGAGAACACCCTTACCTCCGCCAAACATCTACACTTCCAGATCCACACCGACCCTAAGACCACCCTCAGAGGAACCCTCGTCTACAGACCCCCGGGACCACGCACACAATTCAGCAAAGCCATCGCCGATTTCATCAGTGCGCATGCCCTCACCTCCGCAGACTACATTCTCCTGGGCGACCTGAACTTCCAACTGGAGACCAACAATGACAAGAACACCACCTCCCTATTTGAAAACCTCACCAAACTCGAACTTAAGCAACTGGTGACCACCCCCACCCACCTCGCCGGTCACACGCTGGACCCCATTTTCCCCACCAGCAACAACGTCTCCTTCAGCCACACCACCGGCCTACACTGGACAGACCACAGCTATGTCCACTTCACCTTCCAGAAGACCACATCCCACCACCGCCCACAACAGATCCGCCGCAGATGCTGGAGCAAAGTCACCACAGACCAGCTGACCACATCACTGAACCAGAACCCACCAAACGACACAACTGATGCCAACGCTGCCACACGCACACTCACACAGTGGATCAGTGACTGTGCCGACGCCCTCGCACCACTAAAAAACCCCTCCGGCAAGCCCAGCAACAAGAAAGCCACCTGGTTCACCGACGACATCAAGAACACAAAGAAATCATGCCGAACCCTCAAGAAGACCTAGCGCCACAACCAAACAACAGAGAACCTCAAAGCTCTCAAGAACGCCACCCGCAAACACCACTAACTGATCCGCACCACCAAAAGGACCGCTTTCAAGGAACGCCTAGACAACAGCGCGCACAACAGCAAGGAGCTCTTCAGCATCGTGAAAGAACTCTCCAAACCAAGGGCCCACTCCAACGACATCCCACCCTCGCAAGACCTCTGCGACTCCCTCGCCACCTAATTCCACCGCAAGATCGCCGACATACACAACAGCTTCAATGCCCAGACCCCGCTACCAGCCACCGAGCCAACGCCCCCCACCGACACCATCAGCACCTGGACCCCATCAGCATCGAGGACATCACCCACGTCATGAACACCATCTAATCCGGCTCACCATCAGACCCCTGCCCTCACCACATATTCAACACAGCAGATGCCATCATCGCACCCCACCTCCGGCACGTCATGAACAACTCCTTCTTGTCCGCCACCTTCCCAGAGAGCTGCCGAGATCAACGCCCTACTGAAGAAACCCACAGGGGAACCATAGGATCTCAAGAACTTCCGCCCCATCTCCCTACTTCCCTTCCCAGCGAAGGTCTTTGAGAAGACCGTCAACAAACAGCTGACCACCTTACTTGAGGCAAATGGCTCCCTCGACCCTTCCCAGTCCGGCTTCCAAGCCAACCACAGCACCAAGACCGCCCTCATTGCAGCCACCGAGGACATCAGGACCATGCTCGACAACAGGGAAACCGCCACCCTCATCCTTCCAGACCTCTCTCCCACCTTCAATACCGTCTGCCACCGAACTCTAAGATCCTGCGTCCACAACGCAGGGATCCACCTCATTTCTCTCCGACAGAACCCAAAGAGTCCGCCTCCCTCCCTTCCAGTCTGCGGCAACCAAAATCATCTGCGGTGTACCCCAAGGCTCCTCATTCAGCCCGACCCTCTTCAATGTCTACATGAGCCCCCTCGCCGCCATCGTACGCTAACACAACCTCAACATCATCACCTACGTCGACGACACCCAGCTGATCCTCTCCCTCACCAAAGACTCTGCCACGGCCAGAATCAACCTCCAGGAAGGAATGAAAGATGTCGCGGAATGGATGAAATACAGCCGCCTAAAGCTAAACTCATCTTGGGAACATTACAATCTGCCTGGAACGACTCCTGGTTGCCCACCACGCTGGGCTCCCCACCGACGCCCAAGGGCCACGCATGCAACCTAGGATTCATCTTGGACTCCTCGCTCACCATGTCCCAACAAGTCAACGCCATCTCGTCCTCATGCTTCAACACCCTGCGCATGCTTCGAAAGATCTTCAGGTGGATACCCACCGAAACGAGAACGACAGTCACCCAGACCCTCGTCACCAGCCAGTTGGACTACGGAAACGCCCAATACGCAGGAACCACAGCAAAACTTCAGAACAGACTCCAGCGCATACAGAATGCATCCGCACGCCTCATCCTGGACATCCCCCGACACAGCCACATAACCGCCCACCTGAGAGACCTGCACTGGCTCCCCGTCAACAAAAGAATCATGTTCCGGCTCCTCACCCACGCACACAAAGCACTCCACAACGCCGGACCCGAATACCTCAACAGACACCTCACGTTCTAAACTCCAACCTGCCAGCTCCACTCTGCCACCCTCGCCCTCGCCACCATCCCACGGATCCACAGAACCACCACCGGAGGAAGATCATTCTCCTACCTGGCCGCCAAGACAATTTCCTCCCCACCCACCTACATCTGACCAAGGACCACATCACCTTCAGGAGAAACCTCAAGACCTGGCTGTTCGAGCAGTAGCAGCACCCCTCCTCCTCCCAGCGCCTTGAGACCGCCACGAATGAGTAGCGCACTCTATAAATATCTTGATTGATTGATTGATTGATTTCTGTTTAATGTTATATATGGCACACAGAGGCGATGGGCTCTAGGATCAAATAGGCAATCATTATTGCCAATAGGTAGTATGGGAGGGTTCCAGCGGGATGGGGGGTTGTTGGGGGGTGTTGGGGTGTTTTGGGAGTTTTCACATTGTTTGGTGGGGAGTATTGGGAACAAAAAAAAATGTAATAAAATCATGTGACATTACAACCTCTAGTAGCTACTGTAGAAGGTGGATCCAGATTAATGTTGGGGGATAGGATCACCCAGGTAGGAACTCATTAACTTGAATGTCTCAGTTGGAACGTTAATGGTTTGAGGGTAACAAGAAGACAATGTCTGATTTTTCAGTACTTAAGGAATAGCTCAGCTAAAATCCTTCTGCTTCAGGAGACTCACCTCATGCAAGCAGAGTGTAAAGCATTATTTGGTCAATATGATTGGGTGGACACATTTGTAGCTTCGGATCAGCAATGTTCTTCTAAAGGGCCTGCGATAATACTAAAAAGAAATTCTGGAGTGGAGGTAACTAAATCCCAGGTAGATTGCAGAGGACGTGGGGTCATTGCTGAGATAAGGTTTAGGGGGTAAAGCAGAATTTGGTTAGTTTCTATGGGCCCAACGAAGATGATATCTCCCCTTTGAATACTCTGTTTGGCCCTTGCCGACTTTGAGGCTCTGTTGATCTTTGCCAGAGATTTTAATGTACTTCTAGACAATAGGTTAGATAGGTCCTCCCCTCGCATTCAGGCAGCAGTCCCTCGTGTAAAAGCGCATCTTTTGAACATCTTGAAACATTTTAACTTATGTGATGTGTGGAGGAAAAAACATGGCGAGGTTAAGGAGTATTCCTTCTACAGTAAGAAGAACTCTCACTATTCCAGATTAGACTATGTTTTTATGGAGCAGGCGGATATACATAGGGTCCTTTTAATTAAATACATGCCCATTCATTTATCGGATCTTGGTGCTTTGCTTCTTAACCTAGACTTTCCTCCAGATTTTTCAATAAGGAGGTGGACACTGAATAGGAGATTTCTACTATTAACTTCTACGCCTAGCTTTTTGAAATCAGAAACTGATATATTCTTCCAGAACAATCTTGGGTCTGCCCCACTCTATATTGTCTGGGATGCCTTTAAGGCGTGGCTTAGAGGGACACTAAAAGGGGCAGTCTCAGTGTGGGCTAGGTCAGAGAGGGAAGAATTGGCCAATTTAGAACTGCAGATAGCGAGGGCCGAAGCTGAGTTTAGGGCGAGACCTCCTGAAGACCCGGGGATAGAGCTCTGGGTAAAGAAGGTGGAGGACTGTCAATTAAAATTTAAACTTAAAACTGAAGAAATTGTGCGTCAAAAATGGGAGTTTAGCAAAATGAGGGAGTTTGATCAAGGGGAGAACTGCGGTAAGCTTCTTGCCATGAAGTCAAGGTTTGATAGAGCCAACATGTACATAAGTAAGATCAAGAGGGTTACACAAATAACGGAGGAAAAAGACAAAATAGCTAAGGTTTTCACAGGGTTCTTTCAAGATCTATATCACAAAGATCTCCATGGGGTTTACGAGCTTACAGATACCTGGCTTGAGGAGAAACTATTGCCGCTGTTAACAGGGGTTAGTCAAGAATTTCTCTCTCTCTCTCGAGATATATCAGGGAGTGAGATATTGGAATTGTTAAATTTGGCTAAAAAGGGGAAAGCTGCTGGCCCAGATTCAATCCTGATTGAGGTGTATAATATGCTGCAAGATGAAATCATCCCAGTCTGGTTGAATTTGTATAATGAAATATTAAAGGGTACTTCTCCATTACCCGAGTCATGGTCAGACGCAGTTATTACCCTGATTTTGAAGCCTGATAAGGACCCTTTGGAGTGTCAATCGTACCGTCAAATGTCATTATTAAACACGATAATCCATGAAGACCAGAAGGGTTTTCTTCCGGGTAGGCAAATGTCAGAGCTGGTGTATACCCTGATTGGTTCAGTCGACCTGGCCTCAGCTTCATGTTGCCCTTTGTCAATCATTACGGTTGACGCGGCCAAAGCTTTTGACCAGGTCAACTGGCATTTTTTAGATAGGACCATGAATGTTATGGGCTTTACCGTAGGCTTTAGAGGTAATCAAAAAAATCTATAGTTCACCCCATGCTCATATTTTGGTTAACGGTAGTCTATCCCCGATTGTAAACATAGAACGCAGAACAAGGCAGGGATGCCCGTTGTCTCCCATCCTATTTGATATCTATTTGGAGCCCTTTGCTCAGAGTTTACGGCTAAACGAAAAGATCGTCCCATTTAAAGTGGGTGGGTATGTTAGAAAACTGGCTATTTCTGCAGATGATCTAGTCCTGTTCTCCTCTTGTGTAGATATTACCCTGCATGAGCTTATACATGAATCTTATACCTTTGGGAAGTTCTCAGGTTATGAGATAAATAAAGATAAAATGAAGGTGATGGCTTGGAATATGGCTAATCAGGGGGAAGTCTATGAGACAGAACTAAGATACCTTGGAATTACAATAACTCAAGATGTTAGAAAAATTCCTACGGTGAATCTAGGTAGAATTTCAAGGGAAGTGGAGATTCTCTTAAAAAGATGGCAGAACATACTGTTATCACATTACTGTTGTGTTAATTTAATTAAGATGTGTGTTCTCCCAAAGTATACTTATCTTTTTAACAACATACCTTTGGAGTTTTCAAAAACCGAGATTCTGAAAATCCAGGGTAGGATTTCTTCTTTTATTTGGGAAGGAAAGGAGATTAGACTCTCCTGGAAAAAAATTAAACTCAAATTCTCCCAGGGTGGTATGGGCTTACCCGACTTTCAACTTTACTTTTGGGCTTATCAACTAAAAAATGCTCGGATGTTACTGCACTCCCCAGATGATTCCCTAACTGGTATTATGTTTAAAGCCATGTTGGAGGGGGTAGGGGAATCTGGTTTTATGTATAAATTTAGTGCCCCCAAATTCTACAAAAAGGTTCGGTTGAAAACTCTGGGGATGGCGGCCAAACTCTGGTCGGACTGTCGACTTTGTTTGGGGCTTTCTTATTATAGCAAGTCGGCCCCGGTGTGGGGCTCTCCTGGAACGCCGGATTGCCTTTTATACGGCCTATCTTACCCACTAAAAGCGGCAGGAGTCTTAGTATGGGGAGACCTGGTACAGGACAGCAAATGTCTTCCTTGGGAGTTTTGAAATCAAACCACTGCTGGAACTCTGTCCAGATTTAAGCATTACCAGCTTTTGTCATGGTGTAAATCTCAAAGTTGGTCCTGTAGTCTGGATGATAGTATGGAGAATGACTGCAAAATCAATCCCCGAAGGAAGAAAGAAGTTGCCCTATGGTACACATATCTTCTGGCGGCAGCAGAAAGAAGAATGGATAAGCCGTACTGGGTCTGGGAGAATTACTTGCCAGGCGAAGTCTGGAAGGGGTTATGGCAAGTATCTATTAACACGCTTTATTCAGTGATTAAATCAGCTGCTCTCAGAAGAAATAATTTCTTCACACTCCATAGGATATACTGGACTCCGCTAAAGATTTCTAAACTGAAGGGTGGAGGTGCAGCAAGCTGCTGGAGGTGTGGTTTCCAGAGTGCGGATGATGTTCATATATTCATGTCCTGCCCCAGAATATACAAATTCTGCTTGGATGTCGGTAAGACCATCTCCAGGGTTCTGGGTCTAGAAATGGAGGTAAGCCCAATTCTCATTTTTTTTTGTTGTGGTGGCCATGTTGGGTGGGATAAGATCTCAGTCTGAGTCCCAATGCAAATTGGTGTTTAACTTGATACTGTTGGCAAGGAGGCAGATCTGCCTGTTGTGGCAACCGGAAACGCCCCCTAGTTGGAATGATTGGTGGAAGTCTGTTAAATATTATCGAGCCATAGACCAGAGGGTTAATCTCTCAAGGGGCACGTCTGATTCTGGGTTGATCTGGAATTGGCTAGATGACCCCCCTTCCCCTGAGTAGAGTCTAGATCATAGATCTTGGTTTTAAACTGGTTAGACCTCGACTTAGGACATTTGCAATGATTAACACCTCTGGGTCAGCTCAAGTTGAGTATAAACGGGTATTTCCTGTTTAGAATAAATCAGCGGAGACTAAGTAACTACCAAAAGCTATCTGCGCCAGTGGCGGGACAGGTCGAGAGGTGGCAGTGGCTACGGAGGTCATATGAGGAAAAACAAATTAAAATAAAAACACAAAGCGTCAAATATTATCTGGTCACACCAGACTGGCTCAAATTCACAGGGTCAGTATGTCTGCTCTGGAGCGTGGGCCAGATACCAGGACCAACTTAGGCCCACTGAACAAAGTACCTTAAATCCTGGTTACGGAGCATTGATTAATCCCATGTCGAGGATGTGTCACTTGCGAGGACCTGCATCGAGAATGTCACGCAGTAGTGATTCTGTGGAACTGCGGGCCTGTTATGCAAGGTCCTTTGTCAACAATGCATCATGCAGTGTTGGTCCCAAGAAGTTGCAGGGCTGCAATACAAGGTCCTGCTTTGAGGATGTGTCACAGTTCGGCAGTTCCAAAGAGCTGTGTGGTCCTGCCTCGGGGTGCATTACTCAGAGGTGGTTCTGATGCAGAGCTGCAAGGAGATGTGTCACGCTGCATTCGTTCTGCCCAAATGACCACAGCTGGGGTGGCAGAACACCTTCAAACCCACTTCCAAGGGTATATAACTGGGGTGGCACCACTTGGAGGACAGGACTCCCAGCAGGCAAAGTTCAGGCACACGGTTCAAGGTGGTTGGAGCCTTCTGTGTCCCTGAAGTTCTGATCAGGGGTCCAGCCCTAGGAAACTCTCTTGTGTTCCTCAGTCGAAGGTGCAGTCCGGTTGTTCTCACTCAGGCAGCAGGGCCGCAGAGTAGCAGTCTTTGAGAGCCTTCCACTGATCCAGTGGTGTACTGAATAGTTGGGTTTGAGGGTCAAATATGTATACCTGGTGCCAGCTTTGAATTAGGAAATGCTTCTGGAGGGTTCTACCCCAAAGACTACTGTGAAACCCTTTGTGAATGTGCTGAGGCAGTGTCTTTGTGATGTGGAAGTGTGATAGATGACTGCCTTGGGTCCCTATCAAATCAGAGATGGCCCATCCTACCATCATCTATTCCCCCTTTGTCTCATTGTCTGGGAGCAACACACAAAGAACAACTGTCAGCTACACCTACTGGTATGATTCAGGATGCAGGCTGCAGGCTACCTAACTAAATGGTTAGCACCCAAAAATGCCAACTTTCTAACAACAATGTATATTAATTACAGGCTCCAGACACCAGACCACACTTAAAGTCATTGTGAACTGTATCCTGCACTGAGAGAATAGCAATATGGTAGGCTACTGAAAGGATGAGACTATGAATGCGATAAAATATACATGAATGCTAGTATTTAAAACAAATCATTTTATTGTTTTCGAAAAATTGCGAACAGAAAGAGCGCGGACAATTATTGATCCCACGTACACATTAGCGAAAAATGTAAATGTAAATGTGGGATTCTTGTAAAGCGCACTGTTACTCTACCCGAGTGTACTGGCGCTGTAGACCGCTGGGGAACCTGTCCTGGTTTTCCCTGTGAGATGGTCCCTTTCTGGGTATCTCCAGGGTGAAACCAGGCATCCCCGGCGTCTGTGGGGGGCTGTTGTAGAGATGAGGCAAGTTTAATGCCCAGAGTTACCGAGTGTGTTCCCTGGTTAGAGTAGGCACTGAGGTGAGAATTATCGAGTCCGTTGACCCTGGTCCAAGACCCTGCCGTGTCGGGAATTGAACCCTGGTCCCGGGCCGTTCTCTGCTTACAGGTCTGCCACCTCTAACTAGTGAGCCACACCACCCCACTAAAAGGTGCTCACCATACTGTTTCAGGTATTATAAACTACAAAGTACATATAGATCAGTGTAAGCGAAAATCCAACAAGAAGGGAGAAGACATTAAAAATTGCTTTTTATTTTACAACTTCTTTTTTAGACTTATAAGAAAAGCCCTGATGAGAGTTCTGTGAAGAATTTAACAGAACTTGAAACGCGTCGGCACATGGTTTGATTCCATTATAAACTAAGGGATAAATACCCTTTATGCCTACAACATAATGGAGTTGATAAATTAAAAGAAAACATTCTTCAGTGGACATTTAAGAATAGGGCTATAGGACAAAAAGTTGTTGTTTTATTGTAATATATCTGTTTTTCATAAAGTGTTTGTTATAGTAATTGTCTATTTTGAAACGTCATGTGAGGTTGTTTGTAAAATGTGATGTATTGTCTTTTCTTATTAGTGTAAATGTTTTCTATTTGGGTAAATATTTTGATACGTCTTTTGTGAAATGAATACTGATAGACATTGTTTTCATTTTTCCATGTAATGAAATTGTGAAAATTCAATTAAAGTTATAAAGTGAAGAGGTATAAATAAATGTACCAGGATAAACACAAGTTGTAGGTGTATGTCCCGAAAGCCTAAACCATTTAAGCTTTTTTATACTTAGAGACATAGGCTTACCCCTAGTTGTATATGTAACTTTCCAAAAGTGGCATTTTCTGCAATTGTGACTTAAAATCTAACTTTGCCATTGAAGAGTGCTTTAAATCACAATTCTTTAGAGCCCAAACTTGACTTTTGTACCTCCTTCCAATTGAAAGTTATCGCTTATTAAATGTAATAAGGTAACCGAATGTTATCCTATGGGGGAGAGGTGGCCTTGCAGTAGTGAAAAGCGAATTCAAGAGCTTTTCACTACCAGGACATGCAAAACTTAAAAGTACATGTTCAACTTTTTAAATACAATACACCCTGCCCAATGGGCTGTTTAGGGCTTACTCTAGAAGTGATTTATATGTAGGGGTGGGCGGGATTTGCATAATCGCGTTACGCAAATCAATGCGAAATGGTAAAAAATCTCTGCGAAGACACAGAAATTCCACGAAAACGCCGAATTGCTTGTTCACAATGCTTTTTCACTGTTCGCAATCGCTGTTTGCGTGCTCGGAGGGAAATATCTCGTGAACAGGCATTTGAGAACGCGAACAAGCAAAAAATTTCACGAAGTTGTCGGAAGGCAGAATTTTAGGTAATTTTGCGTTCTCCGCAGAAAGCGAAATTCCGCAAATTCCGCGATCGGAACGAAATTTACTGCCAAGGCCTACTTATATGTAAACAAAGGAATGTTTGGGCCTGGCAAAAGGTTTATTTATTGCAAACAAAGAGTGGTAAAATGAACTCAAAGTTATATTCCAATTTTCATAATACTCAAAGGCATTGAAGGCATGCTACCTTGATGCGAACTCCGTCCATGCGTTCTACATAAATGTGTCACAGAAAAGAACCATGTCAGGTCCCCAAACAAGATTCACATCCAAAAGTATAAGGAATCAAAGAATTTCTACCATTGTTTCATTTATTTATTCTGAAAGTACTCCATATTAAATCCGCTAAAAGGTTTATGCTCCATCAATTCATTTTTATCACAATAGTTTCACAAGTGCCTCTCAAGGAGTTTCTTAGTAGCACTAGAGTGTTCAATATTTCTCCTGATGCTTCGTCTTTACATAGCACCCAATGGATTTCAGAATAATTCCCTTCCTCAGAGTTAACTACAATGTGAAATGGTAAAAAAGACACCCATCAGTACTATCAATTAAGCGTAAACTAAATACAAATCTACAAAACAATATGAATGATTAATACCATAATCCCATGTAGTGCATGATTACTATTTTGGACATGAAAATCTACAAACTACATTACCCATAATTCTTCATTTGTGACACTAACCAACTTCCTTACAATGATAAACAATCAAAAGTGTGCATATTAGCTCCACCATGTGAGCCTAACATAATAGAGTAATTTCAGATGTTCAGTCACTGAATCTGTGTGCAAATTCTACACGTGACTCCTGGGTGCAACCCGTTGTTAGAAATGGGGTCTCTAGTTGGCAACTTTTTGCACCTTTGTCCAAGTAGGAACATTTGCTTCTCGTCATGGTAAGGGAGTTAAGCCCTTAGACAACCCCTGCTCATCCCCCTGGTAGCTTTGCATGAGCAGATAGGCTTAGCTCAGAGGCAGTGTGTAAAGTATTTGTGCACACATACAGTTATACAGTGAAAACACCACAAATGGACACCACACCAGTTTAGAAAAGTACCTTGGTAAGCGATGAACACAATGAGACAGTGCATAGTATCGGTGAGGTGATACTTCATTGGCGCTATACCGCGTTGGTTCCTTACAACCACAGGGGAGGTGAGGCATTCGTTCCTTACTGCGATGCAGGGGAGGAGAGGACGTCGGTTCCTTACTGTTGCCTGGGAGGTGACGTTGCTGTGGCGTAATGATGTCAGCTCCTTACAACAGTGTGACGTTTATGAATCTGGTTTCTGGATTGGCGGTGTTGCCAATTCAGGTTCACTTGGATCTGATGAAAAGCCATCATAACACACGAAGTATCCAAACGCAGTCTGGTCTATTTATGACAGCTCGGCTGTTTTTTTAGAACCAGGAGATGACTCAATCTGTGCTTTATTCACATAGATGTTGTCCAATTGTTGAATTAAAATTTCTTTACTAGTTGATTGTACAGTTGTAGTTGTTTCAATAGGAAGAAGTATAATTTCATTGTTGTTCACTGATTTTCTTTGGAAAGTATAGTCTTCATTCAATATTAAATATTCCAGCTGATCTTCCTGTACTGTAGTGAGAGGAGATCCGTGGCTAACCAGGAGCCCATGAGGCCTACTGTTGAGAATCGGCCATATAGTATGGTTTGATCAGATCGATGGAGACAAACCTTTTATCCCAGCAATCAGCAAGAGCTGGAAGAAGTACAGTATTGGTACATTCAGCAGACAGGACAGGTAAAGACCCCCAGGGATTTTCTTGGCACGTTAATAAGTGCCCTCTGGACCCCGTATAGGTGATTGACCCAATTGCCACCCAAGCCTAGTACCCTAGCTGTTAAAGAATGCTTTAAGCCCCTGTTCTTCCTCTCAACATCCGAATTTCCCTCATGGTGCTAGGGGGAGGAGTACCGTGGCTACTTTGTAAGCCCAAGAGCTAAATGCCGGACCCTGGTCGGAATGTAGTGTGCCAATTGCGTAAGTCCTGATAAAGACCCGCAATTTCTTTATAATAGTTTGGGTGTCAACTAAGGGATGGGGCCAAACCCACAGGAATCTAGAGCTCGAAACCACTGCCACCAAGATGTACTTGTAAGCCCCGTCAGAGTGTAAGGGGCCAAAGTGATCAAAATAGTCACATGCAAGAGGTTTGTCTGAGATCAATAAAGGTGTCTGGGGTGGAGGTGCTATGGTGGAGTATTTCATCTGCTGGCAGATGCAGCATTTGAGGACAAAGTCCTTGGTCTGTTTAGTGAGTCCTGGCCACCAGTAGTGCTGCTTCAGTAGTGGAACTGTAACAGTAATACCTGCTTGAGCTAAACCCAGACCCTAATGTGTAGATAATACCAAACCCAATCTGCGATCAATGTTTGGTATTACTCTATCCCCCACTCTGAATCTGAACATGCAGAATGTTTTGTGCATCTAACTTGTAGGAGTACTTGAGTGGAAAGCCTTTCAGTGGAGCTGAGTTGTTGCATGTGGCATTTACAGCTATCATAGTTATTACATCTATTCTCGTACTGTAACGAGTGATTGCAGCAATGGCAGCAGTACGAACTGTTACCTTGGCAGCTTCATCCATCAATAAATTTCCTTCAACATGAACATGAAAGATGACTCAGCTTTGCAACTTATTCACCAAGCATCGTGTGCTTGATTGTACAACCCATGGAATCTGCAAACCCATTTTTGCCCCAATAGTGAAGGTATTTACTGTAAGACTGGACACAGTAAAATGAATCACATATGCTTAAGTGTGGGGAATTTGTGATCCATATTTTGTTGTGCCAGTATCAGGGCTTTTAGTTGTACCACCTGCTCTCTAAAGACCCGTAGGGACTGTGGGCCCGATGTAGGTAATTTTTTTTTACCGGTTCATAAATACCGACTCATACCGAATCGGTATTTATGAACCGGAAACCCAAATGTAGGTAAAAATCCGGTAAAAAATACCGATTCGGTATCAATCGGTATTCAAAGCCGGTAAATACCGAATCTGTATCTACCGAATCGGTAAATTCCGACTCGGTAACACCCATACAACCCTATGGCCTTCCAGTCCCAGGGAATGAATGGGAGTCAACAAATCGGAATTTACCGAATCGGTAAATACTGATTCGGTAAATACTGAATCGGTAAAATCCGATCGCGAAATTTCGAATACATGTCATGTGAGCCTGTGCACCAATCAGGGACACCCACCACACCCCACATCCTGGCACCTGAGAGATAAGCCAATCAGGTGCAAGTACCACACCCCAGTACCTGGAGGTGGCCACGCCCATGCAGGTGCAGAGCAACAGAACTGCAGAGAGAGCTGGAAGGGAGACAGAGGAGCAGGCAGCAGTGAGATCAAGGGAAACAGCATGGAGTCCCAGGAGGCACCAAAGGATGGAGGTGACAGGAAGAGAAAGATGAAATTTAGCCCCACAGAGCTCCAGGTGCTGGTGGAGGAGGTTGTACAGCACTACAGCCAGCTGTTTGGGAAACAGTCTCTGCATGTTGCAGAGTCTGTAAAGCGGACCACCTGGCTGGCAATACAGAGCAAGGTCAATGCTCTAGGAGTGACCCACAGAGACATTGACGACATGAAGAAGAGGTGGTATGATCTGAGGATCACCACCAAGAAAAAACTAGCCACCCAGAGGAAGGAATCAGCAGCAACTGGTGGGGGGAAGAGCCGTGCCCCAAGCCTCACCGACCTGGAGCAGCTTGTTGAATCAACCATGGAGCATGAAAGCATACATGGGATTGGGGATGCTGATAGCTCAGCCAGAGCTGCAAGTAAGAAAGGTAAGATGCATGTACATGTACCCCACCCATTCCCAGGCCCCTTCCCCAATGTGGGTGAATCACTCACAATCCAGCACACAGGACTGTAGTCCCCAGCAATGCATCATGGTAGTTGTAGTCATAGGTACATACATCACAGCTGCCAACACCGAACCCTGCATGCCATGCCACACTCCCCATGCACAAACAGTCTAGGTAAATGCCAATGTGTGTTAGGAATCTGTGTTGGCAAAACAGGCAGCTGATCATTGTCCATGTCTGTTCACAGGAGAGTCATCGCGCAGAGCAGCGCTGGGAGGGGAGTGTAGTGCCACAACATCGTCCGCACGGGAGAAGGCAAAAGACACTGCTGGACCTACCACTGTCCCTGAGGACACATCCACACCCCAGGCACCCACAGCAATGGAGGACGACACCAATGCTCAGCCACTCTCACCCCTGCTGTTTGACACACAGCCACAGCCAGCACCAGCAGGAGCTACAACACCCAGCTCAGGGTCCCCTGTGCGCGTGAGGCCAAGGAGGCAGGATGTCCCACCTTTACGCATACTGGAGAGCTCCGATGAGGAAGTGGTAGGGGCTCCCAGACCTACTACACCAACAATGTCTGGCCACGCTGGACAACTTGGCTCACAGGGATCTGGCCGTGCTGGTGACCGTGTCCGTAGGGCACGAGAGCCGGATGAGGGGCAGGATGTGCAGGGTGTCTTCGCTGGGCTTGAAGCCACAATGGTGAAAGTCCAGCTTTTGCAGGCCAGAGGCATCATGGCTATACACCGGCAGGTGCGCATCCTCAATACCAGGATGTCGGACATTGATCGGGGGATTGGTGCCATGGCAAGGGGAATGGAGGCCATGGGCAAAGGGATGGAGGCAATGGGCAAAGGGAGGGAGTCCATGGCAGAGGGGGTGAGGGGCATGGAGGAGCGCATGGGCACCCTCTGTGACAGGCTGCAAAGTGACCAAGAGGAGAGGCGCAGGTATAGGCGCGAGGTCAGGCTGCTCAATCAGTCGATCAACCGCTTGGCAACCTCCACCACCCTGCAGTGTCGCCGCTCTGTGAATCTGCAGACTGACATTGTTCACTGCTGCAGTAACTTGTCCCGGGGGATGGGTAGGGTGACCTCAGCAATGGAGGCAATGCTGACCCAGCTGACAGCCACAGGTGGCAACATGGTTGTTGGGGACACTGAGGAGACAACGAGCAGGAGTAGGTCCAGCACGCCTGTTCAGGACATACATAGGAGCAGCAGACTCCATGCCGAAGACACCGGCACCACTTCACATGTAGACCCCCAGCCCCGTGCCTCGCAAAACACCATGCGTAAGTGCAAGCAGTGACATAATTAATGCGCACATGACAGGTCAAAGTGAGGAAACTTTGGCAATACATTGTGCAAAGTGAATTTAATTTGATTATAGTTATTTTTTGGAAGGAGCAGTAGTGTACATTAAAGTGAGTGTTCAAATCACTGGACATGGCTGTGTGTCTTCGCTCAATTAGAAGTATCTGTTGGTAATTTCAGCACATCGCAGTCGACCATCTGTTGCTGGCGCTGCTCCTGCTGCATTGTGATCTGCTTGTACTGTCCCATCATCAATGTCCTCATGATATGTGAGTTCTATCTCTGTGCCATCCTTGGTGGCAAGATTGTGCAGCATGGCGCAGGTCGCAATAATCTTGCAACAGATAATTGGCGTGTATTGCCGTGCACCTCCACTCTTATGGAGGCACCTAAATCTACTTTTCAGTAGCCCAAATGTTCTTTCCACAACGCTACGTGTTGTTCTGTGTGCCCGGTTATAACGCCTTTCACTCCTGTTGGATGGGTTCAGGTAGGGGGTGAGCACAAATGAACGCAGGGCATATGCACTGTCACCTGGGTGGGAAAGGATAATTAGATTATTCACATACTCAGGAGTGCTCCTTCAGCATGAACTGTCAGGGTGTCTCACACATACTTACCCAGCAGGTATCCATCACCAAAATCACCAGCAACAAGGCGTCTGTATATCCCACTGTTGGTGAAGATGTAGGAGTCGTGGGTACTCCCAGGATATTTGGCTACGATGTCCGTTATCATGTTGCTAGCGTTGCAGATCACCTGCACATTGATTGAATGTGTGGATTTCCGGTTCCTGTAAATGTGCTCAGTTGCTGCAGGTGGGCATAATGGGATGTGCGTTCCATCGATGCAGCCTATTATGTGCGGGAACTTTGCAAGTTGATAGAATTCGGTTTTTGTCCTTGCTAGTTCTGCAGGTGTCTCAGGGAACTCAATGTAGTGCTCCATCCTCTGCATCATGGCGTTTAGGAACTTTCTGAAGAAGCGTGACAGGCAGCTCTGGGAGACTCCGCCTACAGTGGCTATCACGTGCTGGTAGCTCCCAGAGTCAAGGAGGTGTAGGCAGCACAGCACCTGTACATGTGGTTGGATGGCGTGTGCTCTTGGGGTTGGGTGTTCCAGATATGGGTGGAGGTCCCTGATCAAGTCCAGGATTGTTCTGGGGTGGAGTCGGTACCCTTGCAGGATCTCAGCTTCAGTGAGTTGGAAGAGGGTGATCCTCTGCCTATATACCTGCTCCTCCCTTAGCCAGACCCTCTCTCCTGCTGCCTGTATCCGTAGCCGCCTTGCAATAACGTAGAAGGACGCCATTGTGGGTGTACTGTTGCATTTTGGGAGCTTTATATATATCCTGTTCCTGGTTTCCACCTGCTCCCAATCCATGGTAATTACCGACTCTTAGATACCGAATTTCACGAAATTCGGTATTTCCTGACTTTGCTACATCTCAAATGGCCTTTTTTACCACTTCTTATTTACCGACTCGGTAAATATGAATTCGGTAATTACCGATTCGGTAACTTACCATTCCTTATTTACCGATTCGGAGATTATGTATTCGGTAAATTCCGATTCGTGTAATACCGATTCGGTGTTTTACCGACTGGTATTTACCGAATCGGTATGTTTTTGGTGACATACATCTCGTTGCACTGATACCGGTCGGTAATGGCCGATTTTACCGATTTTCGGCCGTTACCGACCGGTATTTGGCTACCTACATCGGGCCCTGTGTGTGGTTTTTTTTTAGGAAGAAACTTTCCATTCTGCATGCACCCTTTTACTATTGCACATGCCGTAAAATATTGCAGTTTCATTCCTATGGCAGGTTGAGCTGATCCATCAGTATAAATGATGCATACACATCATTCGGGAGACATAATTTAATTCGGCAGAAGATATTCTTGTTTGTACCGCAGGAATGCTTGTATTTGTAATGTAATCTCTAGTCTACATTCCCTCCGCGCCTTGAGACCCATTCCAGGTGAGTAACTTGCACTTCAAGGTTTTATTAACTGTACAATTAATTAAAATCTTTACAGTAAAAAGCAAAAATACAGAGAACAGTAATTCTAAAAAAAAAAAAAAACTTCTTTGCTTGTTTAAAATATATAAATAAATAAATAAATAAATAAAGGTGTACGTCTGTGCTAATTAAAATGATGATATAAAAAAACAGAATGAGAAAGAAGGATACAGCTCCCTCAGTCTTAGCCCCTTTGATTGGCCTTTCCCAGCCATTGTATGCGTTGGGACAAGTCCATACTTCTTCCATGTGGGGGCGTGCAAGTGGGACTGTCAGTGAATCTGCGTGACGAGTGCACTTCAACTCTGATCAGTTGCTTTTGAATTGAGCCTCCTGAGTGCTGAAATGCTCTCATTATGGGTTTTTAGTGCTAAGCTAATTTGGTGAACGATTTTCGCTGATCTCGCTAGAAACATAGTATTGGTGGTTGACAAACACAGGGCTGATGCTTCTGAGCATGTTGTTATGCTCTGATTGAGGCAGATCGGGCGCAGCAGTCGCCGGCGTTCATTCTTGAAATGAGGACAGCAACAGAGAAGGTGCAGCCAGGATTCCCTTTTGTACGTGCATAGCCTGCAGGATATGGAGTCCCCTCTTAGAGCCCAAGCGGGGTTGAAGTCTGCTATCCCAAGCGTGATCAGCTTCATGGATAGAATTTTGCTTCGGCCTGTGTAGTGATGGCCTCGCTTAAATATGATTGTGCTTTGCCCACAATGTATGAGTGGTTTAGGGGTCCAAATTGGGGCTACGGCGAAGGGATTTATAATCAAGTTCAAAGGAGGTTTTGTTCACTTGTTTGTTGATGGCTCTCTTCCAAACGTTCAGCGGGATATTCTGCCGCACAAGATTTTCTTCCACTATCTTAAGAGCTTTAGTTGCAATTCCCAGCCTAGTGTGCCATGTCGATGCTGGGTCTTCAAAGATGTGTCTCAAGTGGTGTTTTAGAGGGTTAGCTGGGGCCTTTAGTATCCTTAGGTACAACTTGATAAGGTCCCCCTGGCCGATCACATCAGGCCTTGCTAGGCCAAGCTCCAATCTCAGCCTGGTTCTTCTTGCAGACCTGGGTATATGTAACACCGACTTGTAAGCCTTAACTTGGGCAGAGTTGAGAAGTGAGTCCAGCTTCCCAGGGAATGCCAAATGTCCATAAGAGATTGCAGGAAGAAGCTTTGCTCTTAAGGCTATCATAATTGGGCTAGCGGAAGGGCTGATCAGGTTCTGGCTTAGTTGTCTTAGCAAATGTGTTACATTGTTGGCTTTCGAAGTCAGCTGATTAAGGTGGACATTTGCTTTGGCCCGTTCCGAGAACCAGACCTCCAGGTAGTTGTAGGAGGCCACAGAGTGTATTTGAGCATTTCCCAGCTGCCACTGTGCTTGCCGTTTCTGATGGTAGGATCCGAAAATGATGACCTTAGTTTTCCCTTGGTTGACTGTCAGGCTATTGGCGATGTTAAAGCTGTTTAGGGCCGTTAAAGCTCTTTGTAAGCCTATCCTTGTGTGATCCATTATGGCTGTGTCATCAGCGTACTGTAAAACTGGTAGCCTCACTCTTCCTAATCTGGGGGCTACTAGACTGGCTCCTTTTAGGGCCTCACCCAAATCCACGGTGTATAGATTAAATAGGATGGGGGCCAGCACACACCCTTGCTTCATCCCGTTTGCTGTGGCTATTTTGCGAGTGACAGTGCGAGTGCTTGTTTTGACCCGCACCCAGGTGGCCTCATATAGTGACCTAATAGCCTTCAAAAGTTTCGGTGGCATCCCCCATTTTTCTAATTTCCACCATAGGCGTTTTCTGTCCACTTTGTCAAATGCTGTACTGTAGTCCACAAAGCAGCAGAATAGTGGGGGATGGTTCTGCAACGTTGCCTTGGCTGAAAGATGTGCTAGCGCCAGGACGTTATCCATTGTAGATGCCTTGGCCCTAAAACCAGTCTGATACGTTGGTATTATATTTTCCTCTTCAGCCCATTTTTCTAGGTCGCTGAGTAATAGGTGTGCATATGCCTTGGCCTCCAAGTCGAGCAGGGCGATGAGCCTGTAGTTCGAAGGCTCTGAGCGGTCACCTTTTTTAAAGATGGGAAACAGTATAGAGCCCCTCCAAGAGTCGGGGATTGTAGCTTTCAGGTAGGTGTGGTTAAAAAGCGGAGTTAAGAGTGATGCCCAGAACTCTGATGCCTGTTTAAAGACCTGTGCTGGAATCCCATTGGGCCCCGGCGCACCGTCATTCCTCATCCGCTTGATGGTATTAATGACCTGTCTGGTGTTTGTCCAGGTTGGTGTAGTAACATCAACATCGGCCAGGGAGCTACTACCCCTTGTGTTGTTGCCTGGGCTTGAAATGGCTGCCTCTGGCTGGAGGCAGGACTGTTGGACATCCTCAGTTAGCTCCGCCTTGTCCGTTGTCGAAGGTTCATGACTGGGGGCTGTTTCATACAGCTGTTTCACCTGTTGGATCCAATCTTTTTCAGCTACCCCGTTTTCTCTCGTTGGCCCTTGGTTGCTCAGATGATTGATGAATCTCCAGAGTCGTGCCAGATTATTTTGTTTGAGAAGGAAGAAAACTTTTAGCCATTTGCTTTCCATGTCTGTTTTTTTAAATTCCCATAGCTTCTTCCTTAGGGAAGCCCTTAGTTCAGATGTTGAAGGCCCTACTGTTTGCTTGCTCCCTCTTTTCTTTGTTGCGCGAGCCTTGCGCAAGAGTCGTTTAAGTTCCCGTATTTCCTGGGGGCAGGTGTTCCGGTTCTTGAGAGGCGTTTTTATCATTGAGTTTTGTGGTTTGGAATTTCCGAGTTTGTTTTGTAAATCCGCAATGATTTGCACCCATCCTATTGTGGGAGGATCAAATGCAAGCAAACTCCCTTGCTGTGTCTGACCCAGCCATGATTGAAGTTTCCCCTCTGTCTTGTCTGTCCACTTGATTCTCCGCAAGACGGTGTGTGTCTCCTCCTCACTTGACCCCCCAATGGGTTGGTAGAGGGTAGTGGCCGGTATGACCAGCTGGAATGATGCTCTAAATGGCCTATGGTCGTTATCCTGCCGGTTCACAACTTCATAATCAGTCATTCTATCCGCCAGTGCTCCACTTATCCAGATGTAATCGATTCTGGACACGTTCCGAAACGTGGGCTGAGGTTGCCAGGCACTTGAGCGAGATGTTTTCTGTGCGTGAGTTGATGTCAGTTTGTAGCTGAGAAAAAGGTCGCGCAGGGGAGCCGCCCTTCCCGATCCTCGGGGAAGGGTTTCCAAATAGTCTAGATTTTTTAGGTTGAAGTCCCCTGCTAAGATGACCTGGTGTGTTTTATATTTGTTTAGCAAGTCCTCCAGATTTGACGCCAGTGCCTCCAGATGGTCTTTCATTAGAGTCTGTGTGGGGTTAATGTAGCAGTTTAGTACTAGCAGATGGATTAAATGTTTGGTTAGGCTCGGACCCCTTATCTGTAGCGCTTGTAGACCAAGCATGTTCGCGTTGATGGAAGTAGCTTCGAGGGCACACTCATGTTTTATGAAAATTGATAGTCCGCCTGCTGGACGACCGAAGATGTTTCTTTTCGTTGCTGGTACTTGGAATTCGTAATACCCGGCCAGAGGGGTGTGGGTCATGGCCGAGGTTTCTTGGAGACAAATTAGGTCTCCACATTCCAGGAACTGCTTCAGGTTTTCATTGTTGCGGAATTTGCTAATCCCTGCTATATTCCAGGAGATTACTGTTAGATGAGACTTCGCAGTGGTACCGAGCCTGACGTCCCCGAGGGGGGGCAGACTTTTGTTGTGGCTAGGAGTACGGTGTCCTCCTGCTTCCGAGTCCCTTTTGCTCAGGGGTGGGAGAGATGTTGTGTATGACTCTTTGGTCATTTTCGCATAGGATTATGATTCCTGTGGGTGCCCTATGGCCCGTCTGGCTTCTGTTTGGGGGACCCAAACTGGTTGTCCCTTTTAGGACAGATCCGGTGGCCTTTCTCCCGCTGTCTGGGACCAGAACGAGTGGATATTTAGGGGGCGATGATATCTGAACTTCGATGCCCCACTCCGCAAGTAGGGCTGAGTTTTGCTTGATGGCTTGCTGTAATTCTTTAATCTTCAAACCCACCACGGTGGATTCTCCATGTGTGTCCCCTTTCATACTCACGAATTTCACCCATTCTATATCCCCTGATTATATCTTGTCCAGGGTGTCCAGATGTTTGAAAAGACGTAGGAGGTTGCTCCGGTTCAGGATGTCATGGCGTCCTGTGCTGGAAAATCTTGGAGTGAAAACAACCTCATAAACGGATGCAAGTGCATTCCAATTTTGGGCCCCACCTCCCTTTTTTGTGACTGGTTCTACTGGAGTGGGCGCTGACCAGTGACTACCTTGGAATGTTGAGGCCGGGCCTCCTTGCGGCCTCTTGTTTTGGTCGTCGTTGATCCTAGTTGAGAGCTGGGGGCTTGTTTGGGGTTGATGCAAAATCGCTCCTTGTGGCATGAATGTTGACGGAGTTGGCTGCAAGGGCCATGTTGGCGCTGGTAGGCTTGTTTCAGCCGTTGGCTGAATTACCGTGGGGGTGGTTTGCATTGCTGGTGCCTTTTCATCCTTTGAGCTGGGGGAACTTGATGGTGTGGTTTGTTTGTGTTGCTCTCCCTTTGGTGAGGAGACCTGGAGAGTCCTTTTGCCCCAGTTTTTATCAGTAAATATTGGATACAGCTGAGTTGCTTTTGCTTTTGTCCCCTCCTTCGAGGGTGGGTACTTGAGCTTCAGTAGCTGTGGTTGTCTCACTTTTAGCTTTAATTTTTTTCTGTTGCTTTTTTAGCTTCTTTTTTGCTCTCCTTGACAGTGGGGGATTCTGCGTGTCTGTTATACCTGCCGAATCTTCTGGCCTAGCTGTTCCAGTGTCTTCACTGTCCCTGTTGTTTGGGCTTTGGGCGGTTAAGGATTCTGGTGAGCTGCTGACCGACTTTATGGTTGTGTGCTCTACTCTTTTGCGATGCAAGCTGTGTCATTCTTCCCCATTGGGGCCCATGGAGTCTGTGTCGTCTTTGGGGTGTGTCTGTTGTACTTTGCCCACTCTTCTTTGTCGTTCGACGTTGGTGCCGCAATTCTCCCTTTTGCTATTTCCAATATTTCAGCAAGTACCTCAGGCAGAGAAGCCCACTTCTCGATGAGGTCTGAGCAGCGGCAAGAGCAGGCCCCCCAGTTGGTGAGCTCGTGCTGGGAGATCCTGTTAGCTAGGGCCTCCACCTTGAAGCTTATATCTGCTAATCGCCCCGCTATTGCCTGTAGGAGGTCTATCTGTAGTTCCATCTTAGTGGATTGCCACAGGAGAGCTTTGTTGGTATCATTGTTTGTCTCCAGCTGGGATGGGTTGTCTGTACTCGTGTCTGTACTGCTATTGCGAGCTTGATTCTCAGCTTTCGTTTTGTTGGCCCAAGGAGATTCTTGGGGCCATGGTGGAATAGGGGTTAGATTGAGGGTTCTTTCGATCTTTTGTTCGAGATTGTAAAGAAAGGAGCCTGTGAGCTCCCCGGCGGCTGGCAGCACTGAAGCAGGGGAATCCGGTTGGAGGAACGTTAAACTAAGATTCTTAAGCTCTTGTTCATGATCGTGCTGGGGGATGCTTGAACCCGAATTCTGAGAAGATGGGCCAGAGCGTTACTCCGGGGCTTCGCTTTCGCTGCGGTATGGCCTTGCCTTGCCTTGCCATGATGGAAGAGCAGATGAGGCGGCGTGGTGGGCTGAGGTGGATGCAATGTGGGAAGGAATGCGACGGCCTTCTAGCCTCCAGGCTCTGCCTGGCCGTTGCTGCGCTGCTCTCATCTCCTGCTCCAGCTCTCACCTCCTACGAGTCTGACAGCTCTCATGCCACTCTATGCTGCAGCTATTCGGGAGGGAGTAGGAACAAAACAGGGTCTTGGCTCCTCAACAGTAAGGCTGAACCAAACTGAACTATCAAACAAAACAACTGCCAGTACTGGAAAAGCTATTTTTCATCTCTTTTCTAGAGAAACTAAGAGTTAAACATAGCACTCTTTTCTTATTTTAAATTCTTATTTATTATAAACCTTTTCTTTAATTCTCAGAAAGCTTTTTCATTTTTTTCAAAAGACATTTCTGTGCCTGAACACATTTAAATATATAAAATATACAACTTTATACAAAATTTACAAGGTAACATACAAAAAATTATAATTGTAGAACACAGCCGCACAACAATTTCGTCCTTCAGTCACGCAAAACAGACTTACAAAACATAAAAAAAATTTCACACGACAAAAACAATGAGTGCAATAAGAAACGTATAATATAGGTCAATGTCAACAACAAATTATTTACATTTGAAACATTTCTTTTGAAAAAGCAAGAAGTCAAAACCAAATTTACAAAAATTCAAATCATTAGAGTATTTAAATTCAGTGTTAATCCAATTATTAACCCTCTAATATTTCAGTTGACCATTTGATACCACAAATAAACCGATCAACAGATGAGGTGAGTGAGCTTATGCTCGCTTATTAATTCACTAATGAGGTGTCTGTAAGTGTGTCTGCCGAATGAGGTCTTTGATGGAGGTCTATCGTTTATGTTTCAGAGTCTATTGGTCACAGTGTATTGCACATGTCTTGTGAGATGGCTCTCTGAGAATAGTTCTCAAGGTACGTGGTTTTCAGTCGACTGGTGGCTGATTAATTTAGTAGTTGTTTGACACTGTTGAAACATTAGAAGAGGTTTCCTAACTAGCTAATATTCTCTATATTGTAGAAATCGCATTGATCCTGAGGAGAACCTCAAAAGTTAGGGAGTTCGAAACACGTCGATCACTCAAGGCCAATGGTCAACTGAAATATTAGAGGGTTAATAATTGGATTAACACTGAATTTAAATACTCTAATGATTTGAATTTTTGTAAATTTGGTTTTGACTTCATGCTTTTTCAAAAGAAATTTTTCAAATGTAAATAATTTGTTGTTGACATTGACCTATATTATAAGTTTCTTATTGCACTCATTGTTTTTGTCGTGTGAATTTTTTTTATGTTTTGTAAGTCTGTTTTGCGTGACTGAAGGACGAAAGTGTTTTGCGGCTGTGTTCTACAATTATAATTTTTTGTATGTTACCTTGTAAATTTTGTATAAAGTTGTATATTTTGTATATTTAAATGTGTTCAGGCACAGAAATGTCTTTTGAAAAAAATGAAAAAGCTTTCTGAGAATTAAAGAAAAGGTTTATAATAAATAAGAATTTAAAATAAGAAAAGAGTGCTATGTTTAACTCTTAGTTTCTCTAGAAAAGAGAAGAAAAATAGCTTTTCCAGTACTGGCAGTTGTTTTGTTTGATAGCTATTCGGGAGGGAGACAGGGTGACAGGGTGAGTGAGGTAGGGAGGCTGAGGGGGATCACCTCGGCTCTGCCGAGCCTCAGCCCCACTCCGGTGAGACTCAGCTCCGCTCAGTTCACCGTCTCACTAACTCCCCCAGGCGCTCTGCTCTGCTCCGGCGGCTCCAGCTGTGGTCGGTCGGTCGGCTGGTCGGCAGGCGGGCAGGGCTTCTCCAGTCCTAGGGGCCCGCTCCCTATACACCGCACGCCGCACGCCTCCGGTGCAGCTTCTGCTCAGCTCCGCTCTGCTCTCAGGTGCCGCGCACGCGATCGCCACTTAGCGGTCACCGGAATTCTGCTCAGAGCTGTGTGTGAGCACTTACAAATCCCTGGTTGATTGATTGATACATCTGTTGCAATGAGAGAGTTAGCCTATTGAATCTATCTTGGATGTAGAGCCTTAGCATTCAGAATGCTTGCTTTAGTAACAGCCTCTAGGGTCGGTACTTGGGTAACAACAAGTATGCGTTTTCCCTGAACCAGCTCTCTCTCTTTCTCATTACAGCAGTCTGTACAGCTGTGAGAAATTTCTCAGTGGGTGCAAAACACATTTGAGTGTTCAAGGACAGATATGATTTGTACACTATAAGTACCGTATTACCTTCATGGAAAGTGATATAGGTGTACCCGGTTGGTCCAGCAACGACGCGGATCACCAGGTTAGTTGGATTGACATTTGTATATAAATGACCGGAAGCTTGCATGTTAGCTTGCACGGAAAGCAAAATATCAGTGTGTTTCTGTGTCCAGTGTTGCACTGAAAAATCTGGTGTAATTAACTCATAGAATGGTTTAACCCTTTCTTTGTAAACCAAAATGTAAGTTCTACCAAAATTCAAAAATCCAAAAATGGATTGTAGTATTTTTAGAGTTGTTGGAGGTTCTAAAAAACGAGTTACCAGGCTTTTACCTTCACTTGATAACTCATATCCCAGAAATAAAAACACTCTGGTGAGCTATTTTTGATTTCTTGAAATTTGTAGCCCGGGTAAGCAAACCCCAGTATTATGTTGTTTACTCTAGCCAAATGTTCCAATAAGTGATCGTCCCTCAGTTAAATAGCATCTACATAGGACAAGGCCTCTTCATCAAAACTTTGAAGTAAGCCCGTTACTCTGGCTGAAGGCAGTCCAGGGCTATTTGTATACCCTTGTGGCAAATGACAAAATTACAGCCGAGACCCTAGCACCAAAAATATGGTTAAATATCTACTTCCAGGCGCTATATTGTTGCAGAAAAAAGCATTTGAGATGCCTAGTGTTGTTTTGTATTTCTTTTGCATAATGTTATTCATGTGGAAGCATTTAATTGTCTGCAATCTAATACAAGAAAATATATATTGTCGGGTTTCATTACAGGAAGCAAAAGGATTATTCATAGAGGAGGTGAACTTCTCTATTACACCCTGGTACTCACGTTGATATAAGATCTCCCTGACTTGTTTCTTTGCTGCATGTTTAATTGGGAACTGTCTCTGTGGTCAGGGATTGTTTTTAACAGGATCTTCTGATGAGGAGACTCATCATCCCAACCAACATGATTGTGGTATAGAGCAGGTGCTAAAGCTTACACGCACTCCTGGGGGTATACATTTGTAACTGATTCTGATAGGAGGTCGGAGAAAGAAGGTACAATTACTTCTTCCCCCGTTGGGCAATTTAATACAAACTCAGGTGGCCAATCCTTAACAGCCAAAAGAATGTTGTAACCATATGTCAGGTCTTCCCGAGAAAGACCCTTCACCTGTCTTTGCATGTACCCCTTTATTTGGAGTGGTATTTTGTGTAAACAATGTGGGACACTTACTCTTGTATCAGGTGTTTCCACTGTGATGTTCTCACTCAGCGCCACTATTTTCAGAAAATCATTTAGGTTCTGGGGAGCTATTGTGAGTGCTGACATGCTGTCCAGCATCGCCACTGCCCTTACCCTGTTCAGAAGCAGTGTTCTCAGCAGCCTGGGCATTTCTGGTCTTATTCCGTGGTACCTTTTTATTTTTTAATTGAGGTTTCATGGATTTTTGTTTATCTTCTAGTTTGAAGATGTAGTCTGAACTGTGATGTGTCCCCCTTTTTGGTTTGACTCGCTCTCAATCTTTTCTCTGACCATCCTCCTCTCTCCGAGCACTTCACAGATTGGCCCTGAAAGGAATGAGAGGAACGTGTATCAGTATCCTGACAACCATCAGGCTTTCTAATATTATCATGGTTGAGATTGTATCTCTTTTCAGTGTGTTCCTGTTGAGGAGACCCACTCCGTGAATGTTGTTTATTTTTTTATCATCCCATTTCTTTTTAGAAGAATCAAGTGTTTGCTTAGAGTTATCCTTTTCAAAATGACCCTTAACCACTGGTTTCCCTGGTCCGGCTCCCAGGTTATCTTTTCCCAGAGAAGCATATGTTTCTTGGAAAATCTTAGATAACTCCATCTCCTGTTGTATAGGAATGAACTACCTCAGGCATAGTTGGCGTATAGCCATAGCGACTGCCTCCCTTTTATGTTACTTAACATGATTACAGAAACTTGGGCAAAATTCCCCTTTAGTGTCATCCCTAAGTCCAGGGTAGGTTCTGCCCAGTACTCATTCTGTATTTGTTTCAATACATCTGGTATTAGCGCTATTAAAGGGGTACCATGACTTCTGGTGTAAACAGAAGCGAAGACTGTACCCCAAGAGGCAAGCAAATTGTGGGCCCATATGGGGAAAAACTGCTTCAAGCTGTGCTGTTTTTTTGCTATCAAGAACTGTACTTGCTCCCGACTGGTGGGAATCTTTCACATGATTGCATTCACCGTGTGGGGCCTGATACCCGTCGTAGCCAATTAAGGTTGTGCAGATTGAGCAGCCCTCACAGGTTGAACTATAAGTGATTGCATGGTGAAGTGTGTAAGATGTCTGTACATTTTTACTAAATCTTCGTATAGTGTGTGCATTTCTGCGGCAGGTAATGTGTGAATGTCTGGATGTGGTGTTTACGAAGCTAAGACCGGCCAGGTCGCTCCTTCTTTACTGAGGGGTCCGAGTCTCATTTTCTACGGAGTGGGTGAAGGCGACTTTAAACCAATTTACCTGTTCTTGGTATGTTATCAGGACTTCTATATCCACGTATGGAAAGTATTCATCTGGTGTCTCATCTTCAATGTAAGTGTGAAACAACTTTGTGTGTGCGTCTGCAGCTGGGAATCTAACCCAAGAATAGTATACCTCAGTCCTGAATGTTTCCTGTGACTCACCCACGAAGGTAACATCTCTATCCATTGCCGGGTGGCCATGTAATAATAATTTCATAGGACCTGCCTCACTGCAATTTGCTGAAATATTTAGAGTAGCTACTTGTACTTCAACATCATCAGCTTCTTCAGTCATTGTTAGAAAAATATTTATTTTATGAAAAGCAATTTATTGGCTTTTGGTTTGTACAATATTGGAAAACTCTTTAATCATCCAAGCTTGATAAAACCTACAGCCAATATATAGGACGTACCTACTCAGCTGAGGGGGATTCCCTTTCCCACTATGGACATTTCCGGTTTAATGTAAGTAGGTGTCTCTGAGAAAACACGACTGAACTACTCAGTTTAGACCTTTTAATAAGTGCCTATCCAATGTTGGCGTTGCCATGTCATGTAGTTCCTACTAATCTGTAGGATCTACGCATTGTTTGGACAGCATAAACTAAGAGCCTAGACTGGTTCCGGACACCCCCAGGATATGTTGGCCTATAGACCAGCCAGCTCACATTGCCACCATGAGCCCCCCTAACCTTACCAGGGAGCGAAAGGACTCTGGCAACCACTGAACATTACAACCCTGATCATTTAGGGATCATGGAAACAGGATCTTTCGCTCAGTCAGTCATGCTGGCTTTCTCTCAGAGAAGTATACAGGATACACAGTGGGACATTTTCAATATATTTATTGAACCAACGTTATTCTTATATAAAACACATGTGCTGCAATGATTAGGAGACAGCAGCAAATAAAGGAGATTACAAGCACCGAAAGAGTTCACAGTAGATACATTTCTACCAGAGAGCTGAAGCATTGAATATATGCAGGCATATATGAAAAATATGGTAATCTAATGTACTCCTACAAAATGGACTCTACTGTTAGTGTACCTAGTGTGTATCTGTTTAGAGCAAGGGAATCCCCCAAGGGATGATCCAACCACATTACCTGATAGGAGAGAGTGAGGGACCACATCTTGGTCTTGAGCTGGACACCCCTCATGGAATGATAGACCGGTGCATGGTGATTTCACTGCATTCAGGTACGTCAGTGTCAGCAGAAGTCCCTCCTCCACCAATCTATTGGGATGTCTATTATTTATTAAAAAAAGCATCCTTCACAATGTGCTTATTAGATTAGCAATGTTACTGATCTGTAGATAGTGCTGTTTCCCCGTGGATGAAGATAGGACGACTTTTGTATCTTGTGCATAGAAAGATCTAGTACATGATGTTCAAGGCATCGTAATAATGTTGTGCGAAGCTGGATGTGTAAATAAAGTAGTTTCAGAGAAACTAATTCAAAATTGTTGTGCATACAAATATGTGCAAATATTTACTGCTGAAATGTTATTTTCTAGGACAATGTAAGAAATAAGTTGCTTCGCTACGTGGGCCTAATTTGGGAATATAACAATTAAAAGATGCATTTTTATATTCTGAGTTCAGGCATTCTAAACAACAGCTTTCTGCCTTGTCCCAATGGGAAGTTATACTTATAAGATGTTATAAATAATCTACCCCGCTATCCTATCGGACAGATGGCCGTTCCTTAGTGAAAAACAAAATACACTATATTTCACTATCAGGGCATGTCACACGCACCAGTACATGTCTACCTTTCACATACACGGCACCCTCCCCACAGGGGTACCTTGGGCCTACCATAGGGGTGACTCACAAGTAATAAAAGGGTAGGTTAAGTCCTGGCGAGTGGGTGCACTTGCCAGGTCAACATGACAGTAGAGACTGCACACAGACACTGCAGTGGCAGGACTGCGACCCCTTTGAAACGCTGCATGTGTGGGTGGCACATTAGCAGCATTTGACTTACAGGCCCTGGGCACACAGTCAAATAAACTAATCATGGTAACACCAATCCATAAACACAATTTACATGGAGAGCATATGCACTTTAGCACTGAATAGCAGTGGTAAAGTAACCAACACAAAAACAGGCTCAAGCATAGAAGACCGCGAAGCAAACATTCTGGGATAAATCTGCTGAAAACGCCAGGTCTAACACCCTTGCTGAATAAGAACAACCATACATGCTGGTCCAATATAAAAATAAAAATGTGACTATTTTCAACCAATGTACTCACAAAATACACCTGTGGCTCATGAAGAAACCCATCGCTGGGTTCCATATGTTGATTCCATAACTTTATGCACTGTTACAGACTGTTAAAGCCTTAATAATAGATGATGCATGTGGATCGGTCCCAAGTAAACTACCCCACTCATATATATTTCCAAATAAAGCAAGGTTCACTCAAAAGTTCTTTATTCCTATTCATAATTGGTTACCATCATGTGCCCCAATCAACCCTCCCGAAGAGAAAATAAAACAAATGAAAAGAATTTACAGCCACTGTGCAAAGTATACTCTAAACAAAAGTTTATATTTTATTTTATTTAGTTTATGTTTAAAATATATTATGTCTTTTGTTTGTTTTATTTTCTCTTCATGAGGGTTTGGTTTAGGCATGTGATTATGGAATCGATGTATGAGTGGGCCGTGAGCTACAACCGTCGTCTTCTGTGTTAATACTAGCCTAATTTCAGCTTCTGTTAGTCCTGCCTCTAGTGTCACTCTCTGATCTGGTCTCTGGGGTTTTACAGGGCAGTCTTGTGCAAAGCATCTGACCTCTTCTCCTGAGGTCTTCGCTTTTGGTCCATAAAATGTAGCCATATGTGCTGCGATTGCCTCTGCTATCTGCCTGCTACCTTGTACAGTCTTGCCTGTCTTTAGTCTGAGTTCTAGAATATGGATGCCTTCCCTTTCCCTCCTACCATTCCACACCAGCTGTTTCCCTGCTTTGATGCATGCACTTCTGTTAAGCAAGAAAAGATGTGTTCACCTCATGGCATGCCAACTCTTGCTACTCTGTATACTTGAGCTCTGGGTTATATTTAAAGGGTGCCGTAGGGCAGTTGCTATAGTTATGATTTGTAATGTACCTCAATATATGCCTGGGTAGTCACCTACCCTTTCACCAACATTTTCCCTGGCATTGTACTACATAACGGTTTTTTGTTATTTACCTTTTACCTAGTTAGGTGCTGCATAAATGTAGTGCGGTTTTCCCAGAAAACTAGCCTCATTTATTATGCAAGAAAATTCTCTGAATCACAGCTGGTTTACCACCTTCTGCATAATAACTATGTATAATGGTCATCCCTTTCGTCATCTTTGGCTGACATGACACTGCAAGGTAGAATGCCTGAGGGTACCTTTTGGGGTATATGAACACCATATTTTTGCTGGTGCAGGTAGAGGAGAAAGACCTCCCCGCTGACACACTGACGTGAGACGCTGAGGTTCCTGAACGCAGCACGCAGTGGTCTGACATCCCTCACAGGGTGTCCATCTTGATACCAAGACAGGATCCTTCATTCTCTCACACCAGGGAATAGAGTGGGCATCATCCTAGGGGGAGTTTTGGCTATACACCTACATACATGTTAGGTACACTTAGGTACATCTAGTTAGGGTTGCATTGTAGGCACACGCGTTATTATTGTCATGTATTTATATGTCTGCAAATATTCATTATTTTAGCACTATTGTGGAAATCTACCATCATTTTTATCTGTTTATGTCCTATGGTTGTTTCACCACACCTATTTTACACTAGAATGACACTGGTTCAATAAAAGCTTATTGAAAAAGTCCCAACCATTTATTCTGTGTATCTCTCTGAGCCAAAGTGAGCATGGGAGACTGAGCGAAAAGTACTATACTGTTTCTACTATCCCTGAAGGGACAGGGTTGTCATGTTTGATAGTTGCCAGGAACTATTCTCTTAGAGTGGCACTGTGAGCTAGCTGGTATACTAGATCGGCGAATATTCCCAGTCTGGACACCAATCCCACAGTTTATGTTGTCTGAACGTGCAGATCGTATACAGATGTATAGGAACCACACAACACTATGTTTCTTCTCTAGCAGCTCTAAGTCATGTACTAACATTGTCAGGCACTTGAGTCGTGCCCTCTGGTCACCCACGTCTCCCGCTATAAGCACTCCCCTAATTGTCACATTATAGGCCTCCCATACTGTGCTTGCAGTTTTGCTGGTGACCTTGTTTTCTTGAAAATAGTGTTTGGTGCCCTTATTAATTGCCTTAACCACCTACAGATTGGTAATTCTGTAAGTTGCCATTCACTAACCCAGGGTTCCTTGTCCCTGCTCATGGTTAGGATATCTTGCAATGGGGAGTGACGTGAGTTCCCTTGTGCTATGTATTTGGCCTCTGAGAACCCGCCCAGTATGTCTGGTGGTGTCAGGAAAAAATCAAGTCTTGATGACATGTTGTGCAAGTGTGAATAGAGCATCCCCTTTCCTGCCCATGGAGAGCTTTCAAAACAATGATCTGTCCCAGCACCTGTGTAAGTCCCTCTAGTTTCCCAGCTGTGACCTACCCTTCTGGCTTGGTACTTATTATATCCAGATGCACGTCATGTGCTAAATTGAAATCCCCTTGTATATTAGTGAGAGCCAGCGGAATCACCGCTAGTAGATGTCCCAGTTTGTGAAGAGTTGGTGACTGGAAACCAGGCATGGCGTACACGTTGATGAGGAGTATACTTTCAAACTCTCATTCACCCAGCAGCACGGTGTAACAACCTGCATCATCCAACCATGTATGGGACATGTGAGACACCAATGCTCTTCTGAGCAGGAGCGCCATGCCCTCCTGAGCCCAAGGAGTACTGTGGGTGGCACGCCACCCAATACTACCTCTCCCCAGACAAATGTGTTGCGCATCCATTAAATTAGTATCTTCAAGAAATATCACGTCGGCTCTGTATCTATTAATCACCAGGGCTTTCTTTTCCTTGTTACTAAGACGATTACTGTTCCTTGATAGGAGTGTTAAGTTCTGTGTCTGTGTCATGGTAGTTGGTTACATATAGTTTTGTCTATTGCTACTATACAGGGTGGGTGTGGTCGATCTCTGCATGTCTGATTTGGTGTCTGTGTGTGTCTATATCATTCCTCTGAATTATCCCCCACCCTACCTTACAATGCTGTGCTCTGAAATCTGACCACCCCTGCCAATTCAAGGTATTTACGTACCCATAACCAAGAAAAAAATATAAACGTCATGCACTGCAAATGGAAGGGCAAACTTTTTGGACACTAGAGCACTGTCAACTATTCAGCTTCTCATCCTTCTCACCCCAGATTGGTCCTTTCCGTCCCTAGAGCATGTCTGCTATTTCATGCTTGCGCAGGGCACCATCCAGAGGTCCAGCAGTGCCCCACTCTGTCACCATTCAAAGTGCATCTTGTACATACAGTCTCTGGATGTGGGAGAGATGAAGAAAATCATGTTATGTGGTCCAATTTCATAGTGGTGATTATCAGTGCCTGCTCCGCTTCTGAATCAGGGTCTGACCCCATAGAGCCTATCTCATTCCCCCCAAACATCAGCACCCTGATATGCAAGTAATGGGGCCTCTGCTCATTATACTGAGGAAATCCGTTTCAGTATCGCGTGAATACGAATTCGGCACTCAGAGCTGGAGGACGCCTTTGAGAGCGCAGGGACACCAATACCTACTGTGTTGGTTAGGATTTGAGTCGAGCAGTTATACGGACGATCTATAGGTTGTTGAAATACTCTTAAGAGGATTCACACAATACTGAAACGGATGTCTTCAGTATAAAGAGCAGGGGCCCTATTACTTGCATATATGTGGCCAGTGACTATGAGGAAAAAGCCCCCTATTGCTTTTCGTGCATACATATTTAAGAAAGACTTGGACCTAAGAATGTTGTTGCAATGAGCTCGCCATATATAGGACCTAGATATTGCCATTTCTTGTCTCCCCTGTCTTGATGAGGCCCGAATGAATGGGGCGAAACGCATCGACATTTCATCATGGAGGAGTCCGACAGAATGTGATTTATTCCTAAAGACTGTGATTTCGCTCCTTGTGTAACAAATGGAGGGTGGATTAATTCCCTTGATTGTGTAGTGGACTACTTCACAGTATTTCTGATTGCTGTTGTTGAATAATGTGCTTTTTTATTTGTAACAACAGCAGAGAAAAAGAAAGGGTAGGAAAGACTGGTGATTTGTATATTGTTCATATTTAAGTATATGTTTTGTACATATTTTTGTGCATGTTCAGTGATATAAGAAGATAAATATATGCCTGAATAACTATTTTTTTGGAGTGTGTATCTGTTTGATATAACTGAAATAATTGTAGAGATTGATGACTCATTGATAGGGATTAATTTGCTTTCTTCCTAGAGACTTGTATATGTATTTGTTCCTCTGCATCACTGTTCTTTCCCAGAGTGTTTTCTTTGTCCAGATACAGTAGGATTTTTGGGACAAACCACTATGTTTTCCACAGATAAATCTCAGACTAGGCACTAGAAGCACAAGCAAGCTCAAAAATATAAACCATGGACATGTTGAGCCAATTGAAAACAGAGATATTAGATTGCATGGTAGTTCTGCCAGGTGCACATTTACACAAGGATATCAGGACACACTTGCAGGCATGGGACGGTGTATAACTCATGACTAGTAGGAATGGGGAGAAACAGACACTGGAGGACAAACTGACACACTAGAGACATTAAAACTTGAAACAATGAACATTGTGTGGAGGCACCATCTAAAATGGAAAGCACAAATTCATTGAGACATTGAAAGACATTGTTAGTCAATGGAAAATGGTCATACTGGGAGAGACAAAAAGACTGGGTACGAGAACACAAAGAAAAACACTAGAAGTCTATGGGAGACATTTGAAGATATATAGTTCACAGACCCTCCAAGTGGTATGTAGAATGAAGAACTTCTTGAGTCACTGACACTTGCTAGACAGGGATATACAGCCATGGTAAAATGAAAGTAAAGGAGACACAGATATAAGGAGGCAGTCACGAACAACATGGGGAGATGTTGACACTGACATAGTATCAAAATTATACCGAGGCCAAATACACTCCTAATTTTTATTTATTATTATTTAGATTTTTTCTAGCACTGCTTTTCCTCTAAAGGCATAGGGGTGCCTTTCAAATAAACGGTGATAAAACAGTACAAGTAATCAAGATAGTTCTTGTAAAACGAAGAGCAACACGTAAACAAAGAAAGAAAGGGAGCCGAGCGAATGAGAAAAAGCAGTGTTAGTTAAGGAAAAGGCAGCACGGGTAGATTATCAGAAATTTCCTGGAAGCAAAAAAATCTAGTTGTGTCCTAAAGTAAGGTGTAAGTTAAATCAAAGATCTGGTAACAGCCACAGACAAGGAATGTCTTGAGGCTAGTAAAATGTTGGGATTGTGTGATTTTAGGAGAAATTAATTTTTGTTTGGAGGACCCATATGACCTCTAAAGATCTTATGTAGCAATACCAAGTCTGAGATACCATAGGGCCTGATTCACAAAGAGAATCGTACACTTTTGTATATGTTTTCAGTTTTTTGCTAGTCACAAACTATATGCTATATATTTTACTAGTTTGCAATCATGCATATTAGGCCGTACAAACCACAAACCTCATAGGGAAATTAAATGAAATTAAATGAAATTACCAGAATGTATAAAGTACACAAAGGCGTGTAGGCGTCTAGGTGCTGTAGTAATGCAAGAGCCACGGAGTGAACTGTTAGTATACCAAAGATACTGTGCCTAATTATAAGGTAAACAGACACATTTTTAACTCTTTCCTAAATGGGAGGGGCATATTCAGCGATGTAAGATAGAGGCGAAGGGTGATCCAGAGCCTTGCTGCTGCAACTGAGAAGGCTCTGCCGAAATAGACAATAAAATTGCCAAGCAATTCATGAAATATCAGTAAAACAGATAATATTTGCATTCAAATCCCAAGTTCCAATAATGGAGCTGCGAACCAGTGCTCTATCTGAAAAAGAATGCACACATAAAATTTCAAAAGGTCGTTGCTTAGCAATTTTCAAGTGTGTAGACTCTGCTGTCGGGGTGGAGAACTCCACACATAAAAAATGGGTCTGTTCAATCTGTTTATGTGCGCAGTTCTGCGGCTCGACTGTGGAGTATGAACACTCATAGAATTACTATTAACTCGTAGCATACGTTTGTGATCAGGTCCTCAGAAATATAGCCTTGTGGGTTAATCAGCATATTTTAACTGTATCCTATCTTAGATGGTTAGTTCATGAATTTCCTTCAGTACTAGTGAGATGTGATCAAATTTCCTTTCCAAAGACAGACTCTCTAAGACACAGGAATGAGAACACAGACAATGCAATGTGGAACCTGTAACAGAGGAAAACACTTGAAACACAAACAAAGTGAGGCATGGTGACACAACAGGCTAGAGGGAAAAGTGCCACAAGGTCATTGGGAACAAGAAAATTTCTTTCCTAGCACTCAGACACTGATCATCCGGAAAAATGGGACCCAAGTGGTAAAGTGCTCCTCTAAGACTTTAGCAGTGGTAGGAATGCCCTACACAAAAAGCCTAAGACACCAGATAAACCCTTCATATCTTACGTCCTATGGTTAAACTTTAAGTCTTCGTTAAGTGGAAGTCTTCACTTTTAAAGACATTAATATGGTTAGAGGGGATTCGCCTAATTTGCAAGACCTTGTAAATAAGGCACCCTTTCATGCTATACTTAGCGTGAAAGCGGTGGGCAATGGATATTGAGGTCGGAGTTCTGCTCCAAACCCCATTGATTTTGACACTGCACCATATTGACAACTGTGGTATAAAAATAGGGCAGCACCAAAATTAAGACAACGGAAAATCTGGTCTTAACATGGCAAAATGAGAAGAAATGTTTAATTTCTTATCTTTTTTGCTAGAAACAGCAAAACGCCAAGAATGATTGTTTATGTACAGGAAGGTGTCCTTTCCTGCACATAAACAATCATTCCCTCAATGCAGGCACCCTTGCACCATGGGCACCCCTGCACTATAGTGCAAGGGTGCCTGTGTTGGGTCTGGGCAGCTGAATTTAGCGCCAGAGCAGTATGGTTGTGTACTTACCTAGGTCCCCTATGACTACCACCAAGATACCACCCCCCGGAGGTTCAGGATATATCCCCCTCCCTCCGAGTCACACAGGATTGGGAACCACACAGAGTTTGGTATAGAACATTTGGCTGAAGGGGGTTGTAACCACCCGGGCCGTATTTATTAACAATTAAACACACAGTTACTTGTAATTAACTTTTCATTACCAAAAAATTACGCGGAAAGTACATTACATTGATAAACGCACGTTGTTCCAGGGGCTAACCTTAACACAGTCTAATACAGAGGCATTCCTACCGTAAATCTAACAATGCATGATTTTACTTTCTGCATGCCCCTTCTAGAGGCTACGGCAAAGTCAACATCTGGCAGCTTCCTACAGTCCCAGGGTACTATTCCCAATACTACTCCCGGAGCAAGGGTGCGCACGGGATACAGCTTATCGGATGGATGCTTTCCCCCGGGGCCCCCCCCAAGCCCTGGGCCTTGAAGTCCCTTAAGGGGGTTGCAGACTGCTCCATAGCTGCACCTTGATGCGCATGCGCATGCGGGGGTGGCCCCAGGCCCACTGGGAAGGATGACTTCCCCGGCCCCCGCACCCCGACAGCCTACTTATCAGATGTCACTACCCCTGGAGTTACATGGTGCTGACCGCTAGGACCGCAGACTAGGCTTACCAATGTTGACCATACCGCCACAGGCCAGCATAGTTGACCGACTATATGGCCTCCCCCTCACTCACTAGAAAGGTCCTGTACCGCGCCTCAAGCTCTCGACCCAGGCTAAGATGTCATCCATGAAAGCGTGATTTCCCTTATGCAAGAGGTGCACCCCATCCTGTAGGAAGAACTGCTCCCCCCCTAATATACCTGTGCCCCATGGTTTTAAGTCTCGGGGTCCTGAACAGTTTATCAAATTTATTGTTGAGACGCTTTACCGCATGATTCAATGCCTTGACCGATTCACCCCCCCTCCACTGGAACCTCGGAATCATGTCGGACCAGGCAATCACCGAATGGGCACACTGTTTGGTAACCACCCAACCTTCGTGAGCAAATCCTCCGTCAGTACTCGTCTACCCAGTCGGCCAAATCATTGCTCCCAAAGTGCAGGATCCAGATCGCTGGTGGGCCCGTGCTTGTTATCAAAGCGTGGTTCACCAGTTCCCTGAATTGCCCCACGCACAAACCGCCCTGTCCAAAAAATGACACATTGGCCCCCATTCGCATCGCCCTTTCCTTGACCTGTCCTGTAAAGAAGTTCTTCAGTCGACAAACATATAAATGCCCTACCACCCAGATCTCCTGGTATTCTTGGCGTGAAGAGTGAACTTCTGCCACCACATTTGTTGTTTTTCTGCTGCCCGCCGTTCCATTTTAAACCGATCTGTTCTTCTGGTTGAGCGCAGTAGGTGCAGACCTCTCCCCTGAGTCACAGGATGAAGAAGCTGAAAGCAACGTGGAAAAAGAGCCAAGTCAATGCTGTGTAACTACTACAATTCCACAAAATGACTGTCAATTTAGTGCCCGCCCTCCCCTGCCTCTGAGTAACAAGATAAACAGGGGGCACAGCCACTCGCGCTCACATGATATTTGCACCTGGGCTTAGAGCATGTGCAGCCGTACATACCTCTTGTAACAATTGGAGGACCACCTCCCAATCCTCTTGACAGGTTCACCACCCAGCCCCATTGTCGCTGCTTCGTTGGCTGCACCTATCCTAAATGAATGGGTGCCGAATTCCCTGCCGTCCAACCCTGCCTTTTCCAATGCCTGGAGCATAACTCTCTTGAACTGGAACACTGTGAGCAGTAGTCCATCTCCGTGTATCAACAGTGGTCCCCCCAAGACCTTAAATCTCTGGGCCATGAAGACCTCCACACTGTACACTGGACAGCACGATGAGTCCCCCACCCTGCGTAGCACTACACTGTCCCCTTTACCTTCCTGATCAGTTTTTGGTTTAACGAGGGATATCATTACCGAATCCTTCCCTATCTTGACGTGCCCTGTCTGAAGACCGTCTAGCCAATCCCTCTTGTTCTTCACAACCAGTTCAGTTACTCTGAATGCGCCGTAGAAGGCCAGGCAGAATGCCGCTTGAAAAAGGACTGTCTCACTGTGCGAGGCACAAACCATTGGCAATGTCCCCAACAACTTGCCCAATGTCTCTAAACCTATGGGTCTCCTGGCATCAGGACGCCCTCCTTGCAAACGCTGCCAACCCTTAAGCACCTGGCGAACTACGAAGTGCTTTGTAGGTTCCCTGTCGCCACTAATCTTTGCAAAACATGATATAGCCGTGATATGTCTCATCACACTTGCCACTGTGCGCCCTTGCTTCCGCATGAAAGCCAAATATGCCTCCACTGATTCGTGGTCCTGCCATTTGGTTTCCGACCGTTTCCCTAAGAAAAGACAAAAAGCACCAAACGCCCCTTCGTAGACAGTCCTGGTTCTCGGCGCTAAACTTGCTGCCACGAGGTGCGATACTCTTGGGCACCAAGCAGCCAAAGCTGTTCTGGGAAGGGTGTAGGATGGGCCGCCGCCTTTGGGATGTGCGCTCTGAATGCCTGCATTTTAAAATGAGATAATGCATCAGCTGCATGGTTCAACACTCCCGGTACATGTTTGGCTCTGAATAGAACACAATCTCTTTCAGCAGGCGCACTAACATACTGCATTTCACAGTTTGATTGTTGATGCATTCCACAACCGCCATATTGTCAGAAGAGAATATCACTGACTGATTTCTCAATGCCTCTGTCCAGACGGACAGTGCCACTAAGATTGGGAAAAGCTCCAGGAAACTTGTGTTATTGGTGAGCCCAGAATCTCTCCACCAGTCGGGCCCGCGCTGCTCCACCCAATCGCACCCCAAAATGGCCCCGAAACCTTCGCTGCCAGCAACGTCGGTCATCAGGCCCAACTCTGGGCTGGACACGGGTGGGCCGGGCCAAACCACCCTGCTATTAAAGTCGCGCAAGATTGCCTTCCAGATCCGCATGTCTTGCCTCACCTCGCTGGACAGTCTGGTGCGGTGATTTTTCTCTCTAAGGTGGCGTGTGCGATGGAGCGAAAAAAGGGGCGCGCCATTGGGATAATACGCAAAGCAAAATTCAACTGCCATACCACTTGCTGTAACTGGTGTAGTGTAACTTTTAGTTTGGCGAGGCAATGCTCCAGTGCAGCCCGAAAGTCCCTGACTTTGTCGCTCGGCAATCTAGACACCCTCAGCACCGAATCCAACTCAATGCCCAGGAATTCGATCATGGTGGTTGGGCCCACTGCCTTACCAGGCGCCAATGGCACCCCACATTCTTGTATGAGGGAGCAGAAACCTTCCAGGGCCTTCCCGCATTCTTCAGAACCTGGAGTCCCCAAAAACAGAAAGTCATCTGATTAATGGAACACCCACTGATGGCCTGAGACCCTCCTGAAAGCCCACTCCAAAAAGGAGCTGAATTTCTCAAAGTAAGCACAAGATACTGATCAACCCATTGGCATACACTTGTCTAGATAGTACTTGCCCTGAAACTGAAAACCCAGCAGGTGGAAATCGGCGTGGTGGACAGGCAGTAACCTGAAAGCGGATTCAATGTCAGATTTTTCTAGCATAGCCCCTCGCCCTAACATCGTAAGCATGCCCACAGCCTGGTCAAAGGATGCGTATTTCACACTACACAGAGCATCCGCGATGGCATCGTTCACTAAACTGCCCCTTGGTGCGGATAGGTTGTGAATCAATCGGAATTCTCCTGTCGCCTTTTTAGGTACCGCCCCGAGGGGGGAGCATACAAAATCTTCCACTGGGATCTCCGTGAACGGTCCTTCCACCCTCCCCAGCCTCACCTCCTTTTGAATCTTTGACATTGCTACATGCAATTTGGACCTAACAGACAGCTGATTCCTACAGTGTTGCACTCCGCTGTGTCCCTGTGCTGGTATCCTGAAACCCTCGACAAAACATTCCCTGATCGTCCTGGCTGTCTCAGTGCAATTGTACTGCTCCAACCAAGGGATCATGGCGCCAACGTTAACTGGAGATCCGGCCTTCCTCAATGCTGACTTGTTAATCCTGCTTCTTTCCCCCTTTATCCCTGGCTTTCTTGTTACACTTGGACTCGGGGTGAGATGCATTTCCACAGTACCCACAAGAGTGCTTGAATTTACACGTGCCAGGTGCCCTGCTGCAAGTGCGTTTGTTGAAGTCAAAACAGACTCCCTTTTTTCCGCTGGTCCCTGCCTTGGCTTAATTCCCCCGCGCACTACTGGTGGAGTTTGCTCTAAAGGGCTGAGACTGTCTGCCGTCCGCAATTGGACCCCGCACATTGTCGGCCTGGCCCTGCACCAAGTGTTTCAAATGGATGAGCATGTCCGTCTGGTCCATCTTAACGTTGGGTCCTGCGCTTTCGCCCTTCTAAAATCTTTGTCATAGTCTTTCCACCCTTCGCCACCCTTTATCGCATGGGCGAGCGTAATCCTATTCTGATAGGTAGCCATTTGTGGGCCCATCTCCGGAAAGCGTTCCAGCATGACCGCCATGAAGGTGGAAAACCCCTGTATCCAATTCGCCAAGCTCTCTTCTACCCTATATTTCAGTAGGATGTTCGCCCATTCCCTGTAGTGAGTCCACTCCTTGTTTTTCCTGGCCTCCTCTCTCTCTTCCTCATCAATCAGGAGGAAAAACATATTAACGTATTTCCCCTTCCATATTTTCTCCTTAGTCTCCGCAGAGAGATGCCTCCCCAAACGTTCCCGCCCGAGCGAAGCTCGCCAACACCCAGAGGCGCTAAAATTACATTGTACCTGCTGGTGCTGCCGCATCAACCTTCTTGGGCGACTCTGGGTCCTTCTCGCTGCCGCTCGCTATCGGGTTGCTTTCGCCACTGGGTGCCGGTCTAGCCTACATGGGTGTCACGCCTGACGGGCACGCTATGTCACTGGGAACCGGGGTTATGGGTGCCGGTGTCGCGCTCCCCGCCGGTACTGCCGGCGCCACTGTGCTAATATCGCTGGGAACCGGTATTGCGGGTGCGGGTATCGTATTCTCTACCGGTATTGCCGGTGCCTCCCTCGGTAGGCCTGTGCCCAATTGAGCCAGCAACCTCCGTGCCCTCTCCATCGCATCCCCTGCGGATGCCCCTGCTGCATGCGGCCAGTCCCCCACATTTTCCAGCCACGGCAAGACTGCCGCCAGGTTGACTGCCATGTCAAGATCTGGGGTGCTTGCCCCTGCCCCCTACCCTTGTGGGGGCACAGGAACTATGGCCGAACCCTCTGGAAGGTCAACGAGCCTCCCCCCTGGGGGGGCACGGGCAGGATAGCCTGGCCCTCTGATGGGACTACCAGTGCCGATTTGCTCCCTTTTCCATTCGGTCTGTGCCTGTTCTGCTTTGGCGGTGGCGGCGAATATTGCCTTGGCGGCGGCGGTGAATATTGCCTTGGCGGCACACTAGGCCGACACTGTCTTTCCCCAGGCGCCTCAGGACCCTCCACTTTATCCTGCAGCCTGTTCAAAACCTGTCCCATGGCCTGCACTTATTGCACCAAAGCCTCAAGCATCACCTCGGTGTGAGAGCGTTTCACGTTCCGTCGTGCCTTAGGCGCCATGGTGAAAACCTACCCTGCTACCTGTGCCTGACCGTGTGAAACCTACCACACCCGAGCACCACCGTCGGTGACCCAGTCACCTCTTACCTCCATGTAGCAGCCGCCTCCAGCCAACCTTTGCAGTCACGCAACCAGAGCCAAGACCCACTGGCTAGTCCAGTAGGTTCAGGTGAGCCGCCCACTCAAACCTTCTATGGCTCCCAGACGCGATAAACTGCTGGTGGTCCAGGGCCGCTGAGTCGGTCGTTCCAATGCTCGCCAACCCACTTTCTTATGCGAGGAAGAGTGACGTTCCCCGTCAAGCAGTGTGCTGGCTGCGGAAAGAAAAGAAACAACGGTTTTGCAGCGCGGTGTCAGCCAAATTCGCAGCTCACATATGTGACTCTAGCGCAGATCACCCCCTCTTGTCCCCCTGTGCCGCACCTGCCGCTGCTGTCCAAGCAACCCAACGAGGCAACTGCCCCCTTTTAACCTCTTCCGCTGCCTTGGAGTTAGGTACTCTGCTCCTGCCCAGGCTCTTCAAAGTGTCACTGCTGCCCCCATCAAAACAGCGCAGGAAAACCACTGGTTGCCGTAGCCATGAACACCCAGGGGCCAAACTCAAACTGCTGTCCCCCCTGCTGGTGCGGAACTATAGCCCCTGATGACCTACCAACTGTACCCCCAGCTCCAACTATACTACAGAAGCCGAGTTGCCAGGGATCAAAACGAGGCCTCATACATGCACAGGCTGACTCGTGCGTCTATTGCGCCTCTGCTAGGCAATGTGTGCACCCGTCTCGCTATCCTGCGCCTCCCCCTTCACACTAAAACTCTGGGGACCCTTCCGGCCTGCTTAATTTCTAAAAAACGGCCGCTAATGGCGAGGGCAGGTCAATAAAGCACCGGGTTGCACCGCGGACATCGGCTGAGCATTGAAATAAAACGGGGTCTTTGTGTGCCTGCACCCGACCTGAGCAGACCCTCCCAGTCTCCACGGAGTGATCCCGGGAGCTGAGTAGACCAACCAACACTCAGGGTAGCTCCGACCAATAGTTTTGCCGCCGCCCCCACAATGCTGCCGGTACTGCCGCTCCGCACCACGATGCCTGTAGGGAGAGAAACGAAAAATACTCCGCCTTCGTTGCATCCGCCCCCACGATGCTGCCGGTACTGCCTCTTCCACGCAATGATACCAGTAGGGGGAGAAAGAAAAACACTCCGCCCTCGTTGTATTGCGTCGCAACAGCCGCTCCGCCCAAACGGCGCTTCCCCACAAACGACCTGCACGAATCAGAAAAACAAAAGAAAGTTGACATTAAAGGGCCGCAGCCGGCCCCCACATGCACCGCGCTGGAGGAGCTGGAACAAGAGGCTGCTCCGCCCCCCAGCGCTGCCTTTTGTTCTCCGCGTTGCCCCGGAAGCACATAAGTCCTTCCGGTTCACGCGGGTAAGGGGGGGATCACTTGGATTGGGCCTGCCACGTGGGGGGAGTACCGCGTCATTGCTGACGCGGCTTCCCCCCCCTCCTGCACAATGCTGGGGACTAGGGCGACCACCATAATGGCGGCCCGTCCCATGCTGTTCCGGGCCTTTTCCGGGAGAAAGGCAGGGGTGCACCATATTATTGTAAATACGTCGCAACCCGGCGTTTCTAAAGTGACAGAGGGCTCCGCCATTTTTGATGTAAATATGCCCCAGCGTGTGCATGCATTTATTACTCTGCCACAACCATTAACTGTTAATTGTGGGACACCCCCGCGCCGCACGGCCACCAGCTGCTGCGTGTGCCCCTTGCCTCCCTGTGCCTCGCTGCTGCCTCGTTTGCCGGTTGCCGCCGCTGCGGTTGTTTTGCCCTTTGTTTTGACGTGAATTTGTGCCTGCTTGTCTTAATCTGATTTTTCCCTTGTTTTTGCGATTATTTGTGCCTGTTTTGTTTGAATCTCTTTTCCCCCGTGTTTTGCCTTTCCTTCCTTTGTTGCCCGCCGCCCTCCGCCCTCCCTTCCCGCCAACGCCGCTTTTCCCCGCCCTTTTTCTATTCTGTACCCTCCCCGCTCCCGCCTCCCAGCTGCTCCGCCCACCCGCGCACTTGGCCTTAAATGGCGACCGTGCGACGCAGGTGAGTGTGACCCACTTGTGGGACACCCCCGCGCCGCACGGCCACCAGCTGCTGCGTGTGCCCCTTGCCTCCCTGTGCCTCGCTGCTGCCTCGTTTGCCGGTTGCCGCCGCTGCGGTTGTTTTGCCCTTTGTTTTGACGTGAATTTGTGCCTGCTTGTCTTAATCTGATTTTTCCCTTGTTTTTGCGATTATTTGTGCCTGTTTTGTTTGAATCTCTTTTTCCCCGTGTTTTGCCTTTCCTTCCTTTGTTGCCCGCCGCCCTCCGCCCTCCCTTCCCGCCAACGCCGCTTTTCCCCGCCCTTTTTCTATTCTGTACCCTCCCCGCTCCCGCCTCCCAGCTGCTCCGCCCACCCGCGCACTTGGCCTTAAATGGCGACCGTGCGACGCAGGTGAGTGTGACCCACTTGTGGGACACCCCCGCGCCGCACGGCCACCAGCTGCTGCGTGTGCCCCTTGCCTCCCTGTGCCTCGCTGCTGCCTCGTTTGCCGGTTGCCGCCGCTGCGGTTGTTTTGCCCTTTGTTTTGACGTGAATTTGTGCCTGCTTGTCTTAATCTGATTTTTCCCTTGTTTTTGCGATTATTTGTGCCTGTTTTGTTTGAATCTCTTTTTCCCCGTGTTTTGCCTTTCCTTCCTTTGTTGCCCGCCGCCCTCCGCCCTCCCTTCCCGCCAACGCCGCTTTTCCCCGCCCTTTTTCTATTCTGTACCCTCCCCGCTCCCGCCTCCCAGCTGCTCCGCCCACCCGCGCACTTGGCCTTAAATGGCGACCGTGCGACGCAGGTGAGTGTGACCCACTTGTGGGACACCCCCGCGCCGCACGGCCACCAGCTGCTGCGTGTGCCCCTTGCCTCCCTGTGCCTCGCTGCTGCCTCGTTTGCCGGTTGCCGCCGCTGCGGTTGTTTTGCCCTTTGTTTTGACGTGAATTTGTGCCTGCTTGTCTTAAATCTGATTTTTCCCTTGTTTTTGCGATTATTTGTGCCTGTTTTGTTTGAATCTCTTTTTCCCCGTGTTTTGCCTTTCCTTCCTTTGTTGCCCGCCGCCCTCCGCCCTCCCTTCCCGCCAACGCCGCTTTTCCCCGCCCTTTTTCTATTCTGTACCCTCCCCGCTCCCGCCTCCCAGCTGCTCCGCCCACCCGCGCACTTCGCCTTAAATGGCGACCGTGCGAACGCGCAGCGTTGACGCGCAGCGGGTGCGCCGATTGTGCGCCGAAGGCGCGCCAAAGGTAAGCCCGTCTGCGCCCGTCCGCGACCGGATCGCGACCAGGGCCAGGACCCCTGGCCCACGAAGACCCCGACCGACCCGCCTGACATACGCCGCCGCCACCCTCACCGCTCTCAACACCGGCCGACTCCCAGACTGCCACCAAGCCACTCCACGACGTACCCACGGACCTTTCAGCTGCCACGCCTGCAAGTTCTCCTGCATCCGGACCTGCCTCGCACCAGCACCCGCCAAGACGAACACCAGCAGCACCCACCTCAAGTGCATCCTGATCCCCTCCGCTGACTACATCCTCCTGGGAGACCTCAACTTCCATCTGGAGAACAACAACGACCGCAACACCACCACCCTGCTCGACAACCTCGCCAACCTTGGACTCAAGCAACTGGTGTCCACCCCCACCCACCTCGCCGGACACACACTCGACGCAGTCTTCTCTTCCAGCACAGACATCGAGTTCAGCCACGCCACAGAGCTTCAATGGACGGACCACAGCTGCGTCCACTTCACCTTCAAGAGAACGACGACCCACCAACACCAGCAACAGGCTGCCCGCAGAAGCTGGAACAAGATCACAGCAGACCAGCTCGCCACCTCCCTGAGCCAGCACCCTCCTGCCAGCTCAGCGAACCCCAGCCAGGCCGCCGACAACCTCACGAAGTGGATCAGCAACTGCGCGGACGAACTCGCCCCTCTGAGGACCCCGCCTAGCAGACCCGGCAGCAAGAAGGCCCCATGGTTCACCAACGAACTCAAGAGCTCCAAGAAGAACTGCCGAGCCCTCGAGAAAGTCTGGAAAAGGGAACCGACACCGGACAACAGGACCTCCTACAAACTGGCCACCCGGAAACACCACCAGCTGATCCGCGCCGCCAAGAAAACAGCATTTAAGGACCGGTTGGACAACAACGCACACAACTGCAAGGAACTCTTCAACATCGTGAAAGAGCTTTCCAACCCCAGCGCAGGAAACAACGACGTCACCCCATCACAAGACCTCTGCAACTCCCTCGCTTCATACTTCCACAACAAGATCACGGACATACACAGCAGCTTCAACAACCAACCAACGCACACCATGACCGAACAACCACCCCCCACCACCATCCTCCACGCCTGGACCCCGATCAGCACCGAAGACACCATCCGCACAATGAACTCCATCCACTCCGGATCACCGACCGACCCCTGCCCTCACCACGTCTTCAACAAGGCCGACGCTGTCATCGCACCCCACCTGCGAGACATCATCAACACATCCTTCGACACCACCATCTTCCCGGAGAGCTGGAAACACGCCGAACTCAGCGCTCTACTCAAGAAACCAACAGCGGACCCCACCGACCTCAAGAATTACCGCCCCATCTCGCTTCTCCCGTTTCCAGCCAAAGTCATCGAGAAGACCGTCAACAAGCAGATGGCCGCCTTCCTCGAGACGAACGGATCCCTCGACCCCTCACAGTCCGGCTTCCGAGCCAACCACAGCACCGAGACCGCCCTCATCGCCGCCACCGATGACATCCGAGCCCTGATGGACAATGGAGAAACAGCGGCCCTCATCCTCCTGGACCTCTCCGCGGCATTCGACACTGTCTGCCACCGCACCCTAGTGCAGCGCCTCAGCAACGTCGGAATTCAGGAGAAGGCTCTGGAATGGATCATCTCCTTCCTCGACGGAAGAACACAGAGAGTCCGCCTACCACCGTACAAGTCAGAGGCCTCCGAAGTCATCTGCGGCGTCCCCCAAGGATCATCTCTGAGCCCCACCCTCTTCAACGTCTACATGAGCCCCCTCGTGGCCATCGTACGCAAACACAACCTCAGCATAATCTCCTACGCCGACGACACCCAGCTGATCCTCTCCCTGACCAACGACCCCGCCGCCGCCAGAGCCAACCTGCACGAAGGGATGAAAGAGGTAGCCGAGTGGATGACGATCAGCCGCCTGAAACTGAACTCGGACAAGACGGAGATCCTCATCCTGGGCTCCTCACCCTCCGCCTGGGACGACTCCTGGTGGCCTCCCGCCCTGGGCACCGCACCCAAACCGACAGACCATGCACGCAACCTGGGCTTCATCCTGGACTCCTCCCTCTCCATGACCAGGCAAGTTAACAACGTCTCCTCGGCGTGCTTCAACATCCTACGCATGCTACGGAAGATCTTCTGGTGGATCCCCACCGAGACCAGGAAGACCGTCACCCAGGCCCTCGTCACCAGCCGTCTGGACTACGGCAACGCCCTCTACGCCGGTACCACCGCCAAGCTCCAGAAGAGACTCCAGCGGATCCAGAACGCCTCAGCCAGACTCATCCTCGACATCCCACGAACCAGCCACATCTCCGGACATCTGAGAGACCTTCACTGGCTCCCCGTCAACAAAAGAATCACCTTCCGCCTCCTCACCCACGCACACAAAGCCCTACACGACCGAGGCCCGAGTTACCTCAACAGCCGAGTCAACTTCTACGCTCCCAAACGCCACCTCCGATCAGCCAACCACGCCCTCGCCGCCGTCCCCCGCATCCGAAGAGCGACTACAGGAGGAAGGTCCTTCTCCTACCTGGCCGCCAAGACCTGGAACTCCCTCCCTCCCGACCTGCGCCTGACCCAAGACCACCTCTCCTTCAGGAAGAAGCTGAAGACCTGGCTGTTCGGGCAGTAGCGCCCCCCCCCCCCCCCCCCCCAGCGCCTTGAGACCCTACGGGTATGTAGCGCGCTCTACAAGTGTCATTGATTGATTGATTGATTAATGTAGAAGATATTCATCACACATGCAAACTTTGGATGTGGCAGGCAGCGTTAGCGCTGAATTTAAAAGATTAAAAACAAGAACAAATACTTTGACTAGTGTCAGATCCCTAATTAGGTTTTGAAAACGTCAGTTTTTAAGCATCGTCATTTGACCATTTTTGATTGGAACAATTCATAGGTCTCGAACATATGGATATTTCTTATCTTTGCTTTGATGTCCGGAGCATCTAAGGGGACACTAAGCATTACCGACAGCAGGTAATTCTGACTTCAAGAAAGAGGCTTTAAGTTTGCTTAGCAGGTTTTTCAGAAAAGGTTTCTAGTTAGGATTCACTACTCTGATTAATAGAGAACCAGCTAAAGAGGATCCAGGTGTTTCACAGCAAGAACAAAAAAGCATTTACATACTAACCTGCGATAAGATGCATTTAAAAACCTAGATGGAAACGTTCTCTGTGTATAGATGTTGCTTAAGTATGCAGAGAATTGTTTTTTAATGATGACTGTATTTAAACTAGATTTCGTGTTGCGACAAAATTTACATGTGCGACAGGACGTGTTTTCCAAAACATTGAAAATCATTACATTTTAGCATTTTGCATTAGCGTTTAGGATAGACAACACAATCTAAGCAAAGTATGAAAAAAGAGCGATATCTGCATTATGCTGCCTCCCTGCGTGTTGTTTCTGCATAAAATTAATTTTTAACTGTCTTCCTTTTCTAATCCTTCTATTTATCCGTGTATTGTTTCCCTAATCCTCCGTGCAAAGGCAATCTTTTCTATCCACCGCTCTTTTATATTCATGAAAACGTATGAAATATTTTAGAGTCCATTTCTTCAATCACATAAAAAATGTCAAAGTAATTCTTTCGGAAGATTTTAAAGAGTGGGCTGAAATAGAGATAAATCATCTACTTATCTTTCACAAGCGATACAATATCAGTAAAAAACGGTACCTAGTTACAGTAAAATAACCATTTGGCTGAAAACAAACATGATGCCTCGGTCACAAGGCCAATGCGTGATATCCGGGCGTATATCAGGCTATTTCTGAAATACCCCAGAAAGCTTAGGCGTTTTTTTTGTATTTCTTACAAATGGGAAGTACAGAATACACCATGGGTGGGGCGGTCACAACGTGCTACGAGGGGTCCTGCGTGTCTCTATCGAACGTTTCCTCTCATAAACCTATACACATTCAATTGTGACAGGCACATGAATATTAAATCATTGCTTATTTTCCTTCTTGATTGACAACTGTATAATTCGAGGTGCTCAGTTTCAAGGCTAGTGTCGTATTATATTGCATTCTTAGCATGTGGCTTGGCCCAAATAAGTATATTATTTCACAGTCTCGATCTGATTACCTCCAAGTGACGAAATGAGAGGGCGAAACTGCTTTTTTCCGCTAAAGGGTAGGACTTTGGTTTTTGAGTTATTAGGGACAAAACAGTTCTCTTTTGCGTATCGATTTACTACATTTAGATTTCTTTGAAGGTAAATTGGAGTGCAATCTAGTATGACAATATCATCAGCATACATTGAGCTATGAATATCCCTATGCACAAATTTTGGTGGGAAATTGTTAGTTTGTAGAAAATACCCTTGAAGGTCACTTATATAAGGAGAATAGCATGGTGGTGAGGAGGCAACCCTATTTCAGTCCATTCACCGTGGGAATTAAACTACCTAGGCCCTTTTCTCCCATCATTTAGACTCGACACCATGTTTCTGTATGCAATTATATATTTATTTTAAGAAGATTATGTGGAATCCCGAGGCTCTCTAGCTTCTTCGATAAAGTTGGCCTATCCATGCTGTCAAAAGTGTTGAAAAATCAATAAAAGCACTGTAAACTACATGTGATTTACACAATGCAAACTTGTCTAGGACAGTTTGAAGAACAGCAATATTGTCTGTTATCGAATGTTTTGGGAGGAAACCTGCCTTCGTAATTGGAATTACTCCATTCGAAAATGCCCAATCCTTCAGATGATCTAAGATGCAAGTTGCGAAGATCTTCCCCTTGGCATCTAAGAGGGCGATTTGTCAGTAGTTATCTAGAACCTTTTTTTAGAAGGGGAACCACAATACACCCCTATCAAGATTTGGGGATTTTTCCAGTTGTGGAGCGGTGTTGGTAAAGAGGAGTTAATCATTTGTTCCATTCATCAGTATATATTTGTAATACTTTGATGGGGATATTGTCTGGCCCCATTGCTGCAGATGATCTGGTTGTTTTGATGAAGAAAGTGATCTGTGAAGAAGATGGAGCTAACAAATCCCAATCTTATTGGCCCTTTCTGTCTGACCGCTGGTAGGATTGCTCCTAATGTTGTGTGTTAGATTTATATAATTTGGGGATATGCTTTTTCCAGTCTGATGAAGAGACTGGTGATGCTTGGATTGATTTCCTTATACCCATTTGCTTGGCTACCATAATCCAGAATGCCTTGATGTTTTTACATTTTAATGCAGTTTGAATATTGACCCAATTTGTATCTTTTTGTTCTTGATTTTCTTTCTTTTTTTCCGTTGACAAAATTTTTTCAGCTTTCTTATTTTTCTTTGTCCGGTGGCGAGACGGATTGAAATTGCATTCTGGTAAAACTGTTTATCTTTGATAACAGAGAGTCTACTGGCTTTCCATGTGAATGGGCTTTGCCTTTGTCTTGCTTATTTATGTCTGCCTAAAGGGTAGCCGACACTGATTGCACTGTATCTTCATAGCTAGTTATAGGACCATCTCCCGTATTTTTGTAAACTAGGATTGAGGAAGTAATAGTAGTGATCATCTTGTAGATTGCTTTAGAATTCCAGGGCATCCAGCCTATTTTTTGATTGACATCTGCTCGACCATCCAAGGAACATAAAGACCATGTAGCAGTAGTATGTTTCAAATTCCGTAATTAGCAATGCATGATCGCTCTCATAAGTATACTGCATGTTTAATGATTGTACTTTCGCAAAGAGCTCAATACTGCAAATTACATAGTCCTGGATGGAGGAGCTACACCAACCTATTCTTGAGAATGCATCCGGCATGTCTCCTTCTACCTTTCCATTTAAGATGAAGCCATTCATTGCCGAAATTTAAGACAAAAGTAATTTCATCCGTCTGTCTGCTTTTATCTTGGCTGGAAAATGGAGAAAGGTATTGACAAAGCTGCCTCTTGTGTTAACTTTCTTCTGTTATACTGAAGGACATTCAAGATTATACCGTTAAAGTCCCCGTCAATTATCATCACAGGAAACCCCCTTGATTCTCAAGTTGAGGTTATTTTCTCAAAGGATTTTTCCATAAGGAGATCTTGTGATGATCCGGGTGGAATATATACATTTAGGAGTAGCAGATCTAGGGCTGGCTCCGAGCTTTCTTTCCAACACTTGATTTTGATGCACTGCACATTCGGAAGGGATAGCTCTATTTCTTCAAAGTCCCAATGGATTTCTTCCTTAAGAAGAATGGCAAGGCCTCCATTAGCAAGCCCCCTTCTTGTGGCCTCTGCAGCGATACCCACCATAAAACAGTCTTTTTGGAAAAAGGGCGCCAAAGACCATGTTCCTTTCAACATCACTATTGAAGAGGAATTTTCCAATGACAGCAATAACTTTTCTGTTTATTTTCCAACAATATTCCATGAGACTATGTTTAGGTTACTGCTAAAAAGGGAGTTTTTGGACTTTGCCCCAGTTATTGCTATTTAAAATGCAAGAGATCCACACCCAAGAGTTATCATCAGCTTGTGACTCCTGTAGTGTTTTAAAGTTTTAAAGACTGTTCCAGATGCGGCGTTCTCCATATTTAGGTGAGATCATGAAAGATCCTTCCGAAGAGTTCTTTTGGGTTTTGAGGTCCAAACGTTGCTGACTCTTGTTATAGAGGACTTCATTCCCTTCCTTCTCAAATAGGGAGTTGTGCTGAAACTCTTTTCCTTCAACTTCGCTAATGTCAAAACAGTTTTTATGAAGAATATCTCTTTCTTTTATAATGATAATTGGAATTACATTTGACCAGAACTTAACTGTTGCCACAGAGAGAATTAGTTTATTTAGGAAGGAGGCTAATTTTAATTCTGCAGTTGTAAGTGATCAGAAAGAACTAATTTTAAGAAGTACATCTATGACTCACCCACGATTTAAAGAGACGTTATCACTGGGGAACAAATCAGTTAATTCCAAAATACAGGAAACAGGTTGCTCCTCACTGGAATGTAGTGTCTTGCAGAAGGGTTGTTTTACTGAGGAATATTGAGGCCTTGACAAGTTTTGCAGATTTTGAGAGAAATATTTAATTCCAGAGGATTTATTTGTTTCTTTTCTTCTTTGTTTAAAGTGATAAAGATGATTGTTCTGAGTTTGAATTCCTTTTAGGGATCTTCAGAACATGATTGTTTTCCTTATCCACCTGTTCCGGGGTTTGACATTGAGGAAACGTAACTTTTCCTAGAGACTGTCTCGATATTTTGCACTTAGGTCTTTTCTTCTGATTATTGTTTTTATTGCTTTTCCCATAGGTATTTTTCCTTTATTTGATTTGCATTGTCTCAAGCTTTGTTTGCTTTATGTTGAGGGCATCGACTGGAACCTTATCGTCTTTTGAGGAGCCAAGTCGAGTAGCTCTTGCTTGTTTTTCTGGGCAAAAATTGGAAACATTAGAGTGATACTTGGGGGGGCACTCTCTGGTAAGGATTTCTCAAATAATTTACGGAGAGAATAGATTTTTTCATCAATAACACGGTCGAGTCCTCGTTTTTTAAGGGGGCTTCCTGTTTGAGTTACGTTCTTCATTTTGTAATAGAAGAGGTAACAGGTGCTGGAGAGAAATTGGAACACTGGGCATTTCTGTTCTTATTGTTCTCAGAGCTTTTCGATATGTTTTTGACAATTTGGTTGAGCTGTTTTTTCTTCATTTTGTCCACAAGATGTTGTAAAATACCTGGTTGATTTTCAAGTATCAAGTTTGAATTTTCCAAATTCTTTTCTGGGAGAGATAGTTTAGACTCCATGATTCTCTGTAAGGAGAAGAAAGCACTTGATATTGGGTCTCACCTGTTGGGGGATTGCAGCGTATTAAAGAGTGGGAACTCAGGGGGATAGAGAAAGGTTTTGCATAGCATCACAATGATTACTTGCCATACTACTAAGAAGGTGCATTGGTTCCTTTACAGTTTTTGTGAATTCAGGAGGTGAAACCGGTAAACACTCTATATCCGGAAGGCTAAAATCAGTGTCTAAAATTTGTGTAGGTGCCTAGATTGATTTCTTTACTATTAGAGGGGTTTGAAGGGGTTTATCCCATATCTCCATAGGCTCTGTGACTGTTGGAAGAACTGGTGTCTGGTTTCCTTCATGGTCTTTTGTTAATGCTGACTGATATCAGTCGTAGAGTTTTCCAGCCCAGTAAGTCTTGAGTACCGACCTGTACTGTGAGAGCTGTTTGTTCCACCATTTTTGGAGTGGTGGTAAAATTTTGTGCTTGGCCCATGTCTACCCTTTTCATGTAGACGGTACAGGACAATAACAATTTTATAAGCCATGTCAAATTATCATGGAAATTGACAGAATGATGCGTAGACTTATTTTGGCTTTCTTTGGTGAGCTTACGCCCTCCCCCAAAATACTGGAAAATAAATGTGTTCCTTGAGACCTAAAGCATTCAGTATTGTCAAAAAGGCAGCATATAAAAAGTACTTAATGATGTTAGTGGGTGAGAGCTAGACGAGGTAGACTTAAATAGCTGTAGAACTGTCGGTTTTATATTATTAGAGAATGGAACTTAGGTCCTACCGTGTATAGATGACTAGGCCGTGAAGAGTTGTTATATTTGTGGTGGAACCACCGATGGCGGAGCACCCGATTATTACTGATGCTATTGTTGAGGTCAATGGTTCTTTCTCATTTTTCGATTGCTTTGCTCTCTTCTTTTTCGAAGGCTCATTCCTCTGCTCTGCTTCTCCACTGTATGCAATGCCCTGCACTGCGCTTGGGACACAATTTGAGTGGGAGCAATCAGGCAGACCACAGGCTGCACCTAAACCTAGCCAGGCTGCCTCTGGGATCGCCCGGGGGCCCACTCTCAGCAGGGACCGACTGCGGCTCTTGTGCTAACAGAATGTCTCATCAATGATGCGGGGGCCTTGGGAGTCAAAATGTAATTCCGCAGAAGCTGCGTCCAGCTTCACCAGGCCCCTTGCTCAATTGGTTGCTCTGAGTGGAACCTGCTGCGGAGTGAAGAAGATGATAAGGCGGCAGAGAGGACCAGGAAGACTCCTCAGCCTCACCCGCTCACTGCTTGCTCACTCATCTCAGCTGACTCCAACTGCGGGAGGATGAAGGCAGTAAGGTGGTAAAGCGGTAAAGTGGTTAAGTGGTAAAGCGGTAGTGCGGCCCTGCCCAACTCCTTGGTCCCACCCACACACTCACCACTTGACGTTCACTCGCTCTCCTTATCCGACACAGGCCAGCTCCTGTTTACTTTCCTGTCCTTTTCTGTTACCACCGGATTCACAACTGTGTCAAATGTTTGTATGAGTATCTGTGTGGGTAGGGGAAAGGGTGTGGGACTGCCTGCATGGATTAGTAATTGCATGTGTGAGGGGATGTATGAGTGAGTGAATGTATGGCTGTGTTTGTGAGTAAATGGATGTGCCTGTGGTATATGGGTGAAAAACTGGGTATTGGTAAAGACAGTTTGGTGAGTGATGGTATATATGGGTGACTGTGTGGGTGAGTGAATGCATGTAAGAGTTACTGTATGGGTGAGTGTCTGCTTGTGTCAGTGACTATATAGGTGAGTGAGTATGTGTTAGTATCTCTATGAGTAAGTGCATAGGTATGTGTGTATCTGTATGGGGTAGCTGCGCAATTGACTGTATGGGTGAGAGACTAGGTGTGTGAGTAGCTGTATGGGTTACTGACACACTGTGTGAATGGCTTTATGGGTGTATGAGTGTAAATGTCAGTGGCTGTATTAGTAACTGAGTGGTTCTATGAGTAGTTGTCTAGATGAGTGAGTGGATGTGTATGTAGATCTCTGAATCAGTGAGTGGGTGTGTAAGAACTGGTATGAGTCTGTGAATGGGTTTGTGAATAGTTGTATAGTAGTGGTTGTATGAAAGGTTCTATGGGGGTATGAGTGGGTGCATTAGTGATACTGCGGTTGATGTCATCAGTGATGCCATCAATGATGTAATTTGAGATGACATCAGTGATGTCACTGACCATTTCATGAGTGATGTAATATGTGAGGCCATAAGCAGTGCATTGCTCAGCTAGCTATAACTGCTGAATTTCACTTATTTTGTATGAGTGAAATCTGAGCCCAACTATAATGTCCCTGTAACCTTTGTTTTTTTAGTGAATTTCTAAGGTTTTTTTAAAATTCTGTTTCCTAACTAAAAGATCCCTGTAAACTTAGTTTATTTCAGTGAATTTCTATGTTTTTTTACGTGTAGAAGACGTGCATTTCAATGCACAGTCAGGGTGGAGGTGAACGCAGGGCATGGCATTGGGCTGCTTCTACCCTAGCTTGCTGCTCCTGTCCCCTCCTACTTGCTATCCATTGTCCATGACCCTGCTCCCTGCTCCCTCATTACTGCAGAGTGTAGCCATTGTTCTGCCACTGCCCTTCCTGCCTGCCCTAAACAGTTAGCTCGCTGCCCCATCCACCTCTTCCCTACCCTCTGTTGTCTGAGTCCATAAACTAGCCCCTCCCTCCTGGCCTATGTGGTCCAATGTGCTGCTACTGCCTTTTTATTTACCTCAATATCCCTTCCCACACCTCCTGCTCTCTGTTTCCCAATTCTATGCAACATCATTGTCCTCCTGCTTAGCTTCTGTGCTTATCTTGCTGTTCCTACGCTCCTTCCCCCTGCCCTCCATTGACTGTTTGCATGTGTGTGGTAGGTAGCACAGCAATTTGATCAGACTGCTCTGATATTGATAGAGAAGGTGTTTCCCCCACTTTTTTAAAGTTGCAAACTTTGTGAGTTTATCTTTACCAAGTGAAAATCTTTTCAGTTTTGCAAGCTAATTTTTATTCAATAGTGATATAAATTTCCCTCTAATCGATCACAGCTCAGATGAAAAAAGTATGCATAGGTTTTTCTGTTTTTATTTTGCAAATGTTGTGGCAAATGCACCTTCTGCAAATGTATATTTTGAAGACCATTTCTAGGTATAATGTAGGAAAAGAACAATAAGGCCCTTTATTGTGAGTAGCTTGGAATTGCTGGTCACCAAAGCTCCCAAAGGAAAATCCATTATGGCACCTTGAGATTTTTCCATGAGGTAAATTTACTGCCTGGGTTTTGCAGTCTAGGATGACGGATGACATGGAGGGGACCCATTTTATTTTAAATTAAGTATAACAGCACATAGTCCTTCTGAAGTTTAAGGCTACTGGAGAACAAAGGTAAGAAGAGGAAGGAGTGAAAAAAAGAAAGTGAATGCACAAGCACATATTTGAAAATGACACTTATTTCCTATAGGCGTCACCTGTAGGGTCTTGTAAAGAGGTATACCATATGACAAGGGCCTGTACTTCAAATGCTACTTGTGGGCTGCAGCACTGATTGTGCCACCCACAGAAGAAGCCTTTCAGCGCTGTCTCAGGCCTGGTATGTAGTTTACTGCCACATCGACTTGGCATTTAAAACTACTTACCAAGCCTTAAACTTCCCTTTTATTACATATCAGTCATCTCTAAGGTAGGTCCTAAGGAACTCTAAGGGCAGGGTGCTATGTTTGTAAAAGGTAGAATCTGTACTTTATTGTTTTGCATGTCCTAGTAGAGCCCATTTAACATTTCAGTACTGTGATGTCTGCCCCTCCCATAGGCTAGCATTGGGAATTCCTTAAAATATTTTTAAGCTGTAATTCCTTATTAAAGAGTAGCTTTTCAATATGATATGTTTGGAATGGTAATGATACATCCTCCATACTGGTGAAGTTATAATTGACCTCACTGTTTTAGAAATGGCACTTTTAGAAAGTGGACATATCTCTATACTTACTACTATTTGTGCTTGACAGCCTGTCTCCAATACACATCTAGGGGTCGATTAGGATCGCGGACGGACTTGAGTCCGTCCGCGACCCCTGAGGAGGAGGGAACGTCCGCATGGGCTGCGGCGTTCCCTCCGATCTGATTAGGATGTGACCGCCAGGGTGGCGGTCACATCCTCTATCTCTAACATTGCGGCGGGTGCAGCTTCAAGCTGCACCAGCCCCAATGTAAAAAATGCATGCACAGCATTTGCGTGCACAAAGCGGCAGGCACCGCGCGGTGCCTGCTGCATTGTGCACGCAAATGCAGGGGGGTACCATAGGTACCCCCCATGTGCACCCGCCACCACCCCTTCACCCAGGGGGCCCGCAACGGGCCCCCGAAGTGAAGGTCCGTATGCTTTTTCACGGCGGAAAAGCCGCCATGGAAAAGCATAGAATTGCAGACATCCTAATATGCCTGGCGGTGTCTGATAGACACCGCCAGCCATGTTAGTGCTTTTCCGCCGTGGTCGCCTTCCGACCGCGGCGGAAAAGCGGCAGACAGATTGTGAGACCCACCAGCCATCCTGATTTGGCGGTGGGTCTTTCAGGCCTCCTCGGCGGATTTCCCGCATACTCCGGGCCGGCGGTGGCTTCCGCCGGCCCGGAGTATGCGGAAAATCCGCCATCATAATGACCCCCCTAGTTTGGTTGGGCGCTACACTTTGTGTATTCCTTCCAGACAGCTACAAATACAGGAAGGTGAGGCTCATCTGCATTCTCATGTGTTTTCCTGAGCAGCATGGAATGGGAGGGTCTCACACTTACACTTCAATAGGAAGTGTCGTGTCCACACACAAAGCATTGATTTACTCCCAGGGATAGCCCAGCATATAGGACTGGGTTGTAAGCGATCCTTGAGTAGTTCAGAGAATTCCTTTGAAGTCACTTCCAACATCAAAGGTCATTTTGGGTTTAAGTCCTGGGTCTCTGCCTCCTAAAATCAGACACTTCTGGATCTTGAACTGAACCTCTGCAGAAGGACTGCTGTGCTGCTTAAAGGACCTAACTGGACTGCTTTTACCAAAGGACTGCTTTTCTGCATGTTGCTCTGCTGGCTGCTGCTCCCTGACTGCTGGAAGGACTCTGCTTTGCTTCAAATTGATCTCCGAGGGCTTGCTGGCTGGCCGGTTTGCCTCTCGTTCTTCTGATGTCTCAGGGTCACAAAAGACTCCCTACACTTCTGTTGGTGCTGCTGGACTCTGCCTTTTTAGAGTCCTATATTTGCCTGAGGTGCCCATTTTAAGCTCAAGGCCTCAGAAGTGGGCTCTGCAACGATTTTCATCAAAAACCGATGCATTGCATTGACTGCGTGAAAAAAACGCTGCATAACCCTTCAATGCCCTTGCAGAGGCTCTCCGATGACAGCAGTTCCACAGCTTATGTGGCTTGATGACGATGCTCAGCGCGGCTCAGCATCGATGCATTTTGTTAACTTCAATGGAGTACAACGAAGATGCAGGACCTCATTTGCGTGGCTTGACGATGGCACAGTAGATTCTTGACATCAAAAGCTCCATCTGATGTTATGTTATTGGGAACTTTTTGGTCCTGTAGCCAGCATGCCATCGATCGTGGTCAGCCTGAATACCCGATGTGCACCAGTCCCTCATGACCTCAAGTAGACTTTTGATTGCTAGTGACTTCTAAGCTCTATTTTTGATTTCATCATAAACATTCATACCTTGACTTGTACCAATTGAATTTTCGGTCTTATTTTGCTCAGATAAATATTCCAAATTATTCTAAGCCTGTGTGGTGTTTTTTATGTTGCATTCATTTTATCACTGAGTATGTGTGTTGCACAAAAACTTTACCCATTGCCTTTGTAGATAAGCCTGTCTGTTCTGTGCCAAGCTACCAGAGGGTGAACATAGGTTATACTCTTTGTTCACTACAACATTATACTGAGACACATTCAAGCCTTTTTCAATTCTCCCTGATCTGACATCATTTGATTTTTCCAAAGTCCTTTGGCCCAAGTCCCATTTTTTCTTTTATAGAAACTGCAAACCATTGTTCATAAACTATGATGATGGCACAGTGAAACATTCACATTTTCTCATTTTCTTTATGTACTTCACCCTGTACTCTTTTTAGATGTATTCTCTGCATTCTGCCATAGGTATTATGACTAAATGATTCATGATTTCTGTTGCAGCAGCTATTTAACACAGCATACTTGTATCAGGACACATAAATCAAGAGTGCCACTACTCCTATTATCAGGGCTTCGAGTAAACACGCATTTCAGCCCCGAAAACTATTTCTTATAGATCCCCATGTTTTACCAGTGTGTATCCATTTTGCCTCCATTTGCACCTTGTGTATGTTGTCTATTGCATTGTTTATATTGTTAGCATTACCCAATATGTATACACACCAGGACTGATGGAACACCTGGCAGAACCCCATCCTTTGCAAGGATAGTGTTTAATGCAATGCTATTTTGAATTAATAATTCCCTCATAGCAGTGAGTTCTTCTGTGATATTTGCCAGGACTGCTGCTGAGGAGTCTGCCAAGTCCCCATTCAAGGTTCCAAGCTGCCCTATCCAATAAATGGAGTAAATTGTCCCTCTAGGTAGTAATATGACACCTATAGCTTCTGGCATATTGTCCACCCATGGCGCACTTCTCATGACACGGTCCCTTACTCTTGAACCTATAAAGGACAACTGCACAACATGGGTCATTTGAGGAATACCAGCTACCATACCATCCGTGTATGCATGTTCTCCATATACAAAGAACACTCCATTGTACCCTATCACTCTTGGTGATAGTTGTGAAATCCCTTGTTTCATTTTGTCCACATTGGCATAGTAAGAGCAGTTGCTAGTATCCATGATAATGCTGACTTTTGCTCCTTCCTATCTTTTCCCCCACTTGTTATTAGGCTATTTTCCTTGGTATTTCTAACACACAATGGGGCACTTATTGTGTTCAGTACTCTTAAACTGGTGTTAGCCAGGTCCTCCACCCTCTTGTACCCTGTAGCTAACCTTGTTCATGGGTGAATTCTACTACCCACTCTTCTCCCCTTGTCTGTTGTCAGTTAGTGATTGGTCCCCCTATCAGGTTGCATGCTCTGGCAAAATGACTACTCATGTGTGTCCAATTCCACAGCCCTCCTCCTACGTCTGCCGGGTATGGCCACAAGAAGCCTGATCTGGTCATCCTGAGATTTTTTTCTGTCCTGTTCAGTAATGCCTGCCTTTAACTTATCCCCTTTTCCTATTTTTACAGACATATTATATTGCTCCTTTAGCATACCTTTGAATAAACCTCACCCAACAGATTTACCTAATGGCAAAACATTGTATTTGCTTGTTCATCAACGGATGTGGATAGATGTTTGCAGACATAACAATATATTCATTGCTTCTGCATCGAAATTGACCATTTAGACATATTTGTTCTCTGCATAATTTTCCTTGTTGACCTTTTTATTATTCTCTTGCCACCCCATCTGTCCCCCTTCCCCAACCACTTCGATATCTAATTGTTTTCCTCAGTAAAGTATCTCAGTTTCATTTATCATTGGCTCGCGTCAGGGCTAGGTATAGGAATGTGTCAGAGTACACTATAAGGAGCGTAGTTTTTATAATGGTAGGAATGTGGCGCACATTGCCACTAACACCCATGGCCATTTCCTTTCATTGTTCTGCAGGGTTTAAGGCATTGTTTCCGGTATTGGTATGTGTGTCTAGTAGGAAGAATGGCTTATCGTCTGCTGCACTGTCACCCCTCCCAGAAGTCTGCTGAGGATGGGCTCAAACCTGCAGTGATGTTACCTGCAAACAGAAGGTGTTGTCCATTGTCACCTGTCTTCATGTAATTCTAGAGGTTACCAGTACTGCGATTACTCAGGTGCTTAATAGGAAGGAAACAAAGGGAGGAGGAGTAAAATTATGATGGCTCATCTTTACAGCTTGTAGACTGAGGGATTGCGGCTTGATGTTACAGATGTCTTTATTGATGCTTTGGTGGGGCACACTTGTACACTTTTCTTTCCTTTGCTGTGTGCAGCACGTGCAACCGTTCAGGAGGAATTGATAGTACCCCTGTCACTTGGTACTTTAGTAGAACATACATGGTAATGAGGTTGTCCTTGTTGTGGTGCAGGGGAGGGCACTGGAGGTGGCTGTGGTGTCACTGCTTTCTTGGTATGAGAGCCATGGATCCAGGATGTCAGGCTCTCACACTTGGACCACTGTTGTTGTGAAAAGGACCTGATATGGCCCCTTCAACCGAGGCTGGAAGCAGTGCTGTCTGGTGTGGGCCTTGACCCAAACTCAATCTTTGGGATAGAGGCAGTAAGCTGCTGGTGTCTCTGCTTCCGGGAGGGCCTGTAAGACCTGACGATGAAGATAATGCAAAGTCTTGGTTAGTCTTTTGCAGTACTGGAGAAGCAGATAATCTGACACGGACAGAGGAACAATAGACATGTGACCCGAAGTGTTCATTGGCCTTCCAAACACTATTTCAGGTGAGCTGAGCTTTGTTACACTGTCGTGGGTGCGTTTCAAGGAAAATCAGAGCAAATAGCAGCACATCAATCCAGACCAGTTCAGTGGATGCACAAATCTTCAATTTTTTTATTGTTCAACACTCCGTTCTTCCTCTCAACAGCGCCCGCTGCTGATGGGTAATCAACACAATGTTTTTTTGGGTCGGTCTTAGCCCTAGCAGAACCCCTCAATAACATGTGAGGTGAACGCTGGTCCATTGTCAGAACGCAAAAGTATAGGTACTCCAAACCATGAAATTAATTCTTTCATGAGGCATTTGGCAACAGTCTGCATCACAGTTATTAACTGAGTATGCTTCAGTCCATTTCCTAAGCATGCACAAAATAACAAACATGTACTTATAGTTGTGAGGGGGGCATGTCTATAAAGTCCAGCTGAAGGGTCTCGAAAGAGCCCAAATGGGGGAGGAAAGTGGCATTGGGCAGTTGAAATACCTTTTCACATATTATATTGTGCGCAAAGGGTACATTGTTTACATAAGTAATCGGCCTCTTGGCAAAACCTGGCATATACCAGCATTGGGAAACTAGTTGGATCATCCCATCGCGTCTTACATATGTTGGCCCCTGGACAATTTGAGCCATTGGAGAAAGTATTGTCATTGGCATACATATTTTAACATTCAGACCTATCCACACAAATGTATGTAGATATTTTGCATACCACTACTACGCATGATTTTAGTGCGATGTTTTTACTTATGCATAAACCAGTACTTCGCAAATTTCAACTGCACATGCATTTATAACGCAAATGGTTATAAATGTACTAAGGTTTATGCTAATTAAAAACATCACACTAAAATCATGCTTACACTACACTACCTTACACTACCTTACACTACTTAAACATCACTACACTACCCTAAACCCTAATACACTACCCCCTACATGACCTTCTGTCTTCCCTTTCCTGAATCCTATACTCTAACACTACACCTCAGGACCCCCAACACTATCCTAAACCCTAAAACACTACCCTACACTACAAAAACCCCACACCACTACCCTAAACCCTAAAACACTACCCCCTGCACGACCCTCACCCTTCCCCCAGTTTTCTCCCTACACTACAACACTACCCTGCACGACACCCCAACACTACCAGAAACCCTAAAACACTACCCTACACTACACAAACACCACAACTAAACCCTAAACCATAAAACACTACACCCTGCACAACCCTCACCCGATTCCCAGTCCTGCCCCTACACCCAAACACTACCCTGCACGACATCTCAACTCTACCCTAAACCTTAAAACACTACCCTACACTACACTAACACTACAACACTACCCTAAAATGTAAAACACTGCCCCCAGCACGACCCTGCCCCTGCCCCGAGTCCGGTCGCTACACTGAAACACTACCCTGCATGACCCCGACACTTCCTTAATCCCTAAAACACTACCCTCACTACACAAACACCACATCACTATTCCCCAACACTACCCTTCATGACCCCATTACCCTAAACTCAAATGCACTACTCTACACTACTCAAACACAACCCTACAACTTAAAAGACTACCCCTGCATGACACAAAAAAACGACACTTACCTCTCTCTCCTCCGTGGTTCCTCTTTTCTCCAGCTTCCGGCGGCTTCCAGCGACATCAGATCTGCACGTCATTGTTTTGAAACGGAACCGCCTGCCAAATAACGATGTGGATAGCGCATACCATTACAAAGCATGTGTTGTAACAACGCTTGCGATGTAACAACTTGTGTACTAATGGTATGCCTTGTATCATCGCAAGCATAGTAACGCTTGCAAAGTAATGGTATGTGCACTAGCAGCCGCGCACTAAAGATCGTTTACCATCCACACTCGCTCTTCTGTTCGCGTACATCCTCCCTTTTTCCATTCTTCCTCTTCCTCCACCCCCGCGTTTGCAGGATATTCTTTGGATCAAAGGACATCTAATAATCCTTCATCCTAGTATCCTGTGGAGCAGATGCAATCAGAACAATTGCATTCTCACAACCTGTTAATGCAATTCTCTTTGCTTCTCGATCAATGAATGCATTGCCATGTGATACATAGTCTTTAGAAGAAGTGTGTGCTGCACATTTTACTATTGCAACTCTTCTTGGTAACAACAGGGCTTGCAATAGCTGCGCCATTAGTGGTGCATGTTGTATTTGCCTGCCAGGTGAGGCGAGGAATCCCCTCATCACCCACAGCTGGCCAAAATCATGGACCACCCCAAAGGCATATTGGCTGTTGGTATATATTTCACTGATCTTCCATCAGTCTTGGTTAATGCCTCATGTACCTCAGCTTGCTCCCTTTTGGAAGTGGTCAGTCTTTTTCCTTCTAATACATTTTTCGCCGCGCCCGCTGCGCAAGAGGCTTGCAGTGAGCCTGTGTGATCACTGATACATGAACCATCAACAAACAGAGCTCCATCCACATCTGGGAAGTGTATGTCTCTTAAATCAGGTAGAACCTTTGTATAGCTGTCTGTGGCAAGCATGTAAACATGAAATACATCATGTGTTATGGGGTCATTAGTGTCATGTGTTCAAGGTCATGTACCTCTTGATAATAATGTAAGGCATCAACAGTGTTAACTCTGGTGAGGCATGCATTTGTTAGATGCTGCATTTTGGTCTTTGTGAGGTGTCGACCACATGTGGAAAATGTAGGCTCAGGGTATGCACTAAAACTATGTTCTCAGATTGTTCTACTGCCAGGGCTACTGATGCCACAGCCCACAAACAGGGCAGAAGGGCTGCTGCAACAAGGTCTAGAGTAGCTGAGTAGAATGCTTGGGTGGTATAAAGAGCCCTGCTTTTGTGGCAATGAGCAGGCTTCCTTCTCATGGCAAAATAGGAGGAAATCTTTGGTGTAATCTGGGATGCCCAGTGCTGGTGCTTCCTTGTGTATGATAGCTTGAAGTGGGTGTGCAATCAAAGAAAAGTTGGGCATGCAGTGACTACAATAACCTGCTACTCCCAAGAAAGCTTGTAACTCTTTCTGCGTGCATGTTCTTGCGAAATTGATAATTCATATCCTAATTATTTTACTGTGGGTAGGCAGAACTGTAATTTATTTGGTGAGACCTTGGAACCATTATGTGCCAAGACACAGAGCAATGCCACAGTGTCTTCTGTACAGTCTGCCTGTGATGGTGATGCTTGCAGTAAGCCATCTATGTTTTGAACTATGGTGGAGCCCTCTGGTTACTCTTAGGGAGTCTACGTCTGTCTTTAAAACATTTTAGAAAATTGATGGTGACTCTGTAAAATCCTGTGGGAGCCTTTGCCATGTTTGTCTTCTTTGTTGGAATTGGAACGCAAAAAGATATTTGGAGTCAGGATGCAAAGGAATAGTGAAGAAAGCGGAGCTGAGGTCCAGTACAATGAAATGTGTTGCTGTAGCATTGATGCTTGACAATTTTGTGGCTGGGTTAGGAACAGAGGAGAATGATGGGACCACTATTTTGGTCTTGTGTGAACCAATGCACTGGGGTCCCGTCCAGGCCCTTGGAGGCCTTTTTCACCAGAAGTATAGGTGTGTTGCACGGCCTGTATTGTAGCTCTCTTATTATGCCTTGGTGTAGGAGATATTATATCAATGGTGCAATGCTTATATTGTGGTACTTGTAGTAGGGGCACCTCTGGTGTCAGTTTTATCTGTACTGGTGGGAAATCTAGCAGCCGTCCCATATCATTTGATGCCTTTTCCCAGATACTGTAAGGGACTAAGTTTTGAAGTAGTGGTGGTATCACTGATGCTGCATATTTAATAAATACCTGTAACACTATTCCGTTCACTCTGCTTTCCAGGAACACCCCATCTGGTAAACAATGGATGGTGCACTGCAATTTGCATAGCAGGTCCCTTCCCAACAAATTTACAGGGCGTCATCTGCTCAGAACTAACTGGTGTTCTATTCTGAGGGGTCGCCATTTTAGTGGTTGTGTCAAATACTCATCTACTGGTTGTCCTGTAATGTCAACTGCAGTTATCTGTGTACCCAAGAGTGCCTTGAGCATGGATCGTGTATCCCCAGCATCAATCATGAAAGATGATGATGATGATGATGAAATGGAATTTATATGGGCGCAACTTAACCCGAAGGCATCAAGGCGCATCAGATGGAAACAATAAACAGCTGAGTGGTCGGAGGCAAGTGGAGGAAGCGAATGTTACAGGTAGGATTCTGCAAATAGCCGGGTTTTTAGATTCTTCCGGAAAAGGGCAAGAGATGGCTGGCCCTTAAGGTCAGCGGGAAGAGCGTTCCACAGTTTAGGGGTGAGGGAGAAAAAGGCGCTCCCTCACCATCTGGCCCTAAGGATCCGGGGTGTCGCCAAAAGGTTTTTGTGAGCCGATCTCAGGGCCCTACTCGGGGTGTAGAAGGACACGAGAGATCCAATGTCCTCAGCACCCAGGCCGTGTAAGGCACGGTAGGTCAGAACCAGAACCTTAAAATAAATTCTGGCCTGGACCGGTAACCAGTGGAGAGTTTTTCTGATTTCTGTAACAGAGGCACGCCTAGGGGCATTCACCACAAACCTGGCTGCAGCGTTCTGAATGAACTGAAGGTGCTGAATAAGCTTTTTGCAAATGCCAAGATAAAGGGCATTGCAATAGTCCAGGCGAGGTGAGATGAGGGCTACTACTACCTGTTTCCAAGCCTCAGGGGAGAGGAAGTGAACTAGTTTCCTAAGGATCCTTAGAACTCCACAGCAGGTCGAAACAGTCTTATTCACTTGTTTATCAAACGCCAGTGTGGTGTCAAAAGTGACCCCAGATTTCTGGCAGCCAGGGAAGGCTTGGGACAGGTTCCAAGGGAGGGAGGCCACCTGTCATCCGACCATAGATCTTGTTTGCCACCAAAGATGAGGATCTCGGTCTTTTCCCCATTGAGCTTGAGGAAGTTTGAAGACATCCAACCTGCCAAGACTTCCATGCATTTCTTAAAATTAAGGGCCTTGGACTCCACAGAATGAGATAGGGAGATCATTATCTGGGTACGAAAGGACTTCCAATCCATAAGATCTGACAAGCCTTGCAAGTGGGGCCACATATATGTTGAACAAAGTAGGGCTTAAAGATCAGCCCTGCGGGACCCCACAATGCAAAGGCTTGGCAGAGGAAAGGAAGTCACCCAGTTTGACCTGTTGGGCACGTTGGTTAAGGAAGCATGTCAGGAGACCGAGAGCTGGTCCTTCAACTCCAATCTCACTGAGCCGCCTAGACAAGATGGAAGGGGACAGGGTGTCAAAAGCGGCTGTAAGGTCGAGCAGGATCAGGATGGTGGAATGACCTCTGTCGACCTTAGCCCGGATGTTGTTGACCACCACGGTGAGGGCAGACTCGGTGCTGTGCGCCTTTCGAAAGCCATGCTGTGAAGAGTCAAGCAGGCTAGCATTGTCAAGAAAGGCGCTGAGGTGGAAGTTGAGGTGGGCCTCAAGCATTTTGGCAGGGGCAGGAAGAAGGGATATAGGGCGAAAGTTTTTAAGAGTACCGGGATCCAACGTTGTTTTTTTTAATAAGGGTTTTACAATAGCCAGCTTCCATGATGCAGGGAAGATGCCATTAGAAATTGCCATATTCATTACTACCAGGTAAGGAGGATGGAGGACATCCCTGCAGTCTTTCAATATTTTGAGAGGGCAGGGGTCTAAGGGGGAGCCCGATTTAAGTTTATTAAGAAGAGCATTCAAGTCTTCATAGGATAGGGGGGGGGAATTTGACAGACGTCCTGGGGATACCGAGGTCAGAGCAGGGTGGGGAGATGGATCCGACGGCAGGGCAGAGTCATGGGTAGAATTAAGAGCTTCTAAAGCAGAGTGAATATCCACGATCTTGGTGTGAAAGAACGTGGAAATCCGATCACAGAGTTCTTGGGAAGGGACAGTGGGGTCAGGGGAAGGGGTGAGGGATAAAGAGCCCACAATTTTAAAAAGATCTCTTGGTGAGCTGAGGGAAGTAGTCAGGTCAGTGAAGAAGGATTGTTTAGCCACTAGAATCGCGGCCCTGTAGCCTGTTATAAGACTTTTATGTTTGATCCTTTCATCAGGGTCAAGATGAACTCTCCAGAGTCTTTCTTGTCTCCTACATTCCTGCCTACGTAATCTAAGGGCGTCAGAGAACCAGGGGGCTGACGGGCGTTTCCTGGCGCAGTAATGGGGTTTGACAGGGGCAAGAGTATTGACTGCTTCTGAAATGATGTTGATAAGCTCCTGCGCTGCAGTATCCGTATCAGCTTTGGAAGAAGAAATGAAGTTGGAAATGAAAGGGCTAAGGGTTACGTTGTTAAGGCCTCTAAAGTTCCTTTTAAGGATCCAGGCGGTATGTTCCTTTGGAGCCGGATCCCGTTGCCCGGGATCGAACTCAAAGGGAACAGCCTTATCATCAGACCATGAGAGGGAAATGGGAATGCCTACTTCCAATCTGGGGTAATTGGTGAAGACCCTATCCAACGTATGGCCTGCTGAGTGGGTGGGAAATCACACTTTTTGTAGCAGTCCACACGAGGTTAGGGAATCCACAAGCGATATGGTATCGGGCGAGTTGGAGCTTTCTAAATGAAAGTTGAACTGTCTTATTCAGCCTTTCCTGATCTACGATTATTGCGGGGGCTATTAGGCAGTCTCCCATTCTCAGGCACCCCTAGTAGACACCATGAGGTAGATGTGGAAAACCAGCTGCTTCCCCATCTTCTGGGTGACATTGTTGTCTATCCCTCCTTGGGGATGCAGGTGATGGTGCATATGTGGGGTCATTGTATTGTTGTGATGTTTGTGTTTCTCTCTGTCTACTAAAGTTCTAACCAAATGCGTTCTGGATTAAGGAGTGTGATTGTGCATTTCCCAGCTTGGCCTGGGTCTGTGATCCTTGGTGGAGCAGGGGACAGTTGGCTTTCCAGTGTCCTCACTGATGGCAGTGGAACCACGTTGTCCTTGGTGGAGGCTGAAAGGATGCTCTGTTATTTCCACCCCTCACTTGTCCTCTGGAATTCCCCCTACCTCGACCTCCTCCCTGTTCTCCCTTTATAGAACTTCTCCTGTGCCACCGTTAATTTCCCCTTGCTGCTTTTTGTTTTTTTCTGCTTTCGTAGCCTGTAAGTGTACTACATCCTCTGCGTAGTACCTGGTCGCTGCCAGGACCTTCTCTATCGGTTCCTGCTGCCAACATACAAAGAAGGTCTAGAGGTGTGTTTTTATAAGTTGGCAGAGGCCATGGACAAATGTGGCGAGAAAGGCTGGCATGGCCAGCTTGCACTTTCCGCTATTGTGTTGATAGACCTGTGGGAGGTGGCCAACGTAGGCATTCACACTCTCATCCTATACTTGCTTGGTATGTATTATTTTATTCCCGTCTACCTTGTCCTCAGGCACCTTTTCTTTCATTAACTTCATTGCCTCTTTATATTTTTCTTGCACTTCATCCCCTGGCATACCTATTTCTTCCTTCTTTGGCATCTCCTTCTACCACTCTACTACTTTTTTTTAATCTTACAATTAATCTTTTGGTACAATAATGGTAAACAATATATCCATATATTTCCACAACAAATCTCCTAGGGCTGTTATTCTATTTAACTCTGTGTACCATTTATATGGTGCATCATGTAGTTTGAGAAAGTCTTTAGTAAATGACAGGAGCACAGCCCTTGAATATATGCTAGTTCATCTTTATCATCCCTGTTGGAACTGGCCCTTCTTGCAGGGTAATCCTCAAAGATTTTGCTTCTTCCTCCCTTATTTTTCCTGACCCGTGGCTGTTGGCAATAGGACTCTGCGCACTTTACCACTGATGATCAGTGCTAAAGTGCATATGCTCTCTGTGTAAATTGTATTGTAATTGGATATACATGATTGGCATATTTGTATCACCATGAAGTCCCTAGGAAAGTGCACTGGGTGTGCCAGGGCTGGTGATGACAAATGCTACTAGTGGGCCTGCAGCACTGATTGTGCCAGCCATATGAGTAGCCTTAAAATGGTGTCTCAGGTCTGCCACAGCAGTGCCTGTGTGCAGTCTGTGAACTGCCATCTCCTTCTGGTCACTGTTCCCACTAACCAGGCCTAACCCTTCCCTTTCTGTGCACATTAGTCACCCCTATGGAAGGCCCAAGGTACCCCCTGGACAGGGTGCAGTGTATGTGAAAGGTAGAGCATGTACTGGTGCAGGTAACATGCTCTAGTAGTGAATGACAGCCATTTTCGTTTTTCACTATTGTAAGGCTATCTTGCTCCATAGATTAACATGGGGGATGCTGGCTACAGTGGCTACCAGCATTTCTTCTCATAGGAACAAGATAGGACATACAAGTCTAGTATCCCTGAACTCGGAATTTAATAACACATATTTTAGGAAAGGTTGTTTTTAAATCCTGTGTTTGAGAACAGCACTTTTAGAAAGTTGCTGTTCTTTTGCCTGACCCTTCTGTGTGCCTTGGCCTGTTTGTGTATTGACTGTCTGGTTTGAGAGTGACAGGGGCTGGGGATTCCCCAGGAGGCTGGCTGAGTCAGCCCTAGGCTGAATGGCTACATTTGCAACTTGAGTGGTGGGAGGAGTTAGCACCTGGGCCTGAATAGGACTGTGCCCGCCCCCACAGTGCTGGCTCCACTCCCTTTGGTGCGTCTGATGTCTCTGCCCTGCACTGTGAAAGGAGAGAAGGAATCATGTCAAACAAGTGTTCCAGGGCTGTACTTTCCCTCCACAATGCTGGCTCCACCTCCTGCTGGGCGGCTGACGACCCTGCCCCTCACTCTGAAATGAAAGGAGAAGCCAGGTAAACAAAGTGCTCAAGCAACCCCCAGAACTGGTTCAGACCGGGCTCAGGGCCCACTTGCACAAAGAGAACAAAGACTTTTAGGGGTATAAGTACAGGACCCCTGACAACAGAAAATTAGATCATCCTGGAATCAAGAAGGAACCTCTGCCAAGGAGAAAGCTGAAACTGAAGAAGGAGGCTGTCCTGCTGTTGCTCTGCTGGACTGACCTGTTGCTTTGCTGCCAAGAAGAGGGGAAGGACTTTGCTGTTGTGCTGTGTCCCCTGTCTTGAAGGAATCTCCAAGGGCCTGAGAAGAGCTGGCTCCCTGTTCTGAAGTCCCAGGAACAAAAGGACTTCACCCCCAACTTCCCTGAACTCTGCTGAGAGAGTTCTGTCTTTCCTAGAGTGCTTGATCCAGTTGTGGGGCCTCTGGAAGTTGTACCTGTGCTGGGAATCTTGAAACTTAGCTTGAGGGACTTTTGCAATTGAAACGTTATCGCTGCGGAGCGCATCCCCGACAGTGCGAGGAAATTCCCGCCACTACGAAGGCCGAGATCGTCACAGCGCCTGGTGCCGCTGCCAGAGCCATCGCATCCTTCGTTTGCGGGACGCACCAGACCGGTGCGGGAAAGTCTAACATCGCTGCGAGTGCCGTCGCAGAGCCTGTCGACGCTGGGTGAGATCGCCGCACTGCTTGCTTGCGGACCGCATCACGTCGCTGCGAGTGTCGTCGCAGAAACCATCGCATCGAGGAGCTGCGAGAGAGAAGATCACTGCTGGTCCGCACATCCTCGCCCCAGAGATTGTCGCAACTCCAAAGATCTTCGCATCGTGCCATTTGCGAGAACAAACTTCCTACAGAACCTCCGCACTGGAATCCATACAAGTGGCCTTCCTCCCCATACAGACCAGCTTCGTCGCAACACGCCCACTGCTGCAGCGGGGCTGTCGCAAACGCCTCCCCAGGGTCTCAGGAGCAACGCATCGCTTGTTTTCCACCGCACCATGTTATGTTATGTTAATAACTTTTATTAGGCGCACCATCTTCTGCTTGTGGAATTTTGTCGCAACTAAAAGGTACTGTGAGTAAACATGACGCATCTGTGAACTTTTAACACATCTGTGGATTATTTTATCGCAACCTGAAGAATTTTATCGCAAACTTTAAGAACTCTTTTGAAAGCATATTCTTGAACTGTGTATGTTGGATTTTTGTCGTTTTGGTCTTGTGTAGTTTAGATTAAATACCTTTATTTTTCTAAACGGTTGTGGAGTCAGTCTGTGGTGTTTTCACTGTGTTACTGTGAGTGTTGGTACAAATACTTTACACATTGCCTCTGGTTAGCCTAGACTGCTCATGCCAAGCTACCTAGAGGGTGAGCAGGGGTTATCTCAGAGGGTTTCCTCCTTACCCTGACTAGAAGCAAGCGTTCCCATTTGGACAGTGGTACCTACCTCTGCCAACTAGAGACCCCCAGTTCTAACAATCCCCACTTGGGACTTCTCTCATTGGTAGATCACTCTTTATTAATACTTGGCATGTAGTCACATTCTCTAAGTTCTTGGCGACCCCTAATGTTTTTAGTGAAATCTGCAAGTCCTGGTGCAATTTGTTAATTGTGTATTACAGGGTCTCATTTATTTTGGAATCGTCTCATGTTGGTAAGGCTGAGTCTAAAAACCTGAAATCTGTCATATAAATCTTGTCGTAGTAGTGGTGTACATATTGCACCACTTTGTTCGGTGCCCTTGCTGTGCTGTGCATAGTCACAGCAAACTTTGGGTAGCTCATCCATTAGTTTTCAACATGCAAGGGACAGCGCAGCTTCCTGATACTCTCTGTTATGTTGCTCTGAAAATTGGGACATTTGTAATTTTTCCTCTTCCAATTCACCCAGTAATCTTTTACACTTCTCTGTATCACTTTTCAGGAAGCGTTTGCCCAGTTTTCATTTCTGTGTGTTAGGGTGAGATCCCTCGCTGTGGAGAACATGAAAGTGATGAGATCATAGGTTTTTTGTAGGGCTTCGATGTTCTGCTTCGTCTGTGAAGAATACATATTAATATCCCATATCAGTGCACTCACCTGGGCATTATTTCATGTGGCATCGGCAGAGTGATCATCATATTCCTGGCACCACTCATCATCAGATACTTTAGGCAGTGTTGTCTTCTTTCCCTCATACTGATCTCTTAATGTTCTGTGTCTATCATTTAAGTCCTGAGCCCTTTTGCCCATTTTCTTTATCAGCGATTCCATTCTGTAACATTAGCGAGGTATTGTGACAGCGCGCTTGTCTCTGAAAGGCAAAGAAAGGCTCCAACAACCTCCAATTGGTCTTCCCACCTTACGTAAGCTGCCTTTTGTTCCCAGAACCCCTTTTTTAATTCTAGCTTTTTTTAGTGTACTTTGCTCTTGACATCACTGGTGGCCCTCATGTCCTGCAACGCTGTGTCCCATAACCAAAACAGTCCCATTCTAAAGGCCTTATTTTTCTTCCCTTTACAATCAGCATCTGTCGTAAATAAGACAATATGCCTATATGGTAAGTCCCTGTAAGTGGAACCTGCAGGGCAAGGCTTGTCTCTTGGTAGTCAAGGCGTGCCATTTTTGTAAATACAGGCATGCACTTATGCCATGGCAAGTGGCCAACTGGTAAGCAGGTAAGTCTTTTGGTGGTGCAGTTTGACTTTCTTTGAAGCTATTTTTGCTTGATGTGGCTGATCGAGAATGAGGAAAAAGTCTCGCTGGGATGTCAGTTTTGCTCACTCGCGGTCGTCAACTTGACGTTGAGGGCCGCGAGCAAGCAAAAAAATGACCGCTACGCTACGCAACGCTACGCAACGCGTGTTTGCACTGTGCTACGTGCAATTCGCGTAGTGCGAAGTAGAGCAAACTCTGTAAACTAGGCGAGCGTAGCGTAGTACTTTGCCCAGGGTTAGTGTGCACCAACTGCAACCACACCCTGCTCCAACGGTCCCTTAGACCGTGCTGTTACTGTACTTTCAAGGATCAGCATGAATTATGCCCCCTTTGGACAAAGAAGAATCAATCCCTTCTGCATGTTAAAAAAAATGTTGAAAATGTTGTACAACAGCAACTTGTTGAGGCACAGAATACTCACAGCAGAAATAACAATAAATAGATGCAATATACAGTAAGGAAGGCCACCAAGGAGAAGACAACAACAAAAGCGTCCACAGGAGCCTAATCCAGAACAGGCTGTATAGAAATGAACATAGGCTGCCTAGAAGAAACAACAGGCACAGCAAATGGCAAAAATCAAAATGCCTGTGCACAGTGCTGCCACGATTTGTATTTTTCTTACCAGTTCGGGTGTGTTGGAGTGGTTCCCAACTTCGGTTCTTGAGGGTTCTGGTCTGTCTGAGGTAAGAGCAGCCTTTTCTGGAAGCCACAGTGCTGCTGACAGTGAAAAGCCAGAGCAGACTGTGCCTTACAAATGGAGTCCCAGTGGAAAAAACCTGATAGGGAGACTCTAGGAATGGAAAGGAAAGAAAGGACCCACAAAAATGGGCAAACACTAGCAAGGAGTGGAGAACTGAAAACAAGAATTTCAAATAGAAGTGAAAGGCTTCAAGGTATCCAAACTGGAACAGGAAGTGCCAACCAGAAACAAAGGAGCACCACAGGAAGCAAAAGTACACCCAGCAGAAGCAAAAGTCACCAACAGGAGTGAGGACACAGCAGCAGGAGCAAGGAGTGCAGCAACGCAAGAAAATTAAGGATTCAGTCCCTTATATACGCATAGAGATGAAATGGCATAACAGGAAACAGGCAGTTGCCATCTTGGAATGGGAAAAGATAATGCAAAAATAGGAAAGATCGCCATCATAAAATGGTAAAACAAAAACCTTCCCATGGTCTTCTGAGAAACAGGACTGTAGAATCATGGGAAGAAGAAGGCAGCAAGCTGGCCCCAATACAAGAATAGAAATCAGGAATTTGTATTTGACCAAAAAGGTATGTGTAATGTGCCAAAAGGATTATGTAACTGGAAGCCACAGTTCAAGAATTGGAGCTGCAGTATTCCTATTGTACAAAATATTTCATAGTGGGCCGCCACATGGAGCTGCGGTATGCCTGACTCAAAAAAGAAATGGGCAACACAGAATGCATCTGCGATGCCAGAACAGTAACAGCGGGCCGCAATGCAGCAACGCAAAGCACCAGAGAATAGTGATGCGCCACAAGGGGCGTTGTGGGCTGCACTGCGGTCGGAGTTGAGGAACTGGCCAGCTTCGCAAGACAAATCAAGGCCCACAGCTTAATGGAAGATCCCCCTCCCAAAGCCCTCGGTTTGTTAGGAAAAAGCCAAAATAATCAGCGGACTAGAACAGGAGCGTGTACTGAGTCAGCATCCTCCCAAGACCTATCACAGGGAGGGTAAACTTTCCAATGGATTGGAAACTGCAAGTGGTTCATAAAGACTTGGGAATCACTGATTTCTAGGACCTCATATTCAGGAACATTATTAACCAAAACAGGTGGAGGTTGAAAAAAAACCCTCTTATAAGGATCTGTGGCATAGGGTTGCAATTGTGCGGTATGGAAAACAGGATGTCTTTTCCAAGAGCGTAGTATTTGTAGACGAAAAGGCTACTGTGTTCACCACTTGAGTAATTTTAAAGGGTCCATAAAAGAGTGGCTTGAATTTACTAAGGGACTAGTGGTGAGGTAAAAATCTTGAGGAAAGACGCCAGCTGTGTCTTTCATTGTCTTTTTAGCTTCCTAAAGATTAATATTTACTTTTTGTCTGACCACTCGAAGATGTTGGATAAAAGAGGTTGCTGCTGAAACTTCAGTAGTGTCTTGTAAAATTGACGGAAAGGTCCTAGGATGGTAAGCAGATAGGCAGATAAATGGGATAGTCTTGGAGGCACCATGGTTATACGAATATTCTGCTAACTGTAGATATGAGGACCAATCACTTTGGGGAGGGTTACAAAAACAATGAAGGTATTGTTCTAGGCCCTGTTTTTTAAGTGGTCAGTTTGACCATGTGTCTGGGGATGAAACCCTGGGGAAAAGGCTACTTCAATATGAAGAGATTTGCAAAAGTGTTTTATAAACTGAGAAATATATACTGAGGGACTCGGTCAGATACAATGATCCGTGGAAGACCATGAAGGCAGAAAACCTCCTGTAAGAAGAGTTCTCCAAGTACATTTGCAGTAAATAGTTTCCTTAAAGCAGTGACATGTTCCATCTTGGAGAAGGATTCTACTGTCACCATAATGACTTGGTTACCCGCAGAAGGAAGTAGAGAGGAAATGAAATCAGCGGACGCGGCATTCAACAGTAACCGTGAAAAAGGTAGGGGCTGAAGTAACCCCACAGGTTTAGTTTGAGGAGATTTTTGGCTTAGGCACAGACAGAACAGGTGGATATGTAGATCTCAGTATCCTTTCCTATTGATGGCCAGCAAAATAGCGAAGTAATAGCTGTAGAGTATTTTTGAAACCATGATGACCAGCAATGGGAGAATCATGACACATCTGTAAGTTTTCAATTTGTACCGTTTGTGTTGGGAAGAATAATGCTCTTCCATAGTAATAGTATCTATATTGTCACTTAATCTGGTCATTCAGCTTCTTCCATTCTTCTTGGTTTAGGGATGTATACTCTTATTGTACTCTAACCACGAATGATTGAACCGTGCCAATGATTCGTTGTGACTCGATTATGTTTTGTTATGGGAGCGTTGGACCTTCCAGATACTGACGGGACAAGGTGTCTGCCAGACTGTTCTGACACCCTGGTATATGAGTAATGGTACTGTGTATTGGCTAAAAAAGTAAGCCCACTGAGCCTGACGACAATTCTGACACTAAATAATGTGAACACATTGTAGATCCCTATGATCTGTTCTGATTTTGAATGGTTCCTTCCTGCCCAATAGGAACTGTCTCCATTAATGACAGGCCAACTTCATGGCTAAAAGCTCTTGCTCAAGAACAGAATAGTTTTGGAATCTGACACAACGTGTGATAAGGAAAAAATAGGATGTTAAAGCCCATCATCTTCTTGTTGTTGGAGGAGAACAGCACCTATTGATCTGTCTGAAGCGTCTGTTTCTGCATTAAAATTCCTTGTTGTATGAGGATGACATAAAACAAGAGCTTAAGTGGATTTAAATGACTGAAAGGCTCTTTCAGCAGCTTCGGTCCATTTGAATACTTGTCTGATATTTTCCTTCTTTAAGGTTTGGGAGATGTAACTTGTTCTGTGAGCAAAAGTATGATACATTGTCGATAGAGTTTGTCAAGCCTAGGAAGCATTGGGTTTCTTTGATGGTTGAAGCTGATGGCTAATCTAGCATATCTTTTACTTTTTGTGGATTCATGGAAATTCCCGTCCTCTTGACAATGTAAACCAAATACTCCACTTCAGATTCATCAAATTCACACTTCTCAGGCTTACAGAAATGCTTGTTTTGAGGAGCAGCTGAATAAACCAGAATGTCATCTAAATATATTACAACAATTTGGTTTAAAATAGCCAAAAATACATTATCCATGCATCTTTGAAAGATGGAAGGAGCAGTGAATAGTCCAAATGGCATAACTCGATTTTCAAAATGTTCAAGGGTGTTCTGATTGCTGTTTTCCACTCATCTCTTTCTTTGACTCAAAGGAGATGATAAGTGCCCAAAGGTCTAATTTGGTAAATACTTTTGTCCCTCTAACAGACATCAAGATATCTTTAATCAAGAGCAAGGGATAACGACCTTTTATAGCGACCTTATTCAAATCCCTGAAGTTTATACATGGCTGTAGATCTTTAGTCTTCTTTGGCACGAAGAAGAGGGGTGCTCCAGCAGGTGATGAGGACCGAGTAATCAAACCATTCTGAAGGTTTTCTTCGAGGTATTGTCTAAGGATTTCCCTCTCAGGTTACGTGAAAGAGTATACTCTTCCAAAAATTACTGTTGCTCCTGGTTCTAGAGGAATAGCACAATCAAACTCCCTGTAAGGAAGTAGTGTCAAATTATTTGGTTATGAAACACATCTGCATACATTTGGTAGTGACTAGGTACACCTTGGACTGTATTAATGGAGTTACAAGTATCTTTTCTCACCTTAGGCAGTTCTTTTGGGGACCAGTTTTCCTCAGTAGGATAAAGAGAGTTGTTGGCAAAAATGGGATGATAAGGAAATAGTCCTAGTTTCCAAGTTCATGTAAGGATTGCGTCTGATCAGCCAAGGTATTCCTAAAATCATGATATGATTAGGTGAGGCAATCAGGTCAAAGGACAAGTACTAATGGTGTCTTCCAAATGTCAGCTGTAGTGACAGGGTCATTTCTTTGACTGGTCCAGAAACAACAGGAGCCCCATCCACTGAATGTACTTGTTCCAGAGTCTCTTTTGGAGTACAGCATATTTGTCTCTCTTTAGCCCATCTTTCATCCAAATATATTCTGCTGGCACCACAGTCTAATAGTGCCAGTACACTTTATTTTGTACCATTAGATAACGTAGAAACATACATAGGAGAAAAAGAGAATTTGAGGTTTCTTTCAGAGTGCAGATTGAAGGTATTCCAGACCATCCTGTTCTCTCCCTTCTTACAGATGACGGGATCTGGCATTTTACGTCTGCCTCTGTGGAGAGCTAGGACATATGACCAGAAGCACCATAATATAGTCACAGTCCTTGTTTGGTTCTGTATTCTCATTTGGCCTCAGACAGTGGTCCTTTGGTCAGACTTATTTACATTGTTTCTTCTCCTGTTCAAGGAAGTTTTCTGGTACAGAAACTTCCATTCTGCGAGTACTAGGCTGTGCAATTCTCATATGTTGAGGAGACATGATTTTCGCCTCTCCAATTAATGTTCATTGAGATGATGTTCAAGTGACAACGCTAAATAATTCAATTCAGTCTTAGGTTCTGTGTGAGGAAAATGCACCAATTTGTCTCTAATTTCTTCTCACATACCTCTGTGAAAAAGAGTGACTAAGGCTCGTTCCACCCAAGTGGTTTCTGCAGCCAGTTGTCTAAAGTGCGTGATGTATTGGAGGACATTCTAGTTCCCCTGTTGAATGTCACATAGGGCTTTTTCTGCTGAGGTCTCCAAGCCGGGTCTTTCAAACATTTGTTTAAAGGTAGCTAGAAAGGTCATATAATTTGACAACCAAGGATCTTCTGTGGCTACCAAGAGTGTTGCCCATTCCAGTGCAGGACTAGACAAGGCACTAATCAGATACCCAACTTTAGTTCTACTCAATGGAAATTGGGTTGAACAGAAAGCAAAAAATACATTCTTTCAATGTATTCAGATCTCCAGAATATCGAGGAGTGGTGGTAGAGACTAGAGGTACATCAGACATCATAGCCGCCAAGACTTGGTGCAAGGCTACATTTTCTTCATGTAACTGTTGCAATACTTGTGCTTGCTGTTTGCACTAACGCCTGTGCTGCTTCTACTGATCCTTCAGGAGTTGATGATTGCAGAAGATCCTTGGCATCAGGATCAAAATGGGTTTTTGGGTGTTGTAATTTGTCAAGATTTGTATTTTTCTTACCAGTTCTGGCCTGTTGGAGTGGTTCCCAACTTCCGTTCTTGAGGGTTCTGGTCTGTCCCAGGTAAGAGCGTTCCTTTATGACAGTTAAAAGCTAGAGCAGACTGTGCCTTCCAAAAGGAGTCCCAAGAGGAAAAAACCCATAGGGAAAAACCTCAGTTGAGGGCGGAGACTCCAGGAACAGGAAGGAAAGAATGGACCCACAAACAAGGGCAATCGCCAGCAACAAGTGAAGGTACACAGACAAAATATCGAAAATAAAATATCGGAAAGACAAAATATCGAAGTTAAAATATCGAAGGTAAAAAATATTGGGAAGCAAATATATCGGATACAAAAATATCGTAATAGGTAAGTAAGTAGAAATACCGAAAAAAATAATATCGTATGACAAAATATCGACAATACAAAATATCGTGTAGTAATGGAAAAAATAAATAGTGTAGGAAAAAATATAATAATTGTAAATAAAAATTTGATAAAAAGGTCTATATTAAAAAATTAAAATATATTTAATATAAAAATATTTTTAAAAAACATATATAGTTTTAGGAGCGGGTTATTGGGTTTATAGGGGATAAGGGTGGGAAGTAATTTAAAAATAATTAATAAATTAATATATATTTGTAAAAAACTTTTTATTAATAATTAATTGGTAAATAATTAATATTAATTAGTTAATTAATTAATATAATTTAGTACATTATTTTATATAATAATTAATTGGTAATTAATGAATATTAATTAGTTAATTAATTAATATAATATCTTACATACTAGTACAAAATTAATAATTGGTAATTAATTATTATTAATTAGTTAATTAATTAATATAATTTTGGACATAATTTTAAATAATAAATAATTGGTAATTAAATAATAATAATTAATTGGTAATTAATTAATATTAACTAGTTAATTAATTAATATAATTTTGTATATATTTTTAAATAATAAATAATTGTTAATTAATTATTATTAATTAGTTAATTAATTAATATACTTTTTTACATATTTTTAAATAATAATTAATTGGTAATTAATTAATATAAATTAGTTAGTTATATTAATTAGCTTCATTTAGTTTAATATATATTTTTTACTTGTAAATTAATTTGGAAAAAATAATATTAATAATTAAATGTATTTCTTTACAGCTAATGTGCTAATATATTAACTTTATTGTTATTGTTAATTAATAATTAATTTGTAATTACATAATAATTATTATTTTTGGGTAAAGGAGTATTGTTAGAGTTCAGGGTCAGTTTTCAGTTCTTGGTTAAAGGGGTATTTTTAGGGTTCATGGTCAGTTTTCAGTTTTTGGGTAAAGGGGTATTTCTTGGGTTCAGGGTTAGTTTACAGTTTTGGGGTAAAGGTGTAGTTTTTGTGTTCAGGGTCAGTTTTCAGTTTTTGGGTAAAGGGGTATTTCTTGGGTTCAGGGTCAGTTTTCAGTTTTTGGGTAAAGGGGTATTTCTTGGGTTCAGGGTCAGTTTTCAGTTTTTGGGTAAAGGGGTATTTTTAGGGTTCAGGGTCAGTTTTCAGTTTTTGGGTAAAGGGGTATTTCTTGGGTTCAGGGTCAGTTTTCAGTTTTTGGGTAAAGGGGTATTTTTAGGGTTCAGGGTCAGTTTTCAGTTTTTGGGTAAAGGGGTATTTTTTGGGTTCAGGGTCAGTTTTTAGTTTTTGGGTAAAGGGGTATTTTTAGGGGTCAGGGTCCGTTTTCAGTTTTTGGGTAAAGGGGTATTTTTTGGGTTCAGGGTCAGTTTTCAGTTTTTGGGTTAAGGGGTATTTTTAGGGTTCAGGGTCAGTTTTGGGTTTTTGGGTAAAGGGGTATTTTTAGGGTTCAGGGTCAGTTTTCAGTTTTTGAGTAAAGGGGTATTTTTAGGGTTCAGGGTCAGTTTGGGGTTTTTGGGTAAAGGGGTATTTTTAGGGTTCAGGGTCAGTTTTCAGTTTTTGGGTAAAGGGGTATTTTTAGGGTTCAGGGTCAGTTTGGGGTTTTTGGGTAAAGGGGTATTTTTTGGGTTCAGGGTCAGTTTTAATTTAATGTACGCTGGATTTGGTATAGTAATAATTAAATTATTAGAGACCAACATATACTCACATTTAATATACAGTGCAAAATTTCTGATAAGATTGTTACATTATAGTAAGATAATGATACAAATAGTTCAACATGATTGTAGAAACATTATTTTTATTTATGTTTCACAAATAAAATGTTATTTCATTACAAAAATCTTTTTATTACATTTGGTTTTATAAACATATTTTATAAACACAATGATAAGCAACTATACAGAAGCATTATTATTTTCATACTTTTTGTACAAAAATGAATATTATTTATTATCTCTTTTACATATTTTAATTTCATAAAGAAATGTAGAAATAACAAAAGTATTTTTTACACTCTATTTCAATACATAAAATATTTATTATGTAAGTCACATATTTTTAACACATTTTTCTATTATTATAATTTTTGACAATGTAGTTATATTTCTAGACATTGTTAATATAAATATTATTCTTTTCATAATATGTATTTATTACATTCATTTACATATTTGTTAATCAAATCATTGTAGGATTAAAGTAAATATTTCTTTACAATAATAGAAACTTAATGTTCATTTTTGCATATTTAGTGAAGTATATATATTATATTTTATACTTGGGACTATTTTATTGCATTTGGGTGCTTTATTTTGTAACCGGGTTAGGTCGTTTTGGGTTATTTGGAAGAAGGGCTGATCGCGGTTGGGAGACACTTCACGTCGCTTCAGGTAAGGTTTATTTTATATGTTTTATGTGTATTTTAATGATGTTTTGAGATTAGTGACCTTATATTTTGTGTTGTTGAATGTGAGGGAGGTATGTTTTAGATTTCGAAAACAGATAATTACTTATGGTATATACACGTAGTGTTAGTTAGTTAACTCATTATATATAGAGTGAATTTTAGTCTTTTACGGTATATCTACAAGTGAAATCATCTATTTTAATATGTTTGTACCTAATTACTAGCTAATTAATGTGGGTGGGAATGTCTGTTTTCTATGTTTTTGTCATAGGTGTACGCTACATCGGAAGTTCCGTTTTTTTTTAAAGGAAGTGTTTGTTTGTTTAATTCAACACTGCTTTACAAACACTTCTTTACATTTTTCGGTTTTGCTGGAGCGATTCTTTCTATTTTTCAAATGTTTCGGGTTTTTTATGCTTATTCGATGGCTCTGGATAACGTGGATTTGTTTTTTTACATTTTTTTTTGGGTTAATTTGGCACTACCTGGATTACTTTGGTGGACAAGGAGGTTATTGGATTGACAACATGATTGGTAAGTCCTTGCTTTCTTATTTTGTGTGGGTGGGTAATGTTATTTTTATTATGGAATAGTTTTTTACTTGTTATTTAGTTTTAATGTGTGCATATATTATAATAATATCTCTATATATTGCATACATTAAATACTTTAGAAGCTCACATTACATATTTTTCCATACTTAGGTGATACTTTTAGTGTTTTATAACATTTTGGGAATTAATTAGAGTAGTGTTTTGGCAATGATATTTAGGTATTCTATGCCTTTTGTACTAGGGTAAAGTTTAACTTGTTCTTCCAGGTACTTGTGCATTTGTTTATTTTGCTTTGATGTTTTAGGGACAAGTTCAGTTACAGATTGGTCCATTCTAAATTCCTGGTAGCTCTGTTCTTTCTGTAGGCATTTAATGAAATTTTCTAGAGTAGGTTTGGTTCTGCCAGTTGATTGTACAAATGCATTGTGCCAACCTTCCACTGCATTGTTAGTTTTTGAATCTCCGTTAAGGGTACTTCTGTAAACGTTCCACCAGGGTATGAGGAATTTGGGATTTCGTCTGTGGCCAGATCTGTGGAGTCTGCCTACCCAGGTGTCTTCAAAGAAGTCGAGAAATGGACTTAATTTAGCTTCATTTTGTTTGTAGAAGGGGCTGTCTATAAGAATGTTGTAGTGTTCAGCTACGTCTGTTTCAGGTACATAAGCAAGTGCAATGAGTTTTTTAATTTGGAAAGCAAAAGATGAGTTTGTAGCATATTCGACACTTAGGGTAGTTTTTTGAAGGTGTCTCCATAAACACTGGTTTAAATGATAATAGCAGCCTTGAATGCAGGTATGGGAGTGGATTTTTATGATAGTTGAGAGCATTGCTTGCTCTAAATCAAGAATGATACTTTCAGGAGAAAAATCATTAGTTTTTTGTTTAATTATATTTATTAACTCCATATATGTGGAATTATTTTTGTTTGGTAATAGTGCATATAGCAAAGGTATGTTGCAGTTGTGGTAGAGGCCATGTATTGTGTATAATTGGAAAAATGGTTTGGGACAGATGTTAAATGTTCCATCCATCATCCAATATTGGCTTTGCTGCAGTTTAACTAAATTCATACTGGTACCAAAAATTATAAGCCTTTTGTCATTGTTTTCGTTGTCGTAAACTATAAATGGTTGTTTATTTAAAGTTATTATTTGGTTAGCATTTAAATTTATATCCTGATATGTTCTGGGAGATGGTGTTGTAGAAGTAGTAGCTTTTTTAGTTCGTGCTATAGTTCTTTTTAAGGAGAGGATATTTGGCATTTGAGTTGTGGCAGTTTTTGGGATTTTAGGAATGGCTTCTTTTAAAATGACATTTGTTTGCTTTTGGGAACCTGTACTAGCTTCTTTTATATTTTCCAAAGCTGTTCTAACTTCTATTTCAGTAACATTAGGTGGATGATTGTGTTCCCTAGTATACAGTACTGTAGCTTCTTTAGTTGTTGCTCTGCCATAGCACTTGTTAGAATAATATTTACAACATTTCCAATTAACTTGCATGCCATATTGCTTTTCTTGTGTATAAGTGTAACCCATGTAGCATAGTAATAGTTTTCCTTTCTGGCTGGTCACAAATTCGGCTCCTTCGGTCATTTTGTACTTTGTATATCTATAAAATGTATATATAATAGTTAATGTCAAATTAAATGTGATAAATAATCTATGTTAGTGATAAGTAGGAATGTTTATACTTACGTGTTTTTGAATTTACAGCAAAATTAGGAGCTGCTTGCTTCTTTAGTTGGGGATAATTGTTTGTGATGTTGTTGTAGCTGTTATGAAAAACATGAAAGTAGTATATTATTAATTAATGTTTCGGTACATTTGCAATGTTAGAGCTCATTTCTACTACAAAAGTGTATCTTCATGATTCACATTGTGAAGATACTTACATATTTTTTTAGGTTGGTCTTTGCCAGTATAGTTGTTTCTTCAGCTTCTGGAGAGTAGTTTGTAGTGTTATCTTAAATAAAAAAGGAACATATGTATTAGAATAATCACCATGTTGGTATGTTTTTTAATAGATTATCTGGTAATTATGTTCTTTAATATACTTACTTTGTGATTATTATCTGTATTATTCAGAATGTGGAGTTCTGTATTATGTCTGTATATCTATTCGTTGTGTTTGCTCTGTAAATAAACAATATATAATAGAACATAATTAGAACAGTTCTAAATGTTTGTATTGTTTTTCCACATTTATTTCAGTTGCATAATACTTACGTAGTAAAATGTATTGGAGAAATAGTACTGATGTCCTTAGTTCATTAGTAGTGCAGTTTTCAGTAGTAGAATCTACAGAAAAAAAGAAATATGTGGGGCAAAAGTCATTATTTCTGTGTGTTTAGATTTATGTGCACATAATGAATCAATGTGAAATTACTTACATAGTTATTAGAATCTGTATTCCTAGGGTTTGTTCACAGTTATTTTGAGTAGAATATTCAGTACTCGTTGTATCTAAAAAAAATAGTTTCATATAATTATTTAGCATGTTAAGTAGTATGAATAGCAAAGGGGCACTGGGTATTTAGCAGGTAAGTAAGTAGTATTAGCAAATAATGCACTTTCTATTTTATTTACTTACTTAGAAGATGTGATAGTAGGTTGATAGTCTGGTTCTTCTAGTTGTTGTGCAGCAATTCGGATAGAGATGAATCTCCTTCAGTGACTTTTGGCAAGTAGTTTGTGCTTAGATTTTAATTGTTTATATAGGGGAGTGTCAGTAGTAATTACTTTGCTATTGGTTCATTTAAAAAATTAGGTTTGTGATTGGTTAGTTAGTATATTTGAATTTCAGTTGTGATTACTTTGTAATAGAAGTGAAAAACAAAAACAAATTATAAAATTATACAAAGTAGTATAGAATATTTTTATGTGTAGGTGATATAATTATACCAATAGGATATTTTTGACAAATTAATAGTGTGTCTATAGTATTAATTTAAGTATTGTGTGTTTATTTAGATGTGAAAACATATAAAACGTTAATTAATTATGCAAACAGATGCATATAAAAAGTCGATATAGCTGATAATCCGATATTGAAGTGCACGATATTTTTGATGTCGATATTATAGTTAATGTCATTCTTTTTTGTAGATAGCGATATTTTTGTTTTCCGATGTTAATGTAGTCGATATAAAAGTAAACGATGTTTTTGTATATCGATATTAAAAAATCGATATTTGTGTATATATCTAGTTAAGTATAGGAACCCGATATTTTTGATTTCGATATTTTTGCTCCGATATTTTTGTACGTCGATATTGTGAATCTCGATATTTTGTCAGACATTCACAAGTGAAGAAGTGAAGACAGTAATTCCAAATAGGGGTGGAAGGCTTCAAGGAATTGAAAGTGGAACAGGAAGCGCCAACCGGAAACAAGAGAACAACAACAAGAAGCAGAAGTACACTAGCCATGAGCAAAAGGCAACAACAGGAGTGAGGATACACCAGCAGGAGCAAGGACTGTTGCAGCACAAGAAAATTAAGGATTCAGCCCCTTACATACCCATAGACAGGAAGTGGCATAACAGGAAATAAGCAGTTGCCATTTTGGATAGGGAAAAGATAATGCAAAGAATAGTAAAGATTGCCATCTTAGAATGGTAAAACAAAAACTTTCCAAAGGCCCTCTGGGAAACAGGATTGTTGAATCATGTGAGAATATATGGCAACAGGATGACCCCAAGAGAAGAATAGAAATCAGGAATTTGTATTTGACTGAAAAGGTATGTGTAATATACCCAAAGGATTATGTAACTGCAAGCCGCAGTTCCAGAATTGGACTGCGGCATTCCAATTGTACAAAATATTTCATAACGGGCCACCGAATAGAGCTGAGATGTGCCCAACTCAAAAAAGAAATAGGAGTCACGGAATGCACCCGCAATGCCGGAACAGTAACAGAGGGCCGCTGTGCAAAATAGTGACGTGCCCGAGAAGAGACAGGCACCGCTGCAGGCATTACAGGTTGCACTGCAGCCCATGGCGGTAAAGTGGGCAGCGTCATGGAGCGAATCATGGGCCGCAGAGTAACACAGGGCAGAAAAAGTACTTCAAAAGCAACAAAGGAGAGAGTCATGGAGGCAAAGTGAACAGAGCAAGGAAAGAGCGGGTAAACTTACCATGGACTTGACCAGTCAGTGCTGAGTAAGCGTGGGCGTAAATCTGTTTCATTCGTGGAATTTGCGAATTTTTGGCAATTTCGCGATTCGCGAATCGCGCGAATTTGCCCAAAAATCCGCAAATTGTTTTGTTTGGTCGCGCTTGAAAAATACAATATCGCGTGCGCTGCGTTGACTTACCGTGATTCTGTGTTCGCCGAGTTGTTTTTTTCCAGGTTTGCGTGTGTTGCGCCATTTTGGATCTTGCTGCATGATCGCGCGAGAGTTTTTCGACCGCGATTACGTCATCTCGGCCCGCCATCTTGCACAGTGAGAGTTTGACAACGCGAGTACGTCATAAGGACCTGCGATCACGCATCGCAGGAGTAAACGAACACGTAGATGCGGCGCGCAGCTGACTTCCGGCGGGAGATTTGAACAGCTCGCTTTCCCGAAATTGCAAAAATTGCAATTCTGCACAAGAAAGCCACCGCAGGCAGCATAAACCTTCTGAAAATGATGATTTTGATCAGAATAACTCCTCAGATTGACATGTGGCTGCACTTTTTTGTGCAAGGAGTCCATATTTTTGGGGGGTGGGAGGAAGGAAGTGCCCCAGAGTCTCCAACTTCCTGTTCCTGTACAGCAGGCTCCTCCCAATGCTTTTTCCATGTCCTGGTCACTTTTGATTTGGATCTGGAGCTGGAAGGATTACTTTTTGTGGCTGCTGCTAGATATTTGTATTTTAGGACTTTTTGGACTTTGGAGTTTGGATCACTTTTGGACTTGAGATTTTACAAGTAAGTTGGTGTTGTTTGTTTGGGGCATTGCAGTTGCTGCAACTACAGTTTTAAAACTTTTTTCACAGTTTAAAAAAATATATATTGTGGGTAGCCACAGTATCCAATAGGCTCAGGGTTAGTCATGGGCTCAGGGTTAGTCATGGGTGCATCATACAACTGTTTCTGTGATTTTATTTTAACTTAATGCTCATTTATGTCATGGAATTTTAGCTCACTGTTATATGTTGATTTTTTGTTAATTTTGGGGTGCCTGTAAAGCCTCACTAGCCAGTAGGCCCAGGGATAGTGAGTGGTGCATGGACCAAGTCTTTCTGTGGGGTGTCTTGAATTTAGACATCATTGAGGGCATGGATGGCATTGCATTGTGGTGATTTGTATGTGTTTTTCGACTTTTTTGGGGTGTTGCTGGGCCTGGCCATGTGGGTGGGGGCCATTTTGAGGCCTGGTACAGGCAGGGTCTGGCCATGTGGTGGGGGTCAAGGCTCAAGGGGCCATTTTGGAGCAAGGCAGTGTGCTCAGGCCTGCACCCAGTCTGCCTTGCTTTCATCCATCATGCCCAGGGGTACTCAGTGGTGCATGGACCAAGTCTCTCTGTGGGGTGTCTTGAATTTACACATCATTGAGGGCACGGGTGGCATTGGATTGTGGTTATTTTTGTGTGTTTTTTTTACTTTTTGGGCTGTTGTTGGGGCCTGGCCATGTGGGTGGGGGCCATTTTGAGGCCTGGTCCAGGCAGGGCCTGGCCATGTGGCTGGGGGACAAGGGGCCATTTTGAAGCCAGGCAGTGTGCTTTGAGCCATAGGCCTGCACCCAGCCTGCCCTGCTTTCACCCATTATGCCCAGGGGTAGTGAGTGGTGCATGGACCAAGGCTTTGTGTGGGGCCTCTTGAATTTAAGCATCATTGAGGGCATGGATGGCATTGGATTGTGTTGATTTTTGTGTGTTTTTCGACTTTTTGGGTTGTTTACCTGATGTTCCTCTGGCTTCCTTTGCTTTTAGGTGCACAAGAGAACCACCAGTGCCAGGAAGAAGTCCTGCAGCGGAGTGTGCAGCACAACGTCACGTGTGGCCACAGACAACTCTGCAAATCGTGCAGCTGCGGCCTGCTGTTCTGACATCTGAAGAAGATGGGCCCAAAGAAAGGTGGCCGTAGCTCCTCTACAAAGAAAGTTGCCACTGTCATTAAGAAGGAGCAGAAGAAGCAAGTGGTGCCACTTACCAAGGAGACTGGTGTGCCCACAGACACTTTTTTCCGGAAAAAAAACAATGCCTGCAGCAGCGGGGTATGCCGGAGACCAAGCTGGGAGCAGCATCTCCGCTTCATTGGGCTCAGTGCCACCACACCAAGTTAGGTCCAAGTCCATGAGTGCTGCAGAGGCAGCCACTTTGGTTGTTCAATCACCATCGACCAGTGATGTTGGCTCATCGCAAGAAAGTAGCACCCAATCAACGCAGGGTGTAACTCAGCTGACGAGTGTTCAACAGCCACAGCCGCAACGACAACCACAGGTGCAACTAGTACACGCGCAAGTACATGCGCAAGGAGAGGCGCAAGTACATGCGCAAGGAGAGGTGCAAGTAGAGGCGCAAGTAGAGGCGCAAGGAGAGGCGCAAGTAGAGGCGCTAGGAGAGGCGCAAGTAGAGGGGCAAGGAGAGGCGCAACTAGAGATGCATGGAGCGGCACAACTGCCCACAATGCTTGTTCCTCCAGAAGTAGGGGCACATCAGGAAATCGAGATTCAAGCGGAGGTATCATCCGAGGAAGCCACTCCTCCTGAGGATGATCCATTGTCTTCCAGGTCCCCAGCAAGAAAAAGGTCAAGGAGGTCCACTACAAGTTCTTCTTCAAGCCCCCTTCCTTCTGATGACCTTGATCTTGATTGGAACCCAGCAATGCAGTCTGAGAGGGAGGCACGCCACGAGCCGACAAAGGTAGCTAAGCCTAAAAGGAAGGTTCCTGCAAGGCTTTCATTTATAGCTGATGATGACGATGAGCAAGAAGTGGTGTATGCTGCTGATGAACAGTCTGACGACGACCCAGTCATCACAGACGTCACTCCATCCCCAGCGGGCATGCAGCAGACAGACATTTTTACCCTATCCCGAATTGCTGCTGAGCGGGATGTGGGCGGCGTGGCACTGGTACCACCACCAATGCATTTAACTACTACACCAACACGACCTACAGCTTCCATATTTTCTCTTCAGAAGGGCCGTCAGGGACCTCCATCCAGCTCGACCTCCATTACCTCAAGTAATCAGTCGAATTCAGCCACGCCCATCCCCCACTTCATCTGCTATTGAAACTGAAAGTAGCACCTCCACCACCAGCAGACATTTCCAGTCCCCAGTTTGGGACTTCTTTAGTGTTAGCCAAAAGGCGGAAAACATGGCCGTTTGTTCGATTTGTAGAACTGTAGTTAGTCGGGGTAAGCTTGGTACCAACTATGGTACCGGAGGCCGGAGAGGTCATCTCCAAAAACACCACACTCTCATTTGGGAGGCGCACCTAAGGAAGATCAAGGGAGCAAAAATTACAACAAATCCAAATGTATCTATTCATATTACATCTGATGATGACAAGGGGCTGATCATGCAGAGGGGAAGTGAAGAAGCGACAGACATTTTTTCTGGTACACCCAGTACCCCTGGCAGCAGCTCTGAAGTGGTAACGCCCACACCCTCTACCCCTGCAACACATATGAGGCACACTAAGAGTCTGGGAGAGACACCAATGTGAAAAAGTACACCAATGAGCCTAACTGGTTTGAAGAAGTCTGCATCATCATCATCACGTAAAATGGTCCAGCCCATCATTAGAAGCATGTTTTGGTCGGATGCGCCATTTGAATGCAACCACCCAATGGCACGTCTGTATAACGAAAAGCTGGCTGAAATGCTAGCGCTGGAGCTTCTCCCTTTTTCTTTCGTGGAAGGGGTGGGTTTTCCAGAATTTGTGGCAACAGTCTGCCCTAAATGGAAGGTTCCTAGCCGATCCTATTTTGCCAGGGTTGCTGTTCCAGCACTACATCAAGATGTGCTGGAGGTGATTGGGGCAGCTATTCAGAAGAGTGCTGTTCACACTATCCACCTGACAACAGACATGTGGACCAGTTGCCAAGCCCTTGATTACATGTGCATCACTGCACACTGGGTCTCTTTTGCAGGGGTTAAAGACAAGTTAAAAGTAGGTGTTGACACGGACACTGTTTTTCAAGCTACTCGGAAAAATGCAACAGTAGCCATGTTTGCCATGGAGAAAACTCATACTGCACCTAACCTTTTGGAGGAGTTTGATAGGAAGGTCTATGAATGGCTGGAACCAAGAAATCGCATGATTGGTTATGTTTCCACGGAAAATGGCAGTAATATAGTTAAGGCCATGCAGGATGGTAACTACTTCAGAGTGCCGTGTTTGGCGCACAGTATTAACATCGTGGTGCAAGATTTCTTGAAAAAAGAAAACACAGTCAGCGAGTTACTGAGCACTTGCCGAAGAATCTGCACACATTTCAGCCATTCATTTAAGGCCCGGAAGCAGCTGAGGAGCATTCAACATGAACGTAGACTGTCAGCCTAAGGACTCATCCAGGAGGTGGCAACACGTTGGAACTCTACTTTTTACATGCTTGAGCGTCTGTCTGAGCAGTGGGAGGTAATAAATTACTATGTCTATAAACTGGGTTCTACTATGAAAGACATGAGGATAGAGTTGGAGTAATGGAAGCTAGTTGCAAGCCTGACAGACATGCTTCGTCCTTTTCAGGTCTTCACGCGTGAAGTCAGCAGGGAGGACTGTTCTTTGGGCAAAGCTATCCCATTGTTGCGCATTCTAGAGCAACAACTGAAGGCGATGTCTTCAACGTTCCGAGATGATGCTGAAAAGCAAGACGCATATCAGTTGTCAGAGAGGTTATTAAGCCGCCTAGTTGCCAATGAAAGGCTTAAAAACATACATATGGAACAACATTACATTTGTGCCACTATTCTGGATCCACGGTACAAAAAGGCAGTGGCCAGCAAAGCATTCATTCCTTTTGATGAAGCAGATGTTTCAAAGTACAAACATTGGATAGCTGTGTCAGCCACTCGGTTCGAAAAAGAGCGGCAGAAAATTGAAGGAGCTGGCAGAAGTACAACTGAATCAACAGGCCATCCGGCGTCAAGTTCCACCTCTGAATCTGTGGCCGAAGGGAATCACATTCCCTCACAGCCGTTACCGACACCAGCAACCGTATCATCATCCTCACCTTCAACCAGGCCCAGCCATAATATTGTTGGAAGCGGATTGGCTAACTCATCAAGGGTTTGCTCATTCCAGTGATGCAAAGGCCACAGATGGTACGCAAAGTGGAGCAACCCTGGAGAACCTTGAGTCGATGGTGCAGGCCTATCTGGATGATCCAACAGAGGTCTTTGTTAATCAGAACCCATTGATATTGGTATTGGAAAAGGCCTCATTGGCGACTGATCAACAACCTGGCTCTAAATTATTTGTCTTGCCCCCTCACAAGTGTCTCTTCTGAACGTGTTTTCAGTGCTGCTGGTGCCATTGTAACTTCGAAAAGGACCAGCCTCTCACCCAAAAATGTGGAGAGGTTAACACTGATCAAGATGAATCAGCACTTCATAGCACCAGAGTACAAAATACGTGAATGCACGAAAGAAGAAGAGGACACCAACTTAGGTGACGGAAGTTCTTCTCTGTTAGCTGACCTACTCCCGTCTCAATTCATAGAGTTTGAGGATGAGCTCTACTTCCCTGACACCAAGGCCTGAAAATGACTTCCTTTTTTTTCGTCCTTATTCACTTTTATTCCTGTGTGTCTTTCTTTGTTTTGCAACTTTTACCACAACAAAACTCTAATCACCTAATCACAACAAGTCCATCAGCAGTATTGTCTTCATCTTTTTTTTTTTTTGCAGAGTTTTATATAGCGTGAACTAGAACCGAACCGAATCAGTTATCAGAGCACTTTACATAGCACCAGTTACGTTACATGAGGACACACTTTCATTTTAGGCACGGGGAGATTAAGTGATTTGCCCAGAATCACAGGGGTTTTTTGGCGTCGTTACCGAGCCTCGAACCCAGATCCTCAGGTCCAAGGTCGAGCGCCTTAGCCGTTAGGCCAACCCCTCTCCCCAATCTCCCCTCTCTCATCTTCTTTCCTTATTTATTTGAAGGTGCCGCAGTCTGCATTCCTGAGGTTCACAAGTTCACTACTCAATCTTGCTCCTCTATCCTCCTCCTCCAGACTCCCCCTATCCATTTCTCTCAAGGCAGATGGCTGGATTACGCAGAATCAAGAATCTTTGTTTTTGTACTCGTAGACGAGTCCCCTCAAGTGGGACTGGAATTACTGACTACATGCTTGCTGATTGCTGACAGTTACTTCTGAAATTGACAGGAGAGGATGCCCTGTGGACCCGCACTTTCAGAAGAAGATGTGGACAAAAAGTGGAATAGGTAATGAATAATGAGAAGAAGATGGCATGCAGTGGACATCAATGGCTGTCTGGCTCTGATGAAAGCAATTGTTCTTTGTTTATTGTGCATGGAATGAATCATATGTCTTCTGTTATTATTTAATCTTTTACAAACGAAATGTAACTCAAGTCTACTCTGCTTTTTTTTTACCTTGTTTAATTCAAATTGTACTTCAACTGCAGGGGCCACTACGTTGCATTTTCCAATATGGAAATTGTCCTTGGACTTACTGTTTGCCAATATACCATGATGATTGATTAAATATTATATCTTTTTTCTTTACAGTCACTCACTGGGATGGATGGATCATCAGCGTCGGTTTAGGGAAGAACTATGACCAATTCGTGAGTGTCAAACAGGTAAACCAGTCTACAACAACTACTTCAGCAGAACTACATGTCTGTCTAGTCGTGGTATGGAGTGGTTGAGGCAGTGTAGTGTTGTTATGACATGCAGATTACAGAGTACAGCAGTTCATGTAAAATTGGGGCTATTTGGCTTGCTGCATACAATTAGATATGCTTTGTCTGTCTGTGTCAAAGAGCCTAGGTATGCTAAATAGGTTGCTTCACTCAGTGGTGCCTGCCTTGACCGTCTGCATGGCCCTGCCGCAAACATGGTCCAAAAATCTGTTACGCTCAAGAGTTTGCGAATTTTTGGCAATTTCGCGAGATTCTCGGATTGTGAATTTGCCACCGAAAAACAGTAAATTTTGCCAGCGGAACGGGTTTTTGTTTTTGGCACAGGCCATGCAGACGGTCAAGGTAGGCACCCCTGAGTGAAGCAACCTGGTTTAGCATACCTAGGCTCTTTGACACAGAGAAAGCATATCTAGAGTTTAGGGTTCAGTGCGGTTTACTAGGGTTTTTGGGTTTAATTAATAATTTGGTAGGGTTCCGGAGTCTAGGGCTCAGGGCCCGATGCAGGATTGTTCATAATGATGTTGGCAAGGTTTTAGGGAGGTTTGGCGTTTTTTCAGAATTGGCCGAATTGTGGCCTTTTTTGGTGTTTTGCGGGCGCATGTGTTTGGGTGAACTAGTTGTGCACCTGACAGAGGATCGATTTTGTTCTGCCTTGCTGAGATTCTTGGGAATCACTGGAACAAGTGTCCTGGTGAGTTTCAAGAGAATCAAAGTAGTGGAAGTGCTGAAAACTACACTTTTTTGTCAAGGCGCGATTTGAGATTTCCCATGTTTTGGGGACAGCAGTATTGCATGTTTTTGGGGGGCTGCTTGGGGGGTTCTAGATGTTTGAGGGTGGGTTAAGGGGTCTGGGAGAACTGCTGAGAAGGTCTAATTTTGATTGCAAGTAGTTTGGAGAAAATCCATGCTGGAAAAGGGGGGTTTGGTCCTAGTTGCAGACAGCATTTTGGCACAATTTAAACTGAGGCCTAGCAGTATTGCATGTTTTTGGGGGGTTGCTTGGGGGGGTTCTAGATGTTTGAGGGTGGGTTGAGGGGTCTGGGGGCACTGCTGAGAAGGTCTAATTTTGATTGCAAGTGGTTTGAAGAAAATCCATGGTGGAAAAGGGGGGTTAGGCTTAGCTGCAGAGCGCATTTGGCGCAATTTAAAAGTAGGCCTTGCTGAGGATAGTACTCCTGCGTGTTTTTGGGGGGCTGTTTTGGGGTGTTCTCCATTTCTGGGGTGGGTTGAGGGGCCCGGGAGCACTGCTGGGAAAGTCTAATTTTGATTGCAGGTGGTTTGAAGAAAATCCATGGTGGAAAAGGGAGGTTAGGGCCTAGCTGCAGAGCGCGTTTGGAGCGATTTTCAGGTAGGCCTCTGTAGATTTTCTGTGTGGCATTTTCCATTTTTGCTTTTGGCCTGTTTGGGGGTGTTCTACTTTTTTGGGGGTGGGTTGAGGGGTCTGGGGGCACTGCTGGTAAGGTCTAATATTGGATGCAAGTGGTTTGGAGAAAATCCATGGTGAAAAAGTTTTTATTTTTTAGCTCACTTGTGTGTTTTTGGGGGGCTGTTTGGGGGTTCTAGGTTTTTGGGGGTGGGTTGGGGGGTCTGGGAGTACTGCTGGGTAGGTCTAATTTTGATTGCAAGTTGTTCGAAGAAAATCCATGGTGGAAAAGGGGGTTAGGGCCGAGCTGCAGAGCGCGTTTGGCGCGATTTAAAGGTAGGCCTTGCTGAGGATAGTACTCCTGCATGTTTTTGGGGGGCTGTTTTGTGGTGTTCTCCATTTCTGGGGGTGCGTTGAGGGGTCTGGGAGCACTGCTGGGAAAGTCTAATTTTGATTGCAAGTGGTTTGAAGAAAATCCATGGTGGAAAAGGGGGGTTAGGGCCTAGCTGCAGAGCGCGTTTGGAGCAATTTTCAGGTGGGCCTCAGTAGATTTTCTATGTGGCATTTTCCATTTTTGCTTTTGGCCTGTTTGGGGGTGTTCTACTTTTTTGGGGGTGGGTTGAGGAGTCTGGGGGCACTGCTGGGAAGGTCTTATATTGGATGCAAGTGGTTTGGAGAAAATCCATGGTGAAATTGTTTTTATTTTTTAGCTCACTTGTGTGTTTTTGGGGGGCTGTTTTGGGGGTTCTAGGTTTTTGGGGGTGGGTTGGGGGGTCTGGGAGTACTGCTGGGAAGGTCTAATTTTGATTGCAAGTTGTTTGAAGAAAATCCATGATGCAAAAGGGGGATTAGGGCCGAGCTGCAGGGCGCGTTTGGGGCCATTTAAAGGTAGGCCTCGCTGAGGATAGCACTCCTGCGTGTGTTTGGGGGGCTGTTTGGGGAGTTCTAGGTATTTGGGGGTGGGTTGGGGGGTCTGGGAGTACTGCTGGGAAGGTCTAATTTTGATTGCAAGTGGTTTGAAGAAAATCCATGGTGGAAAAGGGGGGTTAGGGTCTAGCTGCAGAGCGCGTTTAGAGCGATTTTCAGGTAGGCCTCTGTAGATTTTCTGTGTGGCATTTTCCAATTTTGCTTTTGGCCTGTTTGGGGGTGTTCTACTTTTTTGGGGGTGGGTTGAGGGGTCTTGGGGCACTGCTGGGAAGGTCTAATATTGGATGCAAGTGGTTTGGAGAAAATCCATGGTGAAAAAGTTTTTATTTTTTAGCTCACTTGCGTGTTTTTGGGGGGCTGTTTGGGGGGTTCTAGATTTTAGGGGGTGGATTGGGGGGTCTGGGAGCACTGCTGGGAAGGTCTAATTTTGATTGCAAGTGGTTTGAAGAAAATCCATGGTGGAAAAGGAGGGTTAGGGCCTAGCTGCAGAACGCGTTTGGAGCGATTTTCAGGTAGGCCTCTGTAGATTTTCTGTGTGGCCTTTTCCATTTTTGCTTTTGGCCTGTTTGGGGGTGTTCTACTTTTTTGGGGGTGGGTTGAGGAGTCTGGGGGCACTGCCGGGAAGGTCTAATATTGGATGCAAGTAGGTTGGGGAAAATCCATGGTGAAAAAGTTTTTATTTTTTTAGCTCACTTGCGTGTTTTTGGGGGGCTGTTTGGGGGGGTTCTAGGTTTTTGGGGGTGGGTTGGGGGGGCTGGGAGCACTGCTGGGAAGGTCTAATTTTGATTGCAAGTGGTTTGAAGAAAATCCATGGTGGAAAAGGGGGGTTAGGGCCTAGCTGCAGAGCTCGTTTGGAGCGATTTTCAGGTAGATTTTCTAAGTGTGGCATTTTCCACTTTTGCTTTTGGCCTGTTTGGGGGTGTTCTACTTTTTTGGGGGTGGGTTGAGGGGTCTGGGGGCACTGCTGGGAAGGTCTAATATTGGATGTAAGTGGTTTGGAAAAAATCCATGGTGAAAAAGCTTTTACTTTTTTAGCTCACTTGCGTGTTTTTGGGGGCTGTTTGGGGGGTTCTAGGTTTTTGGGGGTGGGTTGGGGGGGCTGGGAGCACTCCTGGGAAGGTCTAATTTTGATTGCAAGTGGTTTGAAGAAAATCCATGTTGGAAAAGGGGGGTTAGGGCCTAGCTGCAGAGCGCGTTTGGCGCGATTTAAAGGTAGGCCTCGCTGAGGATATGACTCCTGCGTGTTTTTTGGGGGGCTGTTTGGGGGGTTCTAGGTTTTTGGGGGGGGTTGAGGGGACTGGGAGCACTGCTGGAAAGGTCTAATTTTGTTCTAAAATCGCAGTTTACACTTTACACCTAGCTTGAGGGGAAAGATCCGCAAATTTCGCCCACACTTATTTATCCTTGAAAAGGAGACTCAGAGTACGCACTTTCGAAATGATGCTTGTATGTATTGAAATAATGTCCACTCTGAAACTGAAAGTGTTATTTTGCTCTACACGGCGTACCTTATATTTTTTTCTCCGTGGTGTTTTAATATCACTTCCTGTTTTACCATCAACAACTACAGGACGGCTTTTAAGGATGAACTCAGGCTTACCATTAGTGAGCTGGAATTCAGCATCCGCCAGGCAGGCAGTGGACAAGGTATCTTCTGGTCCCCAACATTGATCGACGGAGCGTCAGATGGATTGGAGGAGTACCGCCAAAAAGAGGAATGGCTGGATTCATGCAACTTCCCAAATTCAAGAGGACAACTACAACAACACACAGTTACAGTATCCATCTTCATTTCTACTTATCTTTTAAGTAATGTTATTGCTTTGAACTTCTATGAGTGTGACTCTGTGCATTTGTTTGCTCTCTGCTTCAATTCATCCCTCCAGCCATTGTATACTTTTTTCTATGCTATTTTTGAAACTAATTTAATGTACTAAGTGGTTCTTCTCTCTGAGGGCAGATTGGCAAGTGAAATTGCGTAATTACTGCTGCCCTGTACTGTCACATTGTTTCTTCGTAGTTAGTACATTGTAGAAAGTACTACTTACTTTTCAGTAACCTATCCATTTAGCAAACAACTTCATGCATACAGTAGTGCATGCACTTCCTTTATGTCCCTTAAAAGATTTATGGATAGCTTCGTATCCAAAGATTTGTTTATCTTCATTTCTTGTTTGTCCATGCTGTGTTTTTTTTCCTCTCTCCACAAAACTTTCCTTACAAACCCCATTCCCATCCAAGTTTCAAACCCTAACCCTCTTCCCCCGGGCTGTGTGGTTTTCATTGAGGTGTGAGTAAATTACAACAATAATTCCACACACTTGCTGGGGAGGATAAGGTGCAAGCAACCTCCTCAAATCAATATTAAGGCAGCTAGATGAATCCTAGGATATTGTAATTCTGGTTAAAAAAACAACAATGAGTATTTTAAAATAAATTCTGAATTTCATGCCCACCATCGATTGGATCCATTGTCAACATCATCCTCCTACATGTCAAGAAGACTTGTTGTTACGCTGTGTGTCACTGTTCTTGTTTAGCCATAATCATCCATGCAATTCTTTTTTCCCCATACTTATCTTCAGCATTGCTTAGGCTATTGTTCCTTCTAAGACTCCTCTCAGGTCACTCAATGTCTCATTTTCTTACTTTGTTTTTCATATGCTGCTACTGCTAGTGTGATACCACTCCTACTAACACCACAACAACGGAATTTCGGTTGGGGATGGTGTAATTGCCATTTGCCATGCAGCCAGCGCTGTGCCTAGCTCTATTCTTAAACACGAATCACAGGTAAGATATGCATTTTGGGGCGGTAGAATAATGGGCTAGGACTCGGAGGAGAGACTGACAGTAGTACTAGTAAAGTACTAGTAGGCCAATTGAATTCACTAACTCTGTTAGTGGCACTTTTTGAGTTTTTTTTAACGTTTTAGATAATTCATGCTGGTAAGTTTGAGGAAACCAAACGTGCCGTAACCCCCGCCCACCACCCCACAAAATAACATCAACGCGTACACCATGTTGAAGTATGTAAAATAAATAATTATATATTTACCCTAACAAAAATAAACTAGTCCCACCCCTCCCTAACCCAAACAATTGTCCATTTCAAATAGTCCTCTGAAAAGTTCCAAATAATCCCCAACTCCCGATTCCCATCCCCCAAACATTCTTTAAAAAAGGGGCAAGGGACACAGTCACTTCCGGCGGTGCCTGGACAGGCGGTCCCGACGCTCCTTGCGGAGGTCCCAGAGCTGTTTCTCAAGATTGTCCACCTTGCGCTCCAGGTAGTCCACTCTTAGGCGTAGGCATCGCATGTGTGCCATCCAGGCTCTGGGGGGCCAGCTGCTGGTATTCTTGCAGCTGAGCGGTGGCGGGAGGCTGTCCAAGCTCGGCGCCATGCTGGAGGCTGCTGGCTGGTGGACACGGGGGCAGTGCTGTAGGAGGTTATTGATGTTGACGCCCCCTCCTCCAATTCCCGAGCCCACAGCTGGCGATATTCAACACAAATGCCTCCAGCTTCCGCGCCCTGGCCCGGACAGCCATCTCCTGTCTGGTGAGCTTTTTGGGACCATCTATATGAAGAAAGAAAGAGAAATAATGTAACCAATACTCTTTAACAATAACACAAAATAATTCAACAGAAAGTTGTCTCACAGTAACACTAGCAATTTGCAAGCACAGTATAACATTTTGGCATGTATCTTTCCGCCGTCTTTGTAGGCCTGTAAAAGTGGGAGTTTCAGGAATTCTACTACCAGGCAGCACTTTGGACTCAATACATAGTCAGAGAGTCAGAGAGCACACCAGTATTTTTCTTTTTTTCTCTAGTTTTGCGAAAGAAATTACTTGTACGTGAACTTGTGTTACCTGGCATAATGCCAGCTCAGTCAGCTTACACCCATGAAAAAGAGACAGAAGCCATGATGACGCAGACTTGCATGCATTACTTTAAGCAGTATATGCAGGTGGGTATAGGGATACTCTTACTTTTGTATAGGGGTGGCACTGGCCATACTGGGTTACATCAAGGGCTACTGCTCAATGTAATTTATATTTCGCACTGCCCCCCCCTGGGCCTTCAGTACCACAAAAGGAAAATGAAGATTATTAATTTCTGATCATGTATCCAGCCGATCACATGATCTCTTTAGGTGCTTTGTTGTGATAGATTGAGTGAACAACAGCGATAGTCCACAGAAAGAAAATTATGAACATAGAGACTGAGTGTGGTAACCATAATTGCCAGAGGAAGGGACTTGACTTGATATAATTGTCAACTATACAATACATACACAATATATGCTGTGCTTGCAAAGTAAACTACTGTACTGTTACTTTAGGCAAGGGAGAGTTTCTGAACAATCACAACTTGTAGTATTTGGATTACCTCTGCTTTGCTACTCTGGCACGGACATGCTGTTCGAACAGAGTAACACTCTTCATGCACTGAGCGTCTTCTCTACATACACCTCTGCTATGTATGAGGAAGAAGATACCATCCAGGCTTCCAAAGTAAACGTCTATCATTCTTCTTAATGTCTCAAGTGTAACAACTTTTTCTCAACAACCAAATAACACCCTTTTCATTTTATTTGGCAAACCACCGCATTGACTTGCATTTGAGTTTCACCCAAATGATATATTGCAATGCACACCACACATGAATTTTCTGATTCACCCACACAGGCAGCCATTTTTTCTTTCTCCTCCAACCATCCTTGCTTCAAGCAGCCATGCATCTGATTCCTTCCTATCAGCCACCTCTGCCTGCATTCCAAAACACGTATCATTCTTTACAGTCATAAATGTTACGTCTCGCTCGTCCTTCATTGACCCTAAGTTCTTTCCCTTTTCGTTCATCACATCCCTCAAGTTCATCTGATATGACTTGGCTTCACAATAAAAGTTTCCCAGCTGATTTGAAGTAAAATAGAGGGGGCCATTGCTTACTCGAGAACTACCGCCGCTAATGCTATTTCTAAGTCAAGGGTGACTGTCTTCTCCGTGATTGGCTAAAATGTAGTTCTAAATCAGTAACTGTTCTTAACAGTACAGTGTACTTGTAGTAGTGTACTGTCTACTGTACAGTACATCATACACTCCTTTGCGAGCCTACTCTAAAATCTCAATAAGTAAGGAGTATAATAATAACTTACCACCGTCCGCCGCTGCTGAGCCATCCCCCTCAGCTCCTCCTGGTGGCACTTGTGGCGCCGCCGCATCCGCCCCTGGAGGGGACCCCTCCTCACTGCTGGCCCCAGCACTGGTGGTGGGAACTAGTGCCGCAACTGATTTTGTGACGCCTAGAAAATGCAAGTCATATTTTTAGATGCCATACACCACCCCCTATTTCGTCTAGTAATGGAAGAGAAAATGGTAAACAATTTTTAATTATTGGGACTGAAAATAAGTCACGGTTTTGGGGAGGGTGTTAACTTATATGCTTAGCCATAACATGCAACTCTTTTTGGCACAACTGATGAATGCTTGCTCTTTAACGTGCAACATTTTTATAATTACAGACAGAACCAACTAGTCCTCATCACCACCAGGAGGACTTGAAGTTCCAACAAGGTGAGGGCTCCCGAGTCCCGCACATTTACTTCTGACTGAGGTATGTGGAAAGTCGAACTGCACCTATCAGCAACAATGTCCTATTTCTCTTGTCCATACTTCTATATGTGCAGAATAGTCCCTGAAACACTAGCGGTATGGTATGTGCTACTATCAAATCAAAAAGCCAAGTACTAAGCTTATTCTTGGTGGACATTGACATTTTGTTGTTGGAAATTGTCAAAGCACTAACATTAAAAAGACTGGAATAGACAGCAAGGGCAACCCGGAGGACTGCACTGAGTGCCTCTTGAGCTATTGCTGGATCAGAGTTTTGTTTAACACCGTTTGCCAACTGGGCAAGCAAAGCTACCTACACAGACTGACTCATAATAATAGTAAATAGTAGTAGCACAGAGAGTGATGGTAGAAAGGCAGGATAAGAATGTAGAAACAGTCTACAGGAAGAACAAAGACTATTTTGTAAAAAATGGAATTAGGAAACAGTTTGGAATGAATAGGAGCTGTAAAAGTTAGGGAAGTATAATTATATTAACAACAGAACAACTTACTGGGGCCAGCAGAAGAGCCTGCAGAGGACCGTTCCTGCCCACTCTGTACCGCCGGAGTCTGGAGTGTTGCTGTCTTCTTGCCCCTGGGAGGTTCTGATTATCATGAAATAAACACAAACATGGATGATTGTTTTTTTGAAATATTTGATTTCTTTGACCACAATCTAAAATTACCTCGGGGAAACAAATTAGCAACAAATGCACTACATGTATTGACCTATCTGATCTAGTCAACTAGGAGGAAACTAGTACAGTATTGCTGGATTCGCAGACCATCTACTTGGAAAGTTATGTAAATCACTAACTAAACCAACAACAAAAAGGCTCTACTACGACTGCCAGCACTCAGCAGCACGTGACGTGACAGACACAGTCTGTCATCATGATTGCAGACCACTATAAAATGTCCTACTACTAATAACAAGTCATAATATAACCAACCTATCAATCCATCACTATCTCTTCTTCTTAGTGGCAGCAGGAGTACAAAGGAAGGACTATACTTGAGTCTCTAGTCTCTCTAGCATTACGCAGATCTGTAAAGTACTACATTCATACATATTCAGGCCAAATGAGCACAAAGTTGCAAACAAGTAAGCATAGTAGCAACGCCACTGAGGAGGTGAGCACCTGCAATCGCAGAAGCTATTTAAACATTATTTTACCTGCAATGTAATCGCATCTGCAGCATTCTTGCTCTTCGGGAAAAACATATATTAGCAATATAACACACAGCAGAAGAAAACAAAGTAGTTATTAAATAGCTACCCACCAAGGCCAGGGATCTCCACGCCAAGCAGGTGGAGCAGGTCCTGTTCCCGGTTGAGGAGGTCAGCCCACAGTTTTGTCGCTTGGTCATAGGTGCGCCGGACCCCCGACTCCCTCTGCATGGCCCGGCACACCTTATTCCACCCCCGGCGACACTCCCGGAGGCCATACCCTTTACCGGGCCTGCCCCCTGCTGCCACGGTCTTAGGGAGGTGGCACAGAACAAAAAATATAAGAGTGGCCACCTCCATCGTGGTGAAAACCTCCCTGGCCACTACATCCTCCCCCCTCAATCGCCCGCATGGGAGCCGGGTACGGGGTGCGGGACCCTTCCCCTTGCTTTTCCTGGCTCCCTTTGCCATGGTCCTGGGCGAAAGAAGAAAAGAATAGGGGAGAAAAAATAAGTAAATAAGAGAGAGCTAAACAAAAAAAGTAGTTATTAAAGTAACAAAAAGTTGAAAAAAACACAAAATATAGATCTAGACAAATAGAGAGATAGATAATGAGCAAAAAAGAGTTCAAAGAAAAAAAGGATTGCAAAGATTGAAAGAGGATAGAAAAGCCATGCCCAAAACCATAGCAATGAATGAAAAACAAGATGGCCGCGCCCATTGAGGACCGCGTGGGTAACTTCGCGCGATATTTCCCCAGCGAGCACGCAAAAACACACACAAACTCATAATAGAGCCCTGCGCGGAAATACGCAATGCGCACATGATGGCCGCACCCATGTACGACCGCATGGATAACTTCGCGGTCGGTGAGCTGCAAGCGGCCCGCAAATATGCAAAAAACCCCGCGAACACGCAAAAAAAAATCTGCAAATTTGCACGAATTCGCGGATTAAGCGGAACGCAAATTCGCTTTCACACGAATTCGTGTACCGCAAATTAGCAAATTTCACCCATACTTAGTGCTGAGTGGAGCATTCGGCCCAACTCTCTGAGAGTCACCGCAGGCAGAAGGAGTAGTGTGCCTGCTCGAAGCTATCCTCGGAGTGTCACTGCAGGCTGAAGACAGTAGCTGGAGGCGGTTGTGCACCCTCTTGGGGGACACAAAGGCGACAGTCAGAAGCAGATGGTCAAGGCTCAAGGGACCGCATTCATTCTCCACCAAATGTTGAAACTGCAAAATCTACTAGACTCCTTCACAACACCTGGGTGAAATAAAGAGATTTAATACGTGCATGGGAGCATCAGTTTGGGTACTGAATGCTCGAATAAGCAGAAGTAGATTACTAGAATATGTAGTTGTAAACCACAAGATTTTGTAACAATATCTCATGCGTAACATGAGACGGCTGGCCCATCATTTTCCGGCAGGTGGTGCAGAGATGAAACATGCTCGGAAACTTATAGTTCAAAATTATTTACACATGAATAGATCTGGAATCCACCTAATATGTACATGACAAGCCTGTTGCATCTAGAGTTTAACAGTTACATTATGTCCGTCCCAAGCAATTATGCTGACCAATTAGAAAGGTCGACATTATCTTATATGTGTCAGGGCGTGTTAGTAATGCAAGCAGGCAGAAAGCTGTAACATGCAAATGTACTCACTTGCAAAGCCTTGCAATGTGTTGAGGTGTCAGTAGCTTAATGGCAGAAAAAGGACAAATTGTCTACCAGCAGTGTTATAAGAGTTCAAGGAATAATTATACATTTTGTCTACATTTCCAATCATCATTGAATTATCACAATGTCAAGTTATACAACATAGGTGCCACCATAGTTATTTAAACTTCGCTTCCACACTTTGAAAAGTCTGTTGTCCTCCCTGACAAGATGGAATTCGAGCTGGTCAACCTGGAAGCATACCCAGTGGCTCATCTCAAGAGGTTCTGCCAGTAGAAAGGGGTACTCCACAAAGGAAGTGCCGAGAATGAAGACTTCAGAAAGCTTTGAGGGCATGGGCAGAGGACCACTCAGAAGGAGAAGTGGATTATGAGGGATCTGTGTGTGAGGAATGAACAGAGAAAGACCTGACAGTGGGTCTTGACATGCAACCTACAGAGAGCAGGAACAATTTTCTGTCAGGACTGGCAGTGCACTTTAGAACAGGTAGCAGTCTGCCTTTAAAAAATAAAAATTCTGCCTACAGAGTAGCTGGGCGACAGGAGAAGGAGAGAAAACTAAAATAGGAGCTTGCTAAGCTTGAGAAAGAGTAGGGTCTAGAGAAAAGGAGGCTGGCCATGGAGGAAAGGAAGATGGCCCATGACCTAAGCCTCAGAGAGCTGGCTATCACAGCCCTCCAGGTGGGGGCCATAAACAACAATAATGGTGGCAGCATACCTGCAATGTCTGCACAGTAGTCCAGATTCAATATCCCAAATGATATGGGGCCAGACGTAGGAAGCCTAATACCGGTCGGTACCGGCCGAAATTACAGAATTTCGGCCTTTACCGACCGGTATTAGGCTTTTCAGATGTAGGAGGCCAAATTGTAGGATTCGGTAATTTACCAAATCGGTAATTTAAGGAATCGGTAAATTACCAAATTCTTAAAATACCGTTTTGGTAAATTACCAAATCCTTAATGTAGGGAGCACTCAAATGAGTGCTTTTCTCATTTCAGGATTCGTTATTTACCACCAACAACAAGTTGGTGGTAAATATCGAAAACCGTGAAAAAAGCAATTATTTGCACTTTTTAACAGTGCCATGTGGCAGACATACATGCCCTAAGGGCATGTATGTCTGCCACATGTGCACCCATCCACTATTCAGGGGTGCAACAGGGTGTCAAAGTGACACCCTGCCACCCTTGAATGTGTTCCCCGGTAATTCCCATTCATTCCTATGGGCCTGGAGGCCCATAGGGAGGAATGGGAAATATCGAATCAGTAAATACTGATTCGGTATTTACCGAATCTTACCGATTCGGTAAAAAATACCGAATGAATACCTACATCCCATTTACCGATTCTAAAATACCGAATCAGTAAAATTCGGTATTTTAGAATCGGTAAATCTGGATTACCTACATCTGGCCCATGACATTGATAAATGGCTGATAGCCTATAAAGTGGCTTTGAAAGTGCACAGCGTCCCAGAGGAGTTCTGGGGGGTAGTTTTTGGCGGAGCATGCCCACAGTGGGGAAGGACACAGTACTTACACTAGAATTGGAGGAACAGACCAACTACAAGACCATTTTAGTCCAGAGGTTAGGGTTGAATCTGAGAAGTATAGGCAATGGTTCAGTTCTAGTCACAAACTCTCTACACAAATATGGGTGGACTTTCTGGAATATGCTGATAAGACAATGAGAGGCAGGGTAATGGACAGCAAAGTTAATGATTTTAAAGGGTTGTACAACTTGTTTTTGAAGGAGCACATTCTTGATACTTGTTTTCCAGAGCTGCGCCAATACCTCATTGATAGCAAGCTTTCTGACACCAGGAAGCTTGCTGAAGAGGCAGGCCTCTGGGTCTGCACCAGAGTGTCCACAAAGGTATCTAGGGGGACTCCCGAAAGGGTGATCCGAGTCCCAACCAGAAGGAGGAATGGGGAGGTAAAAAGACTTACAACCTAATTTAGAGTTTGGCAGACTGGGTCACTCTGTCACAAACTTGATGGTTGTCCCTTCCACTGTATTACAAGTGCATTACATCCTATGGCACACATTTGTAATACAGAGGACGGGATATCCATCACATTTGTGATGAAGTATTCCATATGTCAAAACTCTAAATCTGGCCCTGAGTACTCTAAAAGGCCCCAAAAACAACTCACAGGGGAAAGGGTCTAGTTCACATTCCCAATCTGGCCACCAGAAGAAAACTTACCCTGACAAAGATCAGCAGCCCAAGCCCATCAGTTGCCATGAGTGCAAAAGGGGATCCCAAGTCTCCAAAAAGAGCATCACCTCCCACTGAAGGAAAGATTCCATGGGTGGCCAGTATACTGTTTGGGGAGGAATTTATCCCAGTTAAGGGGGGGAAGTTTACAAGGGTTACCCTAGTGTCCCTGGGTAACAGTGAGATGGTTCCTAAGACCTATGGTGCCCTCAAATACTACAACACTTAGGCAATTGGTCACCATCAATAGATAAGGTGAGGATGCTCTGAGGGATACAAGAGCCAGTATGACTATGGTAATGAGTCAGCTGGTTTCCCCAGAGCAGGGAATTTCGAATGCATTGCACCAAGTTGTGGTGGCTGACAACAGAGAGGGTCACTTTCCTGTGGCCCTGGTTGCATTTGAGTGGAGGGGAATTCAGGTCATATGAAAGTTACAGCGAACCCTGTCATGCCAGTGGACAGTTTGTTAAGCTATTACCTAGTGCATACTACCTAGATGGAAGTGGAGCTCAAGGCTCATGTGTAGATGTTAGGGTTACTTGAGTGGATCTGTGCCATGACAAAGTCCATGGCTGCCAGGAAAATGAGTCAAGTAGGGGTGGAGCCTGGAATATTGGCCCAGCCAGCTGCTAAGAAGAGGAAAGGTAAGGGCATGGTAATCCAGTCCCAGAAGTTACCTCTAGTGGGATGGGTGGGGCACCTGTGGTGGCAGCCCCAGAGTCCACTAAAGAGGACATTGTTTCTCTTGGTGACCTGTCTGAGTTTGCTGGGTGGCATGTGGAAGGCGGCCCACCAAGGAGGAGTTCTGTAGGGCACAGAAAGGGTGCCCAACCCATGTGGGCATGATGCAACAGGCTGAAGCCGAAGCAGCAGGTGATGCATCTGGTAGTCCGCACATGTACTGGGAGGACAACCATCTGTACAGTGTGCGTAAGGCTCCTGGGCATGGGACTTGAAGGGCCCTGGTGGTCTCCCAGTGCAACAGGGCCTTCTTAATGGAGCTGAGTCACAAGAATCCTCTGGCAGGACAAGACTTATGCAAGACTTGTCTGCCACTTCCATTGACCTAGGATCAGGAATTCCTCAGGAGTGTTCTGTAGGACTTGTGTGACCTGCCAGGATAGTAGGAAGACATGGCAGAGGCTGAAAGCCTCCCCATTGACTCACTGCCTGTCTTTAGCACCCACCGTTAGAGGTGGGCATCAACATTGTAGGGCCAATGGAACCCCAGACTGTATCAGGCAACAGATTCATCCTGGTTCTGGTAGATCATGTCACTATGTACCGGTCAGGAATCGCTCTCACACCGCTGGTGCTGCTTGCTTGATTTGTCATAACAGTAAAGGAATTGCCCTTAATCATGTTCTGGTTCAATTCCCCTAGATAATTCCCTTTCCTGAATCATGCTGTGCAAGTGACTTATTGTAACTGTCTGGTTAACGTGTCTTGTTGTTGGGGACATTGGTGTCTTTCTCCTACACACAGCGCTGGACAGGACGATATTGTGCACCTTTAAATGTATTTGCGCTAGAAAGGACAATGGTATGCACTTTTGTATTTTACCCGCGAGCGCATGAAAATAAGGCAGAAACGCAGGCGCATGCAAATAAGCTTCAGCCGCGAGTGCATGCAAATGAGCTCCGTAAATAGGAGCAGGTGCATTCTTCACAGGGGCGTGACTATGTGGGTCTATAAATAACCACACCCTTCTTCAATCCAACGCTTAGCTGTCTCTCGTTTTCCTGGCATTCGGATCAAGACTGTTCCTGAATCTTCTTCCATCAATCAACCAGGCCTGCAACGACAGCAAGAGGAGAATCCTTCCTTTGGAACATGAACTGAACAGAGCTAAATGGAATCCCTCTCCTTCATTTTCTGTTTTGGGAACCTGAAAGCTGATTTTTTTGAAAGGGTGTTCAAGTGCATTAACCCCTTAACTCTTGAGATACTTTGATGTCATTTAGGATTGAAGAGACTAATTATTTCTTGTAAATCAATATTGGCATATCTTGATACAGGACTGAAGAGACAAACCATTCTAATAATTAATGTTTTAAATCTCTTTTTATTTTGTTAATACAGTCCCAATAAGAAAGAATAGAAGATCTCAAGTTACTCTTTCAATCCAAGAAGGTGCTGTGTCACAAAATATAAGGTATACAATTGTATTAGTTCATCTATAGAAATAGCTAAAAGATATAAGAGGTGACACATAGTTTATATATATATTTGTGGTTATTGTTTTAGGTCAAGCGATACTATCAATCGCAGAGTCTGAACATACTGTTGCTGGTCCAGGAGAAGAAGCTGCGCACAAACAAAGTCTTCTTTTTTTGTCTATTTTCTCTGTCCAATTCCCCTTCGGAATACCTGCCAAGGCTCCTGTTACATCAGCAGCTCTGAGAGGTATGCCTGAAGGGTTGGTGAGCTAGCATCGCCCCTGCAGACGGACCTGGTTTTCAGGTGAGTGCTTGGTCATATCTAACAGTACCCAGAAGCAATCATTCTGAGGACTACTGCTGCACCCACATGGGCAAAGTCCCTGATGGGGATTTTTTACCCATGTGGGCTTTCCCAAAGAAGTTGTGTTTGATAGAGACACAGACTTCATTCATGTCTACATAAATGCAGTCAATATGAAAGGAATGTAGGGTAACATACAGGGTCTCAACCTCTTGGCATCCACAAAGCAATGGGCTTGTTGAGAAGTTCCACAACAACCTGAAAGATATGATCAGAGGGCCACCTGAGACCCAGAGAAAAAAGTGGGATATCCTCTTACCATGCCTGTTGGTTGGTTGCCATGAGCTGTCACAGAGATGAGTGGGTTTCAGCTCCTTTGAACTGTTATATGGGCACAAAGTAGGAGGACTTCTGAGTTTAGTGAAATAAGGGTAGGAGCAAGCTCCAGGAAGGTACCCCAGGAAGAAGTGAGCTACATGCTGGCCCTCAGAATCCAGATGGTTAATTTATGGAAGCAGCCTTCCATTAACCTTCAAGACAGCCAGGAATCATGAAGGAGTGGTAAGACAAAAATCCTATCACTGTGGAATTTCAACCTTGCCAAAAAATATCGGTGAAAAAGCCAGTAGAACCCAGGGTAGACCAGGACCTCCTGAATGGGGTATACAACGGTAACCACGCATTTTTTACAACGCGGTACCATTACCACGCTACTTTTACCACGCAAGTCGTTACCACGACTTGCGCTGGGGGGCGCTCCAGGATAGTAAATAGTTTAATTTACTATCCAACTCCTTTCCCTAGAGTCCACGGGGACTGGAGTTGGAATAGTAAATTAAAAAATGTACTATCCAGCGCCCCTCCACGCAAGTCGTTGTAACAACTTGCGTGGTAAAAGTAGCGTTGTAACGGTACGTGTTGTAAAAGTACGCGTGGTACCGTCATACATCCCTGGAATGGGCCACATGAGATGAATGAAAGAAAGGGTGAAGCCACATTCCTGGTGGACTTCAAGACCCCTAGCCAACCCCACAGGGTGCTGCATGTAAATCACCTCAAACCACACTTTGAGGGGAGTCTGAGCTCACCATGCTGTTGGTGACTGACAGAAAAGATGAAGAGATTGAATCTCTTCCTTTTTTTTCCTCATTTTGCCAACTCTCTTGCTAGGTTTCCTCTTATCCCTCAGAAGCCAAGGACGGGAAAGAGAACATTTCCACCCAAGAATACTGATGTTTCCACTTCCTTTACAGAAGGGGACCACAACACAGGAGAGGCCAGGACCAACCGCATGTGTGGCTTAATGATCCGGCCCACTCGACTTCCCTCTCAAATCTACCAACATTGTCCAGATCTTATCCTGACTCCTTGGGTCACAGGCCATATCAGATTGCCTCATATAGATGATACTTTGGAGGCACTCAGCAAAAGATGACTCCAAAGACTTCCAAAGCCTACATATCTCCCGCCTCGCCAGCAGAATCACATAGAAGATAAACTTGGAGTAGGCTGAATTTATCCGTATATCATCTTCTTGATTGAGCCCAAAAAATACAAGACGAGGGCTTACCTTAATCTGTTTAACAGTTACTTCCCCAAAGAAATCACATACCGAGGTCCAATAGGAAGCGATCCTCTGACACTGCATAAACAAATGCTGATCATCTGCTGATGGGTGAATACAAAGTGGGCATTTGTAGATATTACCTGTGACTTTTGATAACTTCGCTGGGGTTCAATAGACTTTATGGGTGATAAACAGATGATTATGTTTAAGCGAGGCAGGTTTTCGTAAGATGCAAAAAGAATTCAACTACATTTGCTTCAAATCTCCATCCCCAAGCTCTTTTGCCCATAGATTTGAAATTTCAACATCGATCTTCTTATCCGCCTCCAAAAAAGGTCCAATACCAGAATGGGAATTCCTTTTCCCATCGGTCAACTCTCATCACCTGATGGAGCTTCAAATCCTCTTCCTCTCCTATCCAATTTGGTGTTTCCCACCAGGAACATAGTTGATAGTATTTAAATCTCGCCAACTGTCCCTTGGTGCTGTTCTTTAATACTTCCCAACTCGCTAGGCTTGAACCCATTTTAAGATCTGCCCAATATCATAACCCCGCAGATTTTAAGGGCTGACTAAGTTGATCTATCAGACATTCCGGGGTATCCGGGGATTCCCAGATCGGAGCCCTTGTTGAATAATAGGGGACTCCAAACCTTTTCTGCAAGTACAACTGAGTTCTTAAGGCGGACATCAGAATCTTCAACCTCACCTTTAAAAAAACAAAAAAAACGGGTCTCGGTATTAAAAAAGGAAGTGATGCTGGCCTTGACAAACATCAGTTGACGTTGCCTCAAAAAGTAGACCCTTGGGTGACCTATCTGTATTATTAGCAAGCATACAAACATTCTTAAAGTGGACTGCAATCAGTACACAAGCAAATGAGGTAAAACCAAACCTCCTACCTCTAGCCTCCTCCTCAACTTTTTCCAAGCTATCCTAGGGCCATTTGAAGCCAAAATTAAACTCCCTATTTTCCCCTGCAGCTTGGCTATATCCTCCTTCCGAAACGTTAAGGGAATAGAATTAAAAATAAATATGATTTTAGGAAGAACAATACTTACCGGCCATATATATTTAAAGGTAAGTTTGCCCATTTTAACAACAAATTTGCTACTTCCTGACTGACCTTCTTCAAATTTATTTTAGGGACACCCTCAAGCTTCTGTGTAATCAGTACTCCTAGATAGCACATTTGTGTTGTAACCCCCGACTCTGCATACTCTGATTCCATTCCATTATTTTGTTTTTTCCGCATTCACCTTATATCCTGAAATTAAACCAAAGTTTTCTGCCTTCGCCATCAGGTTGGGGATTGCATCTTGTGGATTAATGGTATAAAGAATCAAGTCATCTGCATATAGGGCCAATTTTGCCCCAAACCCAGAGGACTTAAAAGGAAGGATAGTGGGGTCTGCTCTGATCAAATTAGCAAAAGGCTATATTCAAATTAAAGAGGAGTGGAGACAGGGGACAAACTTTTCTTGTATCCCTTGAGATGTTAAATCAATTCCACAATTCCCCGTTCACCAACACCTTTGCCCTGGGGAGATGATAAAGATTTTGTACAGCCCTCACAATATTCTGCGAAAGCCAAAACTACTCAGGGTCTTCCAAAGATACACTCAGGGTACTTGATCGAATGCCTTAGCTACATCTACAGCTACATAGTCAATGGTAGGTTCTGGGCCTTCACCATATCTATAACCCCCAACATCAGAAATGTAAGGTCATTCAACTGCTTCCCTGGTATAAAGCCTTTGTGGTCAGAGTGGGTAACTCCCTTTATAAACATGTTTTATTAGCAATACTCTCCAGAGGAGTCCAATCGACCATAAGATGTCTGCATAGGGACTGGCCCCCCAACAGTCTGCAACACGTAATGATTCTTCCAAGAGCCCCCAACCACGCCCACAGTGGAAAGTTACCGGCCTGGGCCGTACATGAACAAAGGAGACACAGAATGATGGGCTACCACCAGCCAGATGGGTACAAGTTATCTCCACATCAAGTTTGCCACGATAAGTCTCCGCATCTCCTAACTTGGAAGAAGAACTACACACTCGAATAGGTATGTAAGGGCAGAATGGGCTATTCATTAGTAAGTCGGGAAGCAGCCTTGAACAGAAGAGAAAATAATAACAAAGTCAGGACCGGACTGGCTACCGGGCAGTTGTGTGTGCTGCCGAGCTAGGGGCTAATTTCTCTGTGGTGGGGGCTTATTTCATTGATGGGGACCTGCGTGCGATTTGAAATAAAAAAAGCAAAACGAATTTCCTTTTGCACACACAGGTCCCCAGCACACACAACTGCCCGGTAGCCAGTCCGGCCCTGAACAAAGTATAGTGTTCTGCTGAGGCAAGCAATACTAAATAATGAGGCCTAGTTCGGGCACAGCCTAAGCAGCCTGATAGGGATTACAAAACACAAAATAAAGTCACACTTGCTAACTGAAGCCTGCACATTACGGGGAAAACTCAGTGGGTTGCATAACATGAATAGAAATGGCATTTATTTAGCCACACACTGTTAACCTAATATAGCTTGAAATGAGTGAATTGAGGAAATGGGATTTTTCAAACCTAACAGACCCTCATATTAGCATTGGTGGCTAAATTATTTAATGAGGTTATCCAGCAGGGCCTTTACAATTCTAAGTGAGGAGAAAGAAAATGCATAGTCTCTCAAGACATAAGGGAGAATAAAGCAACACAATTTTATCAAAATGCCCTCATCAATGAGCATCATATCTTGGATATCCTGCATCATCATGGGAGAGACCTTGTTATCACATCCTGACAATTCAGGGGTAGGGGCAAGCTTGCTCACACAATAGGTGCAACATGCTGGCAGGCAAATAATACATAGGCAACATGTGAAGATGACACCTGCGATAGCTACTAGGACAGGTAGTATCTTCCAACCCCATGATGTCAGCAGACCCCAGAGCTACCCTGTGAGGGAACATGAACTATTATCTTGATGGACATGTGAAGCAAGTCTATGTCATTTCTGTATTGGGGAGTACACATTAGGGGCGTTACCAGGAATGTACACACCGCAGCTGCTGCCGATGACGCGGCAGGCTCCACTCCTATCAGCAAGAACGATGTCTAAAACCATCAGGTTTTGAAGAGCAATGAGCCCCGTCGCTTGAAGCTCAACTGTAATATTAGTCAGTATACCTGCAGTAGTAGTATTAAATCCCTCAACCACTCTGGCAAGGCGACAAATATTACAACTAATAAACATGGGACCCCAGAACGCCAGAATGCCCTTCATTATGTCAGTAAATTGATATAGGGAGGTATCTGTCTGATCAAGATCATCTGGATTGACAGTTCTCTTAACTCGATGCAAATTGAGATCCCTACCCTTTAGTCTATGATCCTTGTGATAATTAGACCGTGCAATGTAAACGGGAGGTAAGAGGAAAGAGACATAACACCAGACAGACCATCCCCTGGGAAGCAATTTATAAACCTGTACCCCACAGATGAAGTATATATTCGAAGGTGTGAGCAAAGGTGGGCTACTAGTAGTGTTCAATCAGTACGCGTAATTACAACTGCTCTGTCCTACTGGAATGTTCCCTGAGCTTTCAACATAGAACCTAGCTATTGAATGTATCACGGGGATGGGCATGGCTTTGTCTTTATTGATATTTCATTCCCGGAAACGTTTAAAGTATTGAGTAACATTAAAGCCTTGGAAATCCAGCATTTCATTCTGTAACCAAGTGACATCCTCATTAGTTTCAAAAAGGTTCATACAAGCTTCTGGATGTAGGCTACCCTCCTTGCCATCTGCCCAAGGTGTATATCATTGGTGTACCACTATATACTCTAAAACAGCTTCATAATTGGATTGCGTCATTTTCAGCATGATAGTGCATGTACACCATAGAAAGCAACTGAAGTCATGCCTCACAGCTACCCAAATATGACAGGGGTAATACCACCAGCAAATCATTCTTGTGCATAACGGAGGAGAGTAACCCACATACCCAATAATTTGTGGCATTATTGGTACTATGTACCTGATGAAGCATCTGCAGGAAAGCATTCTCAGTTGAAGTCTGTGTATGTCTCTCTTTATGTGGGCCTGTCGACCACACAGGATCATTCTGATGTAATGGAGGGGCTACCAGGGGCTGTTCCTCCTTCATGACTGCACGGCCAAATGGCTACATAGAGATAAACCTTATGAGTTGGACCCACAAAATACAACTGACCAGAGGGACACAAGTCACCCAGAGTTCGTCTAGAGCCTCGCTGGTAGGCTCCTATTATTCATCAACAACGGTGCTATAAAACACTCCCACGAAAACAAATCCTCTTCTTACAGGATAGGGTACCCTCCCTCCTGGGCAAGTACCCTCAATGATCCTGTCCAGTGTCCAGGGCAGTGCATCAGTGTAACTCACTCTAATCTAATACAGGCACCTTAGGCACAGCACCTACGCCCTAAGCTCAAGTCCTTCCCTAACTCCTGGACTGTTCTGCTGGTGCACCATCCTTCTTTTGGGGCCGCATGTTATACCTAGTGACTCCAGGCACTGTCTCGTCAACAAAAAGAGGGTGAAACTCAGGGTCAGGTGGGCATTGAAACTTAGAGACTCTTGTGCACTAGATGCAGGAGTATCCGGGCAGCCCGAATTTCTGGGGGGACCACCTCCAGCAAGGCTGCGTCGCTTTCTTCATCTGTCTGCATCCACCTCAGATGGGTGTCAGAGAAGGCACTCGCTCCCCTTCCTGGTCAGCAACGCCGTCGAGGACTCACTGAACATATGGAAGTGAGAGGAGGATCCTTTTGATGTGCAATCCATGCACTCAGTGCTTTTGGCCTTCAAGCTTGACAGCTGTGCGGGTGGCGAGAAGGACAAGCAGGGGTCCCTCCACCTTGGCTCCAGGCAGTACTCCTGTTGACAATTCTTTACCACAACGAAGTCACCGGGCTGTAGCATATGCCCGGGCCCCTCTGGTACTGGTTGCAGCGTGTCGTGAATCGGTTGATGGATAGAACAGAGATCTTTAGTGAAATCGTACAGATAGATGAGCTGCTTGATTCGCCACCATTTGCTTTTTCTCATCACCCACAGCAGAACGCACCAACACTTTCTCCATGCGGTCTCGCGATGTCACCCAATTCCCTTCATGTATCCCACGTACCGGGGTCTCGCCTTTTCACAAATCTTGGGGTGTCATACTCGAGGGAGAAAAAGCAGACGAAGAAACAGGTATCATCATGAAAGGAGACAGTGTTGTAGAGGTTAAAGGGGTGGTAGTGGTAGAAACAGAGTCAATAGATAGAACGGGAGAACTAACGGCTCCTGGCCTGTTACTTGTGAAAGCAGGGAGGAAGCAGGAGGGGCTGAGGCCAGAGCAGTTTGGACAGAAGCAGAAACACTAGGGAGAGTGACACCAGGGGCCTGTGACTGGGATGTTGGTACCTGTGGGTATAGTAGTTCAGGAGCACAAGGTGGAGGAGCACTAGAATCCAATAACTCTCCAACAAAAACATCTCTTTCCTCTATAGTAACCTAACATTTATCAGTCTGCAATCAAAACTTTCTATCTGCACATTCTATGCCCTTCTTTATTGTTTCCCTTTTATATGTCACTGCTTTCTGTGTTATTGTTTGTGTCTGTCTCTTCCGGGTCTCTTTCTCTGCTCTCATATGCTGTTGCTTTGCTTCCTTCTGCCATACTCTTAGTGAATCAAACATCGACTGCCTGCTCTTTTTAGCAAACAATTTGTCCTGCAAGAAATTACATTTTTGTTCATCAAACAAGCCAGTAAGTAGCCATTGCAACCCAGCATTGTCTCTTGTATATTCATTCCACAATGTGCTAAACATAATAGGGCCAATACCATGTTTAACGTATACATAAAAATTTGGGGAACCCTCCGGAGGCGCAGACTGGCTCTATTCCAGTCGGGTATCAGTGGAACAACATCGACATCCAAAACACCTTAACTTACTGAATTAAGTAATCTTAATATAAGGCACATACGCTGTCCCCAACGTAGAAGTATAAAACCAACCAACCAAATTTTTCAAACCTAACATCTTTGCCACCCTTGGTGCTACAATCCCTGAGAAGATCTTACAATCTGTATTTAATTGGGATATTGGTCTGTATGAATCCACTCTCTGCGGGTCTTTGTTAGGTTCAACTATTAAAGTTACTGTAGCCTCCGACCAAGAGCTCGGAGCAGTTTCCCCATCTATATATGCAGCATTAAATAGGTCTTTTAAGATTGGGGCCACTTTGTCCATGATGTGAGTGAAGATCTCAACCGGATGACCATCTGGTCCAGCTGCCTTTTCGCCTGCCATTTTCCTAAACTGTGCTCTGATCTCCTCTTCCATACTCTCGCCTTCTAGGGCGCTCTTTTGCTTGTTTGTTAGTTGAGGGAGCTCTGTCACCTTTAACAATGCCTCTATACATTCCCACCTAGGATATATATCATCGCCATAAAGGCTACTCATATAAAATTGGGCCTCTCCACTTATATCTACATTAGAATACAATAACTCCCCTGACTCTCTCCTAATAAAATTTCATACTGTGTTTCTGGTCCTATCTGTTTTAGCCTTCCAGACCAGCAGTGAACTACACCTTTCTCCATTTGCAAAGTGTTGGAGCTTACTCACTTTCCATTTGCCTTCTATCCTCTTATCTACCTGAGCCTGAACTTCTGCCTGCAGCCCCTCCACGTCTCTACTAAGCACAGATGCTCTAGCCGAACCTTCCATTGAAGCCTTCTGAAGATCACCTTCTTTAGTCTTAATCTCCCTGATTCAGTTCTCATCATCCTGCATCCCCACACACCTTTTATCTACCATTAAAGACCTTAAAAATTCCCTGAAGTATGTTTAAAAGCATCCCAAACTGTTTGCCCCTTTGCAGAGCCCTTATTAATCAAGTCAACAGTTCTTTCCATTAAGTAAAGTACTACCTCCTCATCAAGTAGAATCATCCTATCTAACGTCCATCTTGTCTGCCCCACTTTTTGAACCTCTTCCTGATCTCTTGGACTCCAAGGAGAAGGATGGGTCTGTGGAAGGAGTATTAATTTGCCCCAATCCAACACCTGAACAACAGAGAGACTGCCACCAATTGTTGGGGAAATACTCTTCTCTGTTCTCTCTTATCCCTGGGACAATCCACCTATGTACCCATGATGTGGACTTAGGGGATAACGTCCCTGTGAAGAATACATACTACAGGTTGTCAGATAAGGTGAGGTCCAGCATCAAGGCTGAAGTGTCCAAAATGCTGGAGTTAGGTGTGATAGAATCCTCCAGTAGCCCCTGGTACAGTCTGTGGTTGTGGTACAAAAAGTTGCCACAGTGGGCACCACACTTGTACTGAGGTTTTGTGGATTACAGAGGGTTCAATTCTGTGATGAAGACTGATGCTCATCCCATCCCCAGGACAGATGAGCTCATTCACAGGTTAGGTGCTTCCCAGTACTTAAACTTTGATCTTACATCAGGGTACGGACAGATCAACCAAACTACCCAGCCGCCTCCCAGTGGATTGTAAACAAGATTCTTGCTGCTATGGTGGACTTCTCTGCTGCTCATCTGGAAGACATAGATGTCTTAAGTAGCAGCTTTAAGGACTACCTTTTTAACCTCCAGGAAGCGCTTCAGGCTCCACAACAGGCAGGCCTGACCATCAAGGCAAGTAAATGCCACATAGGACAGGGGCTGGTGGTGCAGTTGGGACACCTGGTGGGGAGGGGAAGGCGTAAACATTTCAGGCCAAGTTAGAAACCATTGTGGGCTGGCTGCCCCCCAAAATCCCCCCCGAACCAGTACAGAGGTCAGAGCATTCTTGGGCCTCACTGGGTACCATAGGAGGTTTGTCAAGGTATTAAGCACAATTGTTGCCCCCTTGACTGAGCTGACTTCCAAGAAGCAGCTCAGAAGGTGATTTTGACAGAGGCATGCAAAACTGCATTTGACTCCCTGAAGCAAGCCATGTGCACAGCTCCTGTGGTCAAGGCCCCTGATTCCTCCCACAAGTTTATTGTTCAGACAGATGCCTCCAAGCATGCTTCCGGGGCAGCACTATCCCAATTTAATGAGGAGGGCCTGGACCAACCTGTAGCCTTCATCTCTAGGAGGTTACTTTCCTGGGAACAGAGGTGGAGTTCTAGTGAGAGAAAAGCTTTTGCTGTGGTCTGTGCAAGGAAGAAGATGAGGCCATACATGTCTGTCTCTCACTTCCTGATTCAGACAGACCACAGCCCCCTCAGCTGTCATCCTTAGTGTGGTATTTCCGCCTACCTTTTGCCTCTCATTTGTGGAGATCCCTTGTGTTGCCCTTAGGACTCTGATCACTTTACCACTGCTAACCAGTGCTAAAATGCATGTGCTTGTCCCCTAAACAAGATGGCATTAATCATACCTGATTGGCATATTTGTTGTACTGGTAGGTCCTTTGCAAAGTGGTATACCACATACCCAGTCCCTATACTTTAAATTCCACTAGTAGGCTGTAGAAGCGATTGTGCCACCCATAGAAGTAGCATTTCAAACCTGTCTCAGACCTGCCACTGCAGTGCTTGTGTGTGCTGTGTACTGCCACTTCAACTTGGCATTTAAAACTACTTGCTAAGCCTTAAACTCCCATGTAATTGCATACCAGTCACCCCAACGGTACCACTAATATGTTTCCTCTGAGTGCAGCAGTGTGAGGCCAAGGTTAAGTGTGCCAAGAAACTGACCATGCAAGCACAGCTACCAAAATCAGTTTCTCTTGCCACTGCAAAATGTTGTATACACCCGAAGCAAAAAAGTACTGTTTGCACAAATTTTACTCCATGTAATAGGTTTTTCAGGCAATTCTAAGATTTATAGACACACCCCTCAGCCATGAACTATTAAATAGAACCTACACCCAAGGTATAGAAAACAACAGGACCCACAATGTTAACCATTAGGAAATGTTACTGAATATTCTCAATTAGAGTGTTGGTGGATGTGGAGGTCATATATACAGAGTACACCACTGTTTCTGTAGTATATTTGATGATAGGGCTACAAAATTACATCAGACTTATACTCATTTTAAGGAAAGGACATGACATTGTCAAAGCCCTAAAACTTGACACTATATTGCTCTAAGATATTGAAACTGATGTGACATCCCTGTGGAAATCCAATATCACAGTGTGACATGGTGAGATATGTAAAATCAGCGCTGCAGGAAAAGAAAACAGAGTGTGACTGACATGCTAATAGCAGTTACGGTCAAGCAATTATATTGTAAAACAAACCTGGCTTAAGAATTTCATATCTGTAAACAAAAGCTACCCCAGTGGCATGGAAGCCGTGTGTATGGCTCTTTGCTGAGCAGACTGCATTGCAGAATTAAGGAGTATCCTCGAAGATAAGCCATCAACCAGCAATTAAGATGTTGTATAGGCCCAGATTGTTCCGAAGATCCTGCTACCAGTGGTGCCTAATGCTGGGTTTGCTGAATACCAATGGTGACTTTCTCTTGATTGCTTCTTATTCTTCTGCATATCACCACCCTAGGGGGCATATTATCAAGGACAGGCGATACATTATCGCCGCTTCTATTGGCAGGAATTCCAATCGAAGCCCATGTTAGATGCTTCGATTGGAATTCATAGAGCATATTATCAAGGCCATTATCGCCGCTTTATCGGCAGTTTCCTGCCGATAGAAGCGGCGATAATGTATTGCCTGTCCTTGATAATATGCCCCTATATTCCTGTCCCTTTAGCTCATTTTTTCAGGTTCTGTTCTTCGATACTTTCTCTTTTTGTCTTTGTCATTGTTTTCCTACCTTTCTTTTTTCTCCCTTTTCTGCAATCCCCTCTTGGCCAGGATCACAAAGCTAATCTTCCATAGATGAAACAGATAACTGCCACTGTTCTTGTAACAAACGTTTAACAGACAAAAATACACTTTCTCTTTAACTAACAAAGCTGTGAAAGTGATGCTCAGCAGAAGCAAGGCTTCCTTTCTTTTTTATCAGCTGAATGTGTGCTTCCCCTCAAAACGTACATGTCTGCATGTCTTAATAGTTATAAGACATGTGAATAGCTATCTACATTTGCCCTCACAGCTCTACAAAGGCAGGAAAAGATATGTATTTGGAAATCATACGTTTACATTAAAGAGTGTTTTTGTGAAGCATCCTCTCAAGCTGTCCCTTACAATGTTCACCTCATGCTGCCTTCAATCATTTCCTCTTGAATCTTAAAAAGGGCTAGCAAATTAATTCTTATGCAACACTTCAATGAGTGCAGAGCTTTTAATGTTTTAAACTTCATCCTAACAAGACAGTCTGGGACAGGAGATTAATCAGTATAAAGATGTCTTGTGTCTTAGGAATCTTAAATACGTATGCTATTCTTGGGACTGCTCTGCTGCACGATTTTGTGTGTCTGGGTAATTTCCTAGTCTTCTCAATGGTGATTTAATAAGGACTGTGTGTTAAAAAAACAAAGATGCTACATATTGTAGAAGGCTACAGTAGTATGGGGGTCACTCTGCAGGCACAAGTTGGAGTCAATGTAATCTGCATAACGTTTGCAATCTTATATAGTGCCTGATTACATTACACTTTTTATGTACATGAAGGTCAAGTGATTTGCCCTGATTCATGTAATGTTGAGCCGAGGCCAGAACATGTGCCTTGTCCCTTGTAATAAAGTGAGCCACCATTAGGCCCCATCTCATCCCAGTTAGATTGAACATTTCTACATGTGTGGCCTTGCAATCGGAATGAAGAAGAAAAAAAATGAAGTCACAAAAACAAGATTCTGCAAAGCTAATAGCTCTTGCCAGCAAAAGAGCTGCTGGCTTTGTCAATGATTTGTTTAACAAGATGTGTATCATGGCTGAAAGTTAAAAAAAAACACCAAGAGCCATCTGTGTTTGTGGCCACAGCTTGGATTTATAGCATCAGTGGGGTTCTTCATACATAATGCTTTGATGCTCAGTTTGAAGTTGACTCCTTCTCCCACCAGATGACCTTTGACTGCCAGGAGTTGCATCTGGCTGATGGAAGAAGCCAGTGAATACCTTTAATGCTACTATTGGTGAGTCCTTATTGCATGCCTCAACTGCTCGCTCATGATGGTTTCAGCTTGTCACTGCGCAGTACAACCCCAAGTGCATGTGTATTTCGTACATGAACATTTAGCTCTACAGGCCGACTGCATGATATTCTAGGTTCTTTCTATAAGGGTTCTGAGATTCAGCATTACATCTATGTCCTCAGCACAGGAATTCAAAAAAGGCAATTTGACAGATGGACTCGACTGAGATTTGCAGAGAGTTTTCACAAGATTCTAGGAGTCCATTAAAAAAAATAGAGCCTAACGTCCAATAAAACAGAGGTCCCCTCACCAACTTAATTCGTATTTCCTGCACTTCTGCTGTCCCAAGTGACAGAGTTCCTCCTAAACAATTTTACAGAGAGCCTGTGACACATACACAGTGCAGAGAAGTCTCACATATATTCAAGGAAAATGGGCGTGATCTGGCACATGTTTTTGTTCAGGAATAAACACCATTAAGTAATCAAACAACTGATGATTAGAGAGGACTCATATGCCCATACTGCTCAGACGTGAGTCCCTTGCTCACTTTGCCACTGGATTCAAGCAAGCCGGGCTGAAGACGGCTGGAATGCCAGAAACCGGTCCTCGGAAGCTTGTTTACGGTCCAGGGAAGACATGGCTTGGCAGTTCGGGCTGGACTGTTCCCATGAGGCACAGGGTCAGACTGATTTGCATATAGCCATGTCTGAACTGGGGTGGCAGAGTGGGCTAAAGAACGGTGATGGATTCAACCCAGATTTTTTGACTGGGTGTGAGTGTTTGATTGATTCAGATGCTCCGTCCATCACCACCCCCTTTTGTACCGCTTTTGGCCGCCATAAGTGTGGCAGGGTATGCTCAGACGTGAGTCCATTGCTCACTTTGCCACTGGATTCAAGCATGCCGGGCTGAAGATGGCTGTAACGCCAGAAACCGTTCCTCGGAAGCTTGTTTCCGGTCCAGGGAAGTCATGGCTTGGCAGTTCGGGCTGGACTGTTCCCATGAGGCACAGGGTCAGACTGATTTGCATATAGCCATGTCTGAACTGGGGTGGCAGAGTGGGCTAAAGAACGGTGATGGATTCAACCCAGATCTTTTGACTGGGTGTGAGTGTTTGATTGATTCAGATGCTCCGTCCATCACCACCCTCTTTTGTACCGCTCATATGCCCATCTAACATGGTGTCCAGAAACCTAGTTGAAAAATCGAAGTAATAAAGGATATTGGACTACACATATTTGGTATTTAGTTTGAATAGCATATTCTTAAGGGGGCCAATTCACAGAACTAACTTACGAAAAAATCCTAAACTTACTACTTTTGGTATTCATTGAAGGCATTTACTAGTCTTAAATTAGGATTTTTTCCTAAATTAGGATTTTGTCTTAAGTCAGGATTTTGTCTTAAATTAAACTTAAGACAACCTTAAGTTAAACTTAAGTTTAATTTAGGACAAAATCCTAATTTAGGACACAATCCTAACTTAAGACAAAATCCTAATTTAAGACTACTAAATGCCTTCTGTGAATACCAAAAGTAATACGTTTAGGATGTTGTCGTAAGTTAGTTCTGTGAATCGGGCCCTATGTGTTTAAGAAGTTCACCAACATGAATAGGCAAAATATTTTTGATGTTGTAATAAGAATGTGATGTTCAACTTTCCATTGAGCATAAACATATATTTTATATTTGGAGTGCTTAGAAGTGTCTTGGGTGCTTCACTCAGTATCTGGAAATATGTGAATTGCTATATGAAGTGTTCCGTGTCATACATGTGTGTCAGCACAACATGTTTAACTCTATCTGGCTGCTATATCAAGTGGGTAGCGGGTGTTTTTAAATTAGCCGAATGGGCCAGAATTGCAGTGTCTTGAGTGCTATTGGTATATATTGTTATTTTTTTGCACTTTTACATAGCGCAAACTTGTCCCATGTGCATTAGAGTGCATTACTCTAGCAACAGATTGCAGTACGCTAGTTTAGGTTTGTTTTTTCTTCTTTTTGCCTTTTTTTATTATGCAAGGGGATATTTGGGTCCAGGTGTCAGAAGCATTTTTGTAGTCACAAAATGTCCGATTCACAGAGTCAGGCCGTTTGCAAATACAAACATGCTTTTTTCAAAGTACAATCACCAAATTGCAATTTGCAATTGCTATTCAGTATTTGGAACGGTATAGTATGCATTAATGTTTTGGAACTGAATTCCGGTTGCAAAACAGTAATACTTTACCACCAATTCAAAATTGGTAGTAACCCAATCGCAAATGGGCGGGGGGAGGCCCCATGGGACATCCTTCCCCTTTGATAAAGTTAAAGAAATATTATTTAAGAGCAAGCAATGGTCTCACAGACCACTGCCTACTCTTAGCCTCTTCCGTGCGTTGGACGGCCCTCAAAAGCCTGACATCACGGAGGGTGTGTGTGGCGGATGGCCCACGGCCGTCCGAATTGCGCACGCATGTAGTTCTTCAGCATCACAGGGAATTCTGGCCGCAGCGAAGCAGTTAAAAAATGAGACTTTAACATTTTCTTTTTTGAAATGCATACCGTTTTCATTAAAGGACAATGGGCTGCATTTACATTTTATGTTTTGAATGGCTTTTGTTGAAAGCAATCTTAGACATGGTGTTCTGCTGACCTTAGCTGGCAACCATCCCTTTGATGGCTATCATTCCTAGTGGGTTGCACATGGTGACCTACCTTCTTAATATTCATGAGGTTGGTCGATTTGTGAGTATCGCTAATCGAAAAATAAAAATGTAATACATTTAGAATAGTGATTACTGAATATTGATTCGGGAAACAACACTATTTGGGAATTTCTGCTTTAAAGGTGCCCTATTTGATTTGCCCTGGTTTCCTAATTCCAAAGTCAGCAGCTTTGCGTGTTAGGCACTTCTCCTCCCCTAGATAATGCTCATAGCGGTTTCTTGCATGCTTTACAAAGTTGTTGGCGGCTTGTGAGTGCCATTAGGAGCCCTTATATTCACTGGTCAAGTCAAATTTCAGTTACAGTTTTAATAATGTGGCAATTACATAATCTTATCTCATAAGTCTATAAAATACATGTAATTCAAAAGCATTTTAAAAGGAAACTCATGTTACGTGAGAGATCAATTTTCTTTCCCTGCTGCATAATTTGACTAGAATTGTTTAGCCCTTATATCAAATGTTTTGGAATTTTTCGACTTTCTTAGGTGCAATGCCAGTTTCTTAAGATCCAAGAGAAACCTATAGATGGCCCTAGGGAATCATCAATGGAGTTCCGAAAAACTCTGCAAAGTGGGGCAGAGAGGAGATTTTCCGTTTGCGTGGCTCACGAACATTAGACAAGGCCAGCGAGAAAAATCATATACTAGACCACCAACTGGTGAGGTTTCTCAACACGGGCAGGTGGAGCAGATCACTACTGCTTGTGTTGAGAAACCTGCAGCTCACGTTGAGGAAGCTGCGGCTAGAGTAGAACATGTACTCAAGCAGCAGAAAGAAGGAGCGCCCTCTTGCGCTGTGCAGTTTGCTGTTTGCACTGATTTTACAGCACAGGACAAATTCCCGGTGCTAAAAATCAGCTCAAGCTGTGCAATTAACCGTACTCCATACGGCTGAGTTTTTTTTGGGCACTTTGCTGAGTACCGTGTAGCAGAACTTCACTAACTCAGCCTTTGCCTACTTAGAAGTTTAACTGAGGACTGTATAAAGTTTATGAAGATGCGTTGCTTTTTGAAAAATTGATAGAGAGGAAGATGGCGGCAGGCTAAGAGGTCCGGTCGGGAGCTCTGCGCTCGCCGCACTTACCATGAACTAAGAAACACAGGATTTCACCTACCTTGACCGATCGTGATCACAGAGAGGTGGCGTTGAGTGTCTACCATTGGTCTGGAGTTGGACTAGTGGTTTCGACGACCTGGGGATGAGATTTCAATCTCCCCGGGCAGACGCAGTGACTGGCGGCGTTCTCACTGCGTACTCCGGATTGTGGGCAGCGCTGCTGGAGCTAGCAGAGGCTGCCGGAGTATGATTGCGAAAATCTCCTTCCTCTTCCGGGGCATAAGCGGCAGCGCAGGCAGCACGGACACCGCAGCTGCTCTACAGTCACGCTTCCGGGCGAGAAGTGGAAACGCTATTGAGCTGAGGCAGACGGAGGCAAATGCAATGCAGCGTGCTACGAAAGGGAGTGCAGGCTAACGGAGCCAGTAGAGGAGAAGGACGAGGAGGCACTATCTACCCCGCAAGTAAAATAACTGGATCCCATGAGCAAGGTACAGGGGGGAATGGGGTTGAGGGTGTTCTTGCTTTAGATCTACTCGCTGGATGCAGGGGAAACAAGCAACCGTGGGGCAACACGGGAGAAAGGGAAGGGGAGTTGGAGTTGGAAGCTTAAATAATACCTATTACAAAGGCTACAAATACTACAACTACAATTGCAACAGAAACGATAACCCCACAAACAGGTTCAGAGGCTAGGGGCAGAGGACACACCCAAGGAGGAGCTGAGGACGGAGTAGGGAATAGGACAAGGTCCAGCTACTGCCTAAGGAATAGGCAGTTCTCCAAGCAAAGTTTCCTCCCCCGATAAAACAAACTGTGATACCTAAGAACACAAAAAATAAGCAAAATCCCAACGCACAGCAGAAAAAGGGCAAAATTGCAAAGGGAAAAGACCAAACAGAACACAAAATTAAAGTAACCCCCTCCCTTAGATCCTTCTTCAAAGTACAGCAGCTAGTCCAAGCAGGGGGCAACCATCCTGATCCACAGGATAAAACCACTCCTCTAGGCATGAGCACAGGTTTAAACATAGGTTTTAACACAACCTCCACAACCTCCGCAACAAACCCCTGCGCAAGAGTGGATCTGAGCAATATAGAATACCGGAAAAGGAGCCAAGAAACAATTAATCCCACAGGTCCGCAAATGGAGGCATCAGGAGGCTCCAACACGTTGTACCCGGCAGACTCACTAGCAATAGACCCTCACTCCGTGCTAGAACAAACAGGCAGGCTCATGGAAAAATGCATGGACAAAATGCTAGGGGAAATGAGAGAAAAATTCTCAGTCTCAGAGGCAAACCAAAACAAGATACAGGAGGCATGTGAGACTTTGGACCAAAAGCTGAACACACTTGGAGATAGAGTGACTGCAGTCGAATCAGTAGTCGAAGATCTCAGTAAGAAAGTTGATACCAACCAGAAGGAAATAAGGAAGCTCAGTGATAATGAAAAAAGCATGAACGAAAAGCTCGAATCGCTAGAGAACCAAGCGAGAAGGAATAACCTGAGGATTTTGAATGTTCCAGAGAACCTGGAAGGAATGGACATTAAAAAAGTTCATTATTTCACTTCTCGAAGAACATTTCTCATGGGACAAAGAAGCCAACCTTACTGACGGCATACAGAGGGTACACCGGGATCCTTTCAGGAAAAACAATGAGAGGAAGACACCAAGGAAAATTCTGATAAATTTTAAATCCTATTCACTGAAAGAAAGATTTTTAAGTGAAGGCTTAAAATGCGGCACCTTAAATAAGGACAACTGGTCCTTTAGGATTCGCTCAGACATGTCCAAAGCCACTCAGGACAGACAATGGGAGTTAGGGCAATATATGCAAGAACTAAAATCCCTTGGTGCCACTGTTCAGATGAAATTCCCTGCCGCTCTGAGGATCATGTGGCGAAACAAAATGCATAACATTAAGGATCCCAGAGAGGTAGAAAATCTTCATAGGACAAATAAAAGATCAATTGCGGTCCGAAACAGAAAGTCAAGCAAGGTGAAAATCGCAAATCTAGGTGAAGCAAAGAGCTCAAACGGGGCGAATAATGCCGCCCAAAAAGAAGAAGGGAGGCTTCCTCAGGGTGGGAAACAATGAACCTCACAAAAAAACACAAATACTTTACAAAAAGAGAACACGGGTGGGGAGGAAAATAGGGAAAAAAACAGAAAAAATTTCCCCAGTAATCATAGTAAAAGGGCCCATAAACATGAAATAAGCAAAGGTACTCCTAACCACAAAAAAAAATGGTGCCAATTTCTAAACAATTCAGGGTTCTCTCTTGGAACGTCAACGGACTTAGAACACCCAGTAGAAGGAGAAGGATTCTCGAATACCTGAAAGAGGTAGACAGCGAGATAATCATATTACAGGAGACGCACCTTCTAAGTGTAGAATGGGACCGAATAATGAAAATTCTCAGCTGGGTTGACGCCTATGTCTGTACCAATCAGGACTGCAACATCAAAGGCATAGCAATAATCCTCAAAAAAACACTCAAAGCCAAAATTGAACACAAGGTAGTTGACAACAAAGGAAGATGGGCCATATACAAAGTAAGAATACGTGATAACTCTTTCACAGTAGCAGGTTACTACGGTCCAAACGTAGACGATCCAACTCCTCCGCAAAAACTTTACACAGAACTACTATCAACAACTGCACCGATAATTTTAGGGAGCGATTATAACATTGTGATAGACCCCAGTCTGGAGAGATCTCCCCCTGGAAGACAAACAAACCTACCCACAATGAGGGAATGGCTATGTAACTCCAAAAATGACCTGGGACTGATGGACATGTGGAAAGAAAAAGGCGACAAAAAATACCCCTTTAATTTCCATAATAAAAAGCTTGGCCACAGATCTAGAATCGACTATTTCTTGATAAATACGAGTCTACGAGGTAATGAGGAGTATAGAACATCTACCAGAACATCTGTCCGACCACTCGGCAGTCCAACTAACCCTACAAGTAACAAAAAACAACACAAAACCTAGATGAACGGTCAACCATACCATACTACTAGACCCCCAGGCAGTAGAAGAACTAGGGATAACCACAGCAAATTTCTTTGAGGATAAACAAATTGGCACATCAAAACAAAACACCTGGGACACATATAAAGCTGTCATCAGGGGAAAGCTACTAAGTATGGGAGCCTACAGATCCAGACGTACAAAACTAGAAGTTGGAGGTATGGAAAAAGATATAAAAGCGCTCGATCTTCAAATTGTGGCGGAAAATACTCCAGATATCAAAGATACATTAGAGAGGGAAAGGCTACAACTAAAGGAGAAACTAGTCGACCTCCTTGAGAATAAAGTAAGGAAAAGATGGGAAGCCAGCAAATTATCAAACCACGAATATGGAGAAGGATGCGGTAAAATGCTGGCTTGGAAAACAAAGAAAGACCAAACTAGAAATAAAATAATCTGTATTCAACAAAACAACCAAAATGAACCAAGCACTGAGGACTCTATAATAATGCAGGAGTTCATGAACTTCTTCTCCAACCTATACAAGGAGGACACAAATCCTACAGAGGAACACATTTGGAAATACCTAGATCTCCTACCACTCCCTCTACTAACGGAAATGGAAAGAGAGGAACTAAACGCTGAAATCACAATTGATGAAGTAAGAACCATTATAAAAGGCCTGAAAAAAGGGAAAGCAGCAGGCCCAGACGCATTACCCAACGAGCTCTACATAATCTTGAGAGATTACTTGGCCACGCCATTAACAGAGCTGCTAAATCTAATTTATAAAGAACAGGATAAAATTCCCGACTCCTGGAACGACGCGATCATCAGCATAATTTTAAAACCAGGAAAAAACCCAGCACTCTGTGAGTCGTACTCCATTTCGCTACTGAATTGTGATTATAAAATCTTTATACAGGTCATGTCAAAGAGACTAGCCTCGATAATGACAAAACTGATTAACCCTGATCAAGAAGGCTTTGTAAAAGGAAGACAACTACAAGAAATAACCCATGAGCTTTTTGCTGCAATAGACATAGCCATCTCCGAAAAAATCCCTTTGACCATAATCACCTTCGATGCTGCCAAAGCATTTGACAGGGTCAACTGGACATTTCTGAACAAAGTCATTAGTAAATACAATCTAGGGGAGAATTTTGGCCACATGTTGGCAGAGATATATAAAAAACCAAGGGCGAAGATACTGGTCAACGGGGGCCTTAACAGCAATATTGCAATACAAAGAGGAACAAGGCAAGGATGCCTGCTATCACCCCTACTTTTCAATTTATATATTGAGCCTCTGGCAAGCTCCCTTAGAAACCACAACTTAATAACCCCCTTTAAACATCAGGAATGGTTCAAAAAGGTGGCACTATATGCAGATGATCTGATGATCTTCACAAATAACTATCAGAGTTCTTCTGCAAGCAATACAGGACACAATAGCCAATTTTGGCAGAGTATCAGGGTATCTGACAAACCAAGAAAAAACTGAGGCCATGTACTGGAACACGCACCACAACACCCCATATTCTAAAGATAAAATAAAATACTTAGGCATTACCTTGGTTAAGGATATACAAAAAGTACCACAAATAAACCTCAACAGAATTGCTGTAGAAACTAGGAAACTACTCAAAGTAAGGGATGGACTTCCTCTTAGCTTCCTGGGAAGATCAAACATAATGAAAATGTCCATTGTCCCCAAATTCACCATTGGAATTCAAGAGAGACGCCTTAAAGAAAATTCAGGGAGAAATCACAAACTTCATATGGTCATCTAAAGGAACAAGAATCGCATGGAAAAAATTAAGGACAAGAAAATATGATGGGGGAATCGCCAGTCCCGACCTTCTCGAATACTGTAGGGCTTTCCAATTTAAAAATATGAGAACTGTTCTCAAGAATTACCAGTTTTACCCCGATTTCCTACAAAATATGACAGGCAGAATAGATCAATTCCTATATAAATTTGGACACCCAAAATGTTTCAAAAAGATAAAACTAAAGATCCTAATCAATGCAGCAAAACTATGGTATCAAGTCAGAAGCACTCTAAATATACCGTACTATAGCTCTCTGGCCCCCATTTGTGAATCTCCAGGCACACCAGATTGCTTAAAAGACACCTTGGCCTTACCCCTGAAAGCTGCAGGAATCAAAAATGGGGCCAGCTGATGACAGAAAATTGCATAATCTCCTGGGATCAAATGGTCGCTAATACAAGCTCATCCATGTCCAAATGTAAATACTACCAACTTGTAAGCTGGGCTAAATCGCTTACAGAGGAGAAAAAGGGAAATGAGGACATAGAGGAAGAAATGCTGAAAACCATCCCGATAAAAAAATAAATATCTAGGTGGTATTGGGCTCTAATTACAGCAGGAGAAGAAGATTTACTGATCCCAGATGCAGTTTGGAGGAAAGATATACCAGAATTAGACCTACAAAATATCTGGCTAAGATCACTGGAAAAGTGTTGGACTACCATAAAACCGGCCGCTCTGAAGAGAAACCACCTATTTACTATACATAGGGCATATTGGACCCCGGAAAGATTATCAAAATTCAAGGGAGCCAGCATAAAGACCTGCCCTAAATGCGGATTGGAAAGGGCAAATGATCTACATATGTTCAAAGAATGCCCCACCCTCGACTCCTTCTGGCAAGAAGTCGGTAAGACGATAAGGCTAGAACTGGGAAAACAGCTAGAAGTAAGTACAACTCTTATTATCTTTGGGATCGACTCTAAAATTGATCTGGGTAAGTTAACAAAAAAACAGGAAAACTTGCTGTATGTATTGATACTACTAGCTAGGCGAGAGATATGCATAAATTGAGTTAAACCAATATCACCACGGCATGGGGACTGGCTAAACTCAATAATAAAAACAAATAGAAGCGACAGAAAAGGGAAACCCATTAAAAAGTTTAGTTTTTGGGAAATCTGGGAACATTTTTATGAATCAGGTACTTAAATGTATTAATGTGGCCCCGGAAAACAAAGTCCAATGATTAAAGCGGTCACAATAATTCAGACGGGAAAAATTCCTGCCGAGTAGCCAGGAGGGCAAGCTCACCCCACAAAAAACGGAATTATTGAATATAATGAAGGTCACAGGAGACCCCAAACCAAAAACAACCGGTAAAGGGAAACTCCCCACCTCAGGATGGCCAACAAGGGGCTGTGAAGGCACAAACGTTTGAAGGAATGGGCTCCCGTCATAAACCTTACACGTATAATCGCAAAATGAGGACAAAAAAAACAAGATGCGTTGCTTTTTACAGTAAATGTGAATATTAAAACACATGAGTGACAAAGTGGAGGGTAACAGTTAACATGTCTCGCCATTGAGCTTTTGTGGGCTGCAGTGTGTATAATTAAAAGCTGGTATTTATTCTAAAAGCACAGCCACATTGGGGAGACAAAGCAGCAGATTCTTATCAAATTAAATTAACTTGAGTTGTGTAAGACAGCAGAAGCCAAGGCCTGCGCAAGCAGAGTCCAAAATCTTCCATGTGCCTCTGCAGGCACCCTACCTCAATATTAATGGAGCAAGCAGCTTATGTGGGAGCCACCAGCTCCAAAATATGTGACCTACTGCAACCCCAGAGATGCCTCTCAACCTGCTGAACATTTGTTCACACAGCTTGTGTTTTAAAGGTAATACTCAAGAATGGTCTCTCACTCTTTCTGTATGCTGGCAGTGACTTACACAGTGACATGCAAGCTTAGTAATCGTGTGCAGACGCCATATGTACAGGGAACATTGGTCACCCCTAAGGTAGGCCCTACGTAACCCAACGGGCATGGTGCCATGTAAGTAAAAGGTGGAACATGTACCTCTATGTTTTTTTCAAGTCCTGTTAGTGACAAACGCCCTATTTTGTTATTCTCTTCTTTGAGGCCTACCCCTCTAATAAACTAGCACTGGGAATTCCTTTAGTAATGTCACTTTTAGAAAGTGCACAAACAATTGGTTGACAGAATGCAGAACAATGTCATACATTCACCCCAGTACAGAGATCTGGGCCTAAATCCATCATTGTATTACTCACCATGCCATTCCAGTTTGTACCCAGCCATATGCAAATCAAACACCCCGTGCCCAATGGGAACAGTCCAGCCTGAACTTGCAGGCCAGGTCCTCTCTGGACTGGAAACAGGTGTCTTAGGACCGGTTTCAGGGTTTCACCCCTCATCAGCCAGGATAGCTTGACTACAGTGGCATGGAGAGCACAGGACCCATGTTTGGGCATACCCGTCCCACTGGGGGTAACAAAGGCAAAAACAAAAATTGATGGACAGAATGGGGAACAATCTCACACATTCACCCCAGTACAGAGATCTGGGCCTAAATCCATCGTTTTTTTTTTGCTCACCATGCCATTCCTGTTTGAACCCAGCCATATGCAAATTAGTCTCGATCCTATGCTCAATGGGAACAGTCGAGTCCAAACTGCCAGGCCAGGTCCTTCCTGGACTGGAAACAAGCATCCTAGGACCGGTTTCAGGGATTCACCCCTCATCAGCCAGGATAGCTTGACTCCAGTGGAATGGAGACAACAACCCACGTCTGAGCATACCCGTCCCACTCGAGGTGACAAATGCAAAAACAACAATTGATGGACAGAATGCAGAACAATGTCATATATTCACTCCAGTACAGAGATCTGGGCCTAAATCCATCATTTTTTTGCTCACCATGTCATTCCAGTTTGAGCCCAGCCATATACAAATCAGTCTTGACCCTGTGCCCAATGGGAACAGTCTAGCCTGAAGTGCCAGACCAGGTCCTCCCTGGACTGGAAACAGGCATTCTAGGACCGGTTTCGGGTTTTCACCTCTTATCAACCAGGATAGCTTGTCTCCAGTGGAATGGAGACAACAACCCACGTCTGAGCATACCCGTCCCACTCGAGGTGACAAATGCAAAAACAACAATTGATGGACAGAATGCAGAACAATGTCATATATTCACTCCAGTACAGAGATCTGGGCCTAAATCCATCATTTTTTTGCTCACCATGTCATTCCAGTTTGAACCCAGCCATATGCAAATCAGTCTTGACCGTGTGCCCAATGGGAACAGTCCAGCCTGAACTGCCAGACCAGGTCCTCCCTGGACTGGAAACAGGCATTCTAGGACCGGTTTCGGGTTTTCACCTCTTATCAGCCAGGATAGCTTGACTCCAGCGGCATGGAGGGCACAGGACTCTCGTCTGGGCATACTCGTCCCTCTCAGGGTGACAAATGCAAAAAGAGCAATTGACGGACAGAATGCACAACAATGTCAAACATTCACTTGAGTACAGAGATCTGGGCCAAAATACATAGATTTTTTGCTCGCCAAGCCACTCTTGTTTGAAACCAGCCATATGCAAGCCAGTATTCACCCTGTGCCCAACGGGAACAGTCCAGCCCAAACTGCCAGGCCAGGTCCTCCCTGGACTGGAAGCAAGCATCCTATGACCGGTTTCTTGGTTTCACCCCTCATCAGCCACGATAACTTGACTCCAGCGCCATGGAGATCACAGGACCCACGTCTGGGCATATTCGTCCCAATCAGGGTGACAAATGCAAACACCACAATTGATGGACAGAATGCAGAGCAATGTCATACATTCACCCCAGTACAGAGATCTGTGCCTAAATCCATCCTTTTTTTTTGCTCAATATACCATTCAAGTTTGAACCCAGCCATATGCAAATCAGTCTTGACCCTGTGCCCAATGGTAACAGTGAAGCCTGAACTGCCAGGCCAGGTCCTCCCTGAACTCGAAACAAGCATCTTAGGACCGGTTTTGGGGTTTCATCCCTCATCTGCCAGGATAGCTTCACTCCTTGTGTTTATGTTGCACGCCCTAAGTTGGCAGGTTATACCCAGACGTGGGTCCCTTACTAACATTGCCACTAGATTCAAGCTAGCCTGACTGATGAGGGCTGTTAGACCAAAACCAGTCCCAGGATGCTTGTTTCTGGTCCAGGGAAGACATGGCTTGGCAGTTTGGTCTGGACCGTTCCCATGAGGCACAGGGTCAAGACTGGTTTGCATATAGCTGTGTCTGAACTGGGGTGACGAAGTGAGCTAAAGAACGATGATGGATGCAACCCAGATCTGTGCCTGTGGGTGAGTGTCTGGAAAGTTTCAGCGCTCCGTCCATCATCTCCTTGTGTTTACTTTTAGAAATTGGACATTTCTCTTTAGTTACTGCTCTTTGTGCCTGACAGCATGTCTCCAATACAAGTCTGGGTTGAGTGACCACTACACTTTATGCATTCCCTCCAGACAGCCACAATCAAATCAAGGTGAGTCTCATCTGCATTCTGAGCACTCATCTGCATTCATCTGCATTATGATGGGCATTCTGGGCATGGTGTAATAGGAGGGACTGTCACTTGCACTTCAATAGGTAGTATCCTGTCTACACACAAATCACTGATTTACCTCCCAGGGTTAGGCTGTCAAACAGCACTGGGTTGAAAGGGATCCTTGTGCACTTCAGAGAGTTCCTTTTAACCCCTTCGACGCTCATGACGAGCTGGGCTCGTCATGAGGTAGCCTCCTCGCACGCTCATGACGAGCCCAGCTCGTCATGAATAATGGGCTTTACAAATTGTCAGCGTGCGGGCGGAAATCATGCCGCACGCATGCGGTTAAGTCACTCCCTATATCAAAGGCACATTTAGGTATACGTGCTGGGTGTCTGACCCCCTGAAATGAGACACTTCTAGATCTTAAACTGAACCTATGTTACGACTGCATAAAGGACACAACTGGACTGCTTTTCTGGAAGGACTGTTTTTCTACTTCTTGCCCTACTGGCAGCTGCTCCCTGACTCTGATGGAAGGACTCTGTCTTTCACTCCAAGTAATCTCCAAGGGCTTGCTGGCTTGCTTCCTGTTCTTCTGAAGTCTCAGGGGCACAAAAGACTTCCTCAAGTTCAATCTTTATTATGTTTTGGAACTCCATGGAGGTCCACATAAGGAAAAGAACAAAATACAAAATACCATTCATAATATAAAAAAGACAAATTATAGCACTTACTGCAATACAAAGTGTCACATTAATGCGCGTGTCATTCATCAGAAAATATCTAAAAAACATTTTAAAAAATTAAAAATGCAGAAACAAAATCTCTCATTAGGAGGGTTGTGAAGGGCGAACATAAAAGAATTAGCATTTGCAATACCCATTTGCAAACATATTTGTCTTAACCATTTGCAGCGATAAGAACGCAGCACTGGGCATATAAAAAGTACATGCGCTCGATCTTGAATAGATTGATGACAAAAATTGCAATTAGCAGAGACTCCATACCATTTAAATAAAAGATTAGTTAGAGGTAATAAGTCCTGTCTCAATAGAAACCAAAATCTCCGAATACCATGTGGTAAGTTCCAGGTAGCGTAAGGTTGCACAACTTTTCTTGCGAATGAATCAGTGAGAAAATTAATACCCTTCTTAGCAAGAATTGAAGTACTGTCTTGTCTAAAGCTAAGATCCCAAGTAGCCTCTTTCAAGACAGACTTTAGCTGGGATGCGGATAAAGAAAAGAGAGAATTCTCTTCCAGCTGCAAGAGCGATACAGCCTTTCTGAAGTTATTAACAATTAACCGCATGCGTGCGGGCGGAATTCCGCCCGTACGCTGAGATTTTGAAAAGCGCACTTTACGTGACGAGCTGGGCTCGTCATGAGCGTGCGAGGAGGCTACCTCATGACGAGCCCAGCTCGTCATCAGCGTCGAAGGGGTTAAGGAGTGTTCTCTTAAACTTCCTAGTAGTTCCGTCTTTAAGAGGAACCTCATAGTCCCCTCTTCTCCTCTGGCTATGCTTGCGACCCAACGTACTACAGCTGCCAGGCCCTGCACCCAACTGCTGCGCAACCCAAACTCAAGTCTGCAAGCAGCCACAGAGCAGGCAGAACTAATGGAGGCTACGCTTCTTAGCAATTTTCCCTCCACCTTATTTAGAAAATCCAAATGCTTAATGTCAATTAGTTCTAGTCCATATAGAAGGGTAGAAGGAACTTTTGCCCTAAAGACCTCCAGTAAGTATGAGAAATGCCTTCTTCCCATTGCTGAATACAATGCACTTAAGCTTCTGCCTTGGGATAAAGCCTTCCGGGCATTGTTGTCAGTGTGGGGTTTAGCACTTAAATTGTCACAGATTAATTTTCCTAAGAAGACATAACTCTTTACTACCTCAAGTTTTTCATCTCCCACAGACCAGATAAAGTTCGTAAATTTTTGTTTTTTCCGGCCTGAAATGCACATAATTTTTCTCTTAGATGCGTTAATTTTTAAAAAATGGGAATCTGCATACTGACGTAGAGCTAGGAGGCGATTGGCGAGGCCTTTAGGCATAAGATCCATTATTATGATATCATCCGCATATAACATACATGAAATGTGCTTTCCGCCCAATATAGGCGCTATACCATCACAGGAAGAGAGTGAAGCAGGTAAGTCTGCAATATATAAAGAAAAAAGTAACGGAGCAAGGAGACAGCCCTGCTTAAGGCCATTACATGAAGGGATGATCTCGGAAAGGCCCCTATCACCTCCTTGCAAGACCTGACACCACGTGTCTGTATGTAACACCTGGATCATGTCCAACAATTGAGGGGGCATTCCCAAGGCGGAGAGCTTTCTCCACAGCAACGGGCGATCAACCTTGTCGAAGGCTGTGGAGAAATCTATAAAGGCCACGTAGACTCTTCCGCCTCGTACCCTTATATATTTATCTGTAATAGTCTGAAGAGCGGAAAGATTATCCAGAGTTCCATGGCCTTTACGAAAGCCTACTTGTTCTAGTGGTAAGATTTGTTTTAATACCACCCAATCGTTAATTAGGGATAAAAGACATTTAGAGAAAACCTTCCCAATTGCGTCCAAGAGGGCTATTTGACGATAGTTAATGGGTGAATTTCTATCGCCCTTTTTAAACATGGGGACCAGAATACTCCCCTGCCAAGATGATGGAATAGTTTTTTTAATGAAGCAAAACCTGAAGAGAGGAAATAAGATTTTGCTCCAGGACGCAGGATCTTGTTTCAAGACTGAAATCGGAAGTTCATCTGGTCCCATAGCTCCTGATGGGCGCATCTCCCTAATAGCCGATTCTATGGATAATTCTGAGGGGCATTCAATTGTGGAGTTACTATCTTCCCCAATTCCCCTAAGATCCGCTTGTTGATCATTCTTAGCATACAGACTTAAAATGAAGTTGACCCAGGTTTGTTCTGGAATAGGGATTGGAAGAGGGCGCACTCTTGAGCCGCACCCCTCCCCAATAAGAGTCCAGAATTGCCTAGCGTTCCGTTGAACAGCGGCTTCCCGCAAATCAATCCATAACAAGTCCTCTTTTTCCTTTTTCAATTTTTTCTTTATCCTGCTTCTCCTTCTTTTGAGGAGAGATATTTTCTGAGATCTTTCTACTGCTGCACTTATGTATTGTTCCCTCACCAATTTATTTATTTCCTTATTAAGGGAAGCAACTGCTTTAGGGAGGGATTGTTTTTTCTTAATTAAATTCGATTTTTTTACAGCAGAGATGATCTCCTTCATAAAAGCCTCAAAGGAGGACTGTTCCACCCCCTGCCAATTGATTAAATTGGATAGAGTTTTCACAAGGATAGGTTCCAGGCCCTTCATAGCTTTATAATCCCAGAAACATCTTCCTGTTTTTTGAAAGGAGACCACATCCCTATCAAGCACCCAGGTGTCTGAATTAGGGGGATCTACTAGGAGAGTTAGCATAATAACATTATGGTCACTGAGGGTAGATTCTATAACGACCAAATCCCTTAAAAGAAAAAAAGTAGGGTGGTCAACAATTATATAATCCAAAATAGATTTACTATTGGGGGAACTATGTGTATAGTTTGCAGGAATGTCGGATGGAAGCCTACCATTAACTATAAGCCCCTCCGCACTATATAATTCCTCCAACAGAATTTTACCCCGTTTATTTGTTTTTATATTATCTGGGAAGAGGGCTTGGGGAATCAACATAACCTCCTCTTTTACTTTATTCCTGAAAAGCTCCAAACTATAGTTCGAAACTTTACAATTTAAGTCACCAACTAACAGAAAATTAGAAAGGGGGGCTATTTCTTTAATTTGCCTAATAAAGAGAAAAACTTGTTTCAGCAAGTTGTTAAAAGAATCACCTGGTGGAATATAGGAATTTATTATCACTAAGGGGTATCTCTCTCCTGTTTTATCTAAATTACAGAGAGTCACTGCCTGGAAAAGGTTACTGGGGTCTATATGGTGGGAAAAATTCCATTTTATTTTATTGGACAATAAGCAGGCAATTCCCCCTTTAGCATGACCTCTTTTAGAGGGGGTTGCCGCCACCTCTAATACAAAATAATCTTTCCCTACATTCAGTTTATCAATACACCAAGTTTCCTGGATGCAGATTATGTTGGCATTCAAAGAAAAAAGATACAGTAATTTTTCAGGATTGTTATTAATGCCAGCTGCATTCCAGGAGATAACAGAAAAGACACTGCTAAAGGTGAGAAAACAATTTTGGGTTGTCTGTCACCTTAGATGACAAAGCACCAGGTAACCAGTTCCATTGCTGATCATTCTCCGTTATACCCCTATTTATTGTTAATGGGGGGGGGGGGATAACAAGAGTAACTATCCTTTTAGATTTTGAGACACGAATCTTTAAGTCATCAAAAGATTGAGAAGAGCCAACTTGAGCCGGGCCCCTATAATAGCCATTCTCATTGTGGTTATCAGCACATGTGGCTGTAAAGGGAACCACATCAATCCCCCGACTCTGGAAAATTTCTGCTTTATTTAATATAAGATTAACTATCAAGTTTGAGTAGAACCTTACCCTGATAAATGACGTAGACCCTGTACCTAATATTGTTACTAAATCAATATCACTTGATTTGATTAATTGTAAGCCCTCAATGTCTTTACAACATTTCAGCAAAAAAGATCTATTCAATACCAAATCATGGTCAAATAGTGGGACAAAGTCCAAGATCAATGAATCAGTACGGGATTCCATCATCTTATAAGCAGAGTTTTGACCAGGGGCTACCCTTTCTGCCCGTGTATGGTAAAGAAGGGGCAGTAGGGTTAAGGGAGGGGGATGCCACAGGGACAGAAATTCTTGCTTCCACCACTGGGGAGTGGACCATGAGCCTTTCTTTTTCTGCACCCTGTTCTCTCAAATTAAGGTTAGAACAACTAATAATAGTTTCATCTGTATTAGTGGAAGGCCCCGAGGATTCAGATGGCAACCTAATAGAATCATGCCTCAAAGATCCAATATCTATCTCAGCCTTAGCGGGGGAGGAATAAAAAGAAACTTTGGAATTCTCAAATAGAATTTGTTTCTGCCTCCTCTTTTTAAATCTGCGGAGAGACTTCCTCTTTTTTTTCCTTTATGCTTTCCTTGTTTTTCCACTTTTTCCTCCAATTCCGGCCCCTTGAAATCTGGATCAAAAATAGGGTATAGTGCCTTTTCGGCAGTGGCATCAGCCAATACAACACTATTTTCTTCTAAACCAATACCTGGAACTAAATCACTTATACAATTATAAGCAGACGTTTTAAGTGTAGGACATAGATCCTTCAGTACAGGTGCAGCACGTATATTCTCAATTAACAAACAAGGTGGATTAGCCGAAATTGTTTGAGGCAGTGTTGTGGTAGGGGGGTCTAAACCACAACTCCTTTCAGTGGTTTTTGACAATAAAGCCTTTAAAATTTGGGTAACAGAATCCAGTACGCAATCTGAGCTACCCACAAATTTGTTCAATAGCGTTAGAATTGAGGACAACAAATGTTCCATGGAGATCAGGAATTCAGAAATAGGTTTCTCTGATAATCTTAAACTAGGATCATTATTAACCTCAATCCCCGTTATATTAAGCATTGGACTTTTTGACATGCTTGTCTGGAAGGAAAGGTCTTGGGAGTTTGGAGAGGGGGTACGACTATAAAGATGGAGTCCAGAGGGGGTAGCAAGTATTGGGGGTATTTACCAGATCTAGCAGTGCCCTAGGTTCATCAACCAGGTAACGTTCGCATAACACTGGATCAATATCCAGGGGCTGAGAGTCTTCATTAGTATCCTCCCTTGCCTTGGAGAGGTATAGAGTGCCATTATGCGAAGCATTTACGGATGTTAGAAGAGCCTTGGTATGTTGGAAATTATCTGGCTTAGGGGCTGAACAATTGTCATTCACAGCAGATATCGAAGGGGTAGATAAAACACCACAGTAGAGTGAGGGCTTAAATTAAACTTTCCCAAATCCTTCGAAGATTGATTAGGCGATGGAATACGTGATGATACTAAGGAAACCCCCTTATGGGAGACAATATTTTCCAGTGGTGCCTTATCCCCCGATTTCTCCCAAAGCTGAAAAATCTGATTTTGGCCCTTCAACTGGATTGTAGAAACATTCTTATTTCGAAGGGGGTTGGATCTGGTCTTAGCTGTTGATCTCCCCCCCAACAGTCTCCTAAGCTTTTTTTGCGGTCATATTGCGGGCAATATCAAATTGTGAAGGTAAAACTATATACCGTGTCAGTGAACAGGGTTAAAATGATATACGACAAATACTAACCAATCGCAAAACCAATGAGGCGAGTATACTGTGTCACTAAAAGTGCAGCAGCAGCCAAGGTCTATATACGATGAATGGGTTACAAAATACAATAGTACAATATCTAATCACCAATTAATAATCACCAGTTATTAATAAGTGGGCCCAGCCCAGCCTACTTCAGCCACTGAGGGCCTCAGAGGGCCCGCTCTTTGTCCGGTCTTCGTCCGCGCTTTTGTCCACGCGCGTCCCGCGTTCGCGTTAGATAGGAAGGCTAAGTAGGAGGAGGAGGGGGCGGGAAGAGGCACCAGGTGCGCGCAATGAGCAAGCGCTAGCACCTCTGGGCCTCGCAGTCCCGCTCCCGCTGATGTAGTCAAACGCCTCTCTTCCTCCGCTGACACTCAAAATCCGGTATGGAGCACACGAGCTCCCAGGTCCCAATAGAGCGCCTCAAAGCGGAGCAGCCTTCAGCCTCAGAACGCAGAGCACAGATCCTTCGTGAAATGCAGAGAGTCAGGCAAGCAATGCGAGCGGCTCCCGCGGAGCGGGGGCCGCGAGATGGAAAGAAGCCTTCAGGGAGGGGGCGGGAAGAGGCACCAGGTGCGCGCAATGAGCAAGCGCTAGCACCTCTGGGCCTCGCAGTCCCGCTCCCGCTGATGTAGTCAAACGCCTCTCTTCCTCTGCTGACACTCAAAATCCGGTATGGAGCACACGAGCTCCCAGGTCTCAATAGAGCGCCTCAAAGCGGAGCAGCCTTCAGCCTCAGAACACAGAGCACAGATCCTTCGTGAAATGCAGAGAATCAGGCAAGCAATGCGAAAGACTTCCTACAATTCTGCAGGTGCTCCAGGACTCTGCCTTCTCTGAATCCTACACTTGCCTGGGTTGTCCCTCTCAGCCTCCGAAGTGGATTCTGCAGCTATTATCATCAAAAACCAGCCCATTGAATCAACTATGAGAGATATACTGCTGCATCACACTTCAATGTCATTGCAGAGGCTGCCCAATGACAGTGGTTTGACAGCCTGCTAGACTTCATGATGATGCTCTGCATGGCTCTGCGACAACTCATTGATTTCACTTCAGTGGAGTTCGACGATGATGCATTAGATTTGCTGTGTCAAGGAATTTCTTCTGCATGACCTGTCTGGGTCCTGTAGGCTGCCATTGATAATTTTCAGCTTCAACTTTAGCTTTGCACCAGTCTCTTGTGATCTCATGTGATCTTTTGCCTGCTAGTGACTTTTAAGCACAATTTCTGATTGTATTTGTTAAAAAATAATATCTTGACTTTTACTGAACTGAATTTCTGTCATTTTGGTCTTATTTTGCTTAGATAAATAGTTCATATTCTTCTAGACCCATGTGGAGTCTTTTTGTGGTTTACTCATTATGTTACTTTGTGTGTGTGTGTGTGTTGCAGAAATACTTTACACATTGTCTTTGTAAATAAGCCTGACTGCTCTGTGCCAAGCTACCAGAGGGCGAGCACACAATACCTTATTATGTCTTTAGCTTACCCTGATTAGAACTGTGGTTCCTGCCTTGCCTGGGTGTTTAACTCAGCCAACCAGGAACACCATTTCTAACACCATTGGAGAGTGGAAAAGTGGTTCTTCCTGAGAGGGTCATATTTTACTGTAGTATGCACTGTGTTAGAACACACTTGCCATGCATTTTCTTGCTCCCTCATATGTAAGTATCCTCCATCACTTTGTGGTGACTTCTGGTCTTTATCAGTTGCATCCAGTCCTAAAAAAGAAGCCACAGACAGATGTAAAACAACTTGAAACCTACCAAGATGCCTTCCATATGCAATGGAATGCAATAGTTGCCCACCCATACAAGAATAACACATTATTAATTTGTATCACTGGTGCAGATAATGTACCTGGGTATTTTGAGCTAGGGTTTCATTTACAAATTATGTTGCAGAATCTAATGGAATGGCCTTTTTGGAGCACAACACTTATTCACAATACTTTTTCTCAATTGTACTGTCCCATGCACCATACAAAAACAGTGTTTGTCAATAATGTTTTGGTAAAAAACATAATATTTTAATTAACGGATTTTGTGTTGTTTTATCATCCTGCAAGTGGTGTAGTGGTTTTTATCTATGCCTCCTGATGGATGACTGAGTAGCATATTTACAGATGTGAGTATGTCTAACACAGGTGTCTGTAACTTTGATGGTACTGTGTACAAAAGACATTCTCAGAAGGTGTACACAACACACAAGGCAGGCAGGTATGGGGGATTTAAGTAGGAAATAATTTGCTAAGTTGTGATAGTGAGAAAGGTATGGCATTCTCACAAGATAGTGATCAGGACATCAAACTTGAAATAAATACCTATTAAAAGAATGAATGCAAATTGTTATTATATTTGGCATTTTATTTTGCAATAATATATTCTGAATTCAGATCTTTTGGCCCTTATTTATAGTTTAAAGGATACATTAATTTGCTAAAAAAGAATGCATATTTTTCCTCCATATTAGAAATGACAAAGGCTGCAATACTTTTGTAATAAGAGAGATGAGATATCTGCTACATTTGAGACAAAGTTTCAAATCTACTAAATCTAAAAGCAGGTCTGAGAGGGTAATATAGGCTTTAGAGTCCAGTATCCGGAGCACCAGGACAGTGGAGGCATACAATCTGCTTTCCTAGCAAAATTCTGAATTCTGTTTTAAAAATGGGAACCTGCTTATTCTATATCACCATGTCTTATGAGGAACTGACATAGTATCTAATATGAAGGGATTGTAAAATAGCTAGTCACCTGCATGTTTCATGCTACAGGCAGCAAACATTTGTTTATCCTAATCATACTTCTAAACCTTTTTATGTGATGGCACGCACTTTGACAGCTGGTGCCTTAGAACAAATAGAGTATGTCATGAAATCGATTTTCACAAAATACGCAGAATTCCAGGTGTTGAATTACTCACAATTAATAGTAAAAGTTAGGAATATGGTGTAAGACGCACACAGATGAAACATTGAGGGAGGGACGAGGGGGCAGGGACCGCAAACTAACCACAGAGGACAGGCCAGCATGTGCAGGAGCAGAACAAGGCACTGCAGAGGGCAGGAAGGAGGGGGCAAGGACAGGGCATTGAGGAATCAAGGGCACCAAGCTGGCCAAGGAGAGCAAGGCAGCATAGATTGGAGCAGCAATCTGACCACAGATGGTGGGCAGGAGGGGTCAGTGAACACAGATGTAGATTGGATGATGGGGAGGGCAGGAAGGAGGAAAGAATAGAGGAGGATGGAAGGCACTACAGACAGAAGCAGCACAAAGTACCACATAGGGCAGAAGGGAGGGGACAGGTGTATGTGGAACAGAGGGCAAGAAACATGGGTGCAGTGGCAACAAGCTGACCAGGGACTGCAGCAGAAAGGGCTTCTCAGATGTCAATGGAGGGAAGGGGCTGGACATAAACTCAGAGAATGGAGGTTGGGGTAACAAACATAGGCACAGCACAATGACAAGGAAGGGCAGCTGTTAGGGGCAGGGGCAATAGAACACATAACAAATGGTGGGAGAGATAGGGGACAGGTTAGCACACATACACAATCTGTAGGCTGGTCAAGAACAGGAAGCAGCAGTGGCAATTGCAGCACAACAATGTACAGAAGGCCAAAGCTGGGGGGCTGGGGCACAAGCATAAAGAATAGAAGGTAGTGAAAAGGCTGAGTGGGGCATGTTGCGTAAGCTGACAGAGGAGGGCAACCAGCATGGGCAGTGGATCTACCAATGGATCGCCAACTGCACCTACACTCTTGCCCTCTTCGAAAACAACACGAGATAACACAACAAGAAAGCCAACTGGTCCACCACGGATCTCAGAGAATCCAAGAACTCCTACTGATGACTGGAGAAAACGTGGAGAAACAGCAAAACCCCGGAAGCTCGCTCTGCCTACAAAACAGCCATCACTTCACACCACCAACTCATTAAATCAACAAAGAAAAACTTCATCCAAGATAGAATAGTCTCCAATGCCCACAACTCCAAGGAACTCTTCACCATCATACAGAAATTTGCCAAACCCAACAGAGAAACAACCAACGTCCCTCCCTCCCCGGACCTCTGCGTCAAACTCAGCCCCTTCTTTCACCTCAAGACACTCTACTAAAACTTTGATGACCAAAACCACTGCAACGCCTCAACTCCCATCCCCAATGGTGCCATCCAAAAGACCCTTCTCACCTGGACCCCTCTCACCACAGAAGACACCTTAAAGACAATGAAGAGCATCTATTCCAGGGCACCTTCCAACCCCTGCCACCCATACATCTTCCACAGGGCCACCACTGCCATCGCACCCAAGGAAACCCAAATTATAACTGCTCCCTTGAAACAACCACATTCCCCTACAACTGGAAGCGTGCAAAAGTCAACCCCCTTCTAAAGAAGCCCTCCACAGACCCTACAGACCTCAAGAACTTCAGACCCATCTCACTGCTTCCTTTTGCAGCCAAAGTCATCGAGAAGGCCGTTAACATCCTCCTAGACCTATCAACAGCCTTCGAAACCATCTTACATGGCACACCAGACCCCACAACACCGGCATCCAAGTAAAATCCTTAGAATGGAAATGATCCTTCCTCTCAGGCAGAACACCAGGGCCGGACTGAGAACCAAAACCGGCCCTGGCAAAGTGCTCGGCCGGCCCCCTGGGGGTGCGACCGCGCTCTTTGCTGGGGCCGGTGTTCGGCCGATTGTGTTACAGGGCCGATTTTGCAGCTATGCTGCAAAAACGACCCTGTAACAAAAGCGGCCTCAGGGCCCAAAACCGTCCCCCACCCTTGCGGCGCACCGGGGGATTGCCCGGTGCCCGCAACGGCCAGTCCGGGCCTGCAGAACACAGAGAATAAGACTCCCTCCCTTCCTCTTCCTGACCTAGATCAGATGCAGAGTAACCCAAGGATCCTCCCTCAGTCCTACTCTCTTCAATCTCTACATGGCCCCCCTTGCAACCATCGTCAGAAACCACGGGCTCAACATCATCTCCCACGCTGGTGACACCCAGCTCCTCCTCATACGTCACCAAGGAACCCGTAATCACCAGGTGCAACTTTCAGGAATGGATGAAAGCCGTTGTGACCTGGATGCGCAATAGCTGCCTAAAGCTCAACTCAGAGAAAACAGAAGTCCTCATCCGCAGCTCTACCACTTCCCATGGGATTACAACTGGTGGCCCACCACCTTCTGAAACCCACCCACCCCAAGGACCACACATGCAATCTCAGCATCACACTTGACTCTTCACTCACCATGAATCGCCAGATCAACGCTGTATCCTCCACATGCTTCAACACCCTCCGCATACTCCTCAAGATGTTCTAGTGAATCCCTCTGACTCCAGGAAAACCGTCAGGTGCTCTTTGTTCATTTTTGCTTGCTGCATGTTCTCTCTGGTACACATTCCAGGCAATTTGGTTTGGGTGCATCGATCTGAGGTGTTCCACCTTCCAGAAGTGTCCATGGTGTAGTGTCATGATGAAGTACTTGATTACACAATGTGCATGTGACATTACGGGCATTGGGTTTTTATGACTAAGTGGAAGCATAACAAAACTAACACACAACAGATTCCTTATCATACCTAGACTATGGTGGGGCTGAAAATGATGTAGGCACCACAAATATATTATGAAACTAGGATGATGGTATTATGTTAAGACCGGTGCTCCCAGTGGATAATGTCTCCCTCTCTGCAGTTTTGCATGATGCCATGATGGCTGTGGATATAACGTTTTCCAGCTCCCGCTCTAAACTACAGATGGCAAATTGCATTCAAGAATTTTCTTCCTGGTTTTCTTCTATAGCCTACAGTTTGTTTTAACTAATGTTTACTTTCAGGTCAAAGCAGTGAATGCTTTCATTTTATGCTTTACCGCAGCATACATAGAGCCAACAAGGGAGTACTGCGTCACTTCCCCAGGTCCTTTACTTTGCGGGAATGACACAATCCGGACTTTTGCAACAAGTTGTGTTTACTATGAAAAGGTATTTTTATTTACACTTTGAGCTAGAGGCCTATTCACTGGCACAAATAAGGAAGATGTCTTGATGTATTCAGCGACATTTTTGTGTTTTCAGATGTTGTGGTACTGCATCTTCTAAAACCAGTACTGTAGTACCTGTGAAACACAGTGAAAAACCATCTCACTGGCTAATGTCATTAGTTTGATGTATTATCAGAAACTTCCCATTCTCTTACTGTTATTAGATAGTGGCTCTTCAGACCATTCACACCCTCTCTACTCTGTGGTGGCATTTTGTTGCCATTTCTTTTTGGGGATTTAAGCAAAAATAAAATCTTACCTTTAACCCTATGCTGATTTACTCTATTTAGTATGACACCTATGTTTGGAAGCAGGAGCAAACAACTTCCCTTTTGGTCTCTCCTACTGTAATCATCATGCAATCCAAAAAATGTTAGAGCTCTACAGCTGGCTACACATTTAATGATTTTCTTTTAGGCCTGTGAGCATGCTAGAAATTGCAGCATTGACAAGGTTCTAGAGTTTCCCAAAGTGTACATTATTTGGTTTGGCCACAAAGGCTTGAAATTGTACCAAATGCTGGCTATGGTGCACAGCATTTCAAATTCCGAGCACCCTGAAGTCAAATTGTCTTCTACAAAGGAAATCATTTTGACACAATCCCAGGGTAACTGTCAATTTAAATTAAATATGATGAATATCTTCCCCCGCACAGCCTTTGTCTATACCAATATATGTCAAAGGCAAAAGTGGCAGTGGTCTGATCACCTTTTTTCCCAGATCGAGAAATCCCAGAAGAATGTCAATAACCTAATCTCAGCATTTCTCTGAGACTAAGGCATGGGCTCCATCTACCACAATAAAATCTGCTTCGACATTTCTGATATCAGCAGAAGGGACCTGGATCTTCCTAAACAATCAATCAATCAGTAATCTTGTACAGTGTGGCTACTTACCTGTGAGAGTCGCAAGATGCTAAGTGGGGGAGGTGGGTCTGCGGTTCTGTCAATGAACTAGTTTTGAGGTCCTTCCTGAATTGCAGCAGTGATGGTGATTGCCTTAGGTGCAGAGGGAGGGATTTCCAGGACTTCACAGTGAGGTAGGAGACTAATCTTCCTCCAGCCATTGTCTTGCGGATCCTTGGTATAGTAACCAGGACCAGGGATGTTCAGAATGAGCCCGGCAAAGGTGTTCTGAACATTCTACCCATTTTTGGGGATTTTCTGGGTGGTACCACATAGAGTGAGTATCCATAGTCGAGTCTGTTGCTGACAAGTGCATGGGTGACAGTTTTCCTAGACTTGGTGGGGATCGACGTTAAGACCTTATAAAGCAGGCAGACCGTATGTAAGCAGGAGGACAAAACGGCATTTATTTAGCAGTTCATTGAGAGCGAGGAGTCCAGGATGATGCTGAGGTGCATGGTCCATGGGTGTAGGGGGATTCTAAGTGTTGTGCGCCACCAAGAGTCCTCCAAGGCGATGGGTGAGGAGCCCAGGATGAGGACTTCGAATATGTCTGAGTTAAGCTTGAGGCAGCTGTCCATCATCCAGGTGGTGACTGCCTTCATCCCATTGTGTAAGTTGCTCTTGGCAGTTGTGGGTTCTTCTGTGAGGGGGAGAATCAACTGGGGTTCATCAGCATAGGAGACAATGTTGAGTCTGTGGCTTCTGACGATGGCTGCAAGCAAGGACATGAAGATGTAGAAAAGGGTGAGGCTCAGGGAGGATCCCTGAGGCACTCTGCAGCTGATCTCTGTGGGTACTGAGTTGAATGGCAGAAGTCTGACTCTCTGCGTCCGTCTGTCGAGGACGGAGCAAAACCATTCTAGGGCTTTGTTGCAGATGCCAGCGTTGTGGAGTCTTTTGCAGAGGGTGAGGGGGGAAACTGTGTTGAAGGTGGCTGAGAGTTCCCGGAGGGTCAAAGCAGCAGTCTCACCTCGGTCGAGGTGGGTGTGTATGTTGTCTGTCGTGGCGAGGAAAGCTTCTTGGTGCACTGGTTGCTTCTGACGATTGACTTGGAGAGGGCCAGGATGTTGTTTCGATGAACTCAAAGAGTTGGGTGTTGATGGTTTCTCAATGAATTTGGATGGGAAGGGGAGCATAGAGATGGGTCTGTTTCTTAGGTCTGTTGGGTCAGCAGAGGATCTCTCCAGACTATGGTTGATCTCTGCGTGCTTCAGGTCTTCTGGCAAGGGTGTGGACTTGATAGAGCAGTTGATGGTACGGCAGAGTTCAGGTGCGAGGGAGGTGCCAGCTCTTTTGAAGATGCGGTGAGGGCAGGGATACGAGGGGGCTCCTCATAATCCTGAGGGTGTTGTCCGAGGTGAGGGTAGTCCAGCTGATCAAGGTCTTCATTGAAGAAATTAATCCAGTTCTACTTGTAAGTATGCACAGCACATTATTAACATAACAGCTCTTTTCAGAGCCACCCTTTCTCGCTATTAAAATCATATGTATTAAAAGATCTGGGTACTGAAGTACTCTTTCCGCACTGCGCACATACCCATTTTCTTATGTGGCTCTATTCCTGTACCGGAGGAGTACCATAGTACCATTAAAACAGAAAAATAAAAACAATAATTACCCCACCAGAGGATAGGAAAGAAAGGGACAGGGAGAGAGAACAGTGGCAGCACAGGGGAAGTGGTACCACAAGCAACAACGTACACACTACATGGAATGTGAGGGGGCAGAGGCAGTCAGGGAGTACAGAGGCAGCACAAGGGACCAAAGATGGAGGCAGCATGGGCAAATCACACCAACAGCAAGTGGGGTGGGGGACAGGAGCAGCCAGAGAAAGCAGTGGCCCATAGGAATGAATGGGGAGGTATTCCTTAATTGCGACTCGCAATTTGTGAGTCGCAATTAGGGAATTTTAAGAAATCGCTATTTTTTAAGCGACTTCTTCATGCATAGCATTTTGCTATTCCTTATTAGCGAATCCTTATTTTTCGCTAATAAGGAATTGCAAAATGGATTCTTGATGCATATAGGGGAAAGTCTTCAAAACCATAAATCCTAATCTCAAAGTTTCTTTTTTTTGCCGCTTAAACTTTCTGGAAGAAATACCCTATATTTATCAACCAGGGTCAGGTGGCCTTTTAACAACCTAAATGACTTCCAGCCTGCCAACTTCAGGTGTTTTTCGTGCTTATCAAAGCAAGAGGACACAGGGCTCAAAGGTGCCCACTGTATGTGTGTCGTGTCATGACATACACGCATACGGCGTGCCTAGCATTCCAAAGTTGATGAAGGTGGAACAACACCGTTCATCCGTGATGAACACAAGCTCTAAAACGGACTTCTGCTCATGTTGGCATGCCAATGTGCTTTTAGCACTTCAAAACATGCTTAGCAATTGGCATTTGACAAGCCCTCCTTGGCACACAAAAAAGGTAAATCTGCCCTATTTAAAAGGCACAAGAAGAAATCAACTAAAAATTACACTAACTAAAGAAATTGGGAAACGTACTGCCAATTAAATAAAGAGTCATGGTATTAACCTTCACCTACACCTAAAACCGTTTTAAATACAATTCAACACACTGTAAATCATTCTCCAAATTCATTACTACTAGATTTCTTTAGAATATTCTTCAAGTCGACTCTCAGACATCTGATTGTCATAAAGCACTTACCTGTTTGTGAGCAGCAGCAAAAAACTTGAAGATGGATACATGTTCACAGTTTTTATTGTATTTTAAAATGTTGTGAAATTCAAAATTATTTAAATGGCGCTGCAGTATGTCATTTTACTTAATTAATACTTTTACTTAAATGAATAAAGTTTAAAAATATTAGCATTTGTTGAGTGTTTACTGCCTGAACCTCTTTCCGACGTATAGTCAGGCACATCTAGAAGGCCCAGTGAAACTTCTTGTGTTTTTTTATGGCAACCCTCTTTCTTACCTAAACGAAAAGTGGCCTTTGTTGTTCCATAAATTGACAATGAGCAGTGACAAACTCCAAATTTGCCATATCAATTTTTCCTAATTTGGAAACATTTTCCAAATTTTTTTTCATATATTTGCCTCTGGATTGCAGTTACATGCTATTTCCGCCCATTTGGGGGCACATGCATCATTGGTTTTTGCATTCGCAAATGGTGCGAATCGCAAAAATCGGCCGTTTGCGAATGCAAAAACCATTTTTGGGATGTATCATTTTTTTTCATTTTTCGCTATTTAAGAAATCGCAATTTTTAGCGATTTCTTAAATTGCTATAGCATTTAAGAAATCGCTAATTTTGCGATTTCTTAAATGCTATGCATGATTTATTTTTAAATTGCGAATTCGCAATTAGGAAGGGGACATGGTAATTTGCGAAAAGTTTTAAAAATGCACAAAAGTGCATTTTTTAAACTTCTATTTTACACACACACATGCCCTTGGGACATGTGTGTGATTAAAATGTACTTACGTGACATTTCAGGGGTGCAGGGTGGGGTCCTTTGGACTCCCCCCTGCACCCTTGAAATTGCATTCTCATTTTGCGATTCCTTAATTGCGAATTCGCACAATGAGAATGCCTTGCCATTGATTCCTATGGGCCTTTAGTATGATGTAATGCGATTCCTTAACTGCGATTCGCAATTAAGGAATCACAAATACAGAAAATTAAGGAATCGCTAAAACGTGTAAAATTTCTTGATGCATAGGATTTTGCAATTCCTAAATTGCGATTCCTTAATTTTCGCAATTTAGGAATCGCAAAATCCTACAATGATGCATTTAGCCCTTGAAGTTTCTACTAAGTATGGGCGTAAAATCCATTCCGTTCCGTTCGCGGCGGATTTTTTTGCTTGGTCGCGCTTGAAAAATACAATATCGCGCGCACGCCGTTGACATACAGTGATTCTGAGTCCGCCGAGTTGTTTTTCTCCCGGTTTGCGCGTGCTGCACCATTTTGGATCTTGCTGCTTGATCGCGCAAGAGTTTTTCGACCGGGAGTACATCATCGCGGCCCGCCATCTTGGACAGCGAGAGTTTGACAACACAAGTACGTCATAAGGGCCCGCGATCACGCATCGCGGGAGTAAACAATTGCGAACACGTAGATGTGGCGCACAGCTGACTTCCGGCGGGAGAGTTGAACAGCTCGCTTTCCCGAACTTGCAAAAATTGCAATTCTGCACAAGAAATCCACCACAGGCAGCATAAACCTTCTGAAAATGATGATTTTGATCAGAATAACTCCTCAGATTGACATTTGGCTGCACTTTTTTGTGCAAGGAGTCCATTTTTTGGGGGGGGGGGTGGGAGGAAGGAAGTGCCACAGAGTCTCCAACTTCCTGTTCCTGTCCAGCAGGCTCCTCCCAGTGCTTTGTCCATGTCCTGGTCACTTTTCATTTGGCTCTGGAGCTGGAAGGATTACTTTTTGTGGCTGCTGCTGGATATTTGTATTTGAGGACTTTTTGGACTTTGGCGTTTGGATCACTTTTGGATTTGAGATTTTACAAGTAATTTGGGGTTGTTTGTTTGGGGCATTGCAGTTGTTGTAACTAAAATTTAAAAACGTTTTCACCAAATTAAAAAAATATATATTGTGGGTAGCCACAGTATCCAGTAGGTCCAGGGTTAGTCATGGGTGCATGATACAACTGTTTCTGTGATTTTGGTTGAACTTAAATCTCATTTATGTCATGGAATTGTAGCGCACTGTTATATGTGTTTTTTATTTTTTTATTTTGGGGTGCCTGTAAAGCCGCACTAGCCAGTAGGCCCAGGGGTACTGAGTGGTGCATGGACCAAGTCTTTCTATGGGGTGTCTTGAATTTAAACATCATTGAGGGCATGGATGGCATTGGATTGGGGTGATTTTTGTGTGTTTTTTTTACTTTTTGGGGTGTTGTTGGGGCCTGGCCATGTGGGTGGGGGCCATTTTGAGGCCTGGTGCAGGCAGGGCCTGGCCATGTGGTGGGGGTCAAGGCTCAAGGGGCCATTTTGAAGCCAGGCAGTGTGCTCAGGCCTGCACCCAGTTTGCCTTGCTTTCATCCATTTTATGCCCAGGGGTACTCAGTGGTTCATGGACCAAGTCTTTCTGTGTGGTGTCTTGAATTTAAACATCATTGAGGGCATGGATGGCATTGGATTGGGATGATTGTTTTGTAGTTTTTCGACTTTTTGGGGCGTTGTTGGGGCCTGGCCATGTGGGTGGGGGCCATTTTGAGGCCTGGTACAGGTAGGGCCTGGCCATGTGGTGGGGGTCAAAGCTCAAGGGGCCATTTTGAAGCCAGGCAGTGTGCTCAGGCCTGTACCCCGTTTGCCTTGCTTTCATCCATTTCATGCCCAGGGGTACTGAGTGGTGCATGGACCAAGTCTTTCTGTGGGGTGTCTTGAATTTAAACATCATTGAGGGCATGGATGGCATTGGATTGGGGTGATTTGTGTGTGTTTTTCGACTTTTTGGGGTGTTGTTGGGGCCTGGCCATGTGGGTGGGGCAATTTTGAGGCCTGGTACAGGCAGGGCCTGGCCATGTGGTGGGGTAGAAAGGCTAAAGGGGCCATTTTGAAGCCAGGCAGTGTGCTCAGGCCTGTACCCAGTTTGCCTTGCTTTCATCCAATATGCCCAGGGGTACTCAGTGGTGCATGGACCAAGTCTTTCTGTGGGGTGTCTCTTCTATTAATGTAAACATCCTTTTTTGATTAGAATTGCAATTTTGTGTTTTGGGTCTTTCCGTTTTTGGGTGTGTTGTAAAAATAAATGCCTAGGTGCAAATATTAATTGAAGCACGACATATGCAACATTTATTTAACTGATGCTCCTCTTGCTTTCTTTGCTTTTAGGTGCACAAGAGAAAAACCACAAATCAGTCATCGTTCATCATCAGTGCCAGGAAGAAGTCCTGCTGCGGTGTGTGCAGCACAACGTCACGTGACGTCATGTGTGGCCACAGACAACTCTGCAACTCGTGCAACTGTGGCCTGCTGTTCTGACATCTGAAGAAGATGGGCCCAAAGAAAGGTGGCCGTAGCTCCTCCACCAAGAAAGTTGTCAGTGCCACTGCTAGTAAAAAGGAGCAGAAGAAGCAAGTGGCGCCACTTACCAAGGAGAGTGGTGTGCCTACAGACACTTTTTTTGGGAGAAAAAAAAACTACACCTGCAGCAGCGGGGTCCACCGGGGACCAAGCTGGGAGCAGCACCTCCGCTTCATTGGGCTCCGTGCCACCACACCAACTTAGGTCCAAGGCCATCAGTGCTGCAGAGGCAGCCACTTTAATTGTTCAATCACCATCGACCAGTGATGTCGGCTCATTGCAAGAAAGTAGCATCCAATCAACGCAAGGTGTAACTCATCTGACGAGTGTTCAACAACGACAGCCGCAACGACAACCACAGGTGCAACTATTAAAAAGCGCAAGTACATGCACAAGGAGAGGTTTAAGAGAGGTGCAAGGAGAGGTACAAGGAGAGGTTTAAGGAGAGGAGCAAGGAGAGGCACAAGGAGAGGCGCAAGGAGAGGCTCAAGGAGAGGCGCAAGGAGAGGCTCATGGAGAGGCGCATGGAGAGGCGCATGGAGAGGCGCGAGGAGAGGCGCATGAAGAGGCACGAGGAGAGGTGCATGGAGAGGCGCAGCTAGAGGCGCATGGAGCGGCACAACTACCCACAATGCTTGTTCCTCCAGATGTAGGGGCACATCAGGAAATCGAGATTGAAGCGGAGGTATCATCCGAGGAAGCCACTCCTCCTGATGATGATCCATTGTCTTCCAGATCCCCAGCAAGAAAAAGGTCAAGGAGGGCTACTACAAGTTCTTCTTCAAGCCCCCTTCCTTCTGATGATCTTGATGTTGATTGGAACCCACCAAGGCAGTCTGAGAGTGAGGCACGCCATGAGCCGACAAAGGTAGCTAAGCCTAAAAGGAAGGTTCCCACAAGGCTTCCACTTATGGGTGATGATGACGACGAACAAAAAGTGGTGTATTCTGCTGCTGATGAACAGTCTGACGACGGCCCAGTCAACACAGTCGTCACTCCAGGCCCAGTGGGCATGCAGCAGACAGACATTTTTACCCTATCCTGAATTGCTGCTGAGCGTGATGTGGGCGGCGTGGCACCGGTACAACCACCAATGCAGTTAACTACTACACCAAGACGACCTACAGCTTCCATATTTTCTCGCCAGAAGGGCCGGCAGGGGCCTCCATCCAGCTCGACCTCCATTACCTCAAGTAGTGGTGCTGTAAGTGCACAACAGAGTAAAATTCAGCCACGCCCCTCCTCCACTTCATCTGGCATTGAAAGTAGCACCTCCACCACCAGCAGACATCTCCAGTCCCCAGTTTGGGACTTTTTTAGTGTTAGCAAAAAGGCGGAAAACATGGTAGTCTGTTCGATTTGTAAAACTGTAGTTAGTCGGGGTAAGCTTGGTACCAACTCTGGTTCCGGAGGCCAGAGAGATCATCTCCAAAAATACCACACTATCATTTGGGAGGCGCACATGAGGAAGATCCGGGAATCCACAAGTACAATCCAAATGTATCCATTCTTATTGCATCTGATGATGACGAGGGGCTGATCGTGCAGCGGGGAAGTGAAGAAGCGACAGACATTTTTTCTGGTACACCCAGTACCCCTGGCAGCAGCACTGCAGTGGTAGCGCCCACACCCTCTACCCCAGCAACATGTATGAGGCACACTAAGAGTATGGGAGAGACACCAATGCGAAAAAGTACATCAATGCGCCTAACTGGGTTGAAGAAGTCTGGATAATCATCATCACATATGAAAACGGTCCAGACCACCATTAAAAGCATGTTTTGGTCGGAGGCGCCATTTGAACGCAACCACTCAACGGCACGTCTGTATAATGCAATGCTGGCTAAAATGCTAGTGCTGGACCTTCTCCCTTTTTCTTTCGTGGAAGGGGTGGGTTTTCTAGAATTTGTTACAACAGTCTGCACTAAATGGAAGGTTCCTAGCCGGTCCTATTTTGCCAGAGTTGCGGTTCCAGCAGTACATCAAGATGTGCTAGACGTGATTGGGGCAGCTTTGCAGAAGAGTGCGGTTCACACTATCCACCTGACAACAGACATGTGGACCAGTTGCCAAGCCGTTGATTACATGTGCATCACTGCACACTGGGTCTCTTTTGCAGGGGGTCAGAGAGAAGATAGCTGCAGGTGTTGACAGTGTCACAATTTTTCAAGCTGCTCGGAAACATTCAACAGTAGCCATGTTTGCCATGGAGAAATCTCATACCGCAGTAAACATATTGGAGGAGTTTAACAGTAAGGTCTTTGAATAGCTGCAGCCAAGAAGGCGCATGATTGGTTATGTTTCCACGGATAATGGCAGTAATATAGTTAAGGCCATGGCTGATGGTGGCTAATTCAGAGTGCCGTGTTTGGTGCACAGCATTAACATTATTGTTCAAGGTTTCTTGAAAAATGAAAACACAGTCAGCAAGTTACTGACCACCTGCCGAAGAATCTGCACACATTTCAGCCATTCTTTTAAGGCCCAGAAGGAGATGAGGATCATTCAACGTAGCCGTGGAGCGCCAGTCAAAGGACTTATCCAGGAGGTGGCAACACGTTGAAACTCAACCTTCTACATGCTTGAACGTCTGTGTGAGCAGTACAAGGTAATCAATGAGTATGTCAATAGCATTAACATACGGTCTGCTCCTATGAAAGACATGAGGCTAGAGCCGGAGGAATGGGACCCAGTTAAAAGCCTGACAGACATGCTTCGTCCTTTTGAGGTCTTCACCCTTGAAGTCAGCAGGGAGGACTGTAGTTTAAGCGCAAGCTATCCCATTGTTGTTCATGCTAGAGCAACAACTGAAGGCGGTGTCTTCAACGTTCCGAGCTGATGTTCACAAACAAGACGCATATCGGTTGGTGGAGATCTTATTAAGCCGCCTACCTGTCAATGAATGGCTTAAAAAAATACATTCAGAACAACATTACATTTGTGCCGCTATTCTGGATCCACGGTACAAAAAGGCACTGACCATCAAAGTATTCATTCCTTTTGATGAAGAAGATGTTTCAAAGTACAAACATTGGCTGACTGTGTCAGCCACTCGGTTTGAAAAAGAGTGGCAGGAAATTGAAGGAAACATCACAAGTCCTACTGAAGCAGCAGGCCATCCGGCGTCAAGGTCCACTTCTGTGGCCGAAGGCAGTCACTTTCCCTCACAGCCGTTACCGACAGCAGCAACAGTATCCTCGTCAACATCACCTGCACCAGGCCCAGCCATAATATAGTCGGAAGCGGTTTGGATAACTCGGCAAGGGTTTGCTCGCTCCAGTGTTGATGCAAAGGAAACACATGGTACACAAAGTGGAGCACCACCCGTGGAGGCCTTTGAGTGGATGATGCAGGCCTATCTGGATGATCCAACAGAGGTCTATATTGATCGTGACCCATTGGTGTATTGGTATGGGAAAAGGCCTCACTGGCCACTGCTTAGCAGGCTGGCTATAAATTCTTTGTCTTGCCCACTTGTAAGCGTGTCTTTGGAACGAGTTTTCAGTGCTGCTGGTGCCATTGTCACTTCAAAAAGGTCCTGCCTCTCGCCCAAAAATATGGAGAGGTTAACAATGATCAAGATGAATCAGCACTTCATACCACCAGATTACAAAATACGTGAATCCATGCAGGAAGAAGAGGATACCGACTTAGGTGACGGAAGCTCTTCTCTGTTAGCTGACCTACTCCATGTTCAATTCACAGAGTTTGAGGACGAGCTCTACTTCCCTGACAACGAGGCTTGAAAATCTTACCTTTTGTTTTCTTCCATTCTTTTTGACTTTTATTTCTGTGTGTCTTTCTTTGATTTGCAACTTTTATCACAACAAAACTTTAATCACAACAAATCCATCAGCAGCACTGTCTTCATCTTATTTTCCATATTGAAGGTGCCGCTGTCTGCATTCCTGAAGTTCACAACTCAGTCATGCTCCTCTATCCTCCTCCTCCAGACTCCCCCTATCCATTTCCCTCAAGGCAGATGGTCGGATTATGCAGAATCTAGAAACTGTCGCCTCAAAAGAAGTGGGACTGGAATGACTCACTATGCTGACCGCACCTTCTGAAATTGACACGAGAGGCTGCCCTGTGGCCCTTCACTTAAGAATAAGATGATGACAAGTGGAACAGGTAATGCATGATGAGATGGCATGCAGTGGTGGACAACACTGGCTGTCTGGCTTTGATGAAAACAATTGTTGTTTGTTGTGCATGAAGTGTATCCTATCTATGTGTTCTGTTATTATTTTTTCATCTTTTACACACCTAATGTAAATCAAGTGTACTCTTTTACCTTGTTTAATACAAATTGTACTTCTGCTGCAGGGGCCAGCCACTACGTTGCCTTTTTCAATATGGAAAATGTCCTTGGACTCAGTGTGTAGACAACATTGAGTTTGCCAATAACATACCATGATGATGATGAGTTTTGACGATTAAAGTTACATATTATCTTTATTCTTTACACAGTCACTCACTGGGATGGATGGATCATCATCAGTGTCGGTTTATGGAAGAAATATGTCCGTTTCGTGAGTGGCAAACAACAACAGGTAAACAAGTCAACAACAACCACAACAGACATGCATGTTTGTCTAGTCGTGATATGGGAGTGGTCAAGCCAGTGTAGTGTATGCCAGAGACCAGACAGCAGTTCATGTAAAATTGTGGCTATGTGGCTTGCTGCATAAAATGAGATATGTTTTGTCCGTCTGTGTCAAAGAGGTACATCATCAAGGTGGTTCACTCAGTGGTGCCTGCCTTGACCGTCTGCATGGCCCTGGCCTGCTGTGTGCAATTACTATCCTTGAAAAGGAGACTCAGAGTACGCACTTTAGAAATGATGCCTGTATGTAATACTGTCGCCTCTGAAAGTGTTATTTTAGCATTACACACTGTACCTTATATTTTTTCTCAGTGCTGTTTTAATATCCCTTCCTGTTTTTCCATCTACAATTGCAGGGCGGCTTTTACCTTGTGCCATGGGAACAACTTCAATCCGCAGATGGAATGGAAGAGTACCGCAAATAAGAGGAATGGCTAGATGCATGGAACTTCCCAAATTGAACCGGACAACAACAACATACAGTTACAGTATCCTTTCCTCTTCACTTCTCCTTATCTTTAAATAATGTATTGTTGTGAACTTCTATGAGTGCGACTCTCTGCTTCAAATTCATCCCTACAGCTATTTCATAACTTTCTTTGCTATTTTTAAAACTAATGTAATGTACTACTAAGTCATTCTCTCTCTGAGTGAAATTGCGTAATTACAGCAGCCCTGTACTGTGTAATAGTTTAGCACTACTTAGTAAGTTGTAGTTAGTACTACTTTTCAGTAACCAAACCATCCATTTAGCAAACAACTTCATGCATGCACTTCCTTTATGTACCTTAAAAGATTTATGGATATCTTCGTATCCAAAGATTTGTTTTTCTTCATTTGATGTTTGTCCATGCTGTGCTTGATTTTCCTCTCTCCACAAAACTTCCCCAAAAAACCCCATTCCCATCCAATTTTCAAACCCTAACCCTCTTCCCCCGGGCTGTGTGGTTTTCATTGAGGTGTGACTAAATGACAGCAATATTTCCACACACTTGCTGGGGAGGATAAGGTGCAAGCAACCCCCTCAAATCAATTTAAAGGCAGCTAGATGAATTGTAGGATATTGTAATTCTGCTTAAAAAAACACAAAATGAGTATTTTACTATTTTCAAATCAATTCTGAATTTCATGCCCACCATCGATTGGATCCATCGTCAACATCATCCTCCTACATGTCAAGACTTGTTACGCTGCTGTGTCACTGTTCTTGTTGTAGCCATAATCATCCATGCAATTTTTTTTCCCATACTTATCTTCAGCATTGCTTAGGCTACAAATAAACTGTTCCTTCTAATACTCCTCTCAGGCTACTCAATGTCTCTTTTTTTCCCTTTGTTTTTCATATGCTGAGACTGACAGTAGTACTAGTAAAGTAATAGTAGACCAATTGAATTCACTAACTCTGTTAGTGGCACTTTTGTACATTTTTGGACGTTTTAGATAATTCATGCTGGTAAGTTTGAGGAAAACAAACGTGCAGTAACCCCTGCCCACCACCCCAAAAAATAATATGAACGTGTACACTATGTTGAAGTATGTAAAATAAATAAATATATATTTACCCTAACAAAAATAAAATAGTCCAAAGACCCAAACCACCCCCTACCTAACCCCAACAATTGTCTATTTCAATGTCTCGCAAAAAGTCCCTCATAATCCCCAACTCCCAATTCCCACCTCCCAACAGTATTTAAAAAAGGGGCAAAGGACACAGTCACTTCCGGCAGTGTCCTGTAGACAGGTGGTCCCGCAGCTCTTTGTGGCGGTCCCGGAGCTGGTGCTGCTGCTTCTCCACCGTGCACTCCAGGTAGTCCACTCGGCGGTGAAGCCGGCGCAGGTGTGCCATCCAGGCTCTGGGGTGGGCAGCTGCTGGTGTTGTTGCAGCTGAGCCGCGACGGCGGCGGGAGGCTGTCAGTCCACGGCGCCGTACTGGAGGCTGCTGGCTGGTGGACCCGGCACTGGAGGACGATGCAGCTGTTGCCACCTCCTCCTCCTGTTGCCGAGTCCACAGCCGGCGATATTCCGCACAAATGGCCTCCAGTTTACGGGCCCTGGCCGGACAGCCATCTCCTTTCTGGTGAGCTTTTGTGAAGCATCTATATGAAGGAAGAAAGAAAAATACTGTAACCAATACTCTTTAACAATAACACGAAATAATTCAACAGAAAGTTGTCTCACAGTAACACTAGCAATTTGCAAGCACAGTATAACATTTTGGCATGTATCTTTCCTCCGTCTTTGTAGGCCTGTAACATTAGTGGGAGTTTCAGGAATTCTACTAGCAGCACTATGGACTCACTACATAGTCAGAGAGTCAGAGAGTACACCAGTCTTCTTCTTTTTTTCTCTAGTTTTGTGTGAACTTGTGGTAGCCGGCATAATGCAAGCTCAGTCAACTTGCACCCAAGAAAAACAGACACAAGCCATGATGACGCAGACTCGCATTACTTTAAGCAGTACATTCAGGTGGGAATAGGGAAGCTCTTACTTTTCTATAGGGGTGGCACTGGCCATACTCGGTTACATCAAGGGCTACTGCTCAATGTAATTTATATTTCACACTGCCCCCCCGGGCCTTCAGTACTACAAAAGGAAAATGAAGATTATTCATTTCTGATCATGTATCCAGCCGATCACATGATCTTTGCTTATATGATGGATGACTTTAGGTGCTCTGTTGTAATAGATTGAGTGAACAACAGCGATAGTCCACCCATGATTGACACAGCTGAAAGAAAATTATTAACATAGGGAGTGAGTGTGGTACCCATAATTGCCGGAGGAAGGGACTTGACTTGATATAATTGTCAACTATACAATATATACACAATATATGCTGTGCTTGCAAAGTAAACTACTGTTACTTTAGTCAAGGGAGAATTTCTGAACAATCACAACTTCTAGTATTTGGATTTCCTCTGCTTTGATACTCTGGCATGGACATGCTGTTCAAACAAAGTAACACTCTTCATCCACTGAGCGTCTGCTCTACATACACCTCTGCTATCTATGAGGAAGAAGATACCATCCAGGTTTCCAAAGTAAATGTCTATCATTCTTAATGTCTCAACTGTACCAACTTTACTTTTTCTCAATAACCAACTAACACCCTTTTCATTTTATTTGGTAAACCACCGTCTTGACTTGCATTTCAGTTTCACCCAAGTGATATATTGCAATGCACACCACACATGCATTTTCTGATTCACCCACACAGGCAGTCATCTTTTCTTTCTCCTCCAACCATCCTTGCTTCAAGCAGCAATGCATCTGATTCCTTCCTATCAGCCACCTCTGCATGCATTCAAAAACACGTATCATTCTTTACAGTCATAAATGGTACGACTCGCTCGTCCTTCCTTACACCCTTCTTTCCCTTTTAGTTCATCACATCACATCACAACACATGTTCATCTGATCTGACTTGGCTTCACGATAAAAGTTTCCTAGCTGAGTTGAAGTCAAATGGAGGGAGCCATTGCTTACTCGAGAACTACCGCCGCTAATGCTATGTCTAAGTCAAGGGTAACTGTCTTCTCTGTGATTGGCAAAAATGTAGTTCTAAATTAGTAATTGTTCATAACAGTACAGTGTACTCCTACTAGTGTACTGTCTAATGTACAGTACATCATACACCCCTTTGTGAGCCCCAGTGAATAGCGCAGTATTCACTGGGAATACTCCGCTATTAAAAATAAAGACATTGTTTTTTTATTTCTTATTTGAAAATAAAACTTTAAAACTAAAAAACAATTTGTGGTTTTTGTTCACGAATGAGTGAGCGGAAGTTTTTGCAGTTGCACTACTGCACTTTGCAAGCATGCTTCCGTGACTCTGACAGGTCGGGACTTGGTAGTCTTCTTCTGTTCTTCTGGGTCGTATAATCATTGGTCAGACATACTAGATAGTCGGTCAGGGGATTGGGGGTTCAACCTCTGTTCTGACTGAGGTATGTGGAAAGTCGAACTGCACCTATCATCAACAATGTCCTATTTCTCTTGTCCACACTTCCTTATGTGCAGAATAGTCCCTGAAACACTAGCGGTATGGTATGTGCTACTATCAACTCAATAAGCCAACTACTAGCTTATTCTTGGTGGACATTGACTTTTTTTGTTGGAAATTGTCAAAGCACTAACATTAAGAAGACTGGAATAGACAGCAAGGGCAACCCAGAGGACTTCACTTAGTGCCTCTAGAGCTATTGCTGGATCAGAGTTTTTTTAACACCGTTTGCCGACTGGGCAAGCTTAGCTACCTACACAGACTGACTCATAATAAAAATAGTAAATAGTAGTAGCACAGAGAGTGATGGTAGAGGCAGGATAAGAATGTAGAAACAGTCTACAAGAAGAGCAAGGACTATTTTGTAAAAAATAGAATTAGGAAACAGTTTTGAATGAACAGGAGCTGTAAAAGTTAGGGAAGTATAATTAATAATATTAACAGAACAACTTACTGGGGCCAGCAGAAGAGCCTGCAGAGGACGGATCCTGCCCACCTTGTTCCTCCGGAGTCTCGGGTGTGGTCTTCTCCTTGCCCCTGGGAGGTGCTGATGATCACGAAATGAACACAAACATGGATGAATATTTTTTTGAAATATTTGATTTCTTTGACCACAATCTAAAATTATCTCGGGGAAACAAATTACCAACAATTGCACTACATGTATTGATTAACATATCTGATCTGGTCAACTAGGATAGATAGTACAGTATTGCTGGATTCGCAAACAGTCTACTAGGAAAGTTATGTAAATCACTAACTAAACCAACAACAAAAAGGTTCTACTACGACTGCCAGCACTCAGCACCACGCGACGTGACAGACACAGTCCGTCATCATGATTGCAGACCACTAAAAAATGTCCAACTACTAAATAACAAGTCATAATATACTCAACCTATCAATCCACCACTATCTCTTCTTAGTGGCAGCAGGAGTACAAAGGAAGGACTAGACTTGAGTCTCTAGTCTCTCTAGCATTACGACGTTCTGCTCAAATGAACACAAAGTTGCAAAAAAGTAAGCACTGGTGCAACGCCACTGAGTAGGCGAGCACCTGCAATCACAGAAGCTTTTTAAACATTAATTTACCTCCAATGTAATTGAATCAGCAGCATTCTTGCTCTTCGGGAAAAACATATATTAGCAATATAACACAGAGCAGAAGAAAACAAAGTAGTTATTAAATAGATACTCACCAAGGCCAGGGATCTCCACTCCTAGCATGTGGAGCAGGTCCTGCTCCCGGTCGAGTAGGTCAGCCCACCGATGCGTCGCCTGTTGGTAGGTGCGCCGGACCCCCGACTCCCTACGCATGACCTGGCACACCTTATCCCACAGCTGGTGACGCTCCCAGAGGCCATACCATGAACCGGGCCTGCCCCCTGCTGCCACGGTCTTGGGGAGGTGGCGCTGGACGTAGAATATCAGTGCGGCCACCTCCACCATGCTGAAGATCTCCCTGGCTACTACTTGCTCCCCCCTTAATCGCCCGCAAGGGAGCCGGGTACGGGGTGCGGGACCCTTCCCCTTCTTCTTCCCGGCTCCCTTTGCCATGGTCCTGGACAGGAATGGAAAAATAATAGAAAGAGAATAGAGAAAAAGTAAATAAAAGAGAAGAGTTAAAAAAGTTAAGTAGTTTTAAAGTAACCAAAAGTAGAAAAAAACACAAAATATAGATGTAGAAAAAGAGAGGGATAGAACATGGGTAAAAAAGATCCCAAAAAAATTCAAAGAAACAAAGGATTGCAAAGATTAGGTGAGGATTGAAAAAGCATGCCCAGAACCATAGCAATGAATGAAAAACAAGATGGCCGCCCCCATTGAGGACCGCGTGGGTAAGTTCGCGCGATATTTCCCTCGCGAGCACGCAAAAACGCACGCGACCACGTAATCGCGCACAACGCGAGAATACAACTAGTGCCCGTAAACGGAAATACGCAACTGCAAACAAGATGGCCGCGCCCATGTACGACCGCATTGGTAACTTCGCGGTCGGCGCGCTGAAAGCGGCCGGCGAACACGCAAAGCGCTCCGCGAACACGCAAAAAAGAGAAATTTCGCAAATTCGCACAAATTCGGGGATTATGCGGAACGCGAATTCGGTTTCGCATGAATTCGCGTACCGCGGATTCGCTAATTTCGCCCATACTTAGTTTCTCCTATAGTTAACTCTGCTGAGCTGAAAAAGGTTGAGGGTGCCAGGTTTTCATTCATGAACATAGAGGTTCCAAATTTGGCATGCAGAGCTTGGGGGACACTATCCGGTCTTGGAAAAGTTTCCATATCCATCAAAAATGGCCATAGAGCCTGATCCAACTATAAATAAGCAATAATGCTGGTTGTAGATCCTCTTCTAAAGTTTGGGCATGGGGGAACTCTGATCTGGTGTTACCATTGACAATAACCAGATCACATTCAAGAATCATATCTTCCAACTGCGCTGCCACCGCAGTTTTTTACTACAGCTTGATTCAGAGGACCTGTTCTGAGTAACGCAGCAAAGGTTTTATAATCTGTTCTGTTTATGTTTTGATAAGGAGGAGTCTCGAATTACAGTCACCACAGTTATTTTTAAAGCACTTTGGCTTTAGTGGGTCAATATATCAACAAGATGGTCCACTGTTGGAGATTGTTTATTGGGGGAACTGATCATGTTCTGATCATGTTCACAATGACAATATGTCTAGCCCCATACGGAGTAATTATTGTTATTTCCAGACCCAGCAGATCCATACTATTCGATGGAACTATTTTAACTGTTAGAAATAGACCCAAACTAAACCACTTTATAAGGCCACCAGAAGCTCTTCCTGACACGGACGGTACTGCGTTAACATAAAACATAATGAAACACTTCTAAATACCAAGTTCAGTGCCCAAGTCTCCAGGAAGAGGATAATGCGATGTCTATCAGTACATTCCCTCCATTCAGGGTCAGAAACCTTTGTTCTGACTCCAGCTAGTAAACTAAGGAATCATCCTCAATCACCCTGCCTCCAACTCTCTGTGGGGTTAAGGCATTATCCTGGCCCACTCTTACAGGTGGATCACTTTCAACAGTTGTTAGGTCACTTTTGATCCATTCTCTCTTATTCCCATATGTAATTAATGAAGGGACGCCATCGGAAGAATCATGCACACTGCCCGGGTAGTTGGCGACGACGTTGGTGAAGAGTCACCGGTGGTCCACTATTGCCTGCACATTGATGGAATGTGTGTGCTTTCTGTTGCGGTAATTGTGTGCAGTGTTGGCAGGGGGCACAAGTAGGACATGTGTGTAGTCAATTGCCCCAACACGTGCGGGAAGCCAGCTGTGGCGTAGAAGCCTTGCTTTTGCTCCAGCTGTTACTGCTCAGTGTGGGGGAAGTGAAGGTGCCGGGGTACCAAGCTGATCATAGCATCCAAGACAGTTGTGATGAACTTTGATAGGACCGGCTCTGAGACTCCTCCGACTCTGGCGGTTGTTGGTTGGAAGGTACCAGAGGCCAACAGGTGCAGCAAAGCCAGCAGATTTGTCTGCGGAGGGGTGTTGGTACCGTCAGCATGTGGGAAAAGTGGGTCAGGATGCTGAGGATGGTTGTCCTTTTGAGCCTGTAGTGGGCAATGAGTTCCTCTGGCGTTAAGTCTTTGAGGCTGTTGCGTTTTCGGAAGGACTGCTGTCTTATTCTGCGCTGCCTCGTGGCAGTCTGGGATGGGGTGGTCCTGGGTGAGTTGGCCGGGGCGGTCCTGGAGGTGCTGGCGGTGGGAGTTGTGGCCCTCTAGGGTCTCCAAGCTGCATGATCATTGGTTCCATGGCATCTGTTGGTCTCCAGATGAGGCTCTGGGCTGGGCTCCCTTTCATGCTGCAGGTAGTTGTCCTGCTTAATACCAGTAAAAGGCAGTTGGTAAATCTAAGGGTGGGCGTAGTTCGTGAAGTAGCGCTATGCGAAGCTACACAAAGTGCACTTCGTACTACGCGAACTTCACGTAGCACTACACGAGCTGCGTAGTAGCATGTTTGCACTGTGCAAGATGCATTTGCAATGATTGCACAGTGCGAACAAGCATCCGGCACTGTGCAATCATTGAAAACGGCATCTTGCACAGTGCGAGCTGTAGTTTTCTGCCGCTCGAGTAGATTTTTACTCGAGCGGCAGCTTTCTCAACACGAACTGGTAGTTTCTCATTGCGAGCGGTCGCGAGCATGCAGGACCACACGCAATGAGAAACCTGACCTACCCGCGTTGAGAGTCTCGCAGGGATGTCATTTTGCTTGCTCGCGGTCACGAACATGATGTTGAGGACCGCGAACAAGCAAAAAATGACCTCTGTACTACGCTACGCTGCACTACGCGTGTTCGCACTGTGCTACGTGCAGCTCACGTAGTGCGAAGTTGCGCAAACTTCGCAAACTACGCGAGCATAGCGTAGTGCTTCGCCCAGGGTTAGTTAAATCCCTGCGGCTAACGCGCCTTATCACCTGTTTTTGGATCGCATCACAGATCTGGCTGGCCGTTGAAAATATTGCAAAGTGGTGTTTTCATGTGTTTTTGCACGAGAACGCCTACTCTGCATATCTTTAATGTTAGTTGTCGCTCTCATCCATGACGATGTTTTTTGCGGAAGCTATCGCTGGAAAACTGCCGATATCGGCAGTTTCCACCAGCTTGAGAATGGGGTGATAATTCTTTTGCCAATTTTGCTGCGCTAAAGGGCTTATAATAACTCAGCGATAAGTCCTTAAGAATATGCCCCTTTGTCTTTAGGGTATGAGAATACCTCTTGTGAAGTTACTCTTGCGCATATACCTCCCTCCTATCAATTCCCCTCTGGCACTATTTTTACTAGGAGATTGCTGGGCTCTAGCGTAGTTGCCTTTAGGAGGACCACTTTTTGTGCACCTATATGGAGTTGCACTATGATTGTGGTGTTGTTTACTGACCGTTCTAGCCTGTTAATTTCTGCTAACATTGATATGCTTGCTAATGTTTTTACCATATCCGTTAGTTGTCTACTTACTCATCTAACACCTTGGCCGACCTATCCAAACTCACGCAAGCTATCTCTACCCTTGGAAGGTTTATTTGATCAGGTGTTTCCACTTCAATCTTACTAATAGAGGCCATGTGGGGCTCAGACCCTACCTGTTCCAACACAAGATTTAATTCTATAGATTCTAGTGCCATGCACCTGTTCCAATCAATGTTAGAAATAGGAGTGGAGAGTCGATGCCTTTGTTCTGGTGAGGAAACCTGTGATAAGGTTGCTGGGGTGCACTCTTTAGGATTACCCGGGGGGAGTAACTTTACACTTATCCTTTCTTGTAGCCTCCAAATTACCATTACAGTGTGTTTTGCCAAAGTATGAGCTAATACCCTTCTGTTTGGACTCCTTTTTCCTCTTCTCCAGATGACCTACAGGTTCCTTTGTGGCAAGTACACACTCGACCTCTTCTATCAGGTCATCAATTTCACTCTAAGTGTTGTTCTCTGCAGAGGGCCAGTGTACCTTACTAGCACCTTCTGCCCCTGCTGGCTTATTCAATGCCTTCTGTTTACCCATAATGTTAAATAGCTGCCTACTGCTGGCTAACAAATATATTCAATCAAAACAAGACATTGAGTTTGTTTTGAGCAGCCTGACCCTGCTAGATTTCATCACTGTGCTATTTGATTTAGCAATATTATTTATGTTAGATGGAATAAACAATCAGACATATGGAACTGTGGCATTAACTTCAATGCAACAACCAGCATAAAAACAATGAGACCATCATTTACTGTGTCTTAAAAGGTACCTGAGGACCTCTAAATCAAGATACCCGGAGATTGAGTAGCAAAGTTAGCCCAAGCCCCAACTGAAGCAGATAATATCAGAAGGACATCAAATTAAACTAGCAGTTGGAAAGTCATCAGTCGACGGGATACTATCCGCTCAAAAAGATAGCTGACGATTAAACAAAGTTTTTTAATTGATTGTTAAACACCTTGGTGACAATACGGCAGGGGTAAATACCTTAGTTGTCAATAATTAACAAATAATGGTTCCAGAAGGCTTACCCAGTTCAAAGTTGAAAGATAACTAGACCAAGGGGGTGGCCCTGCCCTGCCTCTTCCTGTAACTGACGGGCACCGACTGGCCAACGGGACTGTGAGGCAATTATGTAAGTGATACTCGATCCAGCTGGTGGTGAGTTTTTGGAGCTGAAGTCCCCAGCAGCTGTATAGTGCAGTGGCTCAACCCCTGTTTGACTGGAGTAATCCTGGGCAGAAGGAAGACCAGTTTCCCTACATAGGAAAAGAGAGCTTGATGGCAGGTAATCCCCGGCAACAATGCTCTGGCAAGAATGAGTTCTGAGTGCTTCTTCTCCTCATAAGCTGTAGCTGTTGTCTTCCACATAAAATTCTATAGCACTTCCACCCATTTCTGTTTGGGGTTGTCCTTTGATATGTCTATGGCCACCCATGACAACACCATGTTGTGCAAGAGTCATAAAATGGCGGTTCATTGCTGTGACACATACACTGAGGGAGCACTAAGTTGAGAACTAAGTAACTGTGAGATGGGGGTAACAGGAACAATATGAGCAGGGGACGGGTCATGACATAAAGTTCAGGTGATAACTGGTGGCGTGGGTCTCTCTTCCATTTTTTGATGTTGCCTCCTGTGTTTTTGCTATGCTTTGCTGGTCTAGATGTTTTGGGCACTTTGCCACTGCTATTTCAGTGCCAAAGTGCAAGTGCTCCCTATTGTAAAATATTGTATTGGATTACTGACTCCATGATTGGTTAATTTAATTTACTTGTCAAACCCTAGTACCGTGCACCATGTGTGCCCAGGGCCTGTAAATCAAATGCTACTGGTGGGCTTGCAGCACTGGTTGTGCCACCCGCAGAAGCAGTTTGTATAATGTGATTCAGGCCTGCCATTGCAGAGCCTGTGTGCAGCCTGGGGCTGCCATGTCAGCTTGGCAAGTGCACCCACTTGCCAGTCCCTAAACATTCCCTTTTCTATATATTAGACAGTCCTAAGGTAGGCCCAAGGGCAGGGTGCAATGTATGAAAAAGGTAGGATTGGCCCTGATGTGTGTGGCATGTCCTGATAGTGAATTACAGACAATTTCGTTTTTCACTATTGCAAGGCTACCTGTTCTCATAGGTCAGAATGGGGAGTTTGAATATAACATCTTATAATCCTAACTGACTCAAGGAACTAGGTAGAAATTCGAGTTTAGTATGCCTGAACTTAGGATGATACAATACATATTTTAGTGAAGTTGGTTTTAACATACTGTGTTTGAAAATTCCACTTTTTGAAAGTAGGTATTTTCTTGCCTAACCATCCAAGCCTGCCTCTGCTAGGTTGTGTATTCCATGTCTGGTTTGTGAGTGACAGGGGTTGGGGGGGACTCCAGGAGACAGGGTGAGTCAGTACAATGCTGAATAGACCTATCTGCATGAGGAGTGGTGGGAGGAGTAGCACGTGGGCTTGAATAGGGCTGTGCCTGCCTTCCGCAATGCTGGCTCCCACTCCTGTGGTGTGTATGATGACCATGGCTGACAAAGGAAGAAGTTGTGCACTGGCAGAATGCACCCAGAACTGGTTTGGACTAGGTACAGACACTCTCTGCATTCAGAGACAAAGGTTTATTGTGTATAAAAAGTGGGACCCAGACCCCAGAACTTTAGATCACTTCTGGGAATCAAGACAACCCTTTGCCAAGGAGAAGAACCAAGGAAGCTGAAGGAGGAGACTGCTGTGCTTGCCTCCTGCCTGAAGTCTCAGGGATCCAAGACTTCACCACCAGCTCCCCTGAATTCCCTTGCTGTGGAATTCTGCCTGCAGAGAGGTGCCTACTGTTGTTTGGACCCTCTGAGAAGACTGCGAGTCGCTGGGAGCTGGAAGCGTGATGCGATGAGAAGCGTGTCACTGCCGCAGGAGTTGCTGTCGCATTGCCGTTCTCCATCGCATCATCGACGGAGCATGTTGCATCACCGGAAAAGCATGTTGCTGCCGCAGAGGTCGACCTCGTATCACCGGAGAAGAGTGTTGCAGGGCCTGTTGCGGCTCCGAAGTTCCTGAGTTCGCTGCACGGCTGTCAGGTATGCACGCATTGAATCCAACGTTGTTGCATCGCATCGAGACACCATTTTCTCACATCACACCGGATCGTCACATCGCGGCGCCATCTTGTTGCATCGCACCGGATCACAGTAAAAAAACAATGCATCACCTCCCTTCCGGTAAGGAACTGATGCATCACCTCCCCTGTGCTGCAGTAAGAAACCGACGCATCACATCCCCTATAGCAAGGAACCGACGCATCACATTCTCTGCAACCCTTTTGTTTGTATTGCGTGATGCATCCGAGGTACTTTGAGAGTAAAGTTTTCATTTACCATCTACATTGAACTGAGCCATTTCTACTATTTTTAAAGTCTATTTTTGATTACAGTATTGTGGATTTTTGTTGTTTGGTCTTGTGTTAAGTCTGGTAAAGTTTGCTTATTTTTCTAAACTGGTATGGTGTCCATTTGTAGTGTTTTCACTGTATTACTGTATGTGTTCACAAATGCATTACCTACTGCCTCTGAGATAAGCCTGTCTGTTCGTGCCAAGCTACGAAGGGGGTGAGCAGGGGTTATTTTAGAAGTGTACCCCCTTACCCTGACTAGAATCATGGGTCCGTTTTTGGTCAAAGGTACCTACCTCTGCCAACTACAGACCCCCATTTCTAACAACTCGTCTAACAACAAAAAGTCTATGATAAAATGGTTCCATTGACTTTTATTACAAAAGCAATGCAATACATTTTGAGTTCTTAATATCAACAGGTAAGCCTTTTGAATGAATGAACATTGTATATGTAGAGCACAGCTGTCGCTCCCAAAGGAGCATCTTGGCGCTAAGTGGATAAGAACAGGGTTAGTAACATTCCCGGATGAGTGAGTGGCACAATGAATAAGAGGAGTTGAAGATTGAGGTTTTCAGAAGTTTCCTAAAAATGGGTATGGAATCAATAAATCTCCACTCTTTGAGTAGTTGATTCCAGGCCCTTGTCCCCAGTACTGCAAGAGATCTGCCACCTTTGGTCTTAAACCTAAAGATAGGAGGTTTAAGAAGATTGGCAGATGACGATCTCAAGGTGTGAGAAGCAGTGTAATGGATGAATCTGGAAACTAGATATGTTTGCCCTACTGCTCTATTGGCTCTAAAAACAAGCAGGAGAATTTTAAATAAAACCCTCTTATGTATCGGGAGCCAATGGAGGGTTCCAAGGGCAGCTGAGCCGGAGGAACAGCGTGGGAGGTTTAGCACACCCTTGCGGCTGCATGTTGAACCAACTGCAGCTTTTGAATAATCTGTTTAGTTGTGCCTGCATATAGACTATTGCAGTAGTCCAATCTGGATGCAATTAATGCAAAGGCCACTGTCGTTCTTGCTGCAAAAGAGAGGTAGTCCCAAAAAATGTGGGCAATTTTAATCAATTGAAAAATGTTGCTGCCACTGCAACAGCTGGGGAATAAAAAGTAAGGTCACATTTCACGCCCAGGATTTTTACTACCTCAACTGTGTTTGGCGGGGAGGTGCAGATTCTGGCCACCATGTTTTTGGACCAAAGGAGTTGGTCTTAACTGGAAGCCTGATCTCCGTTTTTGTCGGTATTGCTTTTAAGAATGTTGGATTACACGGACGACATCTGTTTAGCAATGTTTAAAGTTCAACTCATAGCCAATGGGTGCTTTGTCTAAAGCTAAGATAAGCTGCAAATCATCTGAATACGATGTGGTTTCAATTCCAAAAGAGGAGATCAACATAATAAGGGGGGGCATGTGCACGTTGAGCAGTGCAGGGCTAAGAGATTAGCCCTCTGGTACCCTGGGGTGATGGTTTTGTCAGGTCATAGAAAAGGTCCTGGCGCCACCGTTTGCCTGCGATCTGAAAGAAAGGATTTATGACAGGCTAAGGCAAATAGGAAATGCCACTGGTTTTTATACACTGCAATAAGATGTCATGAGAAATAGTATTTAATGTGGCTGATAGATCTGTTAAAATCAGCACTGCATTCTTACCTACATCAAATGTTAGCTTGAGGTTGTCTGCCACATCAAATGTTACGTTCTACCAAAATTGACCTTTCTGTTTGGGGCGGTTCCTCTTATCTTTCCGCAGGATTGCATCAACAAGATCCAGGGGAAGATAGGTAGCTTTATTTGGGGGCAGAAAAGCACCAGACTCTCTTGGAAGAAATTGAGAAGGATGCTTTTAAAAGGGGGCCAGGCACTTCCAGATATAATTCTTTATTTATTGGACTTTCAATTTAAGGGCATAAGGATTCTACTGACTTCACCAGCGGAAACTTCTTGGGGCAGACTTCTGGGGGAACTAGTAGTAGCAGAGGGTGGTACCGGACAGGATCAGTTCTTATATGAGTTTGGGGCTCCCAGATTTTTCAAGCGGGTACGCCTTAAGGTTTTCAAAGCTTCCTTGCAAATATGGTATAAATTAAGGCGTATCTGGGGTATTGGATATTTTTCCCCATTTTATCCAATCTGGGATTCACCGGGGACCCCCATTTGTCTGGGTGATAGTTTAGCAATTCCGGTCAGAAGGGCAGGTTTGGAGAAGTGGTCAGACCTGTTGGACTTAGAAGGGGTCCTTCCTTGGGAGGTATTGCTAGATTAAATTGGTCCTGCATTTGCAAGATTTAAGTACCTTCAGATAAGGTCATGGTTTGAGGCGGACGCCTGAGATACAGTTGGGAATTGGGAGCTAGAGCAGTTGTTTTAAGATGCCGGCTCAAGGAAAAAAGAGGTATCATTGTGGTCTTTTAAATGCTGTAGACCATGAGGTCACCCCACAGTCAGCAGTATGGAATTCTACTCTCCTTCTTCAAGACACTGAAAACCTTTTTGAATTATCTATTAAGTTGATGTACAAATATATAAAACTTAAGAATTTAAAGAAAAATCATTTTGTCCAAAATAGGCTTTACTATACCCGGGCCAAAATTGTTAAATTTGTCTCCTCAGCTGCTGCAACCCCCGTTTGTCCGAGGTGTTCTTTTAATAGGGCGGATGATATCCATATGTTCTTTGAATGCATAGAGCTAGCGGTATTCTGGAAAGAGGTGGGGGACACTTTGGCAGACATTTTTCAAACACATATAGAGGTCGATCTTTCTTTAGTAATATTTGGTATAGATAACCATGATCCCAGGACACTTTCACCTCTTCAGATAGGTCTCCTTCTCTATCGTGTGATCCTGGCTACAAGAGAGATAAGCTTTAGATGGAAGAAATCTGCCCCTCCCACTAGAGAAGGCTGGATTAATGCCGCCCTAAAAGGCAAACTTAGATCAAGAAGAAACTTCTGTGAACATCTGGACTTTACTCTCTTGGTAGCGCAACTTGTACAGGGTAAATAATTAAGATCTAATAACTGGTAGTTTTGTCTAATGATTACACCTATCCTCGGGATAAAGAGGAAGGCCACGGTTGACCAGATAAAGGCAAAGAATCGAGAGGCGCCCAGTTTAACACATATCGACTTGTTAAGTCTGCCGGAGTCTGAGGTGAGATGAGGAAAAAAAAAAAGAGACTGTCTGCCATTTCCAGCAGAGCTGACTCCGTAGAGTGTTTGGGACAGAAGCCAGACTGTCGAGGATGGAGAATGTTGGCTCTTCTAAGAATATCATCAATTGACCGTTTATCAGTTTTTCAATGATTTTCCCCAGAACAAGAAGTAAAGAGATAGGTAACAGAACAGATTTGAGAAGATTGAGGTATATGAAAGATGTTTTTATGTAACGGTTTAACAGCTGCAGATTTCCAGTCAATTGGGACTTTTTTTAGTGGTCATTGAGGTATTTACAATCTCATTGTTAATGGGTTCATTATGTCCACAATTTTATGGTGGACGGAAGGAGGGCAGGGCTCAAAAGGGGAATCTGATTTACAAGCAAGGGTTGCTTGTGGCGACTGGTCTAGACTAATTCTCTCTAAAGCTTGAAGGGGGGAGTCTGGGGGGAGTCTGCGTCTAGTTCCTGCAATGTCAGCAGAGTCGCATTAAACTCATGTTGAATATTCCACATTTTTTCTTTAAAAAAGGTGGAAATTATCTCTGCCAGCGCTTTCGGGTGTAACAATGATTAGGCAATTAGATATATGGAATTTTGATCATGTTGGGCATCAATTATCTGCTTTGAAAAATAAACCTTTTTAGCTATCTTGATCTCTGCATGATCGATTTTTGGGTCAGTTTAAACTGAAATCGATCTTCCTCATTATAAGCTCTTCTCCACCTCAGATCAAGATGATTGCACTGGAGATGATGTTCTGCTAAGGCCTCGTTGTACCTTGGACCCGATTTCTGTTTCCTCTTTCTGGGGATATCCGGAGCTAGTTTATCGATGACCTGCGTAATCCAGGTCTTAAATCTATGGCATCTGCCACAATGTTTACTGATAAAGTGGGGTTAGAGGCAGGTGCAAGCCTATTCAGCTCATAATCAGCCAACAGCTTAGTCGATTTGTGTACATTTTGAGACCCAGAACTGAAGAGGGACGGGAGAGCAGGTGGGGATTCAACTTTAAGATTTAAGAGATTGCAATAGATTCCCTCTAGGGTATGCCCTCCAGAGTGTGTGGGTACTATCACTATTTGACAAAACCCAAAAGGTACTTAAAGTATCCGTAAAGTTAGCTACCTCAGAGTCATTGCTACACTCAAGATGGAGGTTAAAATCTCCCAGAATGGCGAGATTTGAGTAGCGAAGGGCCTGTGGGGATAGAGCTTCTCCTAGAGTTGTTAATAAACTGGAATTAGGGCCTGGGGGATGACAAATCAACCCCCCGGCCACTGCATGTGAGTCATGACGGCGTGCCTAGCATGCGAAAGTACATGATCAGCACAAGCACTAAAACGTTCTTCTGCTCGTGTTGGCCCATGCTGATTGAATCATTTCAAAACTTGCTTAGCAATCAGCATTTACAGGCCCACCTTGGCACACAAAAAGGTTAATCTGCCCAATTTGTAAGGCACAAGATAAAATAAAATAAAATTAACCCTAACTAAAGAAATTGGGAAATGTACTGCCATTTTACCTAAAGAGCAATGGAATTAAATTCACCTACACTTAAAACATTTTAAAGACAATTCAACATTACAGGTCATTCTCCAAATCCATTAAAAACCAGGGGGCATATTACCAAGCAATAGCGATAATTATCGCTATTGCTTGGTTAGAGACAAAATGTTACCGCTGAGCTGCGGCGATTTTTATCGCAGATAATCCTTGGTAATACCAAGGTTTATCGCAAAAGCGATAAAAAACGGCCGCAATGCATGAATATCGCTGAAAAGTCAGCGATATTCATGCATTGCCGAGCTAATGCTCTTAGCCATGTTATCCACCTCCCATTGGATAACATGGCTAAGAACTGCTCAGGGCAGGTGTTAGCTTTTGGAGATATTCGCGCTTAGCGTGAATATCTCCAAAAGTTGGTAATAGGAGCTAGCGATGTTAGCGACTGTTTCCGGTCGCTAACATCTTGGCACACCCACTTTGCATGTCATTAGTGATAAATATCACTGACATGCAAAGTAGGGCCCAAGATGGTCGCTATCTCCTACTAGCTGTCGCTAACTGGTGTTAGCGACAGCTAGGTATTAGGGAGATAATTTTATCTCCGCTTTCTTGGCTTTTAAAGCCAAAAATCGGAGATAAACCCCCTTGATAATATGCCCCATATTTCTTTAGAATCCTTTACAAGTCGAGTCTCAGGCATCTCATAGCTATACAGCTCTTGCCTGTTTGTGAGCTGCAGAAATAAAGCTGGAAGATGGCTACATGTTCACAGTTTTTCTTGTACTTTAAAATTTTGTGGAGTTCTAAATTACTTAAATAGTGCTGCTGTGAGTAATATTACATTTTACTTAAATGAATAAAGGTAAAAAATATTAGCATTTGTTGATAGTTAACTGCCTGAACCTCTTTCCGAGGTATAGTCAGGCATGCCATATCGGACACGGCGGAGGCGCGGTGAGAGGCCTGCCGGTGCGGAGAGGGAGCACACAGCACGGGAGGAGTTAGTTCCGATCCTATCGGGATCCCGCCCGCCATTGCAGACACTAACCGCGAGAGGAGAGATGGTGAGCGGGGACATTCTTGAAATCGCTGGGAGTGCCAGGGGTCCTGGTGGTGAGTCTGCGAGGCTGGGGCTCCAGACATTGTCTCTTTTTGGGGCATGAAACTGTATTTGTGAGCCTTTATCTAACGCTCCTGACCCCAAAATGGCGCCTGCAGAAGATAGTTTCCAAGGGTCAGGGGGGCGGCACCCCAAGGGAGGCCCCCCTTTGGCTCCTACAGCATAGTGGTCATGGGGTGGATGGTAATGACAGCAACAGCTCCGACCTCTTGGGAAGACTACGATCAGCCTTAAAATCATCCGAGTAAGACACCTGAGGCGTCCCGTCTGATCCTAAAATGGCGGCTGTCTTTCCGCCCAGCTACTATAACTCTTAAATACTCACCTTGCATACACTGGCACTACCCTCAAGCTGCTCCTCTGCACAACAACTCCCCCCCCTCCTGTTGAGCAAAAGATAAAAATTGGGGACCGGCTGAATGTTAATACCAAGGTCAGAAACCCTTGACTGACCCCTAGATGGCTGCCACAGTGGTCCGTTTCCACATTGTGCTCCTACTATGGGATATTTAACTTGACTTTGACCTTTCCCTCATCCGGTCATTGAAACTGTGGACTTACCCCTGACCGTGGAGACCTAGTTTTCTGGCCAACGCCCGGTGGAGCTACCTGGTAGCTAAAGAGGAGATGGGCTGTGGACCTTCCCCCTCGGCCATCACCTTCCCAGCTGGACATTGGACAGATTTTTTTCATGCGTCTCTTTGTCATATGCTCCCTCCTACTCCTTTACCCTACCCCATTACCCCTCTACGCTCCATTTATTTTTCCCTCTATGTTCTTTAAATGTTTTCCCATTGAGACCTAGCTATTTTGCCAATGCCCAGTGGAGCTACCTGATAGCTATAGAGGAGATGGGTTTTTGGGACTTCCCCTCAACCGTCACCTACTCAGCTGGACTTTGGGCAGACCTTCCTTCATCTCTCTGCTGTTTCTCCCTCCTACGCCTTTACCCTTACCCCCTTCACTCTACACTTCACGTATCTCGTCTTCTATGCTCTTGTAATGTTTGTCTAGCAACTGATGTAAAATGAAACTGATGTAATCTTGCAATTTTTGTGGAACCTCATGTAAAGCGCTCAGATACCTCCGGGTCTAGCCAGCGCTATATAAAACTCTTAAAATAAACATCTAGAAGGCCCACTGCACCTTCTTGTGCCTCATGCTGCACTGAAACGTTGCCAGTGTTAGAAATGTACAGCTCTTGCATTTCTTCAGACCATGGGCGGCCTCTCAGCCCCATCACATTCTCTTCCAAAAGAGAAATCTGCCTTAATCTTTTTATTAGGCAGCCCAGGCTTTACACCACTGCAACATAACTGCTAAATTCTGAGACTTCTTAAGTGTGACATCTTCATGTTTTCAGTTCTCTTATGTGTGACATTTTATGTACGACACTTTGAGAAACACTTTCTTGTACATAGAGCCAAGCAATCATGCTCATGCAATGATATACATTTCAAAAGCTACCTCCTTTTGTGCAATGCAAGGCTATAGAAGTGACTTTAAGATAACTGAAACATTGCATATAGCCTTTATTGACTTATCAGGTGCCTTCAATCCAGTGAATCGCTCCAAGTTATGAGATCTGATGGGTAGGATGTGTGTCAAAATTGAACTTCTTATTCTCGTCAGACACCTACACCAAGATCTGACAGTGGCAGTGCATTATGGCCCTTCAGGCGAATGTTTCCCCCCAATACTTCTACTCGAGGTGTCAGGCAGGGGTGTGTACTGGCCCCTTTCCTTTTTATGCTTTATATTAATGGTGTCACCAATCACTTGGCAGAAAAGGGAAGTGATACCTATCCTGCTATACCCCGATGATGCAGTGCTGGTTACAGAAAATGGCCTTCAGATTCTTTTAGATTTGTTTTTAGCTTACATGAACGGTTCGTACCTTTAGATAAATCACTCAGAATCGTATATAACGGCTTGTGGTCGTCCAAGAATGAACTCCAAAGTTCTGTTATGGGGAATTTTAATTAGGCAAATGTAATACATTTTAATTAGTCAGATTTTTTTTGTCAATCCCTCAGCTGGACTCCACCTTTAATGTCATGACTGCAGCACTTTAAGAGGAATATCGGGTCCATACTCAGATTTGCCCACAAGCTAAAGGATAAACCAATCGCAGAATTGTTGCGTTCATATAAAAGTAAAGCACATTTTTTGGGTATATGGCACCAGTCTACGGGGCTACTGTAGAGAGGGCATTATCCAATTGGCTGAAAAGCGCTTTATGCGAAGGCTATTGTCAATCTTGGCGGCCACTGACACCTTCATATGGCACAAGGAACTTGGGATGCAAATCTAGAGGATCTCGTTAGGGGAAACCCTTGGGCAGGCCTTATCAGAACTTGTATCACTGATTGCTTATCTCTCAATAGGGCAGACCTGATACCCTGACTCTTACATGAGGAAATCTTTTAAGACCATAAGCCTTCAAGAATATTACAGTAATCCTCATATAATCGGGACAGAACATAAAGCAGGGGTTAAGCAATGCTACCTGGAATACTGTATATACCTACGCTTGGCGAACGGTCAAGCTAAATAATCAATATTCAAATACTCAGTAGTGTTAACATCAAACACTATCGAGCCTTTTTTACGGATGGATCACGAATCTCACACAGCGACATTGGCTTACACTTTTTAGACTGTGCACGTTGCATTTTAAATTATCTTTTTCCACGCCAGGGGCCTGGCAACAGGATTTACCTCCATCCCTTTCTCATCAACATGCAGCAAGTTTTGCCATTCTCACCTCCCTCACTACTTCATCACCTACCACTAGAGTTAACAACAGTTCAACTCAGCCAGAATGCAGTCTCATTTGAATAACAAGAGCAGTTGTGTAGGGTTGCCTCCGAATATTCACGTCCATGAGGTAGCTCAATACCCGATACGTTGAATCAATTACCTGAATAACCATTTACTAGATTTACACATAAAAACACGATCCTTCTTTCCAGCTGAAGATCCTTGGGCTCACTGGATGTTGGGAGGCAAGACATGTGGTGGATCATGATGAAGCAAAACAAGAAGGGTCCTGGGTTAAACAAGTCTTTACACTCTACCCTTTCTCCATTGTGCATGTGCATATCTTGATTTGCTTCCAATTTGCTGCTTTTATATCTTGGCTGGCTTCCAATTTCTTGCTTTTCATTTTAATGCCGTGAACTTTCTTGGATCTCAAACTCAGCCTAAACCCAGAACTATTAACCTCCACACAGTGCAGTGCTTCATGAGAACCATCATGGCTGCATTGCAAGAATGTTAAACAAATTGTGCAGCACCATATTTTGTAATATGCATATGCCAATGAAGTAAATAGCCATAATTGCAGTAAAAATCATTCTACCATTAAGTATTGCTTTATAAGACAAAGACTAACCAGCACTGTTTTACATGTGAATTTTGCTTTAAGTAATGTAATGTAATGTAATGTAAATAGGAACTTATATCGAACAGCTATCACTCCAAGGAGCATCTTGGCGGTAGAAACGGTACATCAGGGATGGTGAAAGGACACTGGTTAACTGCTCCTATGAGAGGGGCAAGGGATTCATATCAAAGTGTTACACAGTGTGTCAGGTGCACTGTAAATCCAGGTCTTAAGTGCCCTCCTAAAGATCGATTCGGATGCAATTTGGCAGAGAAGGGTTGGGAGTTGATTCCAAGCCCTAGATCCTATGACTGCCAGAGATTTCCCTCCCTTTGAGATCAGTCTAAAGGTTGGAATGGTCAGCAAATTTGGATTGGATGATCTTAAATTACGGGACGGGAAATAACGTTTGAAACCCGTTTGGAGATGTTTAGGACCTCGTGAGTGAAAGACCCTAAAGGTAATGATTAGGACCTTAAACAGAACACGTTTATGAATTGGCAACCAGTGAAGGACGTCCAAAGCGGCTGTGGCAGAGGATCTCCTGGGCCACCTCAAAACCAGCCGGGCAGCTGCATGCTGGACCATCTGCAGCCTATGCATGACTGCTTTGTTGGTTCCCGCGTAAAGGCTGTTACAGTAGTCCAGCCTACATGTTGTGAGGGCAACCACCACCATTTGTCTGGCTGAGTAGGGTATCAGGTCGAAAAATGTCCTTAGGCTTTTAATGATGTGGAAGCAGGTGCCCACCACAGCTAGGGACTGTTGCTTAAAAAAAGAATGGTATCAAATTTGATTCCTAAATTCCTGGCAGCATTTATTGTGTTGGGGGGAGGGGTGGCATCTTCAGGCCACCACCGTTTAGGGATGAAGAGATTTTGTTGGACACAAGGCTGAATTTCAGTTTTTTCGGAATTGCACCTCAAATGGTTGATGTTCATTCGAAGGTGGCTGAGAGGCAGTTTTTAAGATTTTCTTCTGCATCCGTCGTATCATTGTCCAGGACCAGAATAAGCTGCATATTGTCAGCATAAGAGATTGTATTGATCTTGAAGGATGATATTAGCTTGATTAAGGGGGCCACATACAAATTAAAGAGGACCCCTGAGGTGAGCGCTTTTTCTTCTGAGCTGAACTGTCCTAGTGTGATCACTTGGCTTCTGTTTTGCAGAAAGTTCTTGGTCCACTCCAGGACATTCTGAGCTATGCCAGATGTTGCTAGATGGTTTATAAGAATGGCATGAGAGACCGTGGATAGGTCTAAAAGATCCAAAACTGCTTTCTTTCCCTGATCCATGGCTATACGGAGGGTTTCCGCGGTGAACAGGAGGGCGGATTCTGTAGAGTGTTGGGCTCTAAACCCCGATTGGTTGGAGTGTCAAACATTGGTATCTTCCAAAAAAGTAGTGAGTTGTCTGTTCACAAATTTTTCAGTAAGCTTGCACAAGGTGGGTACAAGCGAGATAGGCCGTAAGTTGGAGAGGGTTGTGGGATCTGCCAATTGCTTTTTCTGAAGTGGTTTTACTGCCGCAAGTTTCCATTCTATAGGAATCTTTGCTGTACAAAGTGAGGAATTTATTATATTGTTGATAGTGGGGTTGACAATGTCAATGAGGACCTGTAATAGAAGGGGGTGCAGGGGTCAAAAGGAGAGCCTGATTTAATAGACAGGATAGCCAGACGAGTTTCCTCCAAGGTGATGGGCAGGAAGGTTTTCATACAGGCTGTATTTGAGCCTCCAGTGATCCCCTCATTTGAGATATGTGCCATCAGAAGGGGGAAATCTTTAGTGAGTGTCAGGACATTTTCTTCAAAATAGTTTGCAATGTTGTTGCAAAGACTCTGGGAGGGAGGGATCTCTTGTAGAAGACTTTTAGGGTTCGTAAATAGATTTACTATTTTGAAAATCTCTTTCTATTTGTTATTGGTGGTTTTAATGGCCTCCGTGTAGTAGTATATTTTAGCAGCCTTGATCAGGGCATGATATTTTCTGCGTGTGGATTTGTAGATGTTAAGGTCATTACTTTCATAGTTTCGGCGCCATCTACGTTCTAGTGCCCTTACTTCACCTTGCTTTTCTTTTAGCGAATGTGAAAACCAAGGTGCAGACAGTTTCTTTTTTAGTGGCCTATGAGTTGAAACTACAGGAGCCGGCTGATCTCCTAATCCGAGCATCCAGTGCCCAAAAAGCTGGTTGTCAATTATAGGGTCGCCCTTCATATTGGGTCTACCTTCAAGGGCTTTAGGAATAAGATCAGGGAGCCCTATGATTGATTTCCAGCTCGGTTTATCCTGCTGAGAAATTGTAGTTGTATCTTTGCTTGTGGAGCTGTCCTTAATCAGGAGTTCAAAGGGGATAAGTTTATGGTCAGACCATGTTTGCGTGACGGGGGACTTTACTACTGTGCATTTCAGGGTGTCACGATAAATTATTGCGAGGCCACCTCCACGTTTTTCTAATCTGTCTGCCCTTTGAATTAGATAACCGGGGTGAGGGTGTTCACGATGTCTGGGTTGCACCAAGTTTTTAACTCGGTTATAAATAGACAATCTAGTTCGCCATCAACTATAAGATCAAAGATATGCAGTGCATGTTTGCACATTGATCTGCATTTATAGGCCCTCTGCGTAGACCTCTGAACGGACCGTTCTCCAGTGGTGTACGTGCTTTAGTACGGTTGAAGGCCCTTTTACAGTGGTTACAGCTAATCGGTCCCTCCCACGTGGCCACATTTAGGGCCTGATGGCATTTGTTGGGATCGTTATTTAAAGATAGTATAAGATCCCTAGACAGAGAATGTTTTGGGCCTGGAGAGGCAGCATGTCTGGCCCTAGGCCCGGTCGTGGGGCATAGGGGCGCAGACGGGCTTGCCTTTGGTGCTGTCTGCTGCGCGTCGGCACCAAATGGGATTCAAATAGGAGGCTGAGATCGGTCCTAGTGAGAAGACTACACCGTCACCTTAGCCAAAATCGCCTCCTCTAATGTGCCCCAGGAAGTGAGTATTATTCACTCACAGTGGGTCGCGCTTTGAACCTCCCTCCACACAAACAGCACAAGCGGCCGTGGACCGGGGAGAGAAAGCGGCGCCCAACACGGTAGGAGTTTAAAATGAGATATTGTGCACACACACAGAACGTGAGTTAAAACAGGTAGCTGTGCTGAATTGTAAGCATTCAGCAAAACAGTCTTAAACAGGGGGAAAAAGAGATAAAAGATTTCTAAACGTGTATAAAGTTCAGCAGAATACCAGAATTCTTTAAGGAGCAGCTGTACAATGAAGTACAAAATCAGCATTATGATAACAATTGAAGGTTAAGTTGCACAAAGTGTGTAATTTTGTGTAAATTGTATGGTATGCACATCTGTACATCAGTATCACAAAATATTTTACTCATGACTTCTTTGCTCCATGTACCACTCGTCTTTTGTAGTTCAAACAGAGCAAAGTTATTTCAGTAGAGTTTGCCTTAGGTGACAACAAAAGTGTTTTTTCACGGTTTCTACCAAGTTACAACTCTTTAAATAAGATAAGTGTGAATCATCATGCTCTCCACACTAACTATCCCAACAAGCAGGGCCCAGACATGTTCAAGATCCTGTTTACTACCTTGAAAACAAAGTAAAAAAAAGCCATACTAGCCTGCCAAAAGTGTCAAACACAAGACACTTCTGAAGAGACCTCCAGATAAGTGCATTAAAACAGACATTATGATGATCTATAAAATACATCATTTAAAGAAGACATGCCATTGAGCTCATAGTCATATGCTGCAAATTCTCTATTTGGGACGTGAGATTTGCGATCCATGAGTTCAGTTTTTGAGTTGCATAAAGAACTTTAACTCTTTTGAGTAAAAAAACACAATGGGGAAGGGGCAGTGCCTGTCTATAAAGGCTCGCCCAGTGGCATTGTCTGGTTCTGTCAGAGTGTATCTTCTGCAATTCAGAATATCGGTTTCTGGAATTAAATCGATTTGACAATACTATTGGCAGTGACGTGGAAAAACCTATGCTGTGATCTGAATTAAAATATCAGAAAACTGAGCAAAAATGTACAGTAGATCAACCTCTTTCTCTGTGACTGTGGTCACAACATGACTTTGCACCAAAGAATGAACTGGTGAGTCAGGGAATTTTGTTCTGTTTACACAGGTGGTAAAAAGAAGAAGGGAAGAGACTGTAATGGTTTGGTTAGTACTTTCTATTGGCGAGTTATGTGTGGTAGGCCATTGGATCTCTAATATAAAACCATGCTGGGGAGCATCAATGACATAGAAATAAATGTCCTCAACATTTCCTGCGTCACTGTGTCCATGCCATATCACTACCTTCATGTGAGCAGCAATGGGACTCAAGGCTAATTCAGCAGTCAGGGACATCCCCTTACTTGAATATTGATTTGTCCTAGAAATCGTGGTGTTTTCAAAGAACTACCCTTCCCTTGGGGTTCTTTGGTTACATTATTATGTCCGACTTTACGTCAAACTGGCACCTTCAAGGTATAAATATGCCTACACTTGCCCTAGCAAACACACGGTGGTTCGGAGCAGCTCGACTATCTACTTGCCCGACGCAGCTCGCTACAGCAAGTGTCGAAGGAAGCCGACCCTCCAGCTGACGCACTGACAGAGAAGCTGTCCTTTCTCTCGCTGAGAATCCAGCTCCAGTGTTTCTAAGCTCCCCTCGCGGGGTGTTGGGAAATCGAGTCGCGAGAAGAGATACCAGACCTCTTTCTTTCTAAAACCAAGGTATGGAGCTGATTAGACCCTAAGAGAAATAGTGTTTAGATTCTTTGCAAAGACAAACTAAACCTATGCTACACCTCACTTACTTCTTCCCTCATACTAGACTTAGGTTAGGTACATTGGGGTAGGCGTATTTTAGAAGCCCCAGTTGAGTACTTTTTAGCTTTGTTATTTATGTATGTATTTATCTAAGGTCTAGGAACCATATAATGCTTTTACAGTATTATTTTATAATACTCTTCTTACAGTACGCATTATACTTTGCAACCAGTATTACGATTGTAGCAGGTCACTTTACTTGCTTGAGAAAGAAGACTGTTCAATAAATCCTTTTATTGAAAACGTCCATCTCTCTTTTTCTCTGCACCTCTGATGAAACGAAGCATGCACGATTGACTGAGTGAAATAGCTATCTATTGTTTCCACGACTCTGAAGATCAGTTTTATTCTTGGGGAAACAAAGTTGTCATGTTTATGCGGTTGTCAGAAACTAATCCCTTCTTGTGTATTCAAGAAAGCTTCTGGTGACCTCTGAGCTAGCTGGCACTCACAATTAAGTCTAATATATTAAATAGAGAACCAGTCGACCTAAGTCCTACGTCAAATCTATAGAATATATTATTCAAATGCACAGAGCCTATTGAGAATAAAGGAACTACACTACATGGCGCCCAACGTTTGGTAAGGCACTAATTTGATGCTAGATACTAGAGTAACTCAGTCGGGCTTTTCACAGAGACCCCGTTTACCCGTAAAATACTCCAATAGACGTCTGGAGTGGGTAAAAGGATCACATATCTGCCATTACTGAGTAGGACGAAAATCCTATGTATTAGTTTTTGCTTTCTTCAATGCTGAAGGATACAGTGTTCTAAAATATTGTGCACCTTATCTTAGTTACCTTGAAACTTGCTCTGCAAACTTTCAGTCAACAAAATGGCCGACGAGGATAATCCTGGGGCCAGTGGAACTGCAGCGTCTACAGCCCGACCAGGTTTAGACGTTACAGGTTTCCAACAAAATGACCCGGATGCTATTAGCATCCCAGATAACCTAAGGAAAACTATCACTATAAAGCGTATAACAAATGGCCTATCACCTTGAGGTGGTAGGGTAATTTTTGTCATAGAGGCACACGAATATCGGTAGACATAGGTATTCTATTCATGGATTGTCTTCCCTCAAGCAAATCCAGTAACACATGAGTTCCACTTCTACAAAGTAGAGGAACCTCCAACGGAATACACTCCTTTCGAGGACATTGAAATTCCACTAACTTACTGAGTGCATCAGCTCTGGTTTAAAGGCACCCTACAACATCATAATCACATTACCAGGCTCGATCTACTAGGTAGACCAGGAGCAACATGGCCTGTACTAGCCAGCAATACACCACATCCTGACATTGAAGAAATGTCAAGTGAAGAACTATTAGTTCATTTAAAACAACTAATAAAAATACATAGACAGTTGGTTCAATATGTCATGCGGACTCTGAAAGTCCAACCTCCTATAAGGATTCCACAGCAAACACCCTCACCAGGGGAACACAAATAAAATTACACCACAAACTATGCAATCAGTCATTGGCAAATTGCCTGCAAAAAGGGAACAAATTCCATTCTGGATAGCTCAAAAAATTACTCAAATCGAGGCAGTATTTCCTGACAGTACACCTCATGAGAAACACATAATTTTAACAATCTGTTAACCTATGGGGATCGCACCACACCTGGAGGACTGCAACTTCTAATGAGAAGCGTTCTCAGTCCCGAGGAAGTTCTCTTCAAAAGGAGACCTCTGAAAAGAGGTATAACCTGAGGAATAGGGATAATTTGAGAAAACCTGATAGATATCAAGATACTGATACACGTTCCTTTCGTACCTTTCAGACTTCCTCACAGAAATTAGTAAGAAGAGGACGGTCAGAACACAAGGAAGAATGCGTGAAGTCCAAAGACTACCAATACGTTCCAAAAAATAAGAAAACCCAATTCACCAAAAAGAAGGTAACAGGTCTAAAAATCAGACATGCCGAGGATCTTGAGGACACAATTCAAAAACGGGGAGTGGGCCCAGACAATGCTGGACAGTGCAGCAGAAGTCACCATAGCTCGCAAGATCTTGAAGGATCATCTGGAGACAGTGGACTTAAATGAGTACATTCAAGTTGAAACTGCCGACACCAGGGTTAGTGCACCCCATAAGTTATATGAAGTAACACTCCGGATGGAGGGGGACATAACTAGGAAAATAAGAGCACTCTTCTGGGAGAAACTCTCTAAGGTTATTACATTCTTCTAGCTGAAAAAGACTGGCCCCCAAAATTTGTCAGGGAGTGCCCACATGGCGAAGACATCATATGCCAGCCTTCTCAAATCATATTCCAATTCATTTAAAATACACCTATGCCAGAAAATGGGCAGCAGCCCAGGCTCTAGCATTATATAAAAATCATGTAGGATGGGATGAGGATTCACCTCACCACAAAATCCAGGTAAAATCACAACCAACTGCACAGAGGCAGTATCCAGTTAAGCAAGAAGCTATAAAACTGGTCAGGGAGATCTTAGAACAACTTGAATACCAAGGAGTGATTGAAACATGCACCTCGTCAATGAACAATTCTTTGTTTCCTGTCTCCAAACCAGACAATACATATCATCTAGTTCTGGACTACAGACATTTAAACTCTTGTTGCAAAACCTTTGCAGTACAAAACGCACACAGTGCAGCACTGATGAATAACATTGTGCGAAAAAAATATAAAACCACATTAGATATTTCTAACGTTTTTTTCTGTCAAAACATTGCACCTGAAAGCAGGACTGCTTTCTCAATTATGGGGACACAAGGTCACTTCTGTCATCATCCCCAGGGATTCAAGAATAGTCCAGGTTTATTTTTAGCAGGAGTAACGGAGTTACTACAAACGTATGATGATGATGATGCATTATCTTATGTCGATGACATCTATCTAACAGATGATGATTTGGACAGGTACTTGAACAGGGTGAACACCATAATACTTGGCTTCGCCTCTGAAGGGTATAAATTCAACTTGAAGAAATCAAGAATTTCCCACCTCAACGTCCTTTTCCTAGGATACGAGTTATCAAGTGAAGGCAAAAGCCTGGCAGCCAACTTTGTAAAAAAATGTGCGCTGCTCCAACCTCCAAAAAATGCTGAAAAACTTACAGTCAATTCTAGGTTTCCTGCATTTCGGAAGAACATACATTCTAAATTACGCATAAAGGGTTAAAACTCTCTACGAATTAATCAAACCTGATTTTAAAACAACAAATTGGACTGAAAAACACACAGAAATTTTGCGTTCAGTGCAAACAGACATGTTAGCAATATCACATTTACAGACGCGTCAATGTACGGAACCTGGTAATCAGAATAATCCCAGGAAGATGCAGATTTACGTACTTAACCTTTAATGAAGGTGAAAAAGTACCAATTGCTTACAAATCACACTTGTACACACAAGCTGAAATGAAATTCACTTCAATAGAAAAACATCTGACAGCGGTTCAAACTGCAGTAGCAAAAGAGAGGGCTCTCGCACAGGTTTAACGCATAATGGTCGTTACTGCCTTAGAAGCAGTGACAAAAGCTAGCATTCCTAATACAAAGGCTTTACATCCAAGATGGATACAATGGGCTAACTCTCTTGCTGCATCGGACGTTAAATATGTTATTGACCCCTACTTGAGAACTCAAGAATTTCTACAATATGAACAAGAATGTCCTCTACCAGCTGAGATTCTGCCTCTGGAACAGTATGAATGTATAATATATACAGACGGATCAACACAACCCGCAATTGGGGGTAAACAAGCTTATAGTGCTGCGTGCGCGATTGCTAAAGGTCGCTGGCGGGATGGTAAATTCTGACCTATGGTCACAAAAACTCAATCTCTCGGAGAGTGTACAGCTCAGCGAGCTGAACTAAAGGCTTTCAAAATGGCGCTTGAAAATACTGAATGTGAATTCCTCACACTCATGGTGTGCGATTCGTATTACTGAGTCCAGTCTTACAATGAATACTTGCAGAACTGGGCTCAAAATGGTTTCAAAGATGCAAAAGGTGGCACGATCAAGCATAAGTTGCTTTGGGAACAAGTAGTTCAATTACAGAAAGAACTACAAAAGACTTACGTGATCCATACATTGAGTCATCAGCATGATGGCGTTCACGTTGCAGGGAATTCATTGGCTGATGAAGCCGCAAAGGCAGCTGTGCAAACGGCTTCCGTAGCTGCAACCACTCGTTCAAAAACAAAAATAGACAGCAAAATAATGCAGGCTGTCGCTGCTTCCAAAAAAGACAGCCGTAAAAGGTTACCAAAAGGCTTTCCACTCAAGTACTCATATATAACTGATGTAAATAATGTTCCTTTTGCTCAAATCCCTGGAGTGGGGAATAGAGTAATTCCAAATGTGGAACACAGATTAGGACTAATCTTAGCAGCACATGAAGGGCTCACCTCTGCTCATGCAGGTGTTTCCGCTACAGTGTCATTAAAACAAAGATACTGGTGGCCACGTATGAGGAAACAGACCAGAAAATATGTTTTGGAATGAGACATCTGCCAGAAAAGGAAAGTCTCAACAGTGAAACGCCCGGAGCAGATGCCCCTTTTCTTTTCAGATAAACCATTATCATGTGTTTACCTGGGCCACTGTGGTCCTGTTAGGAATTTGCCTTGGCCCTTCACAGTCCTCTTTCTCTTGCCATGTATAACGAAGCCCATGTGACGCTAGGTGGTCTTAAAAGGCTGATTTCCCCTGTCTCTGGTGCTCGTTATCTAGCATTGTGGTTCCTGTTCCTAGCTGAGAGTTGTAGTACGTTTGGGGAATACTGATTTAAATCACGGGCTCGTGATATTCCCTGTATTGTGTTTTTGACTCTAATTTCCCTTTGGATTTCCCTGGTCCTGTCCTTGTGTGTTGGGTCTTTGGTAGCCTGTGTTTGTTCGTTTTGTCTTGTTCTGTTTTGTTTACATGTTTTATGTGCAGTTCCAAATCCTTGGGCAGTATTGAGTCATTTTATCCCGGCTGGGATTAAGGAGTGGCTGGGGCTCCGGCGCTTCTGTCTTTGGGATCGGTGGTCCGGCGGGATCACCCGGTGATATTTGGTGTGTTCGAGTGCTCTGACGCTGCCCCGCACTTCCGCATCTTTTGCAGGCTCTCCGCATCGTTGTGCGGAGGCGGAGTGCCGGTTTGGGCGCTTTCGCGTTTGAAACGACGCGCAACGAAGATTGAGTTGCTCTGAGCTTCAGCCCCTGTGTTTGTTTGTTTTGGACCCTCGTTTGGCTATAAGAAAGGAAGACTCTCGTTGACTTGGCTATTGGAGGTTTTTTTAGTCGTTTTCACGACTTTTTCCTCCTCTTCCCCCCTTGGCCTCCGTTGGTTTCAGTTTCCTGAAGCAATCCCCAGCTGCTTCGCCCTATCTTCCCCTGGTCCCCCCCCCCCCCTATCTGCCTGCTGGACTCAGCATATACTCCTGGACGGAGCACTCCACCCGGCGATCATTACAGCTTCTGTGGGTAAGGAGGAGTGTTACGGGGAGGTGTGTGTGGGGGCATGAGAAGAGAAAGAGGGCTTGTGTATTTGGGATATTGACATTGTGTTGTTTTTCTTGTGTGGCAGACGGCGATTTGGCCAGTCCCCTGTAATACAGCACGTGGAGTTACATGGTCCATGGTCCTGGCAGAAGGACTCTTTCCCTTGGAGAAGAAGACCTGGGATCCCTTGTTTGTCCTTCCCTTTTTCCCGCCCCCTGTCCCTAACCAGTTCGTTGGTTCATGGTATTATTTACGGTGTGAGCCACGGAGTGGTGGGTTCAGGGGAACGGGGTTGTCTTCGCTCCTGCAGTGTATGGGCATAGGTGGGCAGGAGCCAACAGAATAACGAGCCCACGTAATAATTGCACTGCCTGAGCGACGATGGATGAGGATGTGGGTGCTACGGCGGGTACATCTCCCACTTTACAGGATGTCATGGGCGCTTTGACTGCACTTCAAAGCCAGATCCATGATTTACGACAGGAAAATGTGGCCATGAAGCAGGAGGTTGGGGCACTACTTAGTAGAGAAAGGGTGCAGCTTAGGACACCTCAGTCCCCGGTAATACAACCAGCCACATTTCAATACACAGGTGGGCCAGGGCAGGGAGCTAGTGGGGGGGTACCGGTATCAGTTACTGTAAACACTCCTGTACCTGTACCATTGGCGCCACCAGAGAGGTTTGCAGGGGATAGCGCCAAATTTGGCACTTTTATGAACCAATGCCAACTGCACTTCATGTGCAAACCAACTGCTTTTCCCAATGATTCGGCCAAAGTGGCGTTTACAATATCATACCTGGCTGGCACAGCGGCACAGTGGGCTATACCCCTAGTGGATAGGGATGATCCGGTGTTGACTAACTATCCGGCATTTAAAGAACTGATGCGCGGTCTGTTTGCGAAACATGCCTTTATGCAGGCAAGTGACGCAGAGCTTCTGAAACTAAGACAAGGACGCCAGGACCTATTGACATATATTTCCACCTTTAATCGGTTGGTGTCGGAGACACATTGGCCCGAGGATAAGAGAACATCTTTGTTCTATCAGGGATTATCTGAAGATCTTAAGGACATAGTCTCACAGGTAGTAGACCCCCCACTTGATTGCGCAGCTTTTATCGATCTAGTGGTTAAGTTGAACCATCGCTTGGCGGAGAGACGGGGGGAGAAGAGTCGTTACCAGGTGTCTCGGGGAGGGTTTGTGAAGTCTGATCATAAGCCCCTGGGAGCTGGTGAGACAAAGGGTCTCTCTGAACCAATGGAGATAGGCGGAGTAAGGGGGCCTTTGTCCGATGAAGAAAAGAAACGAAGGCGAGAGATGGGTCTGTGTCTGTATTGTGGCCAGGGTGGGCACTTTGCGAGGGAATGTCCCGTGAAACCCTCTGGATCCTCCTATGGGAAGAAGGTGGCCTGTTTGTACCATGAACGGAAGGAGCGACAGTACAAGGTGCTTGGGGTAGTAGACAGGGCTCCTAGACATTTCATCATTAATGCGAATTTGGTACTTGGAGGAGAGAGTAGAGTGCCAGTGTCGGTATTGTTGGATTCGGGGGCTACGGGGAATTTCCTCGATATCACGTTGGCTGACAAATTGAAGGTTCCTTGTTGCGTAAAAGATCAACCCGAACCCGTGCGGGCGATTGATGGCACAGAATTAACATCGGGTTCAATTACTAAGAGGACGATGCCTCTGTGTCTGGTATGTGAGAACGGACACTCCGAGATGGTGTGTTTTGACCTCATTGATGCTCCCTCATTTGGGATGGTTTTAGGTGTGCCGTGGTTGCAAGAGCACAACCCCCGGATAGATTGGGCACAAAGGCTGGTGTCTCTTGATTCCTTGTATTGTGTAAAACATTGCTACAGAGATGCAGGTGAAAAGGAGTTGTCATTATCTTGTGCTACTACTGACATGGATGCAATACCTTTGCAATACCAGGAGTATAGGGAGGTGTTCGATGTAGAAAAGGCGCAGGGTTTACCTCCACATAGGTCATTCGATTGTAAGATCGATCTTATTCCTGGGGCGCCTCTTCCTTGTAGTAGAGTGTATGCTCTCTCCGAACCGGAGGAGCTGCACCTGAAGGTGTATCTCGACGAGATGTTGCGTCTGGGATTTATCCGTCCATCATGTTCGCCTGTTTCTTCGGCTATCTTTTTTATTCCGAAGAAGGAAGGTACTCTGCGGGCATGTGTGGACTATCGCACGTTAAACAAAGCCACCATCAAGAACAAGTACCCTCTTCCACTCATCCCCGTGTTGTTAGATCAGCTTCGCAGCGCAAAGGTGTTCACCAAGTTGGACTTGCGGGGCGCCTATCATTTGGTGCCTGTGCGAAGTGGGGATGAGTGGAAGACGGCTTTTAAAACGAAGCATGGACTTTATGAGTACTGTGTAATGCCGTTCGGGCTATGTAATGCACCGGCGGCATTCCAGTACTTCATAAACGAGGTGCTTCGGGCGTTCTTGGATCGGAGTGTGATAGTGTACCTGGATGATATCTTGATTTTCTCTGAGACAGGGGTTGACCACCAGCAGCACGTGATCCAGGTCCTACGCAAGTTGCGGGAGCATAACCTATATGCGAAATTGGCGAAATGCCAATTTAGCACTACGCAGGTAGAGTTCCTTGGGTTTGTGGTGTCTGCCGGAGGGGTTCGGATGGATCCAAGAAAGATCGAGGCCATACTCACCTGGCCAGTTCCAACGTCTGTAAAACATATACAGGTGTTGTTGGGATTCACCAATTTTTATAGGCGTTTTATCTCTCATTTTTCGGACATCGTGGCTCCCCTGACTCGGCTGTTGCGAAAGGGTGTACCCTTTGAGTGGTCCACAGAGGCGCAGGGGGCTTTCCAGCGGCTGTTGGGGGCGTTTACATCAGCACCTGTGTTGATCCATCCTGACCCGGCTCTGCCATTCTTTGTGGAGACGGACGCATCGTTGTGTGCAGTTGGTGGAGTACTGTCCCAGAGAGAGGTAGAGACTGGGTGTATGCATCCTATTGCTTTTTTCTCCAAGACCCTGCTGCCTGCGGAGCGTAACTACACTGTGGCAGAAAGGGAGCTGTTGGCGGTTAAGTTGTCCTTTGAGGAATGGAGGCATTATCTGTGGGGGGCGAGGCACACCGTTACCATTTATACGGACCATAAAAATCTGGAGTTTTTCCGTTCGGCGCGAGCCTTGACACCATGCCAAATGCGGTGGGTTCTCTTTTTTAATGAGTTCGATTTCATTATTACATATCGGCCAGCAGCACAGCAGGTCAAGTCTGATGCCTTATCTCGTATCCATGTAGACTCCAGTGAACAGGGTAAGGAGAAGGAGAGCAGGCCTATGATATCTGAAGACAGGATTGTCGGGGTGGTGGATGGGGAGGCGTTCACTGCGTCGGTAAAGAACCAGTTGCGCAGGATGGATCTTACGCCTTGGGTGTCTTTGCCCCAGGCATCGTTCCGGGATGACTTATTGTATTATGAGGATCGGTTGTTTGTACCCCCTCCATTGAGAGATCAGGTCATGGAATGGTGCCATTCATCTGCCCTGGTGGCACATCCTGGGATCCCAAAGACGAAGGAGATGTGTGCTAGGTGGTTTTGGTGGGAATCGTTGGCTAAGGATGTTCAGGGGTATGTCACGGCTTGTCCGGTATGTGCTATCAGTAAGCCCTCACATAGTAAACCATCGGGTCTGCTGAAACCTCTGGAAGTCCCTCCTTCACCTTGGCACACCATCAGCATGGATTTTGTGACTGAGCTTCCTTCTGTTTCTGGGTTCACTGCTATTTTGGTGGTGGTAGACTTGTTTACCAAGATGGCCCATTTTATTCCTCTTCCGAAGATTCCTACCGCCAGAGAGATGGCTTTGGTTTTTATGTCTTCAATAGTGCGAATACATGGGTTGCCTTCTGCAGTGGTAACAGATAGGGGGGCTCAGTTCGTTTCCCATTTTTGGAGAGAACTGTGTTCAGTGTTGCGGGTGGACGTCAGACTGTCAACTGCGTATCATCCACAGTCTGACGGCCAGACCGAGCGCACAAACCAGACTATGGAACAATATCTTAGGTGTCTGACGTCATCACTGGCATGTGATTGGGTTATGGCTCTTCCCATCGCCGAGTTTGCGTATAACAACAGTCAGCACTCGGCCTTGGGTATGACACCCTTCTTCTGTTCATTAGGTTACCATCCCAGGGCATTGGCTATTCAGCCCACTGGGCATGTGCCAGCCATAGATGATGTGTGTGGTCGTTTGGGCAAGATATGGGATATTGCCCGGGAGCAGTTGTAGGCAGCTAAGGCTGCTATGAAGTTGCATGCGGACAAACATCGTGTCCCTGCGCCTGCTTATCAAGTTGGGGACCAGGTATGGTTGGCTACGAAAAATCTGAGGTTTGGGGGCTCTCGCAAATTACAACCTCGATATGCGGGACCGTTCCCAATAGTACAGATCATAAATCCTGTGGCCATGAAGTTAGAACTGCCCAGTGACTATCGGGTTCATCCCGTATTTCATACGTCTCTACTAAAGCCTTATGTACCTTCCTCACAGGTCCTGCCGCCTCCTCCCCCTATTCTTGTGGATGGACAGAAGGAGTATGAGGTCCGGGCTATCCTGGATTCAGAAAGACGCAAGGGACGTCTGTTCTATCTGATAGATTGGAAAGGGTATGCCCCCGAGGACCGGACTTGGGAGCCGGCTGGGGGAGTACACTCCCCTCGTCTTGTTCGTATGTTCCATCGTCAACATCCATCTAAACCCTGCCCTGTGGGGAGGATCGTTGGGAGGGGGTACTGTTAGGAATTTGCCTTGGCCCTTCACAGTCCTCTTTCTCTTGCCATGTATAACGAAGCCCATGTGACGCTAGGTGGGGTTAAAAGGCTGATTTCCCTTGTCTCTGGTGCTCGTTATCTAGCATTGTGGTTCCTGTTCCTAGCTGAGAGTTGTAGTACGTTTGGGGAATACTGATTTAAATCACGGGCTCGTGATATTCCCTGTATTGTGTTTTTGACTCTAATTTCCCTTTGGATTTCCCTGGTCCTGTCCTTGTGTGTTGGGTCTTTGGTAGCCTGTGTTTGTTCGTTTTGTCTTGTTCTGTTTTGTTTACATGTTTTATGTGCAGTTCCAAATCCTTGGGCAGTATTGAGTCATTTTATCCCGGCTGGGATTAAGGAGTGGCTGGGGCTCCGGCGCTTCTGTCTTTGGGATCGGTGGTCCGGCGGGATCACCCGGTGATATTTGGTGTGTTCGAGTGCTCTGACGCTGCCCCGCACTTCCGCATCTTTTGCAGGCTCTCCGCATCGTTGTGCGGAGGCGGAGTGCCGGTTTGGGCGCTTTCGCGTTTGAAACGACGCGCAACGAAGATTGAGTTGCTCTGAGCTTCAGCCCCTGTGTTTGTTTGTTTTGGACCCTCGTTTGGCTATAAGAAAGGAAGACTCTCGTTGACTTGGCTATTGGAGGTTTTTTTAGTCGTTTTCACGACTTTTTCCTCCTCTTCCCCCCCTTGGCCTCCGTTGGTTTCAGTTTCCTGAAGCAATCCCCAGCTGCTTCGCCCTATCTTCCCCTGGTTCCCCCCCCCCCCTATCTGCCTGCTGGACTCAGCATATACTCCTGGACGGAGCACTCCACCCGGCGATCATTACAGCTTCTGTGGGTAAGGAGGAGTGTTACGGGGAGGTGTGTGTGGGGGCATGAGAAGAGAAAGAGGGCTTGTGTATTTGGGATATTGACATTGTGTTGTTTTTCTTGTGTGGCAGACGGCGATTTGGCCAGTCCCCTGTAATACAGCACGTGGAGTTACATGGTCCATGGTCCTGGCAGAAGGACTCTTTCCCTTGGAGAAGAAGACCTGGGATCCCTTGTTTGTCCTTCCCTTTTTCCCGCCCCCTGTCCCTAACCAGTTCGTTGGTTCATGGTATTATTTACGGTGTGAGCCACGGAGTGGTGGGTTCAGGGGAACGGGGTTGTCTTCGCTCCTGCAGTGTATGGGCATAGGTGGGCAGGAGCCAACAGGTCCCTTACAAAGGGATGATAACTACAAATATATCATGGTCGCAGTGGATTGATGCTCAAGATTCATTTGGATGTGGCCTCAGCGCTCGGCTGACGCCCGAACTGTTATAAAAGATTTGTGAGTCTTTATCGGCACATACGCAATAGGCATGCTACATTCTGACCAGGGTCCTGCGTTTAGCTCCAAAGCTTACAAAGGGGCCATGGCCAATCTGGGCGTTGCATTGCGGTATTCAAGTCCATTCCATCCTGAGGGAAATTAGGTTGTAGTCTTAACAATCTGCCAAAAAATTCTCTGGGTGGAATCACTCCATATGAAATCCTTTTTGGTACTAGAATGCTTGTCCAGGACCTCGATCATCACACTTCAGTGGTGGAACAAAAACCCCTTGATATGAAAGACAGTTTGGCTGTTTTGCAGGACTTAAACGAGAAAAGAAGAAGTCAAAGCAACACAATACAGAAGCCAACGACCACTGAAGGAGAACCACCCGTCCCACCAAGGCCTGTCTGGATTCCAAAGATTGGGGATCTAGTCAGAGAAAAGATCGCGGATAAGAAGGAATTTGGGCCTTCTTATAGAAAACCAGTACCTGTACTAGCAATCCACGGATCAAGAAGAGTGTTACTGCCGCCCCTTGCTGGAAGAAAAGAGAACAGGTTCATATCCATCGACCTGGTCAAACCACATCATGTGGCCGATAAGAAGTAGTATGCCCAGTTGACTACAAAGATGTAGCAGAAGACCAAATCTTGCCACTATCTAAGAGGTTCAGACTGAGAGACTAATAAGATTTGAAGACTCTGCAGCACAGAACAAAGGACTAAGCAATAAAGCTATGGAACTTGTGCCTCTTGAAACCCAAATTACAGTTCGTTAAGACACTCCCATCTACAATGATGTAGCTTCGGACTCCACTAATATGACAAAGGATCCGGTAGCCCCAGTGATTTCAAATAATCCTGATGCAATTCCAACAACCGGTCCTCGGAAGCTTGTTTCCGGTCCAGGGAAGACATGGCTTGGCAGTTCGGGCTGGACTGTTCCCATGAGGCTCAGGGTCAGACTGATTTGTATATAGCCATGTCTGAACTGGGGTGGCAGAGTGGGCTAAAGAACGGTGATGGATTAAACCCAGATCTTTTGACTGGGTGTGAGTGTTTGATTGATTCAGATGCTCCGTCCATCACCACCCCCTTTTGTACCACAATTCCAACAATTGACAGAACTGCCTCTGGCTATTTCATCAACTTTGATTCGTTTTCTGAGGATCCCAGTGAGCCTGAAACAATGCCAGCAAATAAAACTTTTAAAGATCAAGTAACAGTACTCTTTCAGCAACTTGAAGAAACTTTTCTGGTTTCACCATGGGTTGATCTTTGGATTGTGCTTGGGGTACTTTTTCTCCTACTTTGGCTAATCATGGTATTCACTTTGGGGATGCTGATGAATGGAAAATATAGTAAAATGGACAAAGCAAGTAAGAACATCAACTTGCTCCTGAAGCCACAAAAATCATCTCATCGTGAACAAAGAGACTTGACATCAGTAAACATCCCAGCCGTTCCTATACCTGGTGGTATAGCATGGTTATACCATTATGATTATGACATTGTGGGTCTGGCAGAGCTGCTGAAGAGTCCACATCAATTTAAGGTTTCCTTGAGTGACTTTGTTTCACCCAGCACGTTTTGTGATGATTGCGACTTTGAGACTGTAATATGATATCAGATTTAGAGATGTCGGCAAAATTTATAAAACATGAATGCTTAGAAGGTTCATCAGATTATGCACAAATGTATTGTTATAATCACTATGGTCTTCATTACTTGCACAAATCTGCAAACCCTAGAAATGTTTATACTTTCAATCAATGGGAACATTGTCCAATGCCACCAAAAGGTAGCTCAAAAACATTCTATGAGAAATTTCCATACTTCTCAGGTTTTAATACCACAAATCCGGAAACAATTTACTTTAGAAATGTTAATAAGACAGGAATGAAAAGTATGTTGACCAATACAAAGCAAATTTATTCAGCAGCCTTTTATGCTCAGCTGTCCTCGTTAGGTTTTGAGTTCTGGAGTGACAACATAGAAACAAAAACTGTCTGGGGCTCAAAAGACTGGCAAGTGCAGGTAATGAAGGCTTTATTTTGAGCCTGCATTATCCCTGAACAAATAATGTTTTTGAATTACACTGTTCAACAGACATCCTGCCTTGGCCTAGCCAAGATAAAAGACTTAAACAAACCGTCTATACTCAAACCTACGTCTGATAGCAAAAACACTTCAGAAGGAGGGGTCGACGTAAACATTATTTTACTGAAAAACAGAATGGATCCTGATTGGAAAAAATGGTTAATCTGGCCCACAGACACGAATAGCTGTCAAGATTGATTCCAGAACAAGACACAAGGGTTTACAGTAACTAGGCCAGATCCAAGATATGTCCAGAGACAACATCCAGGGATAGTAACAACATACAGTGTAGGAAAACTATGCCTTGAGTGGCTACAAAAATATACACTCACAGAGGTTAAACAACACCTATCTTTACTTAAAGATGGCGTTGATTTAAGTGACTTCTTACTAGGTCCAGCAAAACAACATCATAAACGTTTCATATACGCAGGTATATATGCCATTTATAATGAAGCTTGGAAGGAGACACAGGCAGAGACTGCAGAAAGAAAGGAGAAATTGATCGTATTAATTTAGAGAAAGCACTCTCTGTAGTTGACAATGGGTTAACAACCTTGTCATCCAGAATTTATTCTTTGGACAGCATAGTATCCTCTGCCATTGACATAACCTTACAGATAAACAAATCACTTCGGCACAGAAAGGAGCAGACTATACAGTGCTGAGCATTGAAAAACTGGAAAGATTACCATTAACTGTTTCAGAAAAGCCTGCAACAGAATGGATAATATACGGGATAATCACTCTGCCTGTCACAATGTTCAACTTTCAATACTGTTTGAAACATATACCAGTTGCAGTGTATGAAAGGTGGGGTAAGGAATACATAAAGGTAACCTGGGAATTACTATACACACACAGATGTTGGAGTGGGGGAAAAGAGGTATTTCTTAGTGGTACACAATGCAAACGTGCACTAAGTGGTACACTCTTATGCCAGGGTATTAATTTACACGGGGCCTGTGAAGGTTTTTCAAACAACTTATCCTGCCACCTGCAAGGTTCTCCAGCAGCAGTGATAGATCCAATTTTTAGGCAGCTTTCTAACTGAGCTATATAATGATGAATGATCACAGCTCTTGTGGAATGATGCCAGGAATAGCCTATCTCCTAACTGTGTCAGCCAGGGTCACTTGTTGTATGCAAGTATTGTTTCCTAAAGCTAAGATAGACGGGGAGTGCCCACTATGACCTTCACTGAACATCTCTTCTATTCGAATTGATACTTTAAGCAGAATAAAAGCCATTCTTTTACAAAAAACGATGCCACTGACCTCGTCCAAAGAGACGTATGAACTGCATGTTGAAAGGTTGCAAGGTCCTCTGCAGAGATGCATGCCCTTTTATCCACAAACTGTCCAATACATTTCGTAGAAATGTTAGGTCGTATCTTAAACATGTCTGATACCAGTGGTATTGTACATGTATTTAAGACAGTTTTTTCGGGACTGTTAGCACCTTTTGAAGCAGTCCTCTGCATTTTTCCAAACTTTGTGCACTCTGTGTTCGGCGGCCTGCCTCTCATTTTGGGACTCGTAGCAGGAATACTATTCTTGTTCCTTCTGCTCCGATATGGCAACTCTGGTCAGCAACGACACCCAGATTACCATCGAGAACACTCTCCTGGCAATGAAGTGTGGTGAGCGCATGATACAGATCCTGGGCCCGGCTCGTCTAAGAGACCTGAATACCACGTGGTTCCTATCATTCTGACCAAGCTAGCAAGATTGCATCTTACCTGTTCTACGATGCCTGCTATGTGGAGAAGAATGCGTGTTGGATGTCTGTCTAACACTTCCATCAGCACTGCCAACGGATGTTGATACCCTGCTTGGTTCGGTAACGGCGCATGCATCTAGTTGTCCCCAGTGGCTACCAATCCTGATGACAGCATTCATTGAGATCTCACAGACGCAATCTTCTGACAGTGAGATACGTGGATCAAAAGGCACACAGGTACCACCTTCATCTCCATCTCTGACGGCGATGCTTCACATTTTTGTGCTATTGGTTTACTTAAGGAAGTGGTCCAACTTTCACCTACTGTGGTAGATGATTTCTTTGCCAGCTTAGAAGATGTAATGTTTTCTCCAAACAACAAAAATGATTTTTGAAGTTAGCACATAGCGTTCCATGGGACTCTGTATTCGACCTTCACTTTTCAAAACAAAACTTCCAACTTTAAGAACTCTATTTTTTCTACGATTTGACTTTTTCAAAATTGAACTTCTGTGGCACAAAGGAATCTGCTTAAAGTAGAACTATTCTTAGAGAACAAGAAATCTTTGAAACACTTCCAAGAGACAATATTTAACCTTGTCCACAACCTAAACAGTATATTCTGTCATGGAATGGTCTTGATTTTTTTCTTCTGTATTTAAGAGCCATTTCATAAATATTATTTTGTGACTCATTCTGACAAGCATTGTTTTATAAGTTTCACAGTACAAGCTTTGAATGATGATATTGCTTTTTAAATGCGTACCGCAAAATGCTCTTCTTTCGTGTACAACATTTCAAATGCATTCTATGTATTTTGGGAGGGATTTTATACACATCTTGCTTTAGATTTGTTTAAAGATGCTTAAAGAATTTAGTAATATTGAACATAATAAAGTGGAGTGGGTGTTGTGAAGCATTTTAGAATCAAGCATAAATTTACCGATTCATGTCCTTATATAGCTATAATTCACATTGCCCTTATATAGGCATAGAAATCATACCCATATTTAGACATAACTCATCCAGTTCAAATACAGGTATGGCTACTTCCACTAGTTCCAAAAAGCCACAACGATTTCTTGGAAAACTGAGCAGTCAGGGACATCCCCTTACTTGAATAATGATTTGTCCTAGAAATCATGGTGTTTTTAAAGAACTACCATTCCCTTGGGGTTCTTTGGTGACATTATTATGTCCGACTTTACGTTAAACTAGACACCTTCAACGTATAAATATGCCTACACTTGCCCTAGCAAACACACGGTGGTTCGGAGCAGCTCGACTATCTACTTGCCTGACGCAGCTCGCTAAAGCAAGTGCCGAAGGAAGCCGACCCTCCAGCTGACACACTGACAGAGCAGCTGTACTTTCTCTCGCTGAGAGACAAGCTTCACTGTTTCCAAGCTCACCTGGGGGGTTTTGGAAAATCGAGTCCCGAGACAGAGATACCAGACCTCCTTCGTTCTAAAACCAAGTTATGAAGCTGAATAGACCCTAAGAGAAATCTTGGTTAGATTCTTGGCAAAGGCAAACTAAACCTATGCTACACCTCACTTACTTCTTCCCTCGTACTAGACTTAGGTTAGGTACATTGGGGTAGGCGTATTTTAGAAGCACCTGTTGAGTACTTTTTAGCTTTGTTATTTATGTATGTATTTATCTATGGTCTAGAAACCATACAATGCTTTTACAGAATTATTTTATAATACTCTTCTTACTGTACGCATTACACTTTGCAACCAGTATTACGATTGTAGCAGTTCACTTTACTTGCTTGAGAAAGAAGACTGTTCAATAAATTCTTTCATTGAAAATGCCTGTCTCTCGATTTCTCTGCACCTCTGATGAAATGAAGCATGCACAATTGACTGAGTGAAATATCTATCAATTGATTCCATGCCTCTGAAGATCAGTTTTATTCTTGGGGAAACAAAGTTGTCATGTTTATGCGGTTGTAAGAAACAAATCCCATCTTGTTTATTCAAGAAGGTTTCTAGTGACCTCTGAGCTAGCTAGCACTCACAATTAAGTCTAATATATTCAATAGAGACCTAATCGACCTAAGTCCTACGTCAAATCTATAGGATATATTATTCCAATGTGCAGAGCTTATTGGGAATATAGGAACTACACTACAAAACCCTCTCTCTTACATAATGCAATTATCCATTTCATACGCAGCAGAGACTATCTAGCACAAAATGAAAAAAGTGATTTTCCATTTCTTTTATCTGTGGACAAAAGGGAGGGTACACTGGTGATGAGCCAATTTTTTTCCCATCTGGAAGAAAGCGATCTTAAAGGTAGTCTGATACTTCCAAACTACACATACAGGCATTTGTCCACAAGGGGACAGATTCTATCCATGTACATTTCAAAATTAGGAGAACCTTTGTGACTCAAGAACTGCCCTGTAGGACTCCCCTCTTCATGCTTAGCCCAGATTTGAAGTGTAACATTTTCCCAGTATACTTTTTAAGATTCTGTTTTGCACCCTTATTGACTGCAGGAGTATTCCATAACTCTCTGAATTTCAGCCAACTTCAAATTGGTGGTAATTTGAAAATTCCTCAAAAAATGCAAATTTTTGTATTTTTCTAAGTGCCCTGGGCGCACACACATGCCCTTAGGGCATGTATGTGCACAACATGTGCACACTTACCCTTTTTGGGGGGTTGCATCAGGGTGGCCTTTTGGCCCACTATCACCCTTGTAATTGTATTTGCAATTCGTGATTACCAATTTGGTAATTGCAAATTGTGAATATCTTCTCCTTCATTCCCATTCATTCCTATTGGCCTCTAGAATGGGAAGGCATTCCTTAACAGCAAATCACAATTTGCGATTCACTATTAAGGAATATGTAGAAATCACAATTTTTTGTAGAATTCGCCATTATGGCCTTGCAGAATTCAATGTTGATACATCTGGCCCTCAATCCCTTAAGAATCCTTATAAGGAGTTAATTCCAGGGTTGTCCACAACCGCAACCATTATATCAATGGCTTTAGAAGAGACCCTATATTGATGCAATTAAGTGCTAAATCTGGTCTCAGGGAAACAAAGGAAGTACTCCATGGTAAGTTGAGGAGACCGCTAATGAATTTGGTCTCTTCTAATGTAAGTAAAGTTGCATCAATGTACCCCCAAATTTTTACCCCATAAAGTGCTTCCGCCTCCACCACCACCGTAGCTTTTAGATTTGTTAGCACCGGTGACACCACACCTCCTGTAGTTGCCTTATGTTTTCTTCTAATTAGGAGTGCTCTCTGGTTAAGTGCTGTTTTACTCTTCCCCATGTGGAACCCCTAGTTCAGAGTGTCGGTCAGTCTTATGCCTAAGTAATTAAAGTGTACTACCTGTTGTATCAATGAACATTCAATCAACATTCTGCCTCTAAAGGACCTGGTGTGGATTTATTCCTATATAATTTGTCCTGGATGGATTTTTTTCTAGGCTTCTATTTTTACAGACAGCAGTAAAGTAGTCAAGTGTCACCTGTAGACCCATTGAAGTTCATGAAATAAGTAAGATATCATCCGCAAACATTAAAATTGGGACAGATGTTTCTGCAGTCTTGGGTGCATCATGTTTGATTTCAGATAACCATTTAACTGTAGCAATGATGTAGAGGCTAAATAGTGTTGGGACAAGTATGCATCCCTGTTTGTCTCCTGTTTTAATAGTGACCCTATCTGTTAGATCACCTCCAAAGTTCCACTTCACCAGTGCATATGTATTTGTATGAAGCACTCTAAGGATCCAGAGAAGCGCTCCTGGTGGCCCATAGGTGTCCAACACCCTTCATAGGTTATCACTTGGTACCAGATCAAATGCTGACCTCAAACCAATAAAGGCAACATATATGCAGTCCTTCTTCAGGGTGACATACTTCCGGCACAGCATCTTGAAGCAAAATACCTGGTCGAAGGTACTTACTTTATTCCTTAATCCTGCCTGTGTGCCTTCCAGGATATGACTGTCAAATATCCATGTATGTAGTCTTGCCAAAAACTGTCTAAAAAATATGTTTTGACTATTGTTCAGTAGACTAATAGGTCTATAGATAAAAGCCAAGCCTCTACTCCTCTTTTAAAATATTGGGATCATGTCAGCTCAGTGCCAGGATGGTGGAATATTACTTCCTCTTAAGAAAGCATTACCTAGTGGTTAATGTAGGAAGCTCAGACTTCAGGGTATGAAAAGTATAGGTGACTGGATATGCCAACCAATCTGGGTGCCTTTTCTTTCTTCATTTGTTTTAAGATATGCTCCGTCTCACTTGGGGTGAAACAAGTGGGCTCCCTGGAAGCGTTAAGCTCACCACTCACATGGAAGACTGGGGCTACTTGCTCTGTTGTGCAATTGTTCGCTGTTTTCTTATCCTTCTTCTCTCTTTTGCCCCAGTCACTATAGAGAGCCCCGAGAGCCAAACCACTTATCTGGCTGCGCTACCGCTGGTTATCAATAATAATATAATATTAAAACCACTGTTTGAATGCCTAGGTCCTTTTGGCTTTAATTAAGGTAGTCTTATAATTTTCCTTGTGAGAACTATTTCTGGTTTTCTGCCCTTTTTTAAGGCATTTAGTAGGCAGTTCTTGGCATGCCTACAATCTCTACTAAACCTGCTAAGTGCAATTTTCAGGGCACCCCCCTCTTTCTGACCTAAATAAAAATGTTCCATAGTTGTTCCATAAATTGACAATGCGAAGTGACAAAGTCAAAATTAGCCATATCAGTTGTTCCCAGTATGGAAACATTTTCCACAAATATTTCATAAATTTGCCTCTGGATATCGGAGTTACATGCTATTTCCGCCCATTTTACATATCTTCTATTGTTAACTATCTCAACTAAGCTGAAAAAGGTTGAGGGTGCTAGGTTTTAGTTCATGAATATGGAGGTTTCAAAATTGGCACTCGGAGCTCGGGGGTCACTATCTAGTCTTGTGACAATTTCCATATACATCGAAAATGGCCATAGTACCTGATCCAGCAATATATAATCATTATTGCTGGTTGTAGATCCTCTTCCGAAGGTTGGGCAATCTGATCTCGTGTTACCATTGACTATTGTTAGACCATATTTAGCTATCCTATCTTCCAACTCTGCTGCCACCACAGTTGTTTTTACTGCAGGCAGCTGATCCAGAGCACCTATTCTGGGTAATGCATCAAATGTTTTAATAATCTGTTCTATTTAGGTTTTGATAGGGAGGAGTCTCATATTACAGTCACTGCAATTATTTTTAAAGCACCCTGGTTAGAGTGGGTCAGTATGTCAACAAGGTAGTCCACTGTTGGAGATTGTTTATAGGGGAACTGATCTAACGTACATGTTCAAAATGAATATATGTCTAGCCCCCATATGCAGTAAATATTGTTATTTCTAGTCCTAGCAGAACCATACTATTAGATGGAACTATTCTAACTGTTGGAAGTAGATCTAACCTAAACAAGATTAGAAGGCCACCAGAAACTCTTCCTGACAGGGAAGGTACTGCGTTAATATAAAATGTAATAAAACACTTCTAAATACAAAGTCCACTGTCCAAGTCTCCTGGAAGAGGGTAATGCAATGTTGGTCGATACATCCCTCCTATTCAGACTGAGAAAGCTTTGTTATGACTACAGCTGGGTTACATTCTCAATTGCTCCGCCTCCAACTCTAAGTAGGGTAAAGGCATGATCCTGGCATACTGTTTCAGGTAGAGCACTTTCAACAGTTGTTACTTCACTTTTGATCCTCCCTCTCTTTTCCTATACGCAATAATGAAGGGACGTCAGCCCAAGTGTGGGATTAATATTACTCTTATACTGTATTAAATTACCTTTTAAACCCCTAGAGCATGCATGTAGTCAGACAAACTCGGAGTGATTAGACAATTCTTACTTATTTAGGAATTTATAGCGCGTACAGCTACCTCCTAAGAAGGTGTCCCGGCGCTAAGGCAGTCGACTAACTAAGGGTGAATACAGGATTAGGAACAGTTGAAGAGACAGGTTTTCAGAGCTCACCAGAAGGCTGGTTCTAGTTCAATCAAGCGGAGATGGAGTGGCATGGCTTTCCAAAGTTTAGCCGTCCTTACCGCGAATGCCCTGCTGCCTGTCCTCGCCTTCCGAAAGTGGGGGATGGTGAGGAGCGTCAGGTGGTTGGATCGCAATGCCCGGTTATGTTGGTAGTGTTGGAGTCTGACTGTCAGGTATGCCGGGCCTTGGTCCCTGGTGGCTCTGTACACCAGGGTTAGTGCGTTAAATTTCTATACGCCTGATGACGGGCAGCCAATGCAGGTTTCTCCGGTGGGGAGTGATGGAGTGATTGTAGGGTACTTTGTAGATTAATCTATCTGTGGCATTCTGAATCATCGGCAGTCCACAAATCAGATATCGGGGAGTCCCAAGTAGAGACTGTTAGCATAGCCCAGGTGAGATGTTAACCCCTTCGACGCTGATGACGGAGCGGTTCCGTCATCAGTGTCGGTTGGGCTGTGCTGATGACGGAACCGCTCCGTCATCGGCACAGCCCTCACGCGCTCCCCTGGGTGATCGATGTTTGGCATTGTAGCAGGGGTGGCAGCGGAAGACTTTCCGCTGCCACCCCCTGGCCCCCCCACGCTTCCTGGTGACGTCAGCGCACACAGCACGCGCCCACGTCATCAGGAAGCGCTGGACGCGCTGGAAGCCATTTGTTTCCAGCGCGTCCAGAGGAAGGGTGAGTTTTTGTTGCTCCGGTGGGGTGGGGGGCCCGTTTCTCGGTGCCTTGAGGCATTGGGGGGGAGAAAACAGTGTTTCTTCTCCCCTGATGTCCCAATGCAGGGCATTCCTGGTGCACGATCGCTCACAGCGTCGCGATCGTGCACCAGGAATGCCCCACTAGACACCAGGGATTGTTTTTTGGACCTCATTTTGTGTGCAGGAAACGACCCCTTGGGCAAGGGTCGCTTCCTTAGGGGGCATTTCAATTCACAGACTTTTCTGCCCCCCCCCCCCCTGGGGCAGATCGGCCATTTTTTTGGCGGATCTGCACCCAGGGGGGGGCAGAAAAGCCCACTAGATACCAGGGATCGTTTTTTCATTTATAAAGGAAGCGACCCCTTGGGTAAGGGTCGCTTCCTAGGGGCCCACACATTTTTTTTGTCTTTTCTGCCCCCCCTGGGGCTGATCGGCCGCTTTTTTGTCCGATCTGCACCCGGGGGCGGGGGGGCAGAAAAGCCCACTAGATACCAGGGTTCGGTATTTTATTTATAAAGGAAGCGACCCCTTGGGTAAGGGTCGCTTCCTAGGGGCCCACAATTATTTTTAGACTTTTCGTTTTTTGGGCCTAATCTGGACCCAGAGGGGGTAGAAAAGCCCACTAGACACCAGGGATTGTTCTTTTTTTTATAAAGGAAGCGACCCCTTGGGCAAGGGTCGCTTCCAGGGGGCTAAATAATTTATTTAGTCTTTTCTGCCCCCTCTGGGGGCAGATCGGCCGCTTTTTGGGCCGTATCTGGACCCAGGGGGGGTAGATTAGCCCACTAGACACCAGGGATTTTTTTTTATATAAAGGAAGCGACCCCTTGGGCAAGGGTTGCTTCCAGGGGGAAATATACATATTTTAGACTGTTCTCCCCCCTGGGGGCAGATCGGCTGTTTTTTTTACCGTTTCTGGACCTAGGGGGGTAGAAAAGCCCACTAGACACCAGGGACTGTTTTATTTATAGGAAGCGACCCCTTGGCCAAGGGTCGGTTCCTTGGGCCCATTTGTTTTCAAAAATATGTTCTGCCCCTTCTGGGGGCAGATTAGTGTCTTAATTTGGCCTCTCTGCCCTCTGTAGGGTTTCTTCCAGGGGGCCCACATTTATAAAGATTTATATTCTGCCCCCCATGGGGACAGACACCCCATTTGTGACATACCCTGTGACATAGGCTGTTGTAATGTGTGTTGTTTTTGTTTCTTCTAATGTGTATTGTTTTATTTTCTCTTTAGATTGTTGCAGTGTGCCGTTCTGTTACTGGTGGTTCTGCTGTTCTGCTGTTTGTGTAGTTGCATGTGTTTGGTAAGAGACGTTTTTTGTTCAATTGTAATGTAATGGTGATTTGCAAAGTGTGTAATAATACGAGTATGTTTGGTTTCTCTTTTTTGTGATTGTAAAACATGTTTTGCATTTGTTCTTGATGTGTACTTCAATAGATCTAAGTTTTTTTTTCTTCTTTCTAGTGGGATATCGTTACCTATTTGCTGTGTCTTTGCATAGTAGGTGCTGGTGAGTGTAGCTGTCTCTTGTAAGTGAATTGTTTATTTTTTCAATGTATAGATATTTGTGATAAAGACTTACATTTTTTTACTGCCTTTGCACAGTGTTGGGGTTGTTGAGTTGTTTATGCAGACTCCTTTATTTGTAAGGATAATGGCTAGCCGCCGGATTACTGCTCAGCAAGTTGTTGGAAGGCTTTTTGATTCTTCCTCCGACCATGGTCCAGAGACTGACTCTGATTCTGAGCCAGAGGTGGGAGGTGAAGATTCAGGTAGTGAGTTTTCTCTACACATGGCTTCATCTGATGATGAAGATACTCTGAGTGCTGATGAAGCTACTTTTGGTGTGGATGAAGTGTCTGTGGTTGCGGAGGACATTGCGGTGCCAATAGTGCGGCAAGAGGCATCTGGGCTGCAGCCTGGGGCTGCTAGACTTCCAGTTGGTGTAGTGAGACAAGAGGCAGCAGGGCGGCTGCCTGCGGCTGCAAGACTTGACGTTGAAAGATCTGACCTCTGGGTTGCACCAGGCATGGTGCAGCCGGCATTGCCTGAATTTACTGGTGTTCCAGGGTGTAAGGTGAACACTGAAAACTTTTTGCCAATTGATTTTTTCAAGTTGTTTATGGATGATGTGTTTTTGGCAGAGATTGTAGAGCAGACTAATTTGTATGCAGAACATTTTTTGAGGGTGAACAGTGCCAGCCTTAAGCCCCACGCTAGAGTTACCCGGTGGACTCCCACAAATTTGGAGGAGATGAAAAAGTGTTTGGGTTTAACTTTTTTGATGGGCTTGCTTAGGAAACCATTAAAGGCTTCATATTGGTCTACTAGTCCCTTGATGGCAACAGCTATATTTCTGGCAGTCATGAGTCGTGATAGGTATTTGCTTCTGCTTCGGATGATGCATTTTGTTGACAATAGTTCTGCTTTGGCGCGAGATCACCCTGATTGTGACCGTCTTTTCAAGATTCGGCCTGTCATTGATCATTTCGTTGATCGATTTCTTGAGATCTCTTATCCTGGGAAAGAAATTGCAGTGGATGAGACTTTGCTGTTGTTCAAGGGCCACTTGGTATTTCGGCAATACATTCCTAGTAAGAGGGCATGCTATGGAATTAAGCTTTATATGCTGTGTGACAGTCTGACTGGATATGTCTCTAATTTCAGGGTGTACACCGGTAAGGAATCCAGGATTAACCCCCCTGGTTGTCCGTCGACTTTTGGAGTGACTGAGAAAATTGTGTGGGAACTTGGTCGTGGATTTTTTAACAAAGGCCATCATTTATATGTAGATAACTTCTACACTGGTGTGCGGTTGTTCAGGGAATTGGCCAAAGTGGACACTGTTGCTTGTGGCACAATTCGCTCAAACTGTAAAGGTTTCCCAAAATAACTTGTTTGTCAAAAGCTTGCTCGGGGACAGTGCAGTGCATTGTGTTGTGAGGAGCTTCTAGCTGTGAAGTTTTCAGACAGGAGAGATGTCTACATGTTAACTTCCATACATGATGAAAGCACTGAACCGGTGACTGTTTGGAGTCAGGTTGCATTTTAGACTATAATAGGCACATGGGTGGTGTTGACAGAGTAGATCGGAGGTTGGAACCGTATGCTGGCTATCCATCTTTTCCACTTGGCAACCTTTAATGCTTTTGTTGTGTTCCAGAAATCTTGTCCCCAGTCAAAGATGACTTTTGTAAAGTTTCAGGAGTCTGTAATAGGCAGTCTTGTTTAGTGGAACAGGCAAGTGTTCCTAGAGTTGGAGTGGTGGAGGATGTTGCCAGATTGAAAGATCGACACTTTCCTGATCAAATTCCTCCTACAACCTCAAAAGACTTTCCCAGTCGGAGATGTAGAGCCCGTTGGCGAAGAGGTTTGCGGAAGGAGGTTGGTATGTACTGCCCCGAGTGTCCTTCAAACCCTGGGCTGTGTGTACCTGCTTGTTTTAGAATATACCACAAACAAAATAATTTTTGGGAGCATCCATGAGTGGTAAAGTGAACTGGCTGGTCTCTATTCTTTAAAACTTATTGTTCAGTTTCAAAGTTGGCATTTGTTTAGTGTATTTAGATTTAGTTGTTGTGGTAGTAGATTTGTATCAAGATGCAATTTGTTTTTGTTTTTCATTAGTTTTGAAAAAAAACTAAAGTATGATGTTCGTTTGCGTGTAGTGTCCATTGTCTGACGGTGTGCATGGTTTGGCGCTTGGCTGGCTGTGTCTGTGGACTGGTGCTTGTCTGGCGGTGTCTGTGGACTGGTGCTTGGCTGGCGGTGTGCATGGTCTTGCGCTTGCCTGGTGGTGTGTTCGGATTAGTGCTTGGCTGGTGCTTGGCTGGTGGTGTGCTTGGGCTGGAGCTTGGCTGGCGGTGTGTGTGGAGTGGCGCTTGCCTGGTGGTGTGTGTGGACTGGTGTTTGGCTGGTGGTGTGTGTGGTCTGGTGTTTGGTTGGTGGTGTGCATGGTCTTGCGCTTGCCTGTTGGTGTGTTTGGATTGGTGCTTGGCTGGTGGTGTGCCTGGACTGGTGCTTGGCTGGCTATGTGTGTGGAGTGGTGCTGTCCTGGCGGTGTGTGTGGACTGGTGCTTGCCTGGCGGTGTGCGTGGTCTGGTGTTTGGTTGACGGCGTTGCCTGGTGTTGTGTTTGGATTGATGCTTGGCTGGTGGTGTGCCTGGACTGGTGCTTGGCTGGCGGTATCTGTGGATTGGTGCTTTCCTGGCGGTGTGTGTGTAGACTGGTACTTGGCTGGCGGTCTGCGTGGTCTGGTGCTTGACTGGCGGTGTGCGTGGTCTGGTGCTTGACTGGCGGTGTGCGTGGACTGGTGCTTGGCTGGCGGTGTGTGGGAAGTGACTTAATGCTTGTTACTACACACAGTGCAAGTTGAGCACCACTCCATGTAATCCATGAGTTTGTGTAGTTGCTGTGTCAGGAATGTGGGCATGTGAAAGTGATGACCCCTTGATTGGCGTTGTCTGCTGGTGGAAGTGTAGTAATGTGATGGGTCCGCGGCTGGCAGTGTGAATGTTTTGTATGTGTCACATGTATGAAAGGTGTATGAATGGCCTATAAAGCGGTTGGTGCCTTGTCGTGGCATTACAGCTCACGAGCTGTGAGTTCAGTTTCTTGTCCTTTCTATTATTACCAGTGTATTTCATTTTTTGTGAAATCATTTGCTAATACAATGGTATATACTGAACCATCACTCACCCTCGTGCCAAATCCAACCAGTATGTGTGTGTGTTTGAAAACTTGATGTCTGCGTATTTTTTTTTTTTTAAGCAGGATGCACCTTGTCACTTTTTTTGTAAATGTTGTGATGTGTTGCTTTTGTGCCTGGTGGTGTGAATGGTCTTCTGTGTGTCAGGTATGAAAGCTGTGTGAATTGCCTGTAAAGCGGTTGGTGCCTTGAAGTGGCTTTACAGCTCACCAGCTGCGAGTCATTGGTCAATGTAATTGACAGTGCATTTTATTTTTGTGAAATCTCTTGTTAATAAAATTATATATAGTGAACCATCACTCGCCCTCATGCCAAATCCAACCAGTATGTGTGTGTGTTTGAGGAATAGTTGGCTGTGTAGGGATCTTGTTTTTCTTAGTCTCTGTGCCAAGGTGTACATTCCGCTTACGAATAACCTGTCAATTGTAGATAATGTTGAAAACCCATGGGACTACATGGTGATGTCTTTCTGGTGAAGTCTAACAATTAATTGTATCCACAATATCCTGCAAAACTCACAATGTCCGTCATATTGTCCTTGCAATATTGCGCCCAAATTGACACGCTGCACAAGTAAACAACTAATTTTGTCAAAACTAATTGCTTTAGCTAGGCGGGTCACATGGGTTTTTCACTCCTTCCTCGGTTGCCATCGAGGGAAACCTACTTTCCAAAAATGTGTGGGTATGCTACCCACACATTTTTGGAAAGTAGACATGCGGGGGCTTTCAAGGGGGTATGGCCTGCATGGATCCTCCAACGTTCCTTTAGCAAACTTTAAATGTAGCTTAGAAAAAAAATGTTTTCAAAACATTTTTGTGTTTAAAAGTGTGGCATCACTGGGCTCACACAAATTTCCACCCACCCCGAATTCCCCCAGGTCTCCCGAACAAAATGGTACCTCACTTGCCTGGGTCTGCATAGTGCCTGCGACAGGAAACAGTGCAACACGCAACATGGTCGCACCTAAATTTCACAGTGAAAACTGGCCCTTTTTTGGCAAAGTGCCTATCTTTCGTTTTTGAACCCTAGCTCTGCTGACACCTAGGGAAACCTAGCAAACCTATACATTTTTTAAAACTAGACACCCAGGGGAATTCAGGATGGGGTGACTCAACTGCCTCCTACCAGGTTCTGTTACTTAGAATCCCTTGCAAACCTAATAAATTCACAAAAAAATTGCATGTTCCTCACATTTCTGTGGTGAAAAGTTCTAGAATCTGCATGGTTCAACAAATTTCCACCCACCCCGTGTTCCCCCAGGTCTCCCGCAAAAAATGGTATTTTCAATTATTCCAATATCTAACTGTTTCTATAATGAAACCTTCATGGATTTAGACAAATGACCCCTTTCTAAATTCAGAATTTTGTCTACTTTTCGAAAATGTATAGCTTTCCAGGATCCATTATTGCTTTCAAACTCATTTCTACCATTAACTGGAAGGAGGTTGAATGCTCTAAAAATAGCAAAAATAGACTATGTCCCAGAAAAATGCCAAAACTGTCTGAAAAATGTTGGTTCTCTGACAAAAGACTGTCATTCCCTAAAAGCTGAGAAAATGGAGATTTCAGCCCCACAAACCCTTTTTTGATAACATTTGCATGGAAAAACCCAGAGGCTTTCATTTGCAGCCCGTTTTTCCCAATTTTCTGAAAAAAGCAAAAATGTTACTATATTTTGTTTATTTTCTGGGACCCCTGAAAGGGAATCCACAAACCCTGGGCACCTTCAGAATCCACATGATGTTGGAAGAAAAGGACGCAAATTTGGCGTGGATACCTTATGTGGTCAAAAAGTTACAGGGGCCTAAGCGCGCACTACCCCAAATCGCCAAAAAAAGGCTTAGCACCGGAGGGGAAAAGGCCCCCAAATGGCCAAAAAAAGGCTTAGCACCGGAGGGGAAAAGGCCTAGCAGCGAAGGGGTTAACTACCGTCCTCCCACAGTCCAGTGGGAGGTAGTAGAGGAATTTCCTCAGAGTTTGCAATTTCCCAAGCAGGAGGAGGAGACTTGTGATATTTGGGATTTACTAGAAAGATCGATATCGAATCTGAACCCCAAGTTTCTTACCAAGTCTACTGGCTCAGGAAGGGGGATTCAGTACGTGTGGCAACGAGAGCGCAGTGGGTGGAGAGGCCCGCTGCTTGAAGAAGAGCACCTCGGCTTTATCGGAGTTCAGCTTTAGGCAGTTTTGGGTCATCCAAGCCGAGATGTTACTCAGATAGCTTCTGAAGTTAACAAACGCAGCCTCCGAATGTTCTTTAAAAGAGGACAGAAGCTGGGTGTCATCCACGTAGGAGATCAACTTCACTCGAAAGATTCGACCTGGGCTGCGAGTGGCAAGAGGTAAGCATTGAATAGGAGTGGACTCAATGCGGATCCCTGGGAAACCCCATACTTCAGGGATTCTGGGAAGAGACAAAGGGATGGACGAAGATAAACTTGTTGTGACCAGTTCTCAAGGAAGGACCAGATCCAGGGCAGGGCCGTGCCCTGTATTCCCATGCATTTTAATCTCTCCAGGAGAATTAGATGGGCCACTGTGTCGAAGGCTGCGGATAAGTCCAGCAGCACAAGCATTGCTGCGTTGTCCTGGTCAATAGTCTCACGGACACTCTAAGACACTTCTAAGAGTGTAGTTTTCGTGCTATAGCCAGCTCTAAAGCTGAATTGAGAGTTGTGAAATTCGTTGTTAGATTCCATGAATTCTGAAAGTTGACTCTGGACTATTTGTTTCGAAAATTTTCTCTGGAGCAGGCAGAAGAGAGATAGGCCTGAAGTTTTTATTTTCGGCCGGATTTGCATCAGGTTTTTTGAAGATTGCCAGTTAGGAAAGCCAGTTTCCAAGCTGATGGAAAGATGCCCAAACTCAAAGAGGAGTTCCAGATCTGGTTTGGGATGGGGGCATTAAAACAGGGGGCTAGAAGTTTAAAGAACTGGGCTGGACAGGGATCTCTTAGTGAGGCAGATTTGCATTCCAATTGTTTTTTTAAGGAACCATCAAGAGAGAGAGGAAGGAATTTGGTTAATGACTCAGTATCGTTCCAAGTAGCAGTGTGCTCGGCTGGAGTCAAGTTGGATGGGAAAGTGGTAGGGATAGATTGAATTTTATCCTGGAAAACGTTTGACAATCCAGCACAAAGGGAGAAGGAGGGCAGCACGGTATTGTCAAGGGCTGCTGGCTTGGTAAAGCCTTGAACAATTTTCAATAATGCTTTTGCTGAATTTCCAGCTAATTTAATCATGTGGGTGAAGAAGTCCCGCATAGTGCTTCGCTTGCATTTGTGAAAATTCTTTAGGGCCTTTTTGTAGGAGAGCTTGGCTGTGGGTCATATGATTGTCTCCAGGTGCACTTCAAATTTTTACATAGACTTTTCTCAGCTCGAAGCTCAGTGGAAAATCAAGGGGCTGACGGTCTCTTCCAGGAGGAGGTGACTAGTCTAGGAGGGGCTACTATGTTTAGGGCCTTAACTACCCAGCTATTAAAGCTCACTGTATCATCATCCGGATACCCTGACAGCTTAAGCGTGATCGTTAAAAGTGCAGGTTCAATACTATATCTAGAGACATTGCGCGAGTTTCTTCTCTCTGGGTCTTGCTGCGGTCTAATGCTGCAATGAGTACATTTGAAACTGAAAGGTACTAGAAGATGGTCCGACCACGTTAGTGGCAGGGGGGCCTCTACCATAAGGTTGGGGTCAACAAGAATAGTGAAACCAGCAGGTTTTAGGGAGACGTCAGCTGCTATGTCGCAGAGCTCATCTAGATGCCAGACCCGAGTGCTGTGGGGGGTCTGTATACTAGGATCCCAGCAACTGATAGAGTGGACACAATCTTTACACTGAATGACAGGGCCTGCAGGATCCCTAATTGTTCAATATTTCTGCAGGAGATTTACCAGCCCTTCCTGAGAATAATAGCCACACACATCCGATCTTGTTGCCACCTATTTACACCAACCAACTGGTGTCCAGCCAGAATGGCCAGCATCAGGTCAGGATTTAGGCTTTCCTGGAGCCAAGTTTCGGTGAGAAAAATTAAGTCCCAAGAGTTGTCCTCCGAAGAGAGACAGACGTCATCTGCATGTTTGGATAGGGATCTGCAGTTAACCAGGCAGGCCCTAATAGGGGAAATTTCAACCTGGGTATTCATGATATGAGAGGCAATAAGAGACGAATCGTCCTACTGTTTCATGCAACCTACCTCTAAACCAAAAGGGCAGGAGCTTCAGACTGTTTGCTGGTAGGCCACCAGGCGGTCTTGTTCATGAGAGGATTTACAGACCTTATTGTTCATACTTAGTAGTTGCTCTCTGGACCAAACAATGCGGCCACGGGGAGAGCAACAGGCAGTGTGGCGGGCTGCGGTCTGGACGTGAACGGGCGCAGACGGGCTTGCCTTTGGCGCGCCAGCACCATGGACACACTGCGGCCACGTTTAAATGGTCACCCATGAGGGAGAAGCAAGTGCGGTGCCCAACAGTGCGCTGCTTCTGGTCTCATGGAAACTTCCTGGCAGGATAGTTTCCCCTCTACCGGAGCCTCTCAAGAGCAAGGTGAGTCAGGTAAAATAAACCTGCTCCGACCAAGTACAAAATCAAATTCAATCAGTGAAACAGTGCATCAGAAGTACATGAAAAGTTTTAAAAGCAGTTTAAAAGATTTTTAACATGTGACCGAGTCAAACGGCAGCCCAACGGGATCTGCGCCGTGGCTTCGTTTAAATGGTCACCCATGAAAGAGAAGCTAGAGCGCTGCCCAGCAATGCGCTGCTTCCGGTCTCATGGGGACTTCCTGGCAGGATAGTTTCCCCCCTCCCAGAGCCTCTCAAGAGCAAGGTGAGTCAAGTAAAATGAACACGCCCCGACCAAGCACAAAATCAAATTCAATCAGTGAATCAGTGCATCAGAAGTACAGAAACGTTTTAAAAGCAGTTCGAAATATTTTTAAGATGCGACCGAGTCAATCGGCAGCCTTTCGTGATCTGCGCCGCTACCCCATTTAAATGGTCACCAATGAGAGAGAAGCTAGAGCGCTGCCCAACAATGCGCTGCTTCCAGTCTCACAGTGACTTCCTGGCAGGATAGTTCCCACATTCCCGGAGCCTCTTAAGAGCAACGAGAGTCAGGTAAAATAACCCTACCCCCGACCAAGTACAAAATCAAATTAAATCAGTGAAACAATGCATCAGAAGTAAATGAAACGTTTTAAAAGCAGTTTAAGAGATTTTTAACATGCGACCAAGTCAATCGGCAGCCTATGCGATCTGCGCCGCGGCTCCGTTTAAATGGTCACCCATGAGCGAGAAGCTAGAGCACTGCCCAACAATGCTCTGCTTCCGGTCTCACTGAGACTTCCTGGCAGGATAGTTTCCCCCCCTTCCGGAGCCTCTCAAGAGGAAGGTGAGTCAGGTAAAAAAGACCTGCCTCTGACGAGTACAAAATCAAATTCAATCAGTGAAAAAGTGCATCAGAAGTACATGAAACATTTAAAAAGCAGTTTAAAAGATTTTTACCATGTGACCGAGTCAATCTGCAGCTGATCTGCACCGCGGTCCCGTTTAAATGGTCACCCATGAGCAAGAAGCTAGAGCGCTGTCCAACAATGCGCTGCTTCCGGTCTCACTGTGACTTCCTGACAGGATAGTTTCCCACCTCCCGGAGCAAATCAAGAGCAAGGTGAGTCAGGTAAAATAAACCTGCCCCCCACTGAGTACAAAAGCAAATTCAATCAGTGAAACTGTGCATCAGAAGTACAAGAAACGTTTTAAAAGATTTTTAACATGTGACCCAGTCAATCAGAAGCCTTACGCGATCTGTGACTTGGCCCCATTTAAATGGTTACCCATGAGCAAGAAACTAGAGCGCTGCCCAACAATGAGCTCTTCTGAGTTATGTGGTTGTCAGAGTGAGGCTCACAGTTTATGGCTTACAGATGTTATGCTGTTTGATTGGGGCTATTACATGTAAGTTTTATTTGTGACTTAATAGCAGGCCTGATTCTTGGGAAATTTTAGGGACTTTAATCAAAAAGTAAACATATAGCTTGTTCATGACCTCTGAGGGTTTTTTGTTACTTGGGGGTATAAGGTTAACTTGTGTGCAGTGTCTTGCGCATATACCACTCTACTTTCAATTCCCTTCTGGCACTATTTTTACTAGGAGATTGCTGTGCTCTAGGGTAGTTACCTTTAGGTGGAACATCTGTTTTGGCCCTACATGGACTTGCACTATGATTGTTATGTTGTTTACTGAAAATTATAGCCTGTTACTTTCAGCTAACCTTGATATGGTTGGTAATGTTTGTTACCATATCCAATAGTTTGTCTAATTTCTCATTTAGCACTTTGGCCAGCCTACCCAAATTCATGCTAGCTGACAATCTCTACCCTTAGTAGGTTTATTTGATCAGGAATTTCCACTACATCCTTACTAATAGAAGCCAATAGGGGCTAAGGCCACACCTGCTCTAGCACTGTATTAATTTTGATAGATTCTGGTGCAAGGCACCTGTTCAAAAATTCAATGTTAGCTAGGAGTGAAGAGAGTATACCTTTGTTCTGGTGAGGAAACCTGTGATTAGGTTCTGGGGTGAACTCTTTAGGATTCTCTGAGGGGGGAGTAACAGTACACCTATCTTTTTGTGTAGCTTCCAAGTTACCATTATGGTGTGTTGTGTCAAAGTATGAGCCAATGCCCTTCTGTTTGGACCCCTTTACCCTCTTCCCCAGATGACCTCCAGGTTCCTTTGTGGCAAGTAAACCCTCTACCTCTTCTATCAGGTCATCAATTTTACTCAAGGCGCCGTTCTCTGCATAGTGCCTGTGCACCTTACTAGTACCTTTTGCCCCTGTTAGCCTATTCAATGCCTTCTGTTCCCCCATAATGTTAAATAGCTGCCTACTGGCTAACAAAGATATTGAGTTTGTTTTGAGCAGCTGGACCCTGCTAGATTTCTTCATGGTGCTATTTGCTTTTGCATTATTATTTATGTTAGATGGAATAAAAATCACACATATGGAACTGTGGCATTAACTTCAATGCGACAACTACCATAAAACATTGAGACCCTCATCTACTGCTTCTTAAAAGGAAACTCAGGAGCTCTAAACTAAGATTACCTGGAGATTGATTAGCAAAGTCAGCCTTACTGATACAGATAATATCAAAAGTACTTCAAATTAAACTAGCAGTTGGAAAGTTCTCAGTCACAGGGACACCCTCCTCTCAGAAAGGTAGCTTACAATTTGACTTTGTATTTTAAATGACAGTTAAACACCTTGGTGACCAAACAGAAGGGGTAAACACCTTATGTGGAGTGGAGTAGTGTGGCTCACTGGTTAGAGGCGGCAGGCCTGAGAGCAGAAGTCAGCCTGGGACCAGGGTTCAATTCCCGACGCGGCAGGGTCGTGGACCTTGGTCAGCGGACTCGATAATTCTCGCTTCTGTGCTTATTCTAATCAGGGGTTCCACTCGGCAACTCTGGGCATTAGCTTGCCTAATCTCCACAATGGCCCCACCAATTCCGGGGATGCCTGGCTCCACCTTGGGGACTCCCTGCAAGGGACCATCTCACAGGGAAAGCCAGGACGGGTTCCCCAGAGTTATACAGCGCCGGGACGCCCAGTTGCTGGGGCAGCTGTGCGCTTTACAAGTATACTACATTTACATTTACATTTACATTTGTTAATAATTAACAAATAACAGATCCAGAAGGCTTAACCGGTTCAAAGTTGAAAGAAAACTAGACCAGGAAGTAGGCCCCTGCCCTGACCTGCCTCTTCCTGTCGCTGAGGGATGCAGACGGGCCCGTATAGCCAATGGGTGTTTTGTCTTAAGCTCAGATAAGCTGTGTATCTCCACATATGATGTGGTTTCAATTTCAAAAGAATATATCATCTTGATAGGGGGGCCATGTATATGTTGAACAGTGCAGGGCTAAGAGATGAGCACTCTGGTACACCGAAGTGATGTTTTTTTCAGGTAATGGAAAAGGTCCTAGCACCACATTTTGCCTGCGATCTGAAAGAAAGGATTTCCGCCAGGCTAAGGCAAGATGGGAAATGCCACCGTTTTTGATACACTGCAATAAGATGTAATGAGAAATTGTATTGAATGCGGCTGATAGATCTAATAAAATCAGCACTGCATTCTTACCTACATCCAATGTTAGCTTGAGAGTGTCTGCCACTTCCAGCAAAGCTGACTCCGTAGAGTGTTTAGGGCGGAAGCCAGACTGTTGAGGATGGAGAATGTTGGCCTCTTCTTAGAATGTCATTAATTGACTGTTTACCGGTTTTCAATGATTTTCCCCACAACAGGAAGAAAGGAGATAGGGCACGGATTTGAGAAGGTTGTGGGATTTTTTTGTAACAGTTTAACAACTGCATATGTCCAGTCAATTGGGACTTCTGCAGTGGTCAATGAGGTATTTACGATCTCATTGATTAATGGATTCACTATGTCCACAATTTAATGGAGGATGGAAGAACAGCATCAGTCAAATGGGAAAATGTATTTACAACTAAGGATCGCTTGTCGTAACTGAACTAGACTACTTCTCTGTAAAGCTTGAAGGGAGAGTCCTGTCTGGGGGGAGTTTGACTGTAATTCCTGGAATGTCAGTCTAGTGGCACTAAATTTGTGTTGAATATTCCAAATGTTTTCTTCAAAAAAGGAAGAAATTATGTCTGACCATCACAATCGCTGGTAAAATTGATTTGGCGATTAGAAATATGGATTAGTGATCATGTTGGTCATCAACTATCGGCTTTGAAAAATAAAACATTTTAGCTCTCTTGATCTGCTCAGGATAGATGTTTTGGGTCTTTCTAAACTAAAGTAGATCTTCCTCCTTACAAGCTCTTCTCCACCTCTGATCCAGCTGCTTGCAGCAGACATAAAGATCTTCTAAGGCCTGAGTGTACCATGGGGCCGATAGCTAAGATTTCTGTTTCCTCTTTCTGGGGACTTCCGGAGCTAGTTTATCGATGGCCTGCGTAATCCATTTCTGAAAACTATGGCATCAGCAGTTTTGTTTCCCAACAAAGTGGGGGTTGAGGTAGACGCGAGTCAAGTCAGCTCATGATTAGCCAACAACTTAGTCCATGTATGTACATTTTGAAAGCCAGAACTGAAGAGGGATGGAGAGAACAGGTTGTCTGAATGAAAATACTAAATGGGATTAGCATGTGGTCGAACCACATCTGTCAGATGGGGGATTGAACTGTAAGACTTAAGGGATTAGAACAGATACCATCTAGGGTATGCACTCCAGAGTGTGTGGGTAGTGTCACTAATTGATGAAGCCCAAAAGTACTTAGAGTATCCATAACATTAGCTACCTCTGAGCCATTGCTACACTCATGATGGAGGTTAAAATCCCACAGGATGATGAGATTTGAATATCAAAGAGTTGTTAAGAAACTGTAAGTAGGACCTGGGGGGTGATAAATAAGCTCCCTTGCAATAGACAGGGAAGGACTTAGCTTAAAACAGAATTTGAGGCTTTCTACCCCTTTCAAGTGGTCAAATCCAAAGGTTGTACAGTGGTAGAACTCTTGTAAAACAATTGCCAGCCCACCTCCACATGCATGGTTTCTAACCTGTCTAAGAAACGTCTACCCCAGAGAAAGCACATGACCAATATCCGGGTTACACCATTTGTTAAGCCATGATTCAGTATTAAAGAGCAATCTAACTTGAAGTTAACCCCTTGCGTGCTCATGACGGCGGGAGCCGTCACGCGTCACGGTGGGTGTGCGCGGAGGACGGACCCTGGCCGTCCGAATTCCGTCCACTTATAAAAACTCCAGCAAAGCGGGAAAATTCGCAGCGCACGCAAGGGGTTAAGAAGCAGGTCATGAATCTCTGCGGTGTGTTTACAAAAATAGTGTGCATTAATAAGGCCAGCACAGACTGATTTTGCTGGTGTTCAATTAGTAGTAGTAGGGTCAGAAAAGGACCCAAGTATGGTTTTAAAAGTGTGACATGCTAGAGAACCGTTCTTGTTAATAGCTGCTGCCTTCCAGCAAATTACCAAAAATTGGAAAGCGTTTAATTTTGCGGGCACCAATCACAAAATATATTGATGCGAGTGCTAGACAATCTTTTTCTAGGTCTCACATCCAGCAAAAAGTTGCTCAACCCCTGAGACATTCCTCAATATATTATAACAGTATTGTACATCTGTTTATTGTTCAACAAAACTTTAATATTTTATGAATGATGTCATTATTTCTTATTTGTTTTTTTCAGGCATTCCAGTTCTGTGTATTTGATATTTTTGCTTAAACTAGGTTTCATCTAATGTTTAATTGCTCGCTTATATGACTATATTGTATTTACTGTATTACTATATATGTTTACCTTATGTTTTCTCAATAAATTCTGTTTTTGAACTTAAAAGTGTGGCATGCAAGAGAACCGTTCAATTTATCAAGCAGGAAACTAATACAACAATGCTGAGAAGTATCTTTCAGTGATTTTAAAAATGCAGACGACATTGAGATACCTGGCGTGGTCAGGCAGCATGGCTGGCGCTGGTTGCGTTCCGGATGTGGATAGGTGCAGACAGGCTTGTTTTAGGGTTGCCTTCATTGCGCCGGTGGCGCACCCGCTGAGCAACTCTGCTGTGTGTAAAGGTGGGTGGTGGCCCATTAAATACTGGTGTCAAAGTTAACACTAGAGCACCCAAACCAAAAACGACAACTACTGTAAACGAGCACCAGAACTCCCAGAAGAGGATAAAGTGCAGAGTGCAGGGCGAGGTAAGAGAAGATCGATTTACGTTTTTAATTTCCATTTAAAATAAAATTTAAAGAGGGGGTGGCTACGACGCCAGCGGGAATGGCCGCAGTTCCAAGCAGCTCCATCGGCTGAGCAGACAGATGGAAGACTTCCGAGTGTCGCTATTGATTGCTTAGTCCGCAACACCGCAGTTTTCAGTATCGAAACGCTTCCTGCATACATTTACAGGGTTTCCAGTAGATGGGGTAAGTGGAGCGTGATTTATTCCGCCTTTTCGAATTCAGCAAATCTCGCAAGTAACGCGACCGCCATTTTGAATGACTTAAATTCCTGAGATCGCGCTCCAATATTTACCTCGAGCTGCCTACTTTTTTAATCTCAACTTTGTTTCCATCTTCGAGGATGATGCCCATATGGATATACAACTGCTTTTGGGATTTCTCATGCAAGTGGTGAATACTTTGTTGGTTTAGGCTGCAGTCTGATTTTTGGCCGCCATTTTGAGACTTTCCTCATCACTGCATATGTGTTTTGGTTTCTTTTCCCTGCATTTTCAGCAAGTTATTTTCTTGTCACAAATATGTTCCTCTCAAAATATGTCCTATCTATAAATGAACTTAGGAACAAAGTATATTTTATACTGATTGAGTGAATTTCCTCTTTGCTATTTTGAAGTTCATTCATTACATGGTTAAATTCACATGCCATAACTATGTTTACCACAGTTTCCTTTCTTTATTTCGTCAAGCTTCAGTGGTATACTACTTTTCCGTTTACGGAATTGATGTTTTATCTTTGAACTGCATAATTTTTTCGCTACAGCTTTGGTCTTCTTCACCTGAGGAATTTTCAGCTTAGTTAATCTACTTGGTTGCTTTTCATTTCTAATACATAATTTTTTCAATGGCAATGCCTCGTTATCACCGGAATTCTCCTCAGCAAAGTGGCGCTACCAACATGCCTTTGGAGGACTCTAATCCTTTTAGTGTTCTACAAGAGAACATGGAGGATTCAACAAATGAAACCCCCTCTTTGAAGTGTTGCAGAAGGTTTTGAAAGATCCAACACCATATCCTTTTTTCAGTCCTTCTTACCTACGCTTCTTGGCCTTCCTACCTCTCCATGTTTGAATATTCAGCGAGCACGGTCCATCCTCACGTATATCTATTTCTTCCTCTTCAACAACAAAACCCAGAGGTGTTCTCTTGTATGTTTTGGAGTACACTGACCTCCTTAAGGTTCTTCAAGCTGCCAAACAGAAAGGAAAGATCACCTGGAATGGTTCTAATCTTTTCTTTAAGCAGGACTACGCTAAAAGTACAGCAGAAACACGCAAGAAGTTTTTGGAGATGAGGCCTGCTCTTCGGTCCTTAAATGCCCGTTATGGCTTTTTTCATCCTTGCCTATTTAAAGTAACTTTCAACAACAAAACGACGAATTATGAGGACCCGGTGATACTTCAACAATTCCTTGACTCTTGCAGTAATGAATCGATGGACATCCCTCGAGCTTGACAACTGAAAATAGTTTCTCTACCTATGGAATGATATTTCCTCATGGTGTTCTCTTTTAATTGTTTCCTGCTGTATCTTGTTTTGTATACTTTCTAATGTGCACTTTGATCTTTTGTTCCATATTCGTATTTTATTGTAATTTCTGTTGTTAATCGTTATATCGTTTTGGTTTCTTTTAAATGCGGCTTTGTGATCTGATTCATCTGTATGTCTTCATGTATCAATTAGAGGTCTTTTCTCCCGCTGCGAGTTCCTCCGGAGTCCTTAGTCTGGTGTGCTGATTCCCTCATGTGGTTTCACCAGCCCCAGTTTCACTGTCTTCTTGTGGTATGTCTTTTTGTTGTCTTTTTGCTTTGTTATTTGTCTAAATTGGAATACATCTCCATTACCTGTCTTTATTATTTTTCGATGCTTTCTTCCTGATCTCTTCCTTATCTCTTCCTTTTTCATTTTATCCTTTTCACCATGCTCTATACTATTATATTGCCTTCTCCTCTACTCTCCTTCCTCTTATCTTTCCCGTCTTCTTCTTCCTGAATTTCTCCAGCTATTTTCTTCTTTTCTTTTTTTCTCACCTAGATTCTTGTTTTTTGTTTTTTTATAAACTGTTCAGATTTTTGTGGATTGCTTATATTCTCATTGTTTTTATAATACTTGTGCATGTTTCTTCTTACTAGTTTACATTTAGAGTTGTAACATGGAATGTTAAAGGAGTTAAAAATCCTATAAAACGACAATGAGTGTTAACACATTTAGCTAGATTGAAAACTGATGTTGCCTTCATTCAAGAAACCCACTTATCCGAGACTGAAGCAGTTAAATTGAAAAGGAACTGGGTGGGTCATGTCTTTTCTTCACCAGCTTTGGGAAAGAAAAATGGTTTATTGATTTTATGTCATAAAAAACATCAATTTTCAGTTACGCATCAGGAAAACGATAAAGATGGCCGCTGGGTTATTGTTCATTTGCTTATTAATCAAATACCTTTAGTGTTGTTTAATGTTTATGCACCCGTTAATGTTAGCAACATATTTTGGAATCAAATTTCAGACAAACTTCTTATGTTTAATGAAGATTATGTTATTTTTGGAGGTGACTGTAACCAAATTCATGACCCTATATTAGACAGGCATTCATCTGTGAAATTTTCTAATACCAAGATGCACTCACAATTCACCTCCACCATACGCCGTAAGGCTTTAGTTGACATTTGGAGACTTCGTAATCCTGATTTATTAGAATATACTTTTTATTCTCCCCCTCACAATTCACAATCCAGAATAGATTATTTCTTTTTCAGTAAACCTTTGACTTAACTTGTCTCTCATGCTGAGATTGGATCTATCCTAATATCGGATCATGCTCCAGTGATTGTAGATTTGGATTTATAACCTTTCTCCCCTACTGCTGGTAGATGGAGATTTAATAACTCATTATTATTAGATCCTAATTTCATAAGCCAATTCACCTCTTTTGCCTCTGAATTTCTTCCCTTTAATTCTACTCCTGATTCTTCTCCTGTGATGATTTGGGATTCCTTTAAGGCTGCGGCGAGAGGTTTTATCATTAATTTTGTTTCATGGAAAAAAAAGCTTTTTGAAGCTAAAACAGCTCAGTTATCAACCAAGATTAAACATCTTGAAAACTGTTATTACCGCTCTAATTCTGAAACATCATTAAAAGATTTAATTGACGCAAAAATATCTTTTAATAAATCAACTACAGAAGCTGCATCTTCTTATCTTCTTAAAAGTAGCGCTCGTTATTATGGGGTCAAAATAAAATGGGTAAACTTCTGGCTAATTACTTGAAAATTCTCCGGGAATGGACAAAAATAGAATCCATACGTAATGGTGCAGGTGTTTCGCTTTTTAAAGATGACGATAGTCTAAAGGAGTTTGTTACATTTTATAAAAATTTGTACACACCAGAACACCAACCTTTTTTGGAGGCTCTCTCCTCTTTCATCCAATTTGCTCTATTCTGGTCCTAAAGCTTCTATTTTTATTAATGGAAGAATCTCTGATTATTTTTCGCTTTCTAGAGGTGTTCGTCAAGGATGTCCTCTATCTCCTCTTTTATTTATAATTGCATTAGAGCCTTTGTTAACGACATTCAGGTTGGATGATGGAATTAGTAGTTTTAAACTTGACAATTCTCAGGTTAAATTGTCTGTTTACGCCGATGACATTCTGTTATATTGCTCCAATCCCTCTTCTTCTCTTCCAGCCTTTCTTTCTCAAGTTAATACTTTTTCTCAATTATCCGGTTATAGATTTAATTCGGATAAATGTGAGGTTCTTCCATTAAATATTCTATGTCAAAAATAAGACTTTGTCTCCACTGGGTTTTCCTGGAAAACCTCTAAAATAAAATACTTAGGTATGTGGTTTTCTCCTACTATTTCAGAAACCTTAAAAGAAAATTTTGATGTTCTTACAAAAAACTCATCTGCTTCTATTGACAGATGGCACCCTCTTTTTCTTTCATGGTGGGGTTGCTTAGACTCTATCAAGATGATGCTTTCTCCGTTAATCCTCTATATGTTGTCTATGATCCCAGTCCATATCCCGGTTTTTATTTTAAAAGGATTGACTCTCTGTTAAATAAATTCCTTTGGAAAAACAAAATTCCTAGAATAGCGCTAACGCTCTTAAAGCTGACAAAAACTCTGGTGGTCTCAAGTTTCCTGATTTAAAATCCTATCATTATGCCTTTTCTCTCAGACAATCCTCACGTTAGCTTTCTCTTAATCAATGTGTACATCCTCCCATTTGGTTGAATATCAAAAAATTCTTTATAGCTCCATTTCAATTTCAAGAATCTCTTGCCTTTACTAATACTATCTCTTCTTTTCGCTCTCAAGTTGTTTCTCATACACGCACATATTTGATGCCACTTCTTCCATCATCTTATCCTTCATCTTTCTCGTTGGATCAGCAGCCTATTTGGCACAATCATCCCTTACGCATTAAAGGTCGTACTATTTATTGGAAATCTTGGAGAATTAATGGTCTACTATGGATTTCGCAATTAGTATTAAATAATAGTCTGTTATCCTTTTCAGAACTCCAATTGAAATATTACTTACGCTCTGCTTGTAAGTCTCAATCTGACTCACTCCTCCCTCCTCTTATACAGTATCTTCTTTCTTTACCGTCTAATCCTACTATACCTACCAAATGCTCCAATCTTTTTCCTTTACTATCTGCTACCTCCCCGGCTTCCTCTTTATATCGAAATTTGTTTTTCTCATCTGACAGGAATAAAGGGACAGCTGATTTGGCTTGGGAAAAAGATCTTGCAGAGTGTTGGTCTATCCCTTTTTGGGACAAATTATGGCTGGAAATTCATAAAACATCGAGAACAGCGAACCCCTCCCAGACTCTCTATTTTATTTACAAACGCTTTTTTCTAACCCCCTTGAAGATGGCCTCTTTTTCTGCTTCTGCTCTATTCTTCGTCCTGTTGGTCTTGTGCAGCGACTTCAGCTGATTTAAAACATATGCTCTTTGAATGCCCTTCCTTGTCCCGTTTTTGGTCCTTAGTCTGGTCCCAAATTAATATAATGTTCAACACCCAAACTCCTTTTTCTATATCCAACATCTTTTTATGCTCCTTATCACCCTCTTGGCATCACCCATCTCCTAATCCTTCATTAATTGACCTGTTATTAGCAATAGCCCTTCATTTAATAACTTCGAATTGGAAACAAGCTGACAAAGTCACCTTTAGAGCTTGGTGGAATGCTGTTTGCTTTCATCATAGATTGGATACTTGCAATGTTTCTCCCATATCCCTCTTCATTAAAAGGGATCTTTTTTGGCTTCCTTTAACCACCTACCTAACTGATACTGCTACAAAATCCGCAAATATTGTCAATAATCCTGATGGTTAGAAAACCTCCATGAGTTGTTTGTTGTCGTTTTCATCTTAGCTTTAGTTAAACTTATTGCCCCTTTCCTTTTCTCAATTTTTGTATTATGTTTACTTAAGCTTTATAGATCTTTAATTAGTTCTGTTATATGAAGTAGAAGTTCAGGTTCTTTACCTCCCCTTTTTTCCTATTACTGTTTTTTTTTTCATAATGATATTGCAATAAGACCTCCCTTCTCCCGCCTCTCCTTCCTTGTCTTTTTTGTTTTGTTTTAAACTTGTTTTACTTTTGCTTTTATATTATGCATACTATGTGACTACTTCTATATGATGTTACTTGCTTTGTATGCAAATATATCTTCTTTCAATAAACTTTAAACTTAAAAAATAAAAAAATAAGAATTCCTGTACTTTTCAACATATTTCACAGTATAATTTCAAATACATTTTCAAGTACATCCGCTTGTACGTTTCACACCAAATAAAGCAATGAAACAGCGGTGACAGGCTTTTCACTATTTTGACATATAGTTCTGATCACACCACTGCACGTCTGTGGTAAGAGGCATATTAAATACTGGTGCCAAAGTAAACACGAGAGTGCTAAAAAACCTAAAAAGTTGGCAACTCTAAACGAACACCAGACTTCCCGGATAAGTGCAGAGTGCAGTGCGAGGTATAAGAAGATCGATTTACATTTTTCAATTTCCGTTTAAAAAAAGATTGAAAACCCCTGTATTCCCGTGAGAGTGTAAAGTTCAGGGGGCAGTTCGAGTAATTACTAAATGCAAAAATATAATACTTGTGCATGTTTCTTCTTACTAGTTTACATTTAGAGTTGTAACATGGAATGTTAAAGGAGTTAAAAATCCTATAAAACGACAATGAGTGTTAACACATTTAGCTAGATTGAAAACTGATGTTGCCTTCATTCAAGAAACCCACTTATCCGAGACTGAAGCAGTTAAATTGAAAAGGAACTGGGTGGGTCATGTCTTTTCTTCACCAGCTTTGGGAGAGAAAAATGGTTTATTGATTTTATGTCATAAAAAACATCAATTTTCAGTTACGCATCAGGAAAACGATAAAGATGGCCGCTGGGTTATTGTTCATTTGCTTATTAATCAAATACCTTTAGTGTTGTTTAATGTTTATGCACCCGTTAATGTTAGCAACATATTTTGGAATCAAATTTCAGACAAACTTCTTATGTTTAATGAAGATTATGTTATTTTTGGAGGTGACTGTAACCAAATTCATGACCCTATATTAGACAGGCATTCATCTGTGAAATTTTCTAATACCAAGATGCACTCACAATTCACCTCCACCATAGGCCGTAAGGCTTTAGTTGACATTTGGAGACTTTGTAATCCTGATTTATTAGAATATACTTTTTATTCTCCCCCTCACAATTCACAATCCAGAATAGATTATTTCTTTTTCAGTAAACCTTTGACTTAACTTGTCTCTCATGCTGAGATTGGATCTATCCTAATATCGGATCATGCTCCAGTGATTGTAGATTTGGATTTATAACCTTTCTCCCCTACTGCTGGTAGATGGAGATTTAATAACTCATTATTATTAGATCCTAATTTCATAAGCCAATTCACCTCTTTTGCCTCTGAATTTCTTCCCTTTAATTCTACTCCTGATTCTTCTCCTGTGATGATTTGGGATTCCTTTAAGGCTGCGGCGAGAGGTTTTATCATTAATTTTGTTTCATGGAAAAAAAAGCTTTTTGAAGCTAAAACAGCTCAGTTATCAACCAAGATTAAACATCTTGAAAACTGTTATTACCGCTCTAATTCTGAAACATCATTAAAAGATTTAATTGACGCAAAAATATCTTTTAATAAATCAACTACAGAAGCTGCATCTTCTTATCTTCTTAAAAGTAGCGCTCGTTATTATGGGGTCAAAATAAAATGGGTAAACTTCTGGCTAATTACTTGAAAATTCCCCGGGAATGGACAAAAATAGAATCCATACGTAATGGTGCAGGTGTTTCGCTTTTTAAAGATGACAATAGTCTAAAGGAGTTTGTTACATTTTATAAAAATTTGTACACACCAGAACACCAACCTTTTTTGGAGGCTCTCTCCTCTTTCATCCAATTTGCTCTATTCTGGTCCTAAAGCTTCTATTTTTATTAATGGAAGAATCTCTGATTATTTTTCGCTTTCTAGAGGTGTTCGTCAAGGATGTCCTCTATCTCCTCTTTTATTTATAATTGCATTAGAGCCTTTGTTAACGACATTCAGGTTGGATGATGGAATTAGTAGTTTTAAACTTGACAATTCTCAGGTTAAATTGTCTGTTTACGCCGATGACATTCTGTTATATTGCTCCAATCCCTCTTCTTCTCTTCCAGCCTTTCTTTCTCAAGTTAATACTTTTTCTCAATTATCCGGTTATAGATTTAATTCGGATAAATGTGAGGTTCTTCCATTAAATATTCTATGTCAAAAATAAGACTTTGTCTCCACTGGGTTTTCCTGGAAAACCTCTAAAATAAAATACTTAGGTATGTGGTTTTCTCCTACTATTTCAGAAACCTTAAAAGAAAATTTTGATGTTCTTACAAAAAACTAATCTGCTTCTATTGACAGATGGCACCCTCTTTTTCTTTCATGGTGGGGTTGCTTAGACTCTATCAAGATGATGCTTTCTCCGTTAATCCTCTATATGTTGTCTATGATCCCAGTCCATATCCCGGTTTTTATTTTAAAAGGATTGACTCTCTGTTAAATAAATTCCTTTGGAAAAACAAAATTCCTAGAATAGCGCTAACGCTCTTAAAGCTGACAAAAACTCTGGTGGTCTCAAGTTTCCTGATTTAAAATCCTATCATTATGCCTTTTCTCTCAGACAATCCTCACGTTAGCTTTCTCTTAATCAATGTGTACATTCTCCCATTTGGTTGAATATCCAAAAATTATTTATAGCTCCATTTCAATTTCAAGAATCTCTTGCCTTTACTAATACTATCTCTTCTTTTCGCTCTCAAGTTGTTTCTCATACACGCACATATTTGATGCCACTTCTTCCATCATCTTATCCTTCATCTTTCTCGTTGGATCAGCAGCCTATTTGGCACAATCATCCCTTACGCATTAAAGGTCGTACTATTTATTGGAAATCTTGGAGAATTAATGGTCTACTATGGATTTCGCAATTAGTATTAAATAATAGTCTGTTATCCTTTTCAGAACTCCAATTGAAATATTACTTACGCTCTGCTTGTAAGTCTCAATCTGACTCACTCCTCCCTCCTCTTATACAGTATCTTCTTTCTTTACCGTCTAATCCTACTATACCTACCAAATGCTCCAATCTTTTTCCTTTACTATCTGCTACCTCCCCGGCTTCCTCTTTATATCGAAATTTGTTTTTCTCATCTGACAGGAATAAAGGGACAGCTGATTTGGCTTGGGAAAAAGATCTTGCAGAGTGTTGGTCTATCCCTTTTTGGGACAAATTATGGCTGGAAATTCATAAAACATCGAGAACAGCGAACCCCTCCCAGACTCTCTATTTTATTTACAAACGCTTTTTTCTAACCCCCTTGAAGATGGCCTCTTTTTCTGCTTCTGCTCTATTCTTCGTCCTGTTGGTCTTGTGCAGCGACTTCAGCTGATTTAAAACATATGCTCTTTGAATGCCCTTCCTTGTCCCGTTTTTGGTCCTTAGTCTGGTCCCAAATTAATATAATGTTCAACACCCAAACTCCTTTTTCTATATCCAACATCTTTTTATGCTCCTTATCACCCTCTTGGCATCACCCATCTCCTAATCCTTCATTAATTGACCTGTTATTAGCAATAGCCCTTCATTTAATAACTTCGAATTGGAAACAAGCTGACAAAGTCACCTTTAGAGCTTGGTGGAATGCTGTTTGCTTTCATCATAGATTGGATACTTGCAATGTTTCTCCCATATCCCTCTTCATTAAAAGGGATCTTTTTTGGCTTCCTTTAACCACCTACCTAACTGATACTGCTACAAAATCCGCAAATATTGTCAATAATCCTGATGGTTAGAAAACCTCCATGAGTTGTTTGTTGTCGTTTTCATCTTAGCTTTAGTTAAACTTATTGCCCCTTTCCTTTTCTCAATTTTTGTATTATGTTTACTTAAGCTTTATAGATCTTTAATTAGTTCTGTTATATGAAGTAGAAGTTCAGGTTCTTTACCTCCCCTTTTTTCCTATTACTGTTTTTTTTTTCATAATGATATTGCAATAAGACCTCCCTTCTCCCGCCTCTCCTTCCTTGTCTTTTTTGTTTTGTTTTAAACTTGTTTTACTTTTGCTTTTATATTATGCATACTATGTGACTACTTCTATATGATGTTACTTGCTTTGTATGCAAATATATCTTCTTTCAATAAACTTTAAACTTAAAAAATAAAAAAATAAGAATTCCTGTACTTTTCAACATATTTCACAGTATAATTTCAAATACATTTTCAAGTACATCCGCTTGTACGTTTCACACCAAATAAAGCAATGAAACAGCGGTGACAGGCTTTTCACTATTTTGACATATAGTTCTGATCACACCACTGCACGTCTGTGGTAAGAGGCATATTAAATACTGGTGCCAAAGTAAACACGAGAGTGCTAAAAAACCTAAAAAGTTGGCAACTCTAAACGAACACCAGACTTCCCGGATAAGTGCAGAGTGCAGTGCGAGGTATAAGAAGATCGATTTACATTTTTCAATTTCCGTTTAAAAAAAGATTGAAAACCCCTGTATTCCCGTGAGAGTGTAAAGTTCAGGGGGCAGTTCGAGTAATTACTAAATGCAAAAATATAATACTTGTGCATGTTTCTTCTTACTAGTTTACATTTAGAGTTGTAACATGGAATGTTAAAGGAGTTAAAAATCCTATAAAACGACAATGAGTGTTAACACATTTAGCTAGATTGAAAACTGATGTTGCCTTCATTCAAGAAACCCACTTATCCGAGACTGAAGCAGTTAAATTGAAAAGGAACTGGGTGGGTCATGTCTTTTCTTCACCAGCTTTGGGAGAGAAAAATGGTTTATTGATTTTATGTCATAAAAAACATCAATTTTCAGTTACGCATCAGGAAAACGATAAAGATGGCCGCTGGGTTATTGTTCATTTGCTTATTAATAAAATACCTTTAGTGTTGTTTAATGTTTATGCACCCGTTAATGTTAGCAACATATTTTGGAATCAAATTTCAGACAAACTTCTTATGTTTAATGAAGATTATGTTATTTTTGGAGGTGACTGTAACCAAATTCATGACCCTATATTAGACAGGCATTCATCTGTGAAATTTTCTAATACCAAGATGTACTCACAATTCACCTCCACCATACGCCGTAAGGCTTTAGTTGACATTTGGAGACTTTGTAATCCTGATTTATTAGAATATACTTTTTATTCTCCCCCTCACAATTCACAATCCAGAATAGATTATTTCTTTTTCAGTAAACCTTTGACTTAACTTGTCTCTCATGCTGAGATTGGATCTATCCTAATATCGGATCATGCTCCAGTGATTGTAGATTTGGATTTATAACCTTTCTCCCCTACTGCTGGTAGATGGAGATTTAATAACTCATTATTATTAGATCCTAATTTCATAAGCCAATTCACCTCTTTTGCCTCTGAATTTCTTCCCTTTAATTCTACTCCTGATTCTTCTCCTGTGATGATTTGGGATTCCTTTAAGGCTGCGGCGAGAGGTTTTATCATTAATTTTGTTTCATGGAAAAAAAAGCTTTTTGAAGCTAAAACAGCTCAGTTATCAACCAAGATTAAACATCTTGAAAACTGTTATTACCGCTCTAATTCTGAAACATCATTAAAAGATTTAATTGACGCAAAAATATCTTTTAATAAATCAACTACAGAAGCTGCATCTTCTTATCTTCTTAAAAGTAGCGCTCGTTATTATGGGGTCAAAATAAAATGGGTAAACTTCTGGCTAATTACTTGAAAATTCTCCGGGAATGGACAAAAATAGAATCCATACGTAATGGTGCAGGTGTTTCGCTTTTTAAAGATGACGATAGTCTAAAGGAGTTTGTTACATTTTATAAAAATTTGTACACACCAGAACACCAACCTTTTTTGGAGGCTCTCTCCTCTTTCATCCAATTTGCTCTATTCTGGTCCTAAAGCTTCTATTTTTATTAATGGAAGAATCTCTGATTATTTTTCGCTTTCTAGAGGTGTTCGTCAATGATGTCCTCTATCTCCTCTTTTATTTATAATTGCATTAGAGCCTTTGTTAACGACATTCAGGTTGGATGATGGAATTAGTAGTTTTAAACTTGACAATTCTCAGGTTAAATTGTCTGTTTACGCCGATGACATTCTGTTATATTGCTCCAATCCCTCTTCTTCTCTTCCAGCCTTTCTTTCTCAAGTTAATACTTTTTCTCAATTATCCGGTTATAGATTTAATTCGGATAAATGTGAGGTTCTTCCATTAAATATTCTATGTCAAAAATAAGACTTTGTCTCCACTGGGTTTTCCTGGAAAACCTCTAAAATAAAATACTTAGGTATGTGGTTTTCTCCTACTATTTCAGAAACCTTAAAAGAAAATTTTGATGTTCTTACAAAAAACTCATCTGCTTCTATTGACAGATGGCACCCTCTTTTTCTTTCATGGTGGGGTTGCTTAGACTCTATCAAGATGATGCTTTCTCCGTTAATCCTCTATATGTTGTCTATGATCCCAGTCCATATCCCGGTTTTTATTTTAAAAGGATTGACTCTCTGTTAAATAAATTCCTTTGGAAAAACAAAATTCCTAGAATAGCGCTAACGCTCTTAAAGCTGACAAAAACTCTGGTGTTCTCAAGTTTCCTGATTTAAAATCCTATCATTATGCCTTTTCTCTCAGACAATCCTCACGTTAGCTTTCTCTTAATCAATGTGTACATCCTCCCATTTGGTTGAATATCAAAAAATTCTTTATAGCTCCATTTCAATTTCAAGAATCTCTTGCCTTTACTAATACTATCTCTTCTTTTCGCTCTCAAGTTGTTTCTCATACACGCACATATTTGATGCCACTTCTTCCATCATCTTATCCTTCATCTTTCTCGTTGGATCAGCAGCCTATTTGGCACAATCATCCCTTACGCATTAAAGGTCGTACTATTTATTGGAAATCTTGGAGAATTAATGGTCTACTATGGATTTCGCAATTAGTATTAAATAATAGTCTGTTATCCTTTTCAGAACTCCAATTGAAATATTACGTACGCTCTGCTTGTAAGTCTCAATCTGACTCACTCCTCCCTCCTCTTATACAGTATCTTCTTTCTTTACCGTCTAATCCTACTATACCTACCAAATGCTCCAATATTTTTCCTTTACTATCTGCTACCTCCCCGGCTTCCTCTTTATATCGAAATTTGTTTTTCTCATCTGACAGGAATAAAGGGACAGCTGATTTGGCTTGGGAAAAAGATCTTGCAGAGTGTTGGTCTATCCCTTTTTGGGACAAATTATGGCTGGAAATTCATAAAACATCGAGAACAGCGAACCCCTCCCAGACTCTCTATTTTATTTACAAACGCTTTTTTCTAACCCCCTTGAAGATGGCCTCTTTTTCTGCTTCTGCTCTATTCTTCGTCCTGTTGGTCTTGTGCAGCGACTTCAGCTGATTTAAAACATATGCTCTTTGAATGCCCTTCCTTGTCCCGTTTTTGGTCCTTAGTCTGGTCCCAAATTAATATAATGTTCAACACCCAAACTCCTTTTTCTATATCCAACATCTTTTTATGCTCCTTATCACCCTCTTGGCATCACCCATCTCCTAATCCTTCATTAATTGACCTGTTATTAGCAATAGCCCTTCATTTAATAACTTCGAATTGGAAACAAGCTGACAAAGTCACCTTTAGAGCTTGGTGGAATGCTGTTTGCTTTCATCATAGATTGGATACTTGCAATGTTTCTCCCATATCCCTCTCCATTAAAAGGGATCTTTTTTGGCTTCCTTTAACCACCTACCTAACTGATACTGCTACAAAATCCGCAAATATTGTCAATAATCCTGATGGTTAGAAAACCTCCATGAGTTGTTTGTTGTCGTTTTCATCTTAGCTTTAGTTAAACTTATTGCCCCTTTCCTTTTCTCAATTTTTGTATTATGTTTACTTAAGCTTTATAGATCTTTAATTAGTTCTGTTATATGAAGTAGAAGTTCAGGTTCTTTACCTCCCCTTTTTTCCTATTACTGTTTTTTTTTCATAATGATATTGCAATAAGACCTCCCTTCTCCCGCCTCTCCTTCCTTGTCTTTTTTGTTTTGTTTTAAACTTGTTTTACTTTTGCTTTTATATTATGCATACTATGTGACTACTTCTATATGATGTTACTTGCTTTGTATGCAAATATATCTTCTTTCAATAAACTTTAAACTTAAAAAATAAAAAAATAAGAATTCCTGTACTTTTCAACATATTTCACAGTATAATTTCAAATACATTTTCAAGTACATCCGCTTGTACGTTTCACACCAAATAAAGCAATGAAACAGCGGTGACAGGCTTTTCACTATTTTGACATATAGTTCTGATCACACCACTGCACGTCTGTGGTAAGAGGCATATTAAATACTGGTGCCAAAGTAAACACGAGAGTGCTAAAAAACCTAAAAAGTTGGCAACTCTAAACGAACACCAGACTTCCCGGATAAGTGCAGAGTGCAGTGCGAGGTATAAGAAGATCGATTTACATTTTTCAATTTCCGTTTAAAAAAAGATTGAAAACCCCTGTATTCCCATGAGAGTGTAAAGTTCAGGGGGCAGTTCGAGTAATTACTAAATGCAAAAATATAGTTCCTGAGCCAAATAGATGACTTCTTGGTGAAACTAGCAACATCCAAAAATAGATTTCCTAATCGGAGTATCCCTTGTAGAACTAAACAAAATGCAACAATCGAGTTTGTAATCCTTTAGAATATGCTGTGTGAAAACTTGCTTTTCACAAGTGTGGTGCGAAAAAACTTCTCTGATTCCAACAATGTCTTACATTGACTTCTCAGATTTATAGATTACAAGGATTGCTTTTTTTATAAGTCTTTTATGGGGAATAAAGTATTGGTCAAGTTTTCTGTTCGCAGAGCACAAATAAAATAATTCAAATCAGCAATCAAATAATCAGAATGAAATTAAAACAAACAGAACAATAACCCATCCTTCTGGTGACTCAAATACATTGCCCTTTCCGATACCCTAGCTCGCTCCAGAGGCCCTGATTACCACTCTTGCGGCCACCATTCACCTAGATCCCTTTAATAATAATGTGCCCCATATGTCTTAAAGTTAGGCAGCTGAATCTATAAATCTATCTCTTATAGTAGCCATAGCATACATTTTGTTTGATCCTTAAGTTAGTACCCTCCCTATTTTTCACAACCTTAAACAGCTAGAGGAATTTATTTATCATTGAGTTGTGTCGTCCTTGTGCCATGCAAGGGGCCGCTAGGGCGATGCAGCTACTAAGTCAAATTTATCAAGCCAGGCAAGGCAACTTGCGTGGTCCTGCATGGATTGATAAATCTAAAATATTGAAATGCACTGCAAATCGCTATGTTGCGTCACCTAGGGAGGCATTCCATGGGTGGAGGATGGGTGTTCCCACACGTCCACCCATAGATTTTGGAGCATTCCTGGGAATGCATCAACATGCTACACCTCCCCATGTGAGATGCAATGAGGAGAAACAATTCTGCCTGCAATATAGTTCACCAGCCCAAGGAAAGGAGAGGAATGTGCAGTATAATGTTGAATAAGGCGCATTGAAGCCCTTTCCCTTTCATGCAGTACACCAAGGTGGCTTGCTGCGTTGTGTTGTGTGAACGTTTGATAAATGTGCCCCTTAATCCTTTGCCATTGCCATAGACATTGGGAACCACCTCTGAAGCTTCTCAGTGAAATCAAGTTGTTGCTGGTGTCATGGAGCAAGGATAGCTGGGCACATACGGTTCTTCTTGCCTAATGTACCTTTAATGTCATCCCATTTCCAGTAAATTTCAACATTGCCACACTTACACAATATAGGAAAAATGTCACAGTTGGATTGAGGGCATCTTCAACATATAGAGATAGGAGTCACTCCTGACCTTTGTAGTCTCAGTAGTAACCACTTCCACCATTGTAACACTTTAAAATTACATAAATTCAATCTAGTTTTCCCCACCCATTTGTCATGTTGTTGGAACAATTTTCCACTAGCCTCTTAAAAATATTGTTAGACCTGACAGCCTAAGGGTGGTCTCCCCCCCAACTTTTTGCATTCCTCCTCCTCATTTCTGACCTCGTTTTTGCTAGAATTAGGACAATGTACACTTTTTATCACTGCTAACCAGTGCTAAAGTGCTTGTGTTCTCTTCCCTAAACATGGAAATATGGGATCGTACCCAATTGGCATATTAAATGTACTTATACGTCTCTACTAGTAGGCCTGCAGCATTGATTGTTCCACCTACTTAACCCCTTGGGTGCTCATGACGAGCTCAGCTCGTCATGAGCTAAGGCGCTCCGGTGCTCGTGACGAGCTGATCTCGTCATGACCTCGCCCGTTCCGCGGAACGCTCGCACGCTGGGCTGATTCCCCTGCTGTGCTGAACGTTCCATGGGAACAGGTGTGACCATGACAAGCTCAGCTCGTCATGAGCACCGGAGCGCCGTAGCTCATGACGAGCTAACTTCGTCATGAGCACCGGGGTGGTGTACGCGCCCCCCACCCCCCCCAGCACAGCAGGGGAATGTGCCCCACAGCCAAGGGGTTAATTATCCCTGTTAACCATGTCTCAGGCCTATCAATGTAGAATTAATTTGTGTGTGCCAATTACATTTCTATGTTTACCTTGCAAAATAAACCTCTACATAAAGGAACAATGGCTCTAATACACTCAACTATACAATTTATTCGAATTTACAATAAATATATATAAACTTAGCATGCAGTGCTGTGGTACACCCCGCCTAAGCCCGTGCAGGTATATGGAGAAAAGCTAGATCATGAAAGTGGACTAGACATAGCACGCACTGTCAGTGCCCTAAAGCTTCTAAGTACACAATGTCAAACAAAATATATTGCGAATAGTCTATAAAATATTGTGAATAGTCAGACAAATATGTTCAAAAGATAAATGTATACAATTCATACAAACAAAACACAAAACAGTGATTTTCACTTCAACTGAAGAGATTTAATGAGTGGCTTGTAGGCTTGGTGACTTGTTTTCAAATGCTACATCACACTTGTAGACGACATGAACTTAGCATCCTCAATAAGAAAGCATAACCATGACAGTTGAACCTGAACCAATGCATTTCAGGTGGGAATCACCCGTCATCAGGGTAACTGTAATTAAAAAAATTATTGCAATTACTGATTACATATGGGAAATGTGGGAAATGGCTGTGCAGGTTCAAACAAACAAAACAGACATTAGAAAAACATAGAACTTGCAGGAGCATAAAACCAACTGCCAGATTGTTGCATGCTATGTACAATAAATCAAGACAGGTGTGCCTGCTAGGGCATTGCCACCCCAGACAGTCACCCCCTCCTTGCAGTTGCTGTGGGTCCGATCCCTGATGGACTGAGCTCCCTGCCGGTTGCAGCAGTTGCACTCGGAAGACGGCGGAGAGGTACCGACGGAGAGAGCGGTGCTTCCCTCGTTCCCTGAGCCGTTGCCAGGCGGGGTGAGGCCCTCTACTTCGACACTAAGGTGACATACAAGTACAACTGCAAGCCACGACTACACCTAGGAACTCAGGTGATCTTTTTTCATGTTGCAGTATGTAAATAATGTAGTCACTTTTTTCACTATCACACTTTTTGCAGTAGCACTATTTAATTACTTGGTCCTGATGAAAGCATTGGACTCTTTGGTCTGTTAATATTACTGAAACATGTCGACCACCTTGTACATCTAGGTAGTTATTTATCAAATATACCTTTGCTGCTCTTTTTAATATTGGTGGAGCGAGCAAAAGACAGAATAAACTTTCATTGTTGCTCCCTCACCCAATTTTATTTTCACTAGCACTCACTTCTTTCACAAGCACTGCAAATCAGTCACCCTTTTACCTACCAACTAGTACCACTAACATTCAAACCACACTGGTCACTACCAGGTTTCCAGGAGGTTATGAGATCTGACCTTCTATATTTACCGGTAGCGGTCCAAGTAGATGGTTCACAGGAATCCCAAATGATGAAGGGCGGTTCCGAGTGGTGACTGATGGGTATCCTGATAGGTCAGGTAGGGATCACAGGACAGCTTACTATGTTGTTCTTCACAAGTGGGTTGTAATGGACAGTATCAGTTTAATAAGCCACACATAGATTTTTATTTCAGACCCTTTGACCCCTTTGTGTTTCGTAACTCTATTTAGGGAATGTGTCTCAGCATGGTCTTTAAACTCCCTTAGGCCCCCTTTACCTTTTTTGTTTTCCATAGCAAGGACAGCCAGGGACAGGTAGAGGGACCAGTTCCAGTGCCTGTAGATCAGCGCAAACCCTATGTCACTGCAGATTTGTAAGACACAGCTGTGAGAAGTTGGCCTGGTATATGCTGTCAACTAGTTATAGTGGCCACCTTGTACCAGTCCAGACAACCCCTTAGAGGTGATAGGTTAAAGACAACCTTTATTGAAAGCTATCCTAGTGGTAGCTATGGAGAGCAGCCTTCAGGCTAAGTCTTGAAGGAATGTCAAGCAGCTTGTTTTACCAGTCTATATTCTCTTGAATGGCAAGTGAATGGACAACCACACCAGGTATATATATAAAATATATGTATTTATTCTAAACACACCCTCCTAGTCTCTTTATGAGGCTAGAGGTCAAAACATATAAGTTACACTTAATATCACACAGTAAATGAGCACAATATACGTTGGGCCCTAGGGGCTTACCAAACCATATATTAAGAAAGTGGTATAAGAACCACAACTTGACTAGACACAAGGCCTAGAGCCTGTAGAATCGCTGGGACCACAAGGAACCACCCAAGGTAGTGACACAGGGGACCCACGGAGGACGCCTGCAGTGTGAAAACACAGCAGCGAATCACCGTTAGCTTCTATGGGGAAAGTCACGGTTGGAAATTTACAGATTAGGGACAATTGGAAGAGGACTTTGAGCAAACCCCTTTAGACTTAACGGGTTCAAGGGCCAGCACCCACAGGAGCACCGGAGTACACAACTTACCTCACCCAGGGAAGCCGTGTGCATAGGTGTCTTTTGGTGTTGGGGATCGTCGTTGGTTTCAATGGCGAACTGCTGCAAAGTGCTGCTGCCGTCGAAGTGTAAAGTGTCCGGGGTGATCCAAGCCTGGATCGAACATGAGAAGAACCTGAAAGCAGAGGGGACATAGTCTGGGTCACTTCCCAGTGACCAGGGGCACAATAGTCAAATGCCCACCAATGTTGGGTGATTTCAGGATGAAGAGGTGAAGCGTGACCCTGCAGCCACGAGGACCAGGAGGTGTCAATGACAACCAGGAGCTGGATTCGAGCTGTTCCACAAAGAATGTCGAGTGCTGCAGTGTCGGTGACCGGATTTGACCCAACAATCCTTGGCAATAGCAACCCTTGCAGAAAGTAAAGAAATGCTTCGGTGCGAACCAGCAAGGTCCGAGGGAGTCACCAAGTGGTGGAGAATCAGGGCACATCTGGAGCAACCTGGGAAACCCAATGAAAGCTAAAGTTTCCATCTCAGAGACCCACCAGTCAACAGACCAGAGATCATGAAGGTACCTTGAGCGAAAACACAAAGGATGAGCTCACTGAACTCTCGTCGAGAGTAGGCCAGCAATCTTCAGTGGAAAAGGTGCTCGGGTCTGGAATATAATTAACCCAATGCACAGCCTCAAGAAATATAGAGAAGCTAATGAACTTGCAAATGTTCTCGGTGTCTAGGGGTACTGGTTTCACTGTACTCACAAGGGCTGCGGGTCTCAGCTTTGCTGAGGACTCAGATCATCCTCAGGGAAGTCTGGAAATCAACCTCCTGGGCTGCAATTACTTCGGAGTCCTTCGGGAGCTTTGGAGATGCAGACCGGTCAGAGGCATCTTTGGTGCCTGCCAAGCAGGGGAGTAACTCCTTTACTCCAGTCATCTGGTTGTGTAGATCATTGAAGTTCCAGAATATCTGTAGCAGAGTTTTGTCCAGGTGTAATCTAAAGTCCTGTAGTCAGTGGATCCTTTCTTATACCCAAGGAAGGGGTTGGACTTACTCTGGGGACCCAGCTATGGGAGGGTTTGGAAAAAGGGATGGCTACCCCCATTTCCTTTGCCCAGTGTTGCGCCAGAGCAGGGGCTGGTAGCCCCTGCAACCGGTTTGAACTGGTCTATGCACAGGGACACCAAATGTGCCCCAGTGCAGACTTAAAAGCACTCTTTGAGTGCACCCAACCATCCCCAATACACTAAAGCCTGTCTGGGAGGTCGTTACACCTCCCTGTGATAGGACACCTATTGTCAGGCCTCCCCTGCCGGAGTTCCACCCAGTAGCAGGAGGCCAGACTTGTGTCTGTGGCTGCAGCATCCATTTTGTTATGCCAGGGTTCTTTTAAACTGTTACTGGGTATACCGGTGAGGACATGTCTCTCCCTCTAGAAGAGTGGAATTCCACCCCTGCTGCCAGGACTGGTGGTGGGAGGGGGAGGTAGGATTCCAAAGTGTTTGACACCAAACACGACATGTTTCGGTGCAGCCATGCCAAAGTTAGCATTTACCATGAGGTTATGATGCATTTAGGGGTATATGATCTGGCTGCATCACAGAACAGCCCCAGAGAATAGGTTCTGAAGGCTGCAGAGGGGCCCTGCTCATGCATGTCACCCTCTCACACAAACCCCAGCACCCTGCCTTCAGGATTGATAAGGCCTGCCATAGGGGAGACTGATAGATTTATAAGTGTCGTGATTCAAGGTAGATATAGATAACCTATATCTAAGTAAAGGGTGCATGCACCACCTTACCCAGGCTGCAGCAGCAGTCCTGTGGTGTAATTTTTGAAGGCTTCCTAAGGTTGGCATAATACATGCTTCAGCCCCTGGTAGGCCTCTGGGGTACCTATGCCCTTAGTACCTAGTGTACCATATACTAGGGACTCACAAGGGTACCCCAGTGACCAAACTGGAGTGTACCTATAGTACTTAGACTCAATTTAGAGAGGAAGCAGCAAGGCTGAGGTCCTGGATAGCAGGGCCCCAGCCAGACTAAAGTCGAAAAACAGTGAAACATCAGCAAAAAGTGGGGGTAACCATAAGAGCAGATCCTACTCTCTTACAACGGACAATAACTTTTTAGTTGATACAGGGGCTATGCATTGCTCTGTTTCACATTCTCTGGTGCCGGGGCAGCACTGTCTGGCCAAAACAATGTTTCAGTACGTTTTACTGGCATGCCGGTTGTTAGCCCCATTTCCAAGCCTCTTGCTCTGACTATTGGCCCCTTTACTGTAGATTCACCTTTTCTGTTAACGACTGTTGGACATGGCCGTTTTTGCAGGGTCATCCCACTTTTTGCCTTCCTCTTGTATTTCTTCTGAACTTTTGTTGGTGGTTTTATGTCTCTGGGCACTTTACCACTGCTGATCAGTGCTAAAGTGCATCTGCTCTCTATTGTATATTGTTGCAATGGATTAGTGACTCCACGAGTGGCTTATTTGATTCACATTTCAGACCCTAGTACAGTGCACCATGTGTGCCCAGGGCCTGTAAATCAAATACTGCTAGTTGGCTTGCAGCACTGGCTGTGTCACCCACAGAAGCAGCTTGTAAAATGTGGCTCAGGCCTGCAATTGCAGAGCCTATGTGCAGACTGGGGCTGCCATATCGACTTGGCAAGTGCACCTACTTGCCAGTCCCTAAACCTTCCCTTTTCTACATGTCAGTTACCCCTAAGGTAGGCCCAAGGTAAACCCATGGGCAGGGTGCATTGTATGTAAAAGGTAGGACATGCCTTGATGCGGGTGGCATATCCTGATAGTGAATTACAGCCAATTTCGTTTTTCATTATTGCAAGGCTACCTGTTCCTATATGCCTGTATGGGCTGTTTGATAATAGCATCTTATAATCCTAACTGACCCAGGAAACATGGTAGAAAAAGGAAATTAGCATGCTTAACTCAGAATTATAAAATACATCTTTCAGTGAAGATGGTTTTAACATTCTGTGTTTGAAAATACCACTTTTAGAAAGTAGGTATTTTCCTGCCTAACCATCCAGCCTGCATCCAGGAGGCAGGGTGAGTCAGCACTAGGCTGAATAGACCTATCTGCATTGGGAGTGGTGGGAGGAGTAGCACCTGGGCCTAAATACGGCTCTGCCTGCATTCCACAACTTTGGTTCCACCTCCTTTGGTTCAACTGATGACCTTGTCCCACACTGACAAAGGAAGAAGTTGTGCACTGGCAGAATGCACCCAGAACTGGTTTGGACTAGGTACAGACACTCCCTGCCTTCAGAGACAAAGGATTTGTGTGTATAAAAAGGGGGACCCAGACCCCAGAACTTTAGATCATTTCTGGGAAATCAAGAGTAACCTTTGGCAAGGAGAAGAAACTGGAGAAGCTGAAGGAGGTTTACTACCCCTGTGCAGTTTACTGTCTGGGGTTGGCCTGAGGTGTTTACTTGTTGCCAAGTAAAGGAGAAAAGGACTCTACTGTTTGCTTTGTCATCGTGAGGAAGATCTCCAATGGCTTGAACTGAGCTTGCCTCCTGTCTGAAGTCTCAGGGACAAAAAAGACTTCACCACCAGATCCCCCTGAATTTCCTTGCAGTGAATTCTGACCTGCAGTGAGGTGCCTGCTGTTGTTTGGGCCTGCTGAGAGACTGCGTGTCGCTGGGAGCTGGAAGCACGATGCAACGAGGAGAAGTGTATCGCTGCCGCAGCAGTTGCCGTCGCATTTGCAAAGGAATGTCCAGCTGCTGCAGCTGTTCACCGTTGCATCGCCGACGAAGCGTGTCGTATTGTCGGCACTGGATTGCCAATTATTCCCTACTAACAAAACCCCTCCGTTACCGGACTACTAAAGAAGAGCATGAGCCCCTACCTTGGACATCTGCATGCCAGCAAGCTTTTGAGCAATAAAAGGTTGAGCTTTGCTCAGCTCCTGTGCTTGGTACTCCTGATTACCAGAAGCCTTTTGTGCTCTACGTACATGAGGCGGATGATTTTCCGCTCTCTGTTTTAACACAGGATATTGGTGGTAGGAAAAGACCCTGCGCTTATTTTTCTGCCATTTTGGATAACGTCGCCAGAGCTTCCCGAGCTGCCTAAGAGCTGCTGCGGAGGTGGCAGTTTCCATTAGGCAATGGGCAAGGCTCGTTCTTGATATTGACCTCATAGTAATGGTACCTCATGCTGTGGATACGCTTTTGAATAAGACAAAGAGGCGACCCTCGATGAATTGGCAATATGGCAGGAGAGTACAAGTCGTCTAGATCAGGATGGGTTTTGGACTGATAAATCAAGAGAAACAGCGATGGCTACTACCTAATGCCTATGTACTCCCTGTGGTTACCATGGCTCATGGCCCAGCCCATATTAGCACCAAGGGAATATGCAAGGTATTGGATCCAGTGTGGCAGAACGAAAATATTTCTAAAGCAGCCACTCATGTAGTGAAACATTGTATGATTTGCATGGCACATAATCCTGGGAAAGGTACTTCAACACCTTCAGGTAACTTTGCACCGGCTTCCTTCCCTTTCGAGGTTATCCAGATGGAGTTCAACGAAATGGAACAAATTAACGCTTTGAAGTACGTGCTGGTAGTGATTTGTGCTTTCAGTAAATGGATTGAAGCTTACCCCACTAAAGAGAATACGGCAGTGGTGTCGGCATACGCACACCTAAAGGAGTTCTTCCCTCGCTTCGGATTGCTGTGTTTGATCTGGAGTGACAACGGAAGTCACTTCAATTCAAAAGTCATCCAATTGTTGTGTGAAGGTTTGCACATTAAGCGAAAGTTTCACACAGCGAATCACCCTCAGTCAGCAGGTCTTATTTTGAGAAGTACAATGGTACTCTCAAGATGAAGTTAGCGAAGATACAAGAAAGCATTGGATTGCGATGGTCAGATGCGTTACCTTTGGCTTTGTTATCTATTAGGGCAATGCGCACTCTAGAACAGGGTTGTCACCGAATGAAGTGGTCTTCGGCCGCCCTGCTAAAATCTGGGGTTTTCCAAGGCCCAAGTGCTTCTCCGAGATAGAGTACCCTTTGCTTGTGGATTACCTGTATGAACTAACTAAAGATCTTCGTTCTATTCATCCACAGATTCGGGAGACACTGCAGCCATTACCAGAGGGGCCCAGGCATCAGCTACAGCCTGGAGACTACGTACTCGTCAAGAACTTCCAGAGGAAGAGCTGCCTGGAGCCTCTTTGAAAAGGGCCACTGTTGGTCCTTCTTGCTAATCGCACCGCAGTGAAGCTCAGCGGACAGAAGCACTGGGTGCATGGGACCCACTGCAAGAAGGTTCCTCTCCCACTTCCCTACAATAAGTGGTACTCAACAGCATTGCTGACCAGGAAGGGGAATGGGTGCCCTGTTCCGCTCCCTTCTCTGACGCACAATTGAGGTGTGTACAAACGGACGAAGAGAGTGATGCTGCCCTGTTCGAGGTGGTCCCCCCAGAGATAAGGGCTGCTCCAGATACTCCCAATTTTGATTCACAAGAGTCTTAATGCCCACCTGACCCTGAGGAGCTAGGGAAGGATTTGAGCCCAGTTGTAGGTACTGTGTCTAAGGTGCTTGCAAAAGAGTAGGGTGAGCTGAGCTGGTACACTGCTCTAGGCACTGGACAGGATCGTTGAGGTTGCTTACCCAGGAAGGAGGGTTCCCTATCCAAACAGAAGAAGGATTTGTTTTCAGCAAAGTCTGCAATCGTGCGGCTCCTCCGAGGGAATGCTTCATAGCACCTCCATTGAAAAGTAGGATCCTACCAGCGAGGCTGTAGATGGACGCTGGTTGACTTGTGCCCCTCTGGTCAGTTGTATTTGTGGCTCCCATAGATAAGGCTCTTCACATGTACCCATTTGGCCATGCTGTCATGGAAGAGGAGCAACCATTGGCAGCCCCACCACTAGGGCAGAGTAGTCCTGGCTTGTCTAGCTGGTCTGCTAAGAGTAAAATAGTAGTAAAATGTAAATGTAAATGTAGTATACTTGTAAAGCGCACAGCTGCCCCAGCAACGGGGCGTCCCGGCGCTGTATAACTCTGGGGAACCCGTCCTGGCTTTCCCTGTGGGATGGTCCCTTGCTGGGAGTCCCCAAGGTGGAGCCAGGCATCCCCGGAATTGGTGGGGCCGTTGTGGAGATTAGGCAAGCTAATGCCCAGAGTTGCCGAGTGGAACCCCTGATTCGAGTAAGCACCGAAGCGAGAATTATCGAGTCCGCTGACCAAGGTCCACGACCCTGCCGCGTCGGGAATTGAACCCTGGTCCCAGGCTGACTTCTGCTCTCAGGCCTGCCGCCTCTAACCAGTGAGCCACACTACTTCAGTAGTGATCTTTTTCATATTATTAATTATAATGTTTGGTGTAGTATGGTATTTAGAAGAAAAACATCCAGCACACGCTCTGATAGGATCTTCCCCAGCTCCGCCTGAACACCTGTAAGTTACATAGGCCCCACACAAGGAGAGACATAGACAAACATATATCGAGAATGCTTTCCTGCAAATGGCTCATCAAGTACACCATAAGACAAAGGCCACAAATTGCTGGGTGTGCGGGTTACTCCCCTCTGTGATGCATAAGAATGATTTACTGGTGGCTTTACCCTTGCCGTATCTAGGTAGCTGTGAGGCATGGTTCCAGTTGCTTTCTATGGTGTATATTCATTATCATGCTGACGTTATGGATATGACACAGTCTTATTATCAAGCAGCATTAGAGTACATAGTGATACATCAGGGTTATACTCCCGGATAGGAGGAAAGGAGGGTAATTTACTTCCAGATACTTGCATAAATGTCTTTGAGAATAACAGAAATGTCACATGGCTGTGAAATGAAATGCAGGATTTCCAGGGATTCAATTTCACTGAATATTTTAAATGTTTCCATGCGCAAAATATAGTCGAAAATGAAATTATGTCCGTACCTGTCGTCTATACCGCAGCTAGTGTCTGTGTTGAAGGATCTGGGAAAATTCCAGTGGGATTAAGCAGCTGTAATTACACATATAATTTGAACACTACCAGTAGCCCACCTTTGCTCACACCCCCTAATGTATACTTTGTTTGTGGCGCAAATGCTTATACCTGGCTCCCTAGAGGATGGGTTGGCCAGTGTTATCTCTCTTTTCTTTTACCTCCTGTTTACATTGCACCGTCCAACTATCACAAGGACCATAGACTGCAGCGGAGGAGTGCTCACTTGTCTCGGGTGAGGAGAGTTATTGATACAGCAGATATTGAACAGACTGATACCACTTTACAGCAGTTCACGGATGTCATGAAGGGTATTCTGCCTTTCTGGTGACCTATGCATAACAGTCTTATCATTCAACGCCTCACCAGAGTTGTAGAACAGGTTATCAACACTACAGCTGGCATACTCACTAACATTACGACTGAGCTCCAGGCCACCAGACTTGTTGCTCTTCAAAATCTGGTGGTTTTAGATGTCATTCTGGCAGATAGGGGTGAAGCTTGTCGTGTCATTGGTAGCAGTTGCTTCATTTACATCCCAGACCACGCCTCTAATGTATATTCCGCTATCCAGAAGTTACATAGGCTTGCACCTGATATTCATCAGGACAATGGTTCATGGTCTTTGAAAGGATGGTTCTGGGGTCTGGTATCATCCTGGGGTTGGAAGATACTTCTTTTTCTAGTAGCTATAGCAGGTGCCATCTTCACATGCTGCCTATGTGTCAACTGCCTTCCAGCATGCTGTACCTATTGAGTGAGCAAGCTCACCTCTACCCCTAAATTGCCAGGACGAGATAATAAAGTCTCCGCTATGATGATGCCAGCTATACAGGATATGATGATAGATGAGGGTATTTTTTAATATTGAAGGTGTTTGATATACAGGTGCAAAATTTTCTTTCCTGTTTAGGATTGTAAAGACCCTACCAGATAGCGCCAATAAAGCATTTAGCCTCCACTGCTAAAAGGAGGGTCTGTTAGGTTTGAAAACCCCTATACTTGTTTCATGCCACAGTAGGTTAGCAGTGTGCGGCTAAACTTCACCTCATTTGTATTCACGTTATGCAACTCACTGAGTTATCCCTATAATGTGCGAGCTTCAGTTAGCCAGTGTGACTATTTCTCAATCCCCATTAGGCTGTGTCTGAACTAGGGCCTGTTTTTCATCTTGCTTGCCTCAGCCGAACACTATATTTAGTTATTATTTTCTTTTCTGTTCACGGTTGCCTTCTGACTTACTAATGAATAGACCATTCTGCCTTTGCATACCTATTCATGTGTGTAGCTCGGCTCCCACGTTAGGAATGCTGAGCCCCGGCACAGCAACCTTGAGACTGTGATAGTGTGTACCCATCTAGCAGGTGGTAGCCCATTCTACTATGCCTCCTTTGTTCACGCTTGGCCTAAGCCGGTAACTTTCCACTGTGGGCGTGGCTGGATGTTCTTGTGAGGAATGGTTATGCATTGCAGACTGTTGGGGGGCCAGACCATCGGCAGACATCTTAGTGTGCGGGTCAGATTGGACTCCTCTGAAGAGTATTGCTAATAAACAGCTATTTGTAATCTCTACTGTCTGACCGACACTTCAATTGGTAGAAGGCGAGTATGAGGTTGTAAATAACCCGGGTGGCCCCTAGGTCCACTTCCTTCTCCTTCATGGTCTCCCCAGACTTCATGCTCTCAGCCATCAGTCCTCCTACGTCTGGGCAGTCAGGGATAATCTCTCTCAGCGCACTTCAGGTCTGGTGTCTGAATGAATTAAATGAAGCCCCATCATGGTCGGTGTTGATAAGTGTGACTGTGGGGATGTGGCTCGGGATACCACCGTGTTGGTCTGCTCCCAATGAGGCAGCTAAGCAGACTTTTGATGTCACCTAAAGCTATTTTTATATCCACGGTGTATGAGATCCATTTCCCTGCCCCATCCATCAATGGGGCAGTTTGTTCCTGCACCCTTCATTGCACATCTGTGCCCGAGGAACATATATGGTCTCTGCTGCACCTGTCTGCTGTAGCGGGCAAATTCTGTTACAGTGCGGCTCTTTCGGTTTCTCTCCGACATAGCACTCCTATCGTCTCAGGCTTTTCTGCATGAGTAGTTCCATTTTAGTTACCCTCCCCCGATGCGGAGTGCAGTTCTCTGCAACGGCCAGGTCCTCAGACTTGAAGGGTCTCTCCTCCTGCCAGGTACAATCATTCTTTCCCTTCCTTTCAGTCCATCAGGCCTGTAGATGGGAAAAAGGGAGGGCAAAGGCCATATCCTCTTCTCTGAATATCATCTCTCTAGAGTTCGGTATGCCTGACCGGCGTGATTGGGGAGAGCGGCAGACATCCTTGTCATTGCTTTCCTCGTGCACATATAAAGGTGCCATGCTGCTCCTTCTGTTTCTCAATTGTGTTGCAATCAGGCTATCCTCACCACTTATTTTCCGGTTGGCCCCCCTCCTGTGCTGAAGGCCAGGTGATGTATATGCTTCTGTTAGCGCCCTTCTCCCTGATTCATTACTGGGCTCATCCCTATGTAGAACCCGAGGCCTAGCCTTGGTCTCTCTGTGGAGGGAAAGTTGTTCCCTCTCTCGGTTGGGCTTCCCAGGTGAGAGCTCTCTCAATGTCTATCCTTAACTCTTATCGCTCATTGCTGTGTGCTGTTCTTCAAGGCAATTTCGTGGCACCAAATTCACTCCCTGATGCTTCCTCTGTACCATACGCGGTACAAAAGGGGGTGGTGATGGACGGAGCATCTGAACCAATCAAACACTCACACCCAGTCAAAAGATCTGGGTTTAATCCATCACCGTTCTTTAGCCCACTCTGCCACCCCAGTTCAGACATAGCCATATGCAAATCAGTCTGACCCTGTGCCTCATGGGAACAGTCCAGCCCGAACTGCCAAGCCATGCCTTCCCTGGACCGGACACAAGCTTCCGAGGACCGGTTTCTGGCATTAAAGCCGTCTTCAGCCCGGCTTGCTTGAATCCAGTGGCAAAGTGAGCAAGGGACTCAAGTCTGAGCATACCCTGCCACACTTATGGCAGCCAAAAGCGGTACAAAAGGGGGTGGTGATGGACGGAGCATCTGAACCAATCAAACACTCACACCCAGTCAAAAGATCTGGGTTTAATCCATCACCGTTCTTTAGCCCACTCTGCCACCCCAGTTCAGACATAGCCATATGCAAATCAGTCTGACCCTGTGCCTCATGGGAACAGTCCAGCCCGAACTGCCAAGCCATGCCTTCCCTGGACCGGAAACAAGCTTCCGAGGACCGGTTTCTGGCATTACAGCCGTCTTCAGCCCGGCTTGCTTGAATCCAGTGGCAAAGTGAGCAAGGGACTCACGTCTGAGCATACCCTGCCAAACTTATGGCAGCCAAAAGCGGTACAAAAGGGGGTGGTGATGGACGGAGCATCTGAACCAATCAAACACTCACACCCAGTCAAAAGATCTGGGTTTAATCCATCACCGTTCTTTAGCCCACTCTGCCACCCCAGTTCAGACATAGCCATATGCAAATCAGTCTGACCCTGTGCCTCATGGGAACAGTCCAGCCCGAACTGCCAAGCCATGCCTTCCCTGGACCGGAAACAAGCTTCCGAGGACCGGTTTCTGGCATTACAGCCGTCTTCAGCCCGGCTTGCTTGAATCCAGTGGCAAAGTGAGCAAGGGACTCACGTCTGAGCATACCCTGCCACACTTATGGCAGCCAAAAGCAGTACAAAGGGGGGTGGTGATGGACGGAGCATCTGAACCAATCAAACACTCACACCCAGACAAAAGATCTGGGTTTAATCCATCACCGTTCTTTAGCCTACTCTGCCACCCCAGTTCAGACATAGCCATATGCAAATCAGTCTGACCCTGTGCCTCATGGCAACAGTCCAGCCCGAACTGCCAAGCCATGCCTTCCCTGGACCAGAAACAAGCTTCCGAGGACCGGTTTCTGGCATTACAGCCGTCTTCAGCCCGGCTTGCTTGAATCCAGTGGCAAAGTGAGCAAGGGACTCACGTCTGATCATACCCTGCCACACTTATGGCAGCCAAAAGCGGTACAAAAGGGGGTGGTGATGGATGGAGCATCTGAACCAATCAAACACTCACACCCAGTCAAAAGATCTGGGTTTAATTCATCCCCGTTCTTTAGCCCACTCTGCCACCCCAGTTCAGACATAGCCATATGCAAATCAGTCTGACCCTCTGCCTCATGGGAACAGTCCAGCCCGAACTGCAAAGCCATGCCTTCCCTGGACCAGAAACAAGCTTATGAGGACCGGTTTCTGGCATTACAGCCGTCTTCAGCCCGGCTTGCTTGAATCCAGTGGCAAAGTGAGCAAGAGACTCACGTCTGAGCATACCCTGCCACACTTATGGCAGCCAAAAGTGGTACAAAAGGGGGTGGTGATGGACGGAGCATCTGAACCAATCAAACACTCACACCCAGACAAAAGATCTGGGTTTAATCCATCACTGTTCTTCAGCCTACTCTGCCACCCCAGTTCAGACATAGCCATATGCAAATCAGTCTGACCCTGTGCCTCATGGCAACAGTCCAGCCCGAACTGCCAAGCCATGCCTTCCCTGGACCAGAAACAAGCTTCTGAGGACGGGTTTCTGGCATTACAGCCGTCTTCAGCCCGGCTTGCTTGAATCCAGTGGCAAAGTGAGCAAGGGACTCACGTCTGAGCATACCCTGCCACACTTATGGCAGCCAAAAGAGGTACAAAAGGGGGTGGTGATGGATGGAGCATCTGAACCAATCAAACACTCACACCCAGTCAAAATATCTGGGTTTAATTCATCCCTGTTCTTTAGCCCACTCTGCCACCCCAGTTCAGACATAGCCATATGCAAATCAGTCTGACCCTCTGCCTCATGGGAACAGTCCAGCCCGAACTGCCAAGCCATGCCTTCCCTGGACCGGAAACAAGCTTACGAGGACCGGTTTCTTGCATTACAGCCGTCTTCAGCCCGGCTTGTTTGAATCCAGTGGCAAAGTGAGCAAGGGACTCACGTCTGAGCATACCCTGCCACACTTATGGCAGCCAAAAGTGGTACAAAAGGGGGTGGTGATGGACGGAGCATCTGAACCAATCAAACACTCACACCCAGTCAAAAGATCTGAGCTTAATCCATCACCGTTCTTTAGCCCACTCTGCCACCCCAGTTCAGACATAGCCATATGCAAATCAGTCTGACCCTGTGCCTCATGGGAACAGTCTAGCCCGAACAGCCAAGCCATGCCTTCCCTGGACCGGAAACAAGCTTACGAGGACCGGTTTCTTGCATTACAGCCGTCTTCAGCCCGGCTTGCTTGAATCCAGTGGCAAAGTGAGCAAGGGACTCACGTCTGAGCATACCCTGCCACACTTATGGCAGCCAAAAGCGGTACAAAAGGGGGTGGTGATGTACGGAGCATCTGAACCAATCAAAGACTCACACCAAGTCAAAAGATCTGGGTTTAATCCATCACCGTTCTTTAGCCAACTCTGCCACCCCAGTTCAGACATAGCCATATGCAAATCAGTCTGACCCTGTGCCTCATGGGAACAGTCCAGCCCGAACTGCCAAGCCAAGCCTTCCCTGGACCGGAAACAAGCTTCCGAGGACTGGTTTCTGGCATTACAGCCGTCTTCAGCCCGGCTTGCTTGAATCCAGTGGCAAAGTGAGCAAGGGACTCACGTCTGAGCATACCCTGCCACACTTATGGCAGCCAAAAGCGGTACAAAAGGGGGTGGTGATGGAGGGAGCATCTGAACCAATCAAACACTCACACCCAGTCAAAAGATCTGGGTTTAATCCATCACCGTTCTTTAGCCCACTCTGCCACCACATTTCAGACATAGCCATATGCAAATCAGTCTGACCCTGTGCCTCATGGGAACAGTCCAGCCCGAACAGCCAAGCCATGCCTTCCCTGGACCGGAAACAAGCTTCCGAGGACCGGTTTCTGGCATTACAGCCGTCTTCAGCCCGGCTTGCTTGAATCCAGTGGCAAAGTGAGCAAGGGACTCAGGTCTGAGCATACCCTGCCACACTTATGGCAGCCAAAAGCGGTACAAAAGGGGGTGGTGATGGACGGAGCATCTGAACCAATCAAACACTCACACCCAGTCAAAAGATCTGGGTTTAATCCATCACCGATCTTTAGCCCACTCTGCCACCCCAGTTCAGACATAGCCATATGCAAATCAGTCTGACCCTGTGCCTCATGGGAACAGTCCAGCCCGAACTGCCAAGCCATGCCTTCCCTGGACCGGAAACAAGCTTCCGAGGACCAGTTTCTGGCATTAAAGCCGTCTTCAGCCCGGCTTGCTTGAATCCAGTGGCAAAGTGAGCAAGGGACTCAAGTCTGAGCATACCCTGCCACACTTATGGCAGCCAAAAGCGGTACAAAAGGGGGTGGTGATGGACGGAGCATCTGAACCAATCAAACACTCACACCCAGTCAAAAGATCTGGGTTTAATCCATCACCGTTCTTTAGCCCACTCTGCCACCCCAGTTCAGACATAGCCATATGCAAATCAGTCTGACCCTGTGCCTCATGGGAACAGTCCAGCCCGAACTGCCAAGCCATGCCTTCCCTGGACCGGAAACAAGCTTCCGAGGACCGGTTTCTGGCATTACAGCCGTCTTCAGCCCGGCTTGCTTGAATCCAGTGGCAAAGTGAGCAAGGGACTCACGTCTGAGCATACCCTGCCACACTTATGGCAGCCAAAAGCGGTACAAAAGGGGGTGGTGATGGAGGGAGCATCTGAACCAATCAAACACTCACACCCAGTCAAAAGATCTGGGTTTAATCCATCACCGTTCTTTAGCCCACTCTGCCACCACATTTCAGACATAGCCATATGCAAATCAGTCTGACCCTGTGCCTCATGGGAACAGTCCAGCCCGAACAGCCAAGCCATGCCTTCCCTGGACCGGAAACAAGCTTTCGAGGACCGGTTTCTGGCATTACAGCCGTCTTCAGCCCGGCTTGCTTGAATCCAGTGGCAAAGTGAGCAAGGGACTCAGGTCTGAGCATACCCTGCCACACTTATGGCAGCCAAAAGCGGTACAAAAGGGGGTGGTGATGGACGGAGCATCTGAACCAATCAAACACTCACACCCAGTCAAAAGATCTGGGTTTAATCCATCACCGTTCTTTAGCCCACTCTGCCACCCCAGTTCAGACATAGCCATATGCAAATCAGTCTGACCCTGTGCCTCATGGGAACAGTCCAGCCCGAACTGCCAAGCCATGCCTTCCCTGGACCGGAAACAAGCTTCCGAGGACCGGTTTCTGGCATTACAGCCGTCTTCAGCCCGGCTTGCTTGAATCCAGTGGCAAAGTGAGCAAGGGACTCACGTCTGAGCATACCCTGCCACACTTATGGCAGCCAAAAGCGGTACAAAAGGGGGTGGTGATGGACGGAGCATCTGAACCAATCAAACACTCACACCCAGTCAAAAGATCTGGGTTTAATCCATCACCGTTCTTTAGCCTACTCTGCCACCCCAGTTCAGACATAGCCATATGCAAATCAGTCTGACCCTGTGCCTCATGGCAACAGTCCAGCCCGAACTGCCAAGCCATGCCTTCCCTGGACCAGAAACAAGCTTCCGAGGACCGGTTTCTGGCATTACAGCCGTCTTCAGCCCGGCTTGCTTGAATCCAGTGGCAAAGTGAGCAAGGGACTCACGTCTGAGCATACCCTGCCACACTTATGGCAGCCAAAAGCGGTACAAAAGGGGGTGGTGATGGATGGAGCATCTGAACCAATCAAACACTCACAGCCAGTCAAAAGATCTGGGTTTAATTCATCCCCGTTCTTTAGCCCACTCTGCCACCCCAGTTCAGACATAGCCATATGCAAATCAGTCTGACCCTCTGCCTCATGGGAACAGTCCAGCCCGAACTGCCAAGCCATGCCTTCCCTGGACCGGAAACAAGCTTACGAGGACCGGTTTCTGGCATTACAGCCGTCTTCAGCCCGGCTTGCTTGAATCCAGTGGCAAAGTGAGCAAGGGACTCACGTCTGAGCATACCCTGCCACACTTATGGCAGCCAAAAGTGGTACAAAAGGGGGTGGTGATGGACGGAGCATCTGAACCAATCAAACACTCACACCCAGTCAAAAGATCTGAGCTTAATCCATCACCGTTCTTTAGCCCACTCTGCCACCCTAGTTTAGACACAGCCATATGCAAATCAGTCTGACCCTGTGCCTCATGGGAACAGTCTAGCCCGAACTGCCAAGCCATGCCTTCCCTGGACCGGAAACAAGCTTCCGAGGACCGGTTTCTGGCATTACAGCCGTCTTCAGCCCGGCTTGCATGAATCCAGTGGCAAAGTGAGCAAGGGACTCACGTCTGAGCATACCCTGTCACACTTATGGCAGCCAAAAGAGGTACAAAAGGGGGTGGTGATGGATGGAGCATCTGAACCAATCAAACACTCACACCCAGTCAAAAGATCTGGGTTTAATTCATCCCCGTTCTTTATCCCACTCTGCCACCCCAGTTCAGACATAGCCATATGCAAATCAGTCTGACCCTCTGCCTCATGGGAACAGTCCAGCCCGAACTGCCAAGCCATGCCTTATCTGGACCGGAAACAAGCTTACGAGGACCGGTTTCTTGCATTACAGCCGTCTTCAGCCCGGCTTGCTTGAATCCAGTGGCAAAGTGAGCAAGGGACTCACGTCTGAGCATACCCTGCCACACTTATGGCAGCCAAAAGTGGTACAAAAGGGGGTGGTGATGGACGAAGCATCTGAACCAATCAAACACTCACACCCAGTCAAAAGATCTGAGCTTAATCCATCACCGTTCTTTAGCCCACTCTGCCACCCCAGTTCAGACATAGCCATATGCAAATCAGTCTGACCCTGTGCCTCATGGGAACAGTCTAGCCCGAACTGCCAAGCCATGCCTTCCCTGGACCGGAAACAAGCTTCCGAGGACCGGTTTCTGGCATTACAGCCGTCTTCAGCCCGGCTTGCTTGAATCCAGTGGCAAAGTGAGCAAGGGACTCACGTCTGAGCATACCCTGCCACACTTATGGCAGCCAAAAGCGGTACAAAAGGGGGTGGTGATGTACGGAGCATCTGAACCAATCAAAGACTCACACCCAGTCAAAAGATCTGGGTTTAATCCATCACCGTTCTTTAGCCAACTCTGCCACCCCAGTTCAGACATAGCCATATGCAAATCAGTCTGACCCTGTGCCTCATGGGAACAGTCCAGCCCGAACTGCCAAGCCAAGCCTTCCCTGGACCGGAAACAAGCTTCCGATGACCGGTTTCTGGCATTACAGCCGTCTTCAGCCCGGCTTGCTTGAATCCAGTGGCAAAGTGAGCAAGGGACTCACGTCTGAGCATACCCTGCCACACTTATGGCAGCCAAAAGCGGTACAAAAGGGGGTGGTGATGGAGGGAGCATCTGAACCAATCAAACACTCACACCCAGTCAAAAGATCTGGGTTTAATCCATCACCGTTCTTTAGCCCACTCTGCCACCACATTTCAGACATAGCCATATGCAAATCAGTCTGACCCTGTGCCTCATGGGAACAGTCCAGCCCGAAGAGCCAAGCCATGCCTTCCCTGGACCGGAAACAAGCTTTCGAGGACCGGTTTCTGGCATTACAGCCGTCTTCAGCCCGGCTTGCTTGAATCCAGTGGCAAAGTGAGCAAGGGACTCAGGTCTGAGCATACCCTGCCACACTTATGGCAGCCAAAAGCGGTACAAAAGGGGGTGGTGATGGACGGAGCATCTGAACCAATCAAACACTCACACCCAGTCAAAAGATCTGGGTTTAATCCATCACCGATCTTTAGTCCACTCTGCCACCCCAGTTCAGACATAGCCATATGCAAATCAGTCTGACCCTGTGCCTCATGGGAACAGTCCAGCCCGAACTGCCACGCCATGCATTCCCTGGACCGGAAACAAGCTTCCGAGGACCGGTTTCTGGCATTACAGCCGTCTTCAGCCCGGTTTGCTTGAATCCAGTGGCAAAGTGAGCAAGGGACTTACGTCTGAGCATACCCTGCCACACTTATGGCAGCCAAAAGCAGTACAAAAGGGGGTGGTGATGGACGGAGCATCTGAACCAATCAAACACTCACACCCAGTCAAAAGATCTGGGTTTAATCCATCACCGTTCTTTAGCCCACTCTGCCACCCCAGTTCAGACATAGCCATATGCAAATCAGTCTGACCCTGTGCCTCATGGGAACAGTCCAGCCCGAACTGCCAAGCCATGCCTTCCCTGGACCGGAAACATGCTTCCGAGGACCGGTTTCTGGCATTACAGCCGTCTTCCTCTGTACCATAGGCATACATTTGGGGGAGTGTAGCCTGAGACACTCCCCTTGGAGTCAGATTTTTGAGCACTGGGGTCCCTGTCTACCCCTTGACTTGCGAAATCACCTTCCAGGAGGGTCACAAACTTCCCTTTGATCTTACAGCGCCCTGTTTGAGCAGTCAGGAGCATTTGCTCCCCGTTCGGCTCAGACCTGATGGGCCACAACTGATGGGTGAGGGGACAAGCCGAGAGGGGGTCTGGCACTGGACTGAGCCAGCGCTGACTGCATCTTGGCTGGTTGGTCCTGTGATCTCCCCCCTCCCGGGACTGGTGGCTTGCTGCCCCAGTGGAGGTGCATCAGTCCTCTTGACTGGTAGATTGGTGTAACTCCGTGCAGGGATGGAATGGTTTGCCAACATCAATGGGAGCACATTACTAGCGGTGTATGGTGGGGTAGGTACAGATGCTTCGCTTCTTGTCAAAGATGGCCCATGGTTCTAGTAGGGCCTCTCATTTAGCCTTTCTCTGTCCTGCATACCTGGTCTGTAAGTGAGTCTTTGTGTGTTCTATGATGTTGGTATCAAATGTTCCCCCCCTCAGCCAGGGAAATGTGCGCGCTTTTGTGTGGGCGTGCACTTGCGGCAGTGTTTCTCTGGCTTCCTAGCCTGGGTGGGGAACCTGGCTTGCATGTTGTCTAGTAGATTCTCCAAATTGGATTGAGGAACTAGTTTAAGGAACGTTTTTTTTTTGTCTCGAGATTTTTAATGAAATACTGTATGAAAACATTGCTTATTTTGTTTATGCTGTCTTCTGTTACTGACCACATATGGCAATTATAAATTTTTTGTTTTATAAGTGTACCCATTTTAACCTCGGACAATATGTCTTTTGGTTGTTTTTGAAGTGCCTTTTACTCTGTGCTTGGAGTTAACTATCCCCGCCATTGACTTTACTGAGCTGGCAGCACAGGTACTGAGGAAATGTGTTTCTAAGTACTGTATACAATGTACTCCTTGCCATTGTGGAGTCATCATTTGTTTTTCATGCGGCGATTTTAAACCTATTTTCATTATGATATCTCTAGGCCTTTCACATCTTTTTTTAGTCACATGCACGCCTAGTCACAAGTGTTTCCATAACTCTTTACTCTGGCCCACTTTGTCTTCCATCTATTTTAGGGTGCGTTGTGCGTATGCGGACTTCACTGGCCATTGACACCAATGTTTGTTAGCTGTATAGCAAGATTCGCTTATCGCTCAAGACATTTTCCTCCATTTTGGTGTCATGTTGGCGCAGGTGGCTTTGGAGTCTTGTGAAATGTCCAGTGTGGCCAGCTTTTTTTTGTTCACAAAATTGGAACTACTGTCTCATGACTATTTTACTCACCTTTACTCTTTCTTAAACTTCTAGGGCCACTGGTTCATAACTGCATGGTCAGAAGGAGGCTACAGCCGTTTGTATATTTTCTCTAGTACATATTTTTGCTTTATCACTCTGGCCCACATGCATCATTGTTACATTTTGCACTTCCTAATTTGCGAAAAATAAGGAATCGCAAATTAAGAAGTGCAAAATGCTATGCATCATTATTTTCGGTATTCATTTGGGATTCGGTAAAAATCGCAATTTTTACCGAATCCCAAATGAATACCGATTTCTTAAGTAAATTTTCGCAATTCCAATTGATTCCTATGGGCCAAAAGGCCCATAGGAGTCAATGCAAATTGCGAGTGGCACTTAGAAAAATTCATGGGTGCAGGGGGGGGGGTCCAAAGGACCCCCCCATGCACCCCTGAAATGTATTTTTCGCATCATGTTTCACACACACATGTCCTAAAGACATGTGTGTGTTAAACATGAATGTTGAAAAAAATACTTTTTCACCATTTGAAACACTTTTTCCAAATTTACCGAGTGGTTCAACCACTCGGTAAATTTGGCACCCTAATTGCGAATTTCCACTTGTCAAAGTAATGATGCATTGCTTTTAAGAAGTCGCACATCTGCGACTTCTTAAAAGCACCCGCAATTTTAGAACTCGCAAAAATATTACGAATTCTAAAATTGCTTCATGCATCCCAAAAAGCACTTTTGCATTCGCAAACGGACGATTTTAAGGAATCGCACCGTTTGCGACTACAAAAATGCTTGATGCATGTGGACCACTGTGTATGTATCCTTCCACTACCGTATTTTAGACACCATAATCCTCACATCTTGTCGTATGCGTCTTTTGACGAACAGGGATTTTGTCTAGTCGGATCTGCACTGTGTTCAGCGTGACTTGTATGATTTTGTGTGTTGCACGCTATTCATGGTATATCATAGGTAAAATCGCTTAACACACCCCTCACTATACACTCAGAGTCTTTGATTGCATGCTTTTAGGTTTGCGCTAATCACTGCTCACAGTGACTTAAACACAGTTTGGTATACCAGCACAAATGCATGCTGGGACTTGATGTTCTTTTGGGCTCATTTATTGTTTCCCTTTTCCTTGGTTTTTTTCTCATGCCTCATTGAGCACATTAGACCCTGCACACTTACTGGGGTATCGGACTTTTCACTCTCCAGCTTTACCATCCCCTCATGGTAGAAACAGTGGGGGTTTATGCATATATATCAGTAATGTGAGTGGGCTTACTGTTTTAAAACACATTTTGACTGAAAATTATCAGATTTTAATTCTTAGATTGGGCACTTCTGCCAACATGATTCTGATCAACTTTTATAATAATGTGTCTACCGATTACTTGGATAGAGTTACAAATAATCTGTTCTGTGATGTTTCCTCTATAAAGGAAAGAATAGGAGGGGAGTTTGTCCTGGTCTGGGTGGGTGATTTTAACTGCAACATTTGTCAGGACGGCTCGAAGGGCTTGTGCGGCCTCGGAAACCCTTCTGATGACAACCCGAGTCACTTTGCCCATTCAAGGCAGGGTGACATCTTGAATAACCTGTTGTTCTATTTTAATCTTACCTACATAATGAGTTATGCTCGCCAATAATAGAGTTCCAGCCAACCTATCACAGTAGAGGGTTTAATTCTATAATTGACTTTACCCTCTTTTCCAGAACGCATACATATTTAATAACTTCATGGGAGACGATAGACGTTATTTATGGAGACCATTACCCAATTTCCTTCTCTATAAAAAAGGCTGAATTAGAGCGGTCCTGGAGGGAAAATAGTACCTCATACCAACAACCGATCACCCTTGCGCGTAAAAACGGTTACACCCTTAAATGGGATAAGGTTAACCCTGCGGGTCTATTAATAAACCTATTATCCAAAATGAGGAAGGAAATTTACATCTGCCTCTCCCCCAGTGATGACCCTTTCATAATTTTGGACTCTTTTATCAAAATACAATTAACCTTAAAACAACTATTGACTAGACATCATCGCCCAGATTCGCACCACCAAACTGGTTCGATCATAATTGCACTACTGCATTAAAAACTTTAAAAAATGCCCTCCATGCCACTCCTAGATCCCTGTCTGAGATTCGAGAAGCCAGACGTTTTTATCGTCTAGTAATGAAAAACAGGGAGAAATCATTGAAACAAGAAGCATGGCAGGCCTTAATTACTGCCTACAAAAATAGGGATTCAACCTTATTCTGGAAGGTGGTTAATGCCTCTACCTTCCGTGACAAAAATAATACAGCGGTGATGAGATATTGCTATAAATGGTGAAGCTTGGGTAACTCATTTTGAACACCTCTATGATAACGAAACTTCTTCCATACCAGTATCTTCTGCCCTTACTACTCGTCTGGAAACATGGGAAGCGCTTGCAAGGGAGTTTTCCCTTTGGGAATTTCTTTAACCTGTGACGAGGTTTAAATGGCAATAAGGGAGAGTCCTTCGGGTAAAGCGCCAGGCCCGGATGGTATACCAACCGATGTCTTCAAATATGAAATCGACCTCTGGGCCCCACTTCTAACTAATGTTATGAATAGTGCAAACTTGGTTGGGCTAATATCAACTTGGACTGAGGCCATAGTGGTCCCTATTTTCAAAAAGGGCGACAGACAAGATCCAACCTGTTATCGGCCTATTTCCCTTCTAGACGCCCTAATGAAGGTGGCTGGTCGCATTATTCTAAAGCGAATCCAATTGTGGGCCGATGAACGAAACATCATATCTAACCTACAGTATGGTTTTTGTACCGGCATGGGAACAGTAGAGCAGAGCTTAAATTTGTATTTTTTAATTTCTAAGTACACCCAGGCCAGAAAAGGGAATCTTTTTATTACTTTTATCGACCTAAGCTCTGCTTTTGATTGTGTGGACCACGACCAACTTTGGTCCACACTATCCGACCTGGGAATTGATGAAGCAATTTTAAATTTCATCAAGGAATTATATAGGGGTGCTGGGGCCAGGGTGTGCTTTGGTAAGCAAGGTGAGTGCTCGTCCAAATTTTCTATCAAGAGGGGAGTGAGACAGGGGTGCATTCTTGCACCCCTGGTATTCACGTTATATATAAACTCTATCGGCGACCACCTGAAGGGTTTCCCCTATGACTACCCCTCATCTCAGGGTCACCCTGTCACCATACTCCTGTACGCAGATGATGCGGCTATTATGTCGCAAACCAGGTTGGGTCTCCAGAGGGCGGTCACAAAATTTAACACCCATATGAAAGATGAGGGGCTAAAAGTCAACACTACCAAAACATATACTATGGCCTGTGGGCATGGCACTAAGAAAGTACCCTGTCCCATATATCTTGAGGGCAGGAGGATAGAGACTATTGATCACTTTATCACTTTCCCTACCTTGGAATATCCTTTGATAGGAAATGCACTTGGCATACAGAAGTTAAAGCGAGAAAATTAGCCTTCTTGAGGGCGGTCGGTGCACTCCATAACTTTGCGACGAAACTTGGCGGGAGACCCGTCAAGGAACTAATTACAATGTATCAGGCTAAAGGTATATCCACAGCCACCTATGGTTCAGGTATCTGGGGTATTGAAAATATAACATCAATTCAATTAATTGAAAATCAATATCTCAGATATCTGCTGGGGGCCCCTAAATCCTCAGCAAATTACCTTACCCATATTGAATTAGGTCTGCCTTTTATTTCTGACACCATAAAAATTGCACTCGTGGAGAAGTGTGGCTCACTGGTTAGAGGAGGCAGACCCTGAAGCAGAGGTCAGACCCGGGACCAGGGTTCAATTCCCGACGCGGCACGGTCTTGAGCCCAAATATCCACGGACTCGATAATTCTCGTTTCGGTGCCTACTCGAATCACGGGTTCACACTCTGCAGCTCTGGGCATTAGCCTGCTTAATCTCCACTACGGCCCCCCCGCAGCGGGATGCCTAGCTTTCACCTTGGGGAAGCCAGGACGGGTTCCCAACGCAAGCGCCGAGATGCCTACGGGTAATCTATATATGAACGCATAATAATAACCTATCCTTTTATGGCATAAGGTGTGGGTTACCCCGGAGACAGCGTTTAATCGCAAGTTTTTCTCTAGACCACCTAGTATGGAAATGATCACTAGAAAATCATTGAAACAACTGGCCGTGAATCATCTAGCCAACAAAAGATGGTCCATAGAAAAACTTAAAAACACAGTTTTGGCCTTTCAGGAAATTACTATTAATCCAGGGCCCCAATTGTATCTCTTAAGTGATATAACCTGTTACTCAAGAATGTTATTAACACGGTTCAGGTTTGGAACTTTCTTTCGTATCATTACTTTCCCATCTTGTAACATTTGGTTGAGGGATTTGCCCACCTGCCCCTGTGATGATTTATCCCCTCAATCAAACTTACATTGTATTTTATTTTGTAAATTCTATGTTGAAACCAATCCTTAAAGCATGGGGCCACTGCTCTTGCAGAATAGCCTTTGTTAGATTGCAACAGTTGGAAAATGTTTCTGTGGCTCAGGCTATATCTAGTTTTTTAAAATTATTGATTAGGTTCAGAAACTCTATGTAAAGCTTTTTACTCTTGTACATTCATACAGCTTTTAAAGCATTTGTCTTCATCTAATCGGACTTTCCCGCTTTTTAATCAACAACGTTTTTAATTTTTTGTATTTCTGTGATATGTTGCGATTGTATGTTTCTTTTTAACTTGTATCCTTTTATGAATTCATTCTTGAATATGGAATAAAGCTTTTTGAATTTGAGCACATTAGTTAATTTTCTATTTTTGATGATGGCACACCACTCTTGATTTCGTGCAGTTGGTTTTATGCTCTTTCAAGGTCTGTCTTTTTCTTACTTATGTGATCTGTGTTTGAACTTGTGTAGTTATTTCCCACATTTCCCATATTTATTCCGTAATTCGGTAATTTTTAAATTACAGTTACCCCTGATGCAGTGGGATTCCCAATGAAATGCATTGGCTCACATGTTACAGTGATGAATATGCTTTTTTTGAGGATGCTGTTTTTGTGTCATCTGCAAGAGTGATGTAACAAGCAACGTATTAAATCTCTTCAGTTGAAGTGAAACCACTGTTTGTGTTTCCCTTGCATGAATTGTATACATTTGTCTTTTTAATATTTGTTTTTGACTCTTCACTATATTTTTTGGAAGGTGCGCACTATATTTTGTTTGACATTGAGTACTTGGAAGCCTAAGTGAACCTGAAATATGTGGTGTATCTAGTCCACTTTAATGATGGAGCTTCCCTCCAAAATAAACCTTTTCCCAGGCACAAACCTTCCCCTCTAAAACTAAAACATGTAAGTAACCCCTATGGTAGGGCCTGGACAACCCAGAGTGCAGAGTTTATTGTATTTAAAAGGCTGGACATGTACTAATACATTTTGTCCTGGTAGTGAAAAAATAGAAATTCATTTTTCACTATAGAAAAGCTTATTTCTACCAAAGGAAAACATTCACATAACGTGATTATGTTTGGTTTCTCTGGAATCACAATTTTAAATTCAAACTTATTGTGAAGTTGGATTTTTAATTGCAATTCTGAAAATGTCACTTGCGGAATATTGCCATTTTCACAGGAGTGGGTGTATTTAGCAGTTGGGCTTTGTGTATTCCTCCTAGACTGCCACACACAGTGGGAGCTTGAATGTGAGTTGATGGGCCATCCTGGCAGGGTGGAAGGGAGGAGCTAGGCACAGCCTCATTTACACCTGAATAGGGTGTGTCCTGTCCACACACAAAATACTGCATCCCCCCTATATTGAGTCTAGAATCAAGCCTCAGGGACATAAAAAGCTTCCAATCCTTGTACCTGTACTTTGCCATCTGTGGGTCTACCCTGCCAAATGTTGCCACCCCAGTTCTGGACCCTTGAAAGCAGGCTTAAGGTGCCTGTCAGTGTAAACAATGCATCTTCTCTGTGTAAAAATGCATCCCTGAGCAGAACCGGCGCTTCTCCGTGGATGAGCGGTGCATCTCCTAGCAGAACCGACGCATCACCGCTGCTGATAAAGATTTGCATCCCCACCACCTCCCGCATCTTGGGAACATACATATCTCCTGCGAAACTGCTGCTGTGCAACATTTTACCCGGCACAAGCTCCTTGCATCTCTCGTTGACAACAGTCTCGCCAATGACTACAAAGCTGCATCATAGCTTCACCCCTCATCAGAACCGATGCAATACCTCTACTGTACCTCACATCCTTGACATCGTACTTTGCTTTGCAAGCCACTTCAAAAGGATCCTCGACATGGCACAACAGGACCTCGAGTTGCATTTTGTCACATCTCAGAATCAACGCATTGCCTCTGTTGTGCGACACATCATCAACGCACATCCACGCATAGCACCACAAACTGGATGTGTGGTACTTTGTTTAGCTTTGTCAGCAGGCTTAATTGCGTCCCTGTAGCTAGCCCACCATTCATTGCAGTTGGCCTAAACGTATTACCTTGTCCCAGTTGGTAAATCCAGCTATCAGCATTAGTACTTTTTGCCTCATGGTGCTATTTTTCACTATAAACCTTTAAAAATCAATATCTCCGGTTCTCCTAACTAGAGTCTTGTAGTTTTATTTAATAAAGGCAGATCTTTTTTTATAAAACCTGGTGTGGGATCATTTTATGTAGTGTTTTCAAAGTTTTACGGTTTGAAGTGTTGCATACATATTTTACACAGAGCCTCTAAGTTAAGCCTCACAGCTCTGTGCCAAGCTACAAAAGAGTGAGCACAAGATAATTTATGGTTTGCGCGCCTCTTACTCTGACTAGAATTGTGGGCGCTGCTTGACCGGGGCCTACTCACCAGTAAACCAGCAACCCGATTTCTAACAAAATTTTAATAGTCAATCTATGTATCCATCAATCAGTTAGCCCAATGAATCCATGATGCAGAATTAGGGACCCAATACTGTACCCTTAAAAACCCACATGGTGTTTATATATTGATCAATGGCAGGCTGGGTTCAGATCCCCATGGCACTTGGCCCACACAAATTATAAGAAATTGACCAATTCAAGGTGTCTCCTTTTATGGGAGAGTGGGAGCAGGAATTCACATAGCAAATATTCAAATAATTTAGAGGAACCCACAGATAACAAATTATTCCATGCAGAGATCGTTCCATATTTTCCATGCTATTAGACTTTTGTTTATGAGATTCTTCTCATTTTGCTATATTTTAGTCTGTGCATTGTTGCTAGAAATTGGGCTATTGGTTGATTGGGGTATTAACCCTGGTCAAGCAGCAACCACAATGCTAGTCAGAGTTAAAGACAGACAACCCCTAAATTAACCTGTGCTCACACACCAGTAGCTTGGAACAGAGCAGTCTAGCTTAACATTAATCAATCAATCATGCCATTTGTATAGCGCACTACTCACCCGGGAGGGTCTCAAGGCGCTTGGGTGGGGGGGTATGCTACTGCTCGAACAGCCAGGTCTTGAGTTGTTTCCTGAAGGCGAGATGGTCCTGGGTCAGCCGAAGGTGGATGGGGAGGGAGTTCCAAGTCTTGGCAGCCAGGTAAGAGAAGGATCTTCCTCCGGCGGTGGCTCTTCGGATGCGTGGTATGGCTGCGAGGGCGAGGCTGGTGGACCGTAGCTGGCGGGTGGGCGTGTAGAAGGTCAGGCGGTCGTTGAGGTACTTGGGGCCCAGGTCGTGGAGAGACTTGTGTGCGTGGGTGAGGAGCCGGAACGTGATCCTCTTGTCGACGGGGAGCCAGTGCAGGTTCCTCAGGTGGCTGGAGATGTGGCTGCGTTGGGGGACATCCAGGATGAGTCGGGCAGAGGCGTTCTGGATGCGCTGGAGTCTTTTCTGTAGCTTGGCTGTGGTTCCGGCGTAGAGGGCGTTTCCGTAGTCCAGTCGGCTGGTGACGAGTGCCTGGGTGACAGTCTTCCTGGTCTCGGTCGGGATCCAGCGGAAGATCTTGCGAAGCATACGCAGGGTGTTGAAGCATGATGAGGAGACGGCGTTGACTTGTCTGGTCATCGAGAGGGAGGGGTCCAGGATGAAGCCCAGGTTGCGTGCGTGGTCGGTTGGCTTGGGTGCGGTGCCCAGGGCTGGGGGCCACCAGGAGTCGTCCCAGGCAGAGGGAGAAGATCCCAGGATGAGGACTTCCGTCTTGTCCGAGTTCAGTTTCAGGCGGCTGTCCTTTATCCACTCGGCGACGTCTTTCATCCCTTCGTGTAGGCAGGTTTTGGCGGTGTCGGGGTCTCTGGTGAGGGAGAGGATCAGCTGGGTGTCGTCGGCGTAAGAGATGATGTTGAGGTTGTGCTGGCGTGCGATGGCTGCGAGAGGTTTCATGTAGATGTTGAAGAGGGTGGGGCTGAGTGAAGATCCTTGCGGGACGCCGCAGATGACTTTGGTGGCCTCAGAGCGAAACGGGGGGAGGCGGACTCTTTGTGTTCTTCCGGCAAGGAACGAGATGATCCACTCCAGTGCCTTCTCTTGGATACCGATGTTGCTGAGGCGCTGGACTAGGGTGCGGTGGCAGACCGTGTCGAACGCAGCGGAGAGGTCCAGGAGGATGAGGGCCACGGTTCCCCGTTTGTCGGGCAGGGTCCGGATGTCGGCGGTGGCTGCGATGAGGGCGGTCTCGGTGCTGTGGTTGGCTCTGAAGCCGGACTGTGAGGGGTCGAGGGATCCGTTCGTCTCGAGGAAGGCGGTCAGCTGTCTGTTGACGATCTTCTCGATGACTTTAGCAGGAAAAGGGAGGAGCGAGATGGTGCGGAAATTTTTGAGATATGTGGGGTCCGCTGTAGGTTTCTTCAGGAGGGCGCTGATCTCGGCGTGCTTCCAGCTCTCCGGGAAGGTGGCGGTGTTGAAGGAGGCGTTGATGATGTTCCGGAGTTGGGGTGTGATGGTGGAGTCGGCCTTGTTGAAGACGTGGTGTGGGCAGGGGTCGGTCGGTGATCCGGAGTGGATGGTGTTCATCGTGTGGGCTGTGTTTTCGGTGGTCACCGTGGTCCAGGTGCGAAGGGTGGTGGTGGGGGGCGTTGGTTCGACGGTTGGGTGCGTGGGTGGGGCGCCGAAGCTGTTGTGGATGTCGGCGATCTTGCGGTGGAAGAACAAGGCGAGGGAGTCGCAGAGGTCTTGTGACGGAGTGATGTCATTGGTGCCGGTGCTGGGGTTGGGGAACTCCTTGACGATAGTGAAGAGCTCTTTGCTGTCGTGGGCGTTGTTGTCCAGTCGTTCCTTCAGGGATTTCTTCTTGGTGGTGCGGATGAGCTGGTGGTGCTTGCCGGTAGCGTGTTTGAGGGCGGTCATGTTGTCGGTGGTCCGGTCGAGGAGCCAGGCTTTCTCGAGGGTGCGGCAGGTCTTCTTGGAGTCCTTGAGGTCGTCGGTGAACCAGGATGCCTTCTTGCTTCTGGGTCTGCTGGGAGGGTTCTTTAGTGGTGCGAGGTCGTCAGCGCAGGCGGTCAGCCACTGTGTGAAGTTGCGGGCTGCTTCGTTGGGGTCCGTTGTGTTGGCGGGTGGGCTCTGGCTGAGGGAGGTGGTGAGCTGGTCTGCGGTGATCTTGCTCCAATTCCTGTGAGGTACCTGTTGCGGGTGGTGGTGGGTCATTGATCTTTTGAAGCTGAAGTGGACGCAGCTGTGGTCGGTCCAGTGGAGTCCGGTGGCGTGGCTGAAGGTGATGTACTTGCTGGAAGAGAAGACGGGATCAAGCGTGTGGCCGGCGTAGTGGGTGGGGGTGTTGACCAGTTGCTTGAGTCCGAGGTTGGCGAGGTTTTCCAGCAGGGCGGTGGTGTTGCGGTCCTTGTTGTTCTCCAGGTGGAAGTTGAGGTCCCCGAGGAGGATGTAGTCAGTGGAGGGGAGGGCGTGCAGGCTGATGAAGTCTGTGATGTCTTCGCTGAATTGTGTGCGTGGTCCCGGGGGTCTGTAGACGAGGGTGCCTCTGAGGGTCGTCTTAGGGTTGGTGTGAATCTGGAAGTGGAGATGTTCGGCTGCGGCGAAGGAGTCGTTGGCGTCGGTCGTGATGCGGATGGTGTTCCTGTGGACGATGGCGATGCCACCTCCGGTCTGGTTGATGCGGTCCCTCCTGATGATCTTGTAACCGTCCAAGATGGCGATGGCGATGTCGGGTGCAGAGGAGGCGTTCATCCAGGTTTCCGTGAGGAAGGCGACGTCCGGTAATGTAGCGTCGAGGAGGTTCCAGAGTTCCACGGCGTGTCTGTGGACGGAGCGGGTGTTGATCAGGATGCACTTGAGGTGGTTGCTGCTGGTGTTTGTCTTCGCGGGTGCGGGGCAGGTTCGGAGGCAGGTGAACTTGCAGGTGCAGCAGGTGAAGGGTCCGTGGGTGCGTCTCGGGGTGGCTCGGCAGCAGGCGTGGGTCCGGCTGGCATTGAGTGCGTTGAGAGTGGCAGCGTTGTAGGTCAGTCGGGTCGTCTTGCCTCGGCGGGGAGGGCCAGGGGTCCTGGCGCTGGGCGCGGGCCAGGCGCGGCCGGGCGCAGACGGGCTTACCTTTGGCGCACCTTCGGCGCTCAATCGGCGCTCCCGCTGCGCGCGTCCGCTGCGCGGTCGCTCTGGGGGCGTCATAAGTAAGGAGCCGGGAGGGAGGCGCAGCTGGGTGGCGGGAGCGGGGCGGCGAATGGAATCACAGGGGGGCGGGGCCACAGGGAGGCAGCGGCGGGAAATTCCAAGAAGCAGCGGGCAGCGAGCGAAGGAATCTGCAGGCAGGAGGCGGCAAAGGCAGGCAGGAGCGGCAGCAGTGAGTGGGGCCCTGTGGAGGGCTGAGTCCGTATTTAAAGTATTTGTGCAACACTTCAAACAGTAAGACCAAAACCACAAACATCCAATTAGAAGAGCTGAAAATGCTGATTTGTTAAATGTATAGAGAAAAATATTGCTACTAAGCAACACGCATTGGCACAGTCAACAGGTTTCGCCCATGTGAGACTTATTGGTGGTGTAAATGTTTTCTATAAATACTGCACAGCAGTGCAAGCTGCCGTGCAACATGGCTTAAAGAATATAAAAACAAAGTGCTATGGTGCGGCCAGTATTGATTGCTAAATAGTGTTTTATTTTGTTTACCTTAAGCAAAGTTCTTAATTTCAACAGGAGGCAATTGACTCGTCATAAAGACATCGAACCCACAAAACCGGTAGATATCAGTTCTAATATGGGTCTCTTCGAAGCAATTAAGGCAACTCAAATCTCATAAAGAAAGATGGCAGATCACCATCTTCATGAAAAATTTATCAGTGGGTGATGGGGTACAGACGCAATGGCACCAGTGCAGCAGTATTCGAATATCTCATCACTGCACCTATACACCTTGCAGCATGCACAACAAAAGGAAGTGTGGCACAAACTCTCTTTTATAGAGCTATGCACACACTCATACCTGCACTCAAACATTCTAAGAGAACAGTCACTCATCCCACTCCCCCCTCACAGAGTGTGTTGTTAGTATCATTCAATTCACACGGATCGACATATAATGATGAATTCTGTATTGAACTTTATTGATTAATCTACTGCGCAATTGCATTCAGACTGGTGCAAGTAATTTCATTATCTGGTTTTCTCTCTCACACACGCTTGTCGACCACTGACACTTCAAATACATTCAACAGGCACTTTCTTGTTTTCACACTGTGCAAATAGATGTGCAGATAGCATGGCTCTCACACGCATTCACTCATACTGGTCTCTTCATAATAACCAACACAGAGGCTAAATGTGTACAGGCTGTAACTGTACACACAGAAACAAACACACCATCACACTTGCATGCACCCACCCCACAACATAAATACACAAACACCATAATGCAGATTCCAGTGGTGTACATGTGCATGCAGTCGTACATTATACACTCCTCACACAAAGATAAAAGATCATCATGTTTACATACAATCTGCCTAACCCCTATGCACGGCAACAAAATATGTACATACATGAAGGAGCACAGAGGAAGGGAGGAAGACTTGCTGGTAGCTACAACATAAGCAGCCACATGATAGTGGTGTACACTTGTATGCAGATATGACATATGTGCCACTCTCATAGGGAATTTAAACAAATACAGGCACCCACTGGACACACTAGTGTAGCGCAGAAATTAAACAAGCCCTGGTTTGGTAGTAAAGTGCATTTCTGATATACCGTGAGCCATTAGCAACCCTGTAACCCAATACCACTGCACTACATTATTTATAACTGCGCCCCTGCACCTTATGTCTTTTCTTGGCTACTGGTAAATGTGCAACAACTAAGTTTTTCTTTGTTGCTTTTGATTTCCGAGTCATGCTTTATTCATTCATCTTATGTTGGTTGCTAAGGGATACTAAAGTGCGCTCACTATCCTTTCTTCTGCCGAATGCTTTCTGATTTTCATACAGTTTTGATTGAGCAGACGAAATGTTATGTCCTGACAAGAACGAGTGAAGGCTAGATAATATCCATCCTGTATATAATCCATGGAAAAAAATATTTTAAGGAAGATGTTTAGTACACATGGCGAAGTGTAAGTAAAGGCATTAAAAAAAGTTACTAAATGCTACCATTCCTGTCAAAATAGATATTTAATTGAAATCAGTGCATTAATGTTCTAATTGGAACACATGAATATTAAAGGTAGTGGAATGGTGCATAGCTTTGGCTTCTGATTGCAGGCTGAATCAGCCAGGAACGTATGTGCTTGCTACAGATGAGATGAGGGAGACGTATGGGAGCCTCAAGCACAATAAATATTTGGTTTTATAGTGCCCAGCCACACATTAAGAGATTTGCAGAATTTCATTAGGCATGGCGACTACTTAGACTTCTTTAAAATGTAGCCTTGTACGGTAACTGACAAAGCGTTAATATCCGTGAATACAATGTCATTACACAGCACGGTATATGCAGGCCCTACCACGGCAATACCAATAAATGGTTGCATTCTTCTGTAACATCCTCAAGAAGGGACTGCCCACTGAGATCCAGACTGGACTAGATTCACTCTACAAATCCACTTAACATGGCTAACCAGTGCCACCTGAAATGTAACCGCAAGCTGAACAGAATATTACAAGAACAGCCCCATAGAGCATCGATCCCCAAAATCAAGCCCAGAGCAATGCAGTTGCATCATACAATCTAGCCAAAGAAAATCAGGCTCCAGCCACCCTGCCGCAACAGGGTTGGTCAAATGCATTCAATCGCCTTAACAGATGGGGAGCCCAGTCAGCAGGTACAGCATGCTACAGCCATGGCAAGGAGGTGTGACAGTCTGGGGTGGCAATGCCCTTGTGAAATCACAAAATATAGACATGCAGTAAGTCCAAAACTATCCCCCAAAAGAAACCTATCCCCTTCACACCTCTCTCAGTTACATTTCCTAATCCTGCACTCACAGGCAACATTAGGACCGTGTTACTATCGACTGGGAGCTCACGCTATTGTTAACTATACCGGAGCCAGCAGGGGCCTGGGCTCCCATTGCTGTTGATCTCCTGGGGTGAGGATGGAGCTGACCATGACCCATTGGGAAAAAGTCTGATGAGGGAGCAGGGCAGCCCCACACTGGTGCATAAAAACTGGCATCCAGGTTCCGGCAGTCCAAGTCCAGCCTTGTGTGAGCTATGTAAGTTCACCAACACCAGGGTTTCCACCAAATGGATGCTCTCCTATAGTTCCAAAATGAGGCAAATACTCCAGCGATGGGAGCCACGGTTCTCACATGATTAGGACAGGGACATCCTCAAAACTTGGAAAAGAAACAACCACGTGAACCCAGTCCCTAGAGAAAAATCCATTGAGTCCAATAGCGTTACCCACATTGGGAGGAGCATGAGTCCCAGCGACACACCAGATTCTCTCAGAAAACACAGAAAACAAACATGATTCCACAAATTACAGCGACTAGCTCCAATAGTCTGCATTAAAAGCAGCACCACCTAACCCACAGGTAAATGCCCTTCTACAGGACCTGCACAAAACAGCCCAAAATCCCAAACCTTCCAGAAGGAGGGTGCAACGTAACAACCTCATTCGAGAAAATCTTATTACATGCCACATGCGGAGATCCAAGGGACATGCACATGTCAATGGAAATATCAACCTAAAAATTAAACATCTATTTCCTCTCGCATTTGCATGTAGCCCATGTAGGTCAAAAGGACACCACGCACCAGATTAAAAAACACTCCTTTGAACAGAGCAGCCCACAGAGGAAAATTACTATCCCCACCATAGCAAGGAGAGTGGGAAAAGCAAAGTATAAATAGCACTAAATCAGCTTAAACTCACCAATCCCTAAATATGCTAGTGCTGCCTTCCAGTACCCCACTAGAAAATATCGCGAACAGTGGAGCCATAGAGTTTATTGGTAAAAAGTGAATGCACAAATTTTCACAAAAACTGGCTAACTATGTGTTTTTTCCAAGCTAACCCTTCACTCACAGCTCCTATCCTACTAGTCTGCAATCAAGCTGCACCTGCACCAACATTGCCTCAGTTCACCGCCCCTTCGATCAAAGCTCCCAAAAAGACTTCAGCATGGCCAACTGCTCAAGAACAACAACTACAAATTGATATTACAACAAACTTCTTTATAAAAAGACTCTATTTACACCGCACCCAGAAGACAGACATCTCTCCTGAACACCATGCCACAGTCCAGAAGACAGATATCTTTCTATCTCACAGCCCAAAAGACAGACATCTCCCTTGAAAACCATACTCCAGCCCAGAAGTCAGACATCTCACTTGAAGACCATCCCACAGCCTAAAAACTTTTTTTGAATGTATTTATTTATATATTCTTGCACATGCTCTGTTTAGGCTGATTGCTGTTCTGCCCCTCCAGACCCAGAAGTGTGCCTAGTCTCATGAAATCTACTTCAACATTCTTGCAGCGCATGCACAGGGACCCCTCTCACTTCTCTTACACTTATGCTGAACCAAACAATAGCATTCCTCATGCACTACACTGCACACTCCTACACAACACCTTATATCAAAATATGACCACAATGAGCACCCAAACAATGAACAGGTCATCTTATATATGTTCACTGACACCTCACGCCATAGGAGCAGACAGGCTTTTCTTATCCCAAGAGATAGCCCCCGAAAAAGCAAAAGGTCTCATCCACCTGTACCTATGCTGGATCAGGGCCAAGATTCATTCCAATAGATTAGAAACCCGTTGAGCAATAGTAAGCATCACCCAGTATGGGACCACCCCCACAGCACTGTACCTTTTAACTGAACCTAGCAACATCCAAACTGAAGTAGACAGAATGCGCAGAAGGGGCACTATAGTGGAGAACACTGTTTTGCCCCCGGACTTTTGCAGAAAAGATGTTCTAGGAGGAAGCAAGGCCACAGCACCAGTGCACAAATATGTCCGCTCCCACTTCTGTCTGCTGTCCCAGGGTGTCCCTTAACATATTTAGGGCAACCTTTTTAATGACAAGAGGATCCCAAACATGGAATTCCAGTGCAGGGCCACTCACCTTGATCATGCTATGGTAAATGAGTCCCATGGGACGGGGTCACATGCTAGCATAGATGCCCCATGCAAGGGAATCTGGGATACCGAGAATAATTTGTACACATGGTTAAAGGGGAAGGGGCAACCCCTAATTGTACATAAACGTACACTGTATTCCTTGTGTTTCAGAGGCAAAGGAAGCATACCGCTTGGTTCCAACGAAAACTGGGAAGTAGTTCTGCATATACCGGACTTGCAATGGGGCACCCACACGTTGATATATTTCTACTGGCAATGCATTGAGCTTGCCTACACCCAGCTCATCCCCAAATGGCAGGGCCTCTGCACCCTCATGGTCATACACACCCCTATGCTGATCATCACTGGTGAAGATCTGTCTTAGTCGCCTCAACATCGGCTACAGAAGAAAAAAACTACTCTGTTGCATCAGGCTCAAAAAAGAAGAACTGCTGATTATTTTGGTGGGCTCAGTACAATGACATCCTGGACGAATTCTTATTGTTTTCAGAGGTTCAAAGGAACTCAGGAGGGTACATACCATTCAAAAAAAGGATCAGGCCTGTTGGTTACAAATACCCAGGTGTGAGATGTTGAAAATTAATATTTATGCTGAGCTGGGCCTAAACGCTATCAAGGAAGAATTGAGAATCATCTTTCTTATGGTGATGCTGTAGAAAATAGAAACCTTCTCAGGGGTCCCACTGATACTTGGTCCTTTTAAACCAACAAAGAAGAAATTGGCACAGAAGCTGAAATATAAAAGAGCATCTTTATTAACCTCAAATGAGTGAGACTACGTCACACAGAAGCCTTAGCAACTGAATAAGGCAGTCTGAGGAGAGCAGAAAACAGAGGCCTTATATATGCTTACATGCAAAAATGACTAAGATGGACATACAAGATCTGCTTGCTCAACAAAGTGGGAGGAGAGTCACTTCTCCATACAGCAGCAAAAATAGCCTGACAGTTATACTAGAGAAGCAGGTGCATTCTACTAGCTAGGCCCTTCTGGGCATGTGCGAAGGTGGAAGATGCTAAATATAGTTCGTTTCTAGGCAGAGTACAAGAGCAGTCAACACTGAGGGAGGACAGAGCACATGGCGAGCATGTGGCAGCACATAGCAAACAAAATGGCTGCCAGAAATACAAAATGGCTTTCAGCTCATGCTAACAAATCCCTCCAATATTTAACAGATGGTCCTTTTAGCATGAGCTAAAGACATTCCTATGATCCAGTAGGAACATAGAAAATATTAGCACATTCATTTTCATAAATGTATCAATATCCTAATTCATTGCTAGGTGGGCATTTTTCATTCTAAACATTTCATTAAGCGTGTACATGTAAGGTATAAGCAGGAATACAAAGAGAATGAAGCATTGGGTCATAATTAACATACAGATAGCAGGAGAATGTAATGACCACTATCACAAACAGAATTATCATTTTCCTAGTCCTAAGCAAAGGAAAATCCTAAAATCATCTAGTAAACATTTTCAGGGCTCCTATGCATTTCAGTGACTATTCATTTTAATTTCAGAATAGCCAACAACACATATCTAATAAAAACATTTTCCAATTGACTTTTACATTTTCCTTTTAAGAGGGCTAGAACATCAATCATATCTGGGACCAGGAGGACCACACAGAGCCATAGGAATTAGGACGAAGAGCAGCAATGGGCTGCTCCTCCTCAAAAATGGGACGACTAAAGGGGTACATTATTAACCAAAAGAAGAAGTCCTTGGGGAAATTGAAGCTACTGTACTACCAAGCCAGAGGGGGAGTATTCTCCCTGTGTCCGTTGGAGCCTCACAGGCAGGCTCTTGTTGTTTCCATGGTGGAGCTGCACAACTCGCAACTCAAGAATCACAGCCCAGTTTGATGGGAAAAGTCTCTTCTTTCAGGATAGGGCAGTCACCCACCAGGCAAATGCTCTTAGCGATCCTGTCCAGTGTCTCAGGCAGTGCACCAGTTTTCTTCACTTCAATCTAACAGGCACCAAAGACACAGCACCTGTACCCTAATCTCAAGTCCTTCCCTAACTCCTGGATTGCTCAGCTGGCGCAGTGCTCATTTGTTGGGGCCACACAATACATCCAGTGTACCCAAGTATCTCTTGACCAACAAACAAAGGAGCAAACTTGCATTCACTTTAGGACCAGGATTCAGAGGTCTGATGCTAGGATCTCCGAATCAACCCTTGTTTTAAAAGGGGTCACCTCAAGCAAAGCCTCCTCGCCATTCTGGTCGGTCTGTGACTCTCAGCTGGGCATCAACCACAATTTCTCCTTTCTGATTTGTGACCCTGTCTTTCACCCAAGACAGTGGCAGGGGTACACACTTGATCACAGGGCTTCCGCCATCACTGAGGTCCTAGTTGTCAGCCTGTGCTGGTTACCTTCACTTTGGATTCAAGCTGGACTGATGCCGACGCTGACTCTCCAAGCTGAATCTGATGTCCAGGCCCCTCTGGCAATGGTTGTAAGGCAGCAAATATCTATTGGTGGACAGAACAAAAGGTCTTTGGACAAAGCACAGAAACAGTCTATCAACAGAGAGGATAGTGTTAGAATACTTCCTAATCTTGGGATACCCTACATATTAGCAAGGCACCCAAGAAACACTTTCATCTATCTATGAGAGAGAAAAAAAACAACAGCCTGGACCTTTTGGCAAGTATATAAGGAACTCTTTGGTGAACTGACAAGAACAATAAACATCACCCAATCCCAAGCAGCCAAGGAAGTCTGTATTCATTTACCAAATTCAGAGGAAAAAGAGAAAAACAACACAGACATACTCTAAGTCCTTACATTGGTGTATTCCTGTGTACTATTCTGAAAACCCTAAAAAAAAGGAAATGTTCTACACTTTTGCTCATAAACTTTACATTACTTGTACAGGACTGCAGACACTTCTAAAAATGATTCTTCTTAATCAAAGCACCTACATTGTACGTTTTAGGACCATGCACTCATGTTATAGGAGCAGGAGGAAAATCTAAAACTGCTAATTTAACAGGGTTCTTATCTATAAAACAACATTTCCTTCAAAACATTGTTTGCTAAGGATCACATGGGCATCTTCCCTGCGTTCTACTTTTCATGATCCAGACTATGCAACATCAGCTTTAATAAGGACTGTCAGTTGATTTACACAGACTAGCTAATAAAAAACTAGCAATGCCCTTGCACAACTATGTAGCATGGAAAAATATACAATAATGGTGTTATCACCTTATAATTTTAGAACAAAAACTACCCACATCTAGCTCCCCTTAAAGGTCAAATAAGGGAACAACAATCTAGACTACTGATCCTGTCATAATTTCATCAAACAGGATGGGCAGTAACATAACATATATATTTTTATTCATTTATTAATGCTAACAATGTTTAAAACAGTATTACTAAATAGCCAATTAAGTTTCTCATTGCTATTTCACAGACAGCTTAGACAGGCTAAAAAAAAAATTGAGAAAAGGAGAGAGCAACATACATATTACCTAGCCCTAATCTGTAGAGGAGCTAGCCTCCTTCCCCCATTTTGACAGTAGGCAACCTGAAACAGGTTTCACTTCTGTCAACACTATCAACCCCTATTTGTAGCAACTGGCCATAAACAAAGTTATAGGAGGTACATAGCACTTTTGAGGAGGTAAAGAATATGAATACCCAAACCCCAATCCTTTTAGCAAATGTACAAATGTAACATGAGGACAAATGAATTAAACTAAATCCCATTAGCTCAGCCCTAGTAAGCACCAAACTAAAAGCATTAGTGCTGTACATATGGCCAAACTCACATATACAATTGCATTATGGTATATTCATATGAGTACATAAACCTTGCTTTTACCAACAAAAAAACCCCACTTTCTTTCCCTGTGCTGCCATCTTGTCTTTCAAAAAGTTTCAGATGTCAAAATGTCAAAGCAGAACTTGTTCTGGTAGCTCTGCCAGGCTTCTAAATATAGAACTGACTTTGAACTCTTCCCAGCTGTCCTATTCTGTGTGAACATTTTCCATGCAGCTTTCCCTATTCAAAGTCACCCTGAAAACAGAAAGCTGACCCATTCCCCTGTTTGTCAGTTTAATAACTTCTGCTGGTTTTTTATACATATTTTCAATTATAAGCAGTGTGCAATATACTTGTCTAACAATATAGAAGTCAGCTATTTGTATTATACCTAAATGTATGCATTTACTGAAGCCTAAGGCACTTTAAAAGCTGCCCTGAATAGAAAAAAATGTTGTTTGAATAGTGAATTTTGCCCAATTTCGACTTTGATATTTGGGGCACTTACAAATGAATATCCTATAATTTATTTGCATAATAGTCATCCTCAAAATATTCTCTAGATAGCCCGGGATAAAAATGAGTTGTTTATGTCTGCGCAGAGTGAAATTCCATATGCAAATATCCTCGTTATGCGGTACAACACAATGTAAATTTAATTTAAATACTAGGAGGTCACAGTATGAGTATTAAGCTTTATAAATAATAAAAAACAAATTTAAAAGCACGTATTTTTTTAAATATTTTTTCATAATTATTATTACTTTTTTTTAATAAAACCAACCCTTTTTGATAATTCCACATGAAAAGCAAGCTGCATCCCTTGCCTATCATATTTAGACACATTCATTCACAAGCCTAAGCACAAAAGCCTAACTTGAAAATTAAACATTTTTGCGCCACTTTTTTAAAAGGACAAATATTTAACATCAGAACCACGAATATGCTTATAAAAAAAGGCTTTAAGAAAGGAAATCCTTATGTTAAATGTTTTCCTGTTACCCAAAATAATGAACCTGATTTTTGTAACTTTTTAAAACAGCAGTCTGAAATGCAGGATTTTACCCAGTGTTTTAACTGACAAAATCCTGGCTTAGGCAATATTCCTGTCTCTCCGTGGCCTACAATCAAAACAACAGCTGCTGCTAAGCGGGCAGTTAAAACACAGCTGAGGAAAGCTTTTTTCAGTGTTGAAACGTAAGCACGGTGGCAGTCTATTTAAAACTATGGCATTTCAATGTATGTTCTATAATATGTGTTTAGTTCAGCAAAACCCAATTTATTCAGATGTGTTTGCCTGTTAATATCTAATACAATGTATCTAACGAAAATGCTTTATAATTGTTTATTTATTACAAAACCCAGAATTTCGTTTTTGAGGCCTATTTTATTCCAATTGAATGTGAATTCTAATTTTATCTTTTAAGCATTAGCAGTTTGTACATGTGCATAGTTGCTTACTCTATAATTTAAATTGTAACATATAATTATTTAGCATATCATATGGTTCATTTCTAGATTTTTATTTATTTTTTATTTAATATTAATTAAATGACATTTTGCATAACAGACTGATGACAGCAAGAAAACACAAACACACATTGAGCTCATACATATACAGAAGGGGTTAAAACACTCAAAATCACACAACACAGTGCGCTAAAGAGCCATTATTTCACAAATAGCGCAATCACTATTTACTCACAGAAGTTGCAATGTAAAACCAAGAACCACACAGACATCCAAACACATGATTAACCCACAGATCAACACTTAGGACAGAAACAAAGGACAGCCCACAGACTGTACATAAACCAAACCATTTGTAAATACTAGTTGTAAGTCATATTTACAAGAAGCGCTTCTCAATAGTATTCTAAAAGACTGCAAAAAAACAGCTCAACAAACTGTTTTATTTCCAAGAAGCCAAAATACACTCAAATCACTAGCTTTGTCTGGCAGAACACCAAAAAATCACTCTGCATATCTCCTCTTATATACGTGCGCAGAATTATGTCCATATATGAATATAGGATACAGAATAACCAAGGAAGAAATAGGTTTTTATACCTAAACCTATCTAGCTATTCCCTCAAGGGAGCCGGCTAATTTAATTCACATCTCACTATGGTACCTCCAAAAAGCAACACATTCTTCGATGTGTGCTTGAAACAGGCATGCCAAAATATTGGAGAATATGCAAATATTATACCCAAAGTAGCGCTTAAGGTACTCTTCGTAGGTTGCGTCAGACAGAGAAAAATCTCCTCATTACCTGCCTACACAAATTGCAATTCGTATATCTATCCCATACAAATCCAAAGTTGGCCAACACAAATTCCAAAATTCCAAAGCCACAGTAAGCATTACTAAACTACCTTAACAATCGAAGGTATCAAACCAACAGCAAGTGCTGCAGAACGACTCTTACCAAACAAATGGTTGTCCAAATTCTAACTTCCAAGTTCTGAATGACCTAACGGTCTTTTTAGAATACTCACGCCAAAAAGGTTCTCAGTCAGGGGTGACATCATGTGGAGGATCAAAATCAGGAAGACCAGAAATATACTGGGCTGCAGAGACAGAGAATCCCCAGAATCTCCATGCACAGAGTACCTCCTTAGTAGAATCCTGTCCTGTACTCCTCAGTAGATTTCTGTCTCCTGACAAGATCACTCCCTTAGATAGCCTCTTCTCTGATGAGATCCACGTTGGAGCGCCATTTGTAGAAATTAGAAACCTTCTCAGGGGTCCCACTGATACTTGGTCCTTTTAAACCAACAAAGAAGAAATTGGCACAGAAGCTGAAATATAAAAGAGCATCTTTATTAACCTCAAATTATTGAGACTACATCACACAGAAGCTTTAGCAACTGAATGAGGCAGTCTGAGGAGTGCAGAAAACAGAGGCCTTCATATGCTTAGGATTACATAGTCATCATAAGACCAAGGGGCAGTCCTGGCTCATGTAAGCATTCAAAAATGACTAAGATGGGCATACAAGATCTGCTTGCTCAACAAAGTGGGAGGAGAGTGACTTCTCCATACAGCAAAAATAGCCTGACAGTTATACCAGAGAAGCAGGTGCATTCTACTAGCAAGGCCCTTCTGGGCATGTGTGAAGGTGGAAGATGCTAAATATAGTTCATTTCTAGGCAGATTACAAGAGCAGTCAACACTGGGGGAGTACAGAGCACATGGCGAGCACGTGGCAGCACATGGCAAACAAAATGGCTGCCAGAAAAACAAAATGGCTTTCAGTTCATGCTAACAAATCCCTCCAATATTTAACAATGCAACATTGGTATGTTAGGGGTTTCCTGCTGTAAATATGCAGTTCCAAAATGATGCAATGTGCAAATAACTAGGGAAAGGACAACAGACACTACAGCAACACTCATAGTCAATGTAGCTGTCATGATATAGGAGGGGGATGAGGTAGTTGACAATTCCACAAGCAGGGGAATGTTGATATCTGTGAATACGATATCATTACACACCATGATATATGCAGACGCGACCATGGCATTACAAATAGATGCAATATTGACACACTTCATAAAATGTGGTTGTATAACAATATCGATACCAGTAGAAACAATGTCAATGTATGCCATAATTTATGCATGCGTAACAATGTTCATACCAGTAAAAACAATGTCAATATGCGGTATAAACTATGCCCGCATAACAATATTATTATCAGTAAAGACAAGGTGACCTCCCCATCAAAGCCGAGTCAGAGATACATGAGCAGACAAAGAGCAAACAGGGAAAACCCTGATCGATCCCACAGATAGGCAGATAGGCAGATACACCACAAACAGGTTTGATGAAACTGGCCCCAATAATACATGTTTGGCCAAAGGCACCCGTTCCCCAAATACCACAAAGATAGATGCCACGTACAGTTAAGAACACTCAGCCAATTAAGACACAGCATGCACACCACATATAGTGATCACGCACTCCCCACGCTGGATATCTGGACACATACACACTATCCCCAAGCTAGCTCTCTGAGGTTGAGAGCCACCTGTGTCCCCCTTATAAGATGCTCGCAATTGTTGAGAAGGATTGAGGAGTGGACTCCTTGCAACATGCATGTTAACAGAGCCCAACTGCATCATTTCCACCAAGAGTCACCATCCTGGAGTTCTTCCAGTGGACTTTTAAGGATTTGTCCGGGTGCATTATGGGAATTGTAGTCCAGACATCCCAAGGACCATCAAGGAGATGCCAGACAGAATCTGTCCTGATGAAGTGCTTTGCTCAATATTGAGGGAAAAAGTTCCAGAAAAGCAACTAACTGTGAAGGTAGTATTTTGACCGAGGCTTCCCAATTAGGCTCCATCTTGGTTGGCCTCAAACGTTCTTTGTCCTGGTCAAGCGTGACCAGATGTCTCAAAGTGGTACTACATGTATTTAAGCACGAGAACATGTTTATTCTTTAAAAATTCATATTCTGGTTCCCTAAATTGGATGTTTAGCATTTTGGTGTCTTTTTGTTCATAACAATTAAGTTCATTTATATAAATTGAAGTTGGATTTTTATTGTGTGTTGTGTCCTACGTATTTATTGTTTTGATGTTTTAAAATGCTTTACACACCTGTCTCCTGAGTTACAACTGGCTGCTCGTTGCCAGCTACCAAGGGTTTAGCTAGAGAACAATTCATTGAGACCTTGACTGACCCTTTATATTGTGTTTTGGCCTTATTACAATTGGTAAGTCACTACTTATTCCTGCTAATAATCCACTTTCCAACATTTGGTGTTCAGCAGTGAGGATATTCACTTGTGTTTAAATTACACCATACAGTAAATTAAGTTAAGATGTTTAAAAATCCTCTAAATTGACTTAGAACAAAACTTTGGAGTTTTACATTTTTGAAATTCGACTAAACTGATGTTTAAACCATTATTTAGATTTTTCTAAATGTGTTCTATTTCTGCTTTGGACTTTTTTTGACACATCTTGCTAACCTAACTAAACTCACAGTGTCTGAACTTAGGTTTAAGGGAAGTCTAGGGGGTTACCTGTTACTAACATGATTAGGAAGGCAGTGTTTAATAGATCTCTTAAGGCCTGGGCAATATCAGCTCCTGAGAATGAAAGGGGGGGAATTTTGACCCTTTCCACAGTATCCAGGAGGAGGATGATGATAATACTAGGTTTGTCATTCTGGCTGGTGGGAAGAGGAAATGTTCTCCTACACAGAAACCACAGCTGTCCCTGTCAGAGAAGCAGCTTGATGCCCAACTAGCTTTAAAGTAGAGGAAAATAACCCTAGCTGAGGATCAGGAAAGAAAAAGAAAGCAAGAAGAAATGGTGGCAGGAGCGAAGTGGAAGAGGTTGAGATGCCCAGGGATGGAGGTATCGTTCCCAGACATCCCAAGGTTATAGTTGGGGACAACATAGACAAATGGCTGCACACATTTGAGAAGGCCCTTGAGATGAGAGAGGTCCAATCTAAGTTTTGGGGTTCACTCCTGTGGAAAATGATTCAAGTAGCTGGGATGGATCGGCTCCTAATCCTGCAGGGGGATGAGGCTAAATCATACACGCATATGTGGAAATGCTTAGTTGAGAAATGTGGTTGGACTCCAGAGCAGTACCAGGTGAAGTTCAGGGACAACCATAAAGAAAACACACAGTCCTGGGTGGTCTTTGTGAATATCTCAGAAAATGCACTAGGTGCGTATATTGATGGTAATCAAGTAACTACTTATGAGGGGCTGTATAACCTAAGTATTATGGATCACATGCTGACTCATTGTGTACAAGAGCCCTCCTAGCAGTAGTAGCGTTTGGAAATCTGTTGCCATGGCCAGTCACTCCCCCTCAATTCCATCAGGATCGTCTGGACAACGATTAGCAGATAGGCTACAACAGAGATTCAGAAGGTAGCTGCAATGCTCACTGACGGCAGCCTCAATACTCCTTTGGTTATGTGTATTCTAACAGTAAATACTGACTGCAACAACTATGTGCTACAACTCAGTAGCAGCTGGTGACATTTCATAGTGGTGGGGTGTAAAATTTGGAGATTAGTGTTAAGTTGCAAGCAAGTGAAACACGTTACTCCAACCAATATAAAAGGGGTTGGGTGTGGGGTTCTACCTTAAGAACATTTTCAAAAAAGGAGTTGGCAAATGGTGCATTTTTATGCAAGTTTAAAACAGCTGGAAGTTTTACGATATCTGTAAAAAAAATAGTGCTCTATGGCATCATACTTTAGTAATATATTTCTGACAGTGTGCTCTAATTAAGAAACAATTAGAACTTGTTTGTAATGACGCTAGCCGGCACATTCTTCTAAGGCGCTACTAATATCCAGCTTACTTGAGTAGCACTTTGAATGCGTGAAATGAAAAGGCAGACCACTTTCAGAACCCTTGACTGACCATGTGGTAAACGAAATATACATAAAGTGTGACCTTGGGCAGCGCAAAAGGTACAGGCAGGTTTCAATGGGGAAACAAAGTGTTCGATAGTTGTAAATCTGACTTTAACATAGTTTCAAATAGAACCTCCCTCAATTGCTGAACAGGACTTGTGGATTTTGAGGAAATGGTACTTCTCAGTCGGTTAAGGGGACAGTGATTCCCTTTCTCAATAAGGCTGCAGTACAGTTATCTGGAGAGCACCAGGGTTTTAAGCATGGATGCTATGCCTGTAAAGGGATGCTCCTAGCATTTTTAAGAATGGCCTGGGTGAAATGTTTGTTATACCATTGTAATTTTGCTTAATTTGGGGCATTTTGTGTTATGCTTATTATGTTAAATGCATTGCCCAATATCATGTAAAAAATAAAAAACAAAACTTGCCTGCAGTCTGAAACCCGCCTCCTTGCTGCCTCTTCAGCTCCGACGAAGCTCAAAGTCAGACAGGCTGCCAGAGTCCTCTGCACCTATTCAGATGCTACGGGGAGGCGCTAAGGGGCGCACAGCGGAATGGCTGCTTTAACGAGCAGCTCCGCCGGGAGGATCGTACAACAGCGCTGTACGGTTGTTCAGAGGCCACATCAACCGCTAAAAAACATATGGAGATGTAGGGGAGATCTGTGTGCTCAATCGGCGCAACTCTGCGGACCACGACAGGCTCCTATTTTGGCGATAATGATTCCGGTGAACGCACGGGTGCCCAGTGCTATCATGGCGCCTGACTATTACGTCGGACAATGAAGTGTGCATACGCGCTGCATGCCGATCCCTACGCAGCCAACAACACCATTTATGCCTGACGCCGGAAGATCTGAGGTGAGAGAAGCTGACACGCAGACCTACAATAATCGTATGTAAAGGGGACCGGTCTGGCGGAGACCCGGCACGCAAAATGGCGGTGCCGTTGGAGCAATGACGGCAATCGTCACGGGACACTACGGTTAACACGGGCTCCCGCACAACAAGGTACCGCGCCTGGCTCTCACAACGCTGTTGCAGTAAAGGTAGTAACTCCTAGCCCAGCGACTCTGTCAAGCCTCGACCTTTGGGTGGTTTAATTGCAGCGTGTAAATGAGCGCTCACAAGATGGCGGCGCCCATTGCACACGAAGCGTTCTGAAAGTAGGCACGGGTCATGCGCGCTGACTCCACTGCATCGCCCCTGAGGGCACAGAAGGTCCTGCTCACCTGCCATCAGACACCTGTGAGAATCTCCCGTTGACCTCGTGTAAAATACCCGCGCTACTGCTGTCGCGCCTCCACACCTCCCCCCACAACCGACCTAGGAACTGTGTGAGACGAATCCTGCATGTTCAATTGCAGCAATATCGACGCAGTCCTGCCTTCCTTGCTGGGAGCGTGTGGACACTAGTCGAATAAAACCTGCCTACCTGCGGGGACCTGAGGGAAGACCAAGGTGAGCCCGTGTTCACAGGCTATCAACACCACCACTATCGCAAATCTACACCTCCCCCACAACACCCCGGTGAGTCCATTACAGCGAGTCCGGTTCAACGAGTCACGAGAAAACCAGTGCTGACCAGCCATCCCTGCTGACCGCCAAATGGTCCTGCACACACCTCCTTGACCGGAAGAACACGCGCTGTCATCGCAAGCGTATTGGGACCAGTACTCACACACCCATGCTGGGAGTCAACCTCGACGATCTTCTCTGAGCCATCCCCACGCACCGCTACAACAGTGAACTGGTACAGTTACTGTGGCTTCCTCGGACAAGTCTGAGTAGGTACAAAAGTGTCGACTCTAACCGCAAGGACCCACGCATCCCGCGAAGAACCTCAAGTGACACCTAAGGTCAGTCATCATCATCACTGTACTGGTGCTACACCTACAATCAGCAATCATGGGCAAACCAGACAGACAGCAATCCAAAATTAACTTTGAGGCACGCAAAACCCCGAAAGGGCAAGCGGAGGAGGTGGAGGAAGGCACGGCGTCGGGCAGTTCAGAAGAAAGCAATATGGCGGACATCCTCAAAGACATTAAAAATAACCTCCAAGATATCAATGGCAAGCTAGACAATCTAACCGGCCGCATGGACAGAATGCATGCAAAAATGGAACAACATGGAGAGAGGCTAGGCGACGCGGAGAAACGAATATCCACAGTAGAAGATGATACGCATGCTACCGCCAGCAAATGCACGGGCATGGAGAAAGTCCTGGAGGTGATCAAAGCTAAGGCGGAGGAATTGGAGGCGCGCTCGCGGCGCAACAACATTCGCATCGCGGGCCTTCCCGAGACGACCAACACGGGGCGCATGGAGCCATATATCGAACAGTTATGCAAAGATGTCTTCGGAGAAAGTTCTATGTCCTCTGTGTTCATCGTTGAAAGGGCGCATAGATCTTTGGCGCCAAAACCGCCAACTGGCGCAAATCCCCGGCCCATAATTGCCCGTGTCTTAAATTACAGAGATAGGGACACAATCCTACGCCTAGCACAGGAAAAAGGCGCCATTACCTATCAAGGTAATAAATTGGACTTTTATCCGGATCACACATATGCAGTGCAACAGGCGAGAAAGGAATTCAACACCGCCAAGGCCAAGCTGCGAGAACTGCAAATCCCATATGCCATGCTGTACCCAGCGCATCTTAGAGTCACATGGGAGGAGAAACCAATCTTCCTGACGACCCCCAAGGCAGCCATGGACTTCATTAAAAAAGTAGCGACCAAGGGTAAAAAGGTGACCCGCAGAGAGAACTCGCCAGAAACTGAGTAAGGTAAGGTGACGAACTGCTAATCTGGAATATGTGTTATATACCATAAATTTCACTTGATACCTTACAACAAGACATTGCCCAAGGCCGAGCCAGATTGACCTACAGGCCTCTGCATATTCGGAGATCACGGACAAATGGACATGGTCTGGCTGGCTGGAATACATGGGACACGCCAACACACCACTTTGAACCAAAAACCAAGTAAATAGCACCAAAGTCATAAATGACAATGATATGGGAGAGCAGTGGAGATAACCAGACTAAAGGGTTGTGGTGAGGTGACCTGGAACTAGAATGGGGAGTCCCTAATACGTTCAATAGACGACTATACTATAGTTGGTTTGCAGAGCACACCCCCTACATTTGTTGATGGGTCCTTTGTTCAACTCTCAACCTGCATTTTACATTTAAGTGTTATGATCTGACCCCATCCTTTTAGTAGGATGGTGAAGTGCATCCCCGGCGGACCTCCACATGGGAGATCCCCAAACAGTTATGGTTTACAAAGACGTTACTAGGGGGACATGGCTTCGGCAAAATTGGGTTGCTGATGTGGGTGGGTATGGGACAAGTTGGGGTTTAGTTAAACTGACAATGCCAGTGTATTTGAGATGCATTGCTAATTCCCAAAGTATATTCAATATATGTGACATTCGTGATCGTCAACGTCTGGTACTGAGTTTTGCACCTACTGTCTATCAGATAGAACATGCATGGTTATATATCACTTCACTGTTTAATAATGGCTAGAAATGATGAGCTACACCTGTTAACTTGGAATGTGCGGGGCATCGTTAACCCAAAAAAACTAGACAAATCTTTGCAAGTTTGGATAGACACGGCATAGACATTGCATTACTGCAAGAAACGCATATTGCTCCGACTATGTACAGGAAGATTGGGACACGATGGGATGAATCCTGTCACTCATCTTCATATTCATCTTACTCAAGGGGGGTAATGACACTGGTCAGAAAAGGGGTTAACTACAGAATTGACAGGTCCATCTCAGACCCCAACGGTAGATATGTAATTGTATCAGGACTACTGCGTGGACAACCCCTCACACTAGTAAATGTTTACGGCCCAAATGTGGACTCCCCTGAATTTTTCCAGGAGCTATGGAATAGAATGGTAGAATTCACTAACACGACCATCATCTAGGGAGGGGACTTCAATGTCGCACTGAATGACGCGTTAGATCGTTCAGGAACCACCACAGAACCACATAAGCAAGCTAGGGGTAAGATAAAAGACATGATGGATACATTCCCGTTACGAGATATCTGGAGAACCAGGAATCCTGAAATGGCTGCTGCTACTCACATTAATGCAATGTACGGCAGCTGGTCCAGAATAGACTACTGGTTGGGGTCTGATAGTGCACTGCTATGGACGAAAACTATCTCTGTACTCCCCAGGACTGCATCAGACCACAACCCGGTCATGTTACAGATCCAGATTCCTCACTACACACCCCCGCCATTTAGTTGGCGCTTTAATGCCAAAGCACTACTGGACCCACTATATGCGGACAAGATAGCGACAGCTGTCACGGAATACTTCCAATTCAATGTGGCAACGGTCGAAGATCCAGGCATACTTTGGGAGGCTTTTAAGGTGACACTAAGAGGGGTTTGTATCAGCACCAAAGTGGGGATACTGCGAGACATCAGAGACCAAATTAAAAAATGTGAAGCTAATATACGTAGTCTTGAAATGGAATATGACAGGACACAAGATGTTGCTATTCTGGGGGACTTAAAGAAAGCATTCACTGAACATCAAACATACGCCACTGATGAGATGAAATATGTTACTAAACGACCTTTGGCCAAACAGTATGGTGAGGGTGGCAGACCTGGCAGAGTACTCGCATCGAAAATTTGTGAAGGGAAACCACCTCAGTCCATAACGCAAATTCGGGACGCAGAGGGCACCCTACTGACACAACCTGAAGACATACTCCGAAGCTTTGTAGATAGTTACGACACACTGTACACCTCCAAACACACACCTCCCCAGGAAGAAACGTTGGAATATTTGAATAACATTGCCATTGCCTGGTTATCAGACAGACAACGTGAATACTTAGCAATGCCAATCACAGTAAAAGAACTAATGGACGTCATTCGCTCCCTACCTAATGGTAAGGCACCAGGCCCAGACGGGTTTACCTGCTAATTTTACAAAACATATGCAGACACCGTAGCACCACACCTAGTTGCCATGTACGGGAATGCGTTTGATCAAGCCACACTCCCAACATCTCTACGAGAAGCGGTCCTGATAGCACTTCTGAAACCCAACAAAGATCCTGATTGCTGTGACTCTTACCGCCCTCTATCACTGCTAAACGTAGACTCGAAGATACTGGCCAAACTATTGGCGGTCAGATTGCTATCACTAGCTGACCGTATTGCCATAGTCAAAATGAATATCCTCCCCAAGCTCCTATACCTGTTTAACAATATACCGATCACGACCCCCAAAGCAGTGACCACAACCCTTCGAAAAATGGTGGGAATAGAGTTTGACTGTTCTATAAAAATGTGTCTGCTGGGCCTGCTACCCGGGGTCAAAGCCGGGAAACGTAAATACTGTGCAATTTCCCTACTGTTGGCCAAAAGGCAAATATCTCAATGTTGGGGTGGCACAAGAGTACCGAACACGAAACAATGGCTAAAAGACCTGACGCACTGCAAAACTCAACTGCTGACTTATGAAGAAGAACTACCAGCAAGATCTAGACCGAAAGACTATTGGTCTTATCTAACGAACTACCTGCAGAATGTGGAAACTTCTGAAACTCCGTGAACTTTAAAATAACTAGAAATGTCTAGCCTCAGGTGTGACACGTGACATTTGTGCACTAACTCGATATTACCATGTAAACTGTACAGACTTAAATAATGTCTAATTGCTCTCGTGCATATTGGGATGAAGGATGCGGGAATGCACTGGTACTTGTTGTATTACCATTTCTGATGGTTGTACTTACTTGTTTTTTTTCTGTTTTTTTGAAAAACCAATAAAAAGATGTAAAAAAAAAAAAAACTATTCAGATGCTACTGTCATGCTGGGATTACCCAGCATGAGAGAAGTGTAGGGATTGGGTGGAGCAGGCTGGTTCCACATTCCAGCAGGGCCTGCAGATATCTCCAAACAATAGCCTGGAGATATCCAAGAGTGCATGCTGGTTTGGCTGTCCTAAAGCGGCCTGCCAAACCGACAGGCGCACTTTCAGTGCCCTGAGCCCCCCACTCCACCTGCTACCAGATGCCCCGCCCACCGGCTGCAGCCCAGAGTAAAAGGAAATGATAATAAAGCAGTTTTATTAATTGCTTTATTATCATTTTATTTTACATTTCTTCTGGTTCCAGCAGTGGGGCGATGCTCCTCCACCATAATGGAGGAGCCGCCCCTGCCACAAATGGCTAGGTAGGAAACCGTGGTCCATGAGGAAGTTAAATTCTATTGGAGATATTCACAAAGTTTAGCTACACTTGTGAGTAATTTACATGCAACATTTTAATCTTACACTTTTGAGTAGCTTTACCACTTTTGGTTATTCACACAATCCCAGTGCAATTTTACTCAGACGTGTAGACTTACTTGTCGTCACCCCACAAAACAGAGGGTAGAGCCCGATTTACAAGTATAAATTACTACTCTAAAATAGAAACAGTAGTAGACCCAGCATCACACATGGCCAACCACTGGTACTCCAACTCCCTCCTAAAGAAAATGCTAGATGTGGGGGCTTTGTAAGGAGATAGAGATCGCCGTCTGGTAAAGAATAGGGAATAATAAAAAAGTTTACTAAGCTTGGAAAAAAGTTAGCAAACATAGTTTTATGTTAAATATACTATATATTTTTAGTAAATGAAGATCGAAAAAAGAAAATGCTATCGCACTATTAACCTCATTTTGAATGAAATCACAAATTTTTATATATTAACTTGAAATTATTTTGTGAAGGTAATTAAAAATAAATTCCCATCTACAGTAAAACACTTGATTTTGAATTAATCATTATGCATTATTAAAAGTGTATGTATAAAATTGATTTAAAATAATGTAATTATATTGTAACATTAATTTATATTTATCTATTTTTTTCTATTTTAAATAATCTAATTTAATTGTTAACTATGGGATTGTATTGTAAGTCCCATTATTTTCTATGGGGGGGAGGAGTATTGCACTACCAGTAGTTGGCCATGTATTGTGCATTATTTACTCCAGCTCTGATCTGCAATAGTTTACAACTGTCTTCGATCCCTTTTTTTGTTGTAGAAACTTTAAAAGTGCTATTTGTGAATGGTTTTACTCTTTTGTGGGCGATTGCACATCCCCCCCATAAATCACACTCTAACCTTACCTAAACTGTTCCTTACTCCCCCTTAATCTCATTCTCTTTAGTAAATGTAAAATGTAAATGTTCAGTATTTGTAAAGCGCGAACAATTACCCGAAAGTGTCAAGGCGGTGGGTGCCGTCGGGAAGATTAAGCGAGCTATTGCCCAGAGTCACATGGTGCTGGGCAGACCCCTGCTGCCGGAGCCGTGGATCAAACCGTGATCCCCAGCATCCACCATCAGTCTCCCTGGCCGCTGCGCCACACCTCTTCCCTAAGAGTCATAAGTATTCTCAATTTCCTGCTATTCCCCTGTAGCTCTCTCACATTTACTTCTTAGGGCCCGAATACGATGCGGTTAGAAAAGCATTCCCACCAAATCGGTTTAGGAATGGTTTCCAACCGACTCAGATCGGGAGAGTTCAACTGACTGATTACGATACATCGGGATGCTTACAGATACGATTGGGTAGGACTCCCATTGACTTCAATGGGAGCCTATGTTCCGACCGAATGCAAAGGCTCCCATGAAGAAAGCAGTGGCTGGGGAAAATCGTGCACCCTGTGCGGGCAACCCCTGGTGCCTGCCACACTATGCATGACTGGTGAGGGGGAACCAATGGGTACCCCCCAGTGGCCCGATTGGGAAGGCTCTGGGTGCAGGGGGGCCCGCTACGGGCAGCCAAAGTCTGAATCCAACATCGTAATCAGTCATTCAGAAATGCGGCCCGTAGAGACGAACGATACTGCTCTGTATGGCTCTGTCATTCCAAATTGCATCAGGTTCTGATTGGGATATTCCTAACGCCAAACTTCCATCTTAATCAGTTGGTTGGAAATCTTTCCAATTCGGTTGGAAAGACACGTTCCTGATCTGATTCCGACGGATTCCGACGGAGCAAATGCATCGTAATCGGGCTCTAAATTATATAGTTATATGTGGAGAAACTCCACACTTAAGATGGAGATCACGGTAAAAAAAAAGATAGGAGACTCAGAGGTGGGCCCTCAGTGATTAAGCTTCTGAATAGCATTTTGTAATAAGTATTGTAGTACTACTAAACATACTACAACTTGCAATATGTGAATAGGCTCCTAGGTATTCAAGTTGGGCTCCTGCATTTGAAGGTCCCATTAAACTCCTGTGGCTACATGGTACATGTTATCCTTCTTATCTTTACTCAGGTGTTCACTGCAGTATGACTTTCTGAGATGCAAGTTTCTGTCCAGATGACATCCATATTCTGCACACCTTGCCTGTCTTTAGTACTCCCGGAGACACGCAGGGGCAAGTGCTTCTTGGTAAAGCACTGCACGCAATGATTAATAAGTGAAAGAATGAGTGCAGTGCCCAAAACTCTTCACAAACACTCACGGACGATGCAATTAAAGACTGGTAGTTTTAAAACCAGCTTAAGTCTCTCAGACACCCCCTGATGCTTTATCTCACTCTTGCATGTACTTCACTTTCTTCCTTTGTGACGGTTTTGCAGGATTTTTTTACCGTCTTGCCGATCGATATGTGTAATGCCCACATCTTGCACACAGTAAATAAATGATGCTGAATAAGAACTGACAATGCCCAAAAAAAAATGCTGGTGCACCCCACCGGCACCCACTAGCACAAATTAAGCACTGACTGCATAAGACCATTGTGTAGAGGTAAGCACATCCTTCACCACATCCTGTTAATGTTACATTGCTTTAGTATGCATTTTGAACAATACAGGAAGAAATATATTTTATTTACTAAGCATTTGGGGCCATATGTAGGCAATTTGTGTTTTGCGATTCTCAAATTGCGATTTTTAGGGTATCGCAATTAGAGAATAGCAAAACGCAATGTAGGTAGGATTAGCAAATTTTTTTGCAAATCCTACTTATTCCGTATTTGCGAATCGCAAAATTGAGATTCGCAAATAAGGAATACCTTCTCATTCATTCCTATGGACTAGACGGCCCATAGGAATGAAGACATTCTCAATTTGCGATTCTCAATTAGAGAATCGCAAATTGAGAATGAAATTTCAGGGTTGCAATGGTGTCAATGGAACACCCTTTTGCACCCCTAAAATTAACATTAGTGCACATGTGGCCCACATACATGCCTAAGGACCTGTGTGTGACCCACATGGCACTTTGAAAAATGCCAAAAAGTGCATTTTTCATAGAAATCCCAAATTACCACCAACCTGAAGTTGGTGGTATTTTGAGATTCCTTAAGCCAAAATTTGCACATCTTGGGTGCTTCCTACATTGCATTTAATGAATCGCAATTTGCGATTCCTTAAATGCAATTGCAAAATAAGGAATTGCAAATTTTGAGATTCCTTATTTTGCATGCGGGTTTTTGTGTGGTACATAGCACACTGCCCTAATTGCGATCGTAAAAATTTGCACATCTTGGGTGCTTCCTACATTGCATTTAAGGAATCGCAATTTGCGATTCCTTAAATGCAATTGTAACATAAGGAATCGCAAATTTTGAGATTCCTTATTTTGCATGTGGGTTTTTGTGTGCTACATAGCACACTGCCCTAATTGCGATCGCAAATGCTGAAATTTTGCGAATTTCAGCATTTGCGAGCACAATTAGGCTTCCTACATATGGCCCTTGGATTCTGAAAAGAAATCTGTAGCCTATAAACAGTCAAGTGTACTCCGTTGCTAATTAAGAGAGACTAATCTTTTAAATTATTGATTACTCATTCTAGTTATTAGGTTTAGTGAGTTTTTATAGTAGGAGAAGGCTGAAGTAATATTGAAGATGCAGTTTGCCCTGAATGAAATCTAATATGCTACGTTTAACATGAAAAACGAAAACATATTTTGTTGATCGCAAACTGACTAAAAACTTAACAGATAAAAGTGTTTGCACATCTCTCGTATTCAGGGTGAAGATGATCTTAAAATTATTTCTTATTGCTGACTAAGTAGGACGGAGTTTCTCAATTTGCAACAAATAGATTATAAAATCAAAATAGCCTTATGTTTGATAAACACATTAGCATGGAGAATAAATAAAGAAAAGAAAAAGCAAAAAAAAAATGAAAATGTAGTACACAATAATTAGTTAATAATTTTATAGTGACATAAATACTGAGGGCTCATTTATGAAAAGTGACGCATCGCTGCGTGACAACAGCGATGCGTCACTTTTCACTGCGCTCTCCCTGCGACACTAACGAGGCATCATATTTACAGTATGATGCATCATGTCGCAAGGAGTTACAGATACGTCAGTATTTCTGACGTATCTGTAGGGGCAAAAGTGACGCATTCCTGGAGTGTGTCACAAAAGTGGCGCAACTCCAGCAATGTGTACTTTCACATGGGCAAGTCCCATGTTGTTAGTGCCTGCGTCAGTCTTACGCCTGCCATGAGGCAGGCGTAAGATTTTAATGCATTAGCGTCCATGAATTGGCGCAGTGAAATCTATAAGATTTCACTGCGTCACTTCTATGACTCTTTCTTGCATCAAAACACCCCCTTGCATACATTATACCTGGGGCAGGTATAAGGTGGCGCAGGGGTTTACAAAGTGACGCATTTACCTAGATGCGTCACTTTGTAAATATGGTGCAACAAGGCACATTTTTTACTCCGCTGGTGCGTCACAAAAAGTGACGCACCAGCAGCATAAAAGTGACGCAAGGGTCCTGAGTGATCTGTCAAGGCGAAATTAGCACTTCAATAAAGATGTCAAGGGATGGGCTATAATGATCATGAATGGTAGTCAGGATATTGGCTGATTCAAGTCTCACTGAGAGGAGCGTCGTCAGAACGGAGATGTAATGCTTGCATTCCAGAGCCTTAGCGATTACTGATATATTTCAGCTATAAATATCGATCTCGGAAGGTACACTGCACAGGTGAATACCATCTAGGTGGATTGTATGGACTTAATCGGAACGGAATCCGAGTTTGCAACTTCGTCGAATGCCGATGACCGAGAGTAAAAAAAAAAAAAAAAATGGCAGCTGCACAACAACTAAGGTATGATGGTCCCGGACTGCCGTACTGATACCACAAACTGCTAACGGTATCCTCCAATTTACCATCCAATCTATGGAAATATGGTCATATCCAATATACGACAATGTATTTAATCCTTTTGTCAACAGCGTGGTATGCAGCGTTATCTGAGTCGGGTTGCCTGACCCCGTAATGGCAGCTGTATGCGTTATATATTTCCTACTGACATTGTTTATGCTCAGAGTCCTCAGCACAAAAGAGAAGTAAACAACTCAACGAACACTGGAAATCCAGACCTGTAGAACGCTTTAACATTCTCTGTTTTACTGCCTGTACCCAAAATGGCGACGGATTATGACGCCGAAGTGTATTTTTCCGAAGCTGAGATATCAACACAAAAGCCTTGCTGTCTGAAATAGAGCTAATCTGATGCGCTTTAACCTGCTCTCATCTCTCCATTACACCAAGCCTTTCTTCACTGATCGCATGCTCTGAGGTGTGCACCTATAAGACGGATGGGAGTCCTGCGAAATGGCGGCCGCATCACGGACACAGCGGACCTGAGCCGGCCGTGGTGCATAATCCCCGAGAAGGTGCCATACTGTCTCTCTGGGCTCTCCGAAGACTATTTCACCGGCAGACTTTGCAGTGCGGCGAAGCTGCACTCACGGACCCGAGCAGTGGGGGGAAGCTCTGCGGACACGCGACCTCTGCAAAATGGCGGGCGGCACCTTGCTCGAATTAGCGTCCGCCTGCTAAAGGATCCCTACAATCTCCCCACGGCCCGACATTGGTATACTGATTCCGAGTGAGGAGCGGGCTTAAGGTGTGATGGCAGCCCAGAATTCTTACCCATTCCAAGACTGGCACAGAGGGGCTGCATAGCACGGAGTTCGCAGCCCCCCTCTCCACCCACTACAGGTGAGCAATTCCAGGGGGCCGATAGGGGGGCAGCTGCAGGTGTGAATGAGTCAATGGAGCCAGGGAGCCACAGTGATACCCGTGCATCCTTGTCCACCAGAAGATCATTTGGAAATACCTGACTTTAACATAGCCGCCGGGGCCTATGCCTGATACTTTGAATGTGGCAGTACTCCTGGGGCTGCTCTCCCTTTACATCTCTGAGCTGTGAGAAGCGGTGAAAACGGAGGTGGGGACAACGGACCTTGCTCCCCGTACGGCGGTTCTACCATTTGAGGCGTCTGGGCTGAGGCTCACATGTGGTTCCCCGAGAACAGCTCTGCCTTCCATTGGTGCCAGGCTAAAACAAATGTAAGCCGCGATGCTACGCCTTGCATGCCAAGCCTGACACTCTTATAGTGGCCCACAGTCACCTTTGGGCGCTCTCCGATACCGTCACCCCACACAGTGATCGCTCCTCAAATACTGCCTGTACCTGCCTAAAATGACAGCCGCAAAAAACTCTCCTGCGTCTCTCCTGATCTTCTGATGCTTATTTTATTAATGCCCTAAATAATGTTAAGAATCATTTAAATTCTTTGGACTAAAATTGTGTGAAAACAAAGCCGGGCAGACAGCTAAATACGTCTTTCTGCCAGTGTGCTGCTTGCCTGAAAGAAATGCAAATGTGTACAATGAGCTAACCTGCAGGGGCCAGGCTGAGCCAGCCAAGATGGTGGATGTGAGTCTGTGAAGCTCCATCACCTTGACTGCTTATCTGACACCAGCCGGCCAGTGGACCCCACACGTTTGCCCCCCATCTGTGCCTGACCTCACTTGAGTCAACATACCCACTTTGGCTATTCTGGAGCCATCCGGGGGAACAGAGACCAGAGTCTCTGAGCAAGAGCAATGCTGCCAGAGGCCAAATTTGACCGGGTGTGAGCTACACATCTGGAGGCGCTCACTGAGTCCAATTAAGGTCCACCTTAAACCCAGCCCACCTTCCCTGATCCACTGCAATGGCATCGAGAAGTGGTGAGAGTCCGGGAGACATGGAGCAACCTGGCAGCTATTGGGAGGGCCGCACTGATCTCACCACCCACAGAAGATTTCACTCTCCTATGGGCTAATCTCTACACTGATGACAGATGTCGGCCCACTAGAGGAGAAGATATGGGATCCCCACACCACACATCTGGGGGCACATGTTGGAGGTCCAAGGCACACGGCCCCATCAAAGTTCTATCCTGTATATGTGGGTGTATTGTAATTTTGGGTGTCATGATCCAACAGTGTTCAAATGTGTTTTCACACATTTCTATCTGCCTGATCTATACATTTGTAAGTTAATGCATAGTATGTAGTGTTGTGAGTGTAGTAAATATATGTTAGAAATTAGTTGACTAAGGTTTGAGCCTAAATCAGGCAGCAACCACAATCCTAGTCAGGGTAAGAAGCAGGCAAACCCTAAATTAACCAGTGCACACCCTCTGGTATCTTCGCACAGGGCAGTCAGGTTTAACTTAGAAGCAAGATGTAAAATATTTGTGCAACACTTCAAACTGTAAAATTCAAAACACTACAAGAAATATTCCATACCAGATTAGAAGAATAGAATTTATATGTAATAAATAAAACAAGGCCAAAATGAAAAAAATCCAATAAGTAGAACTTGAGATACATTTTTTTTAAAGAACACATTCTAAAATAGTGCTTAGAAGCAATAAGCATTTACTTGAGATATCTGGTCGTGCTGGTTCAGGCCACCGTTTGGGAGTGCATGCCAGATAAAGGGACCCAGTGAGACCCGCTGTAGACAGAGATATGGATACCTTCTTTATTGTTGGTTCTGAAGGTGATGAGTTGGGACCTGATCCGCAGAAGAGCAATGCGCTAGTTCTGGTCACGCAGCAAGAGCGATGCGCTCGTTCCGATCCATGCCACAGGCTCTGAAAAGCGTAATGGCACCAATGTGTCTGTTCGAAGGCCGATCCCTGGGTTTTGCTGAAGTATATACCTTAGGTCTCACTTCCAAGGGTTCAAGCTTGGATGGCACTACTTGGTAGGACAGACTCAAAGACGGCTGAGTCCAGGTTGCAGCAGCAGGTAAGTTGGAAGTCGTTAATGTCTTTCAGACTTCAGATCAGGAGTCCAGCCAGCCAGCTCTTGGAATCACTCTGTGTTCAAGAGATGCAGGTCCAGTTCTTCCTACCCAGGCAGGGGAACAGCAGGGCAGAACAGCAAGGCAGGAGCCCATCAAAGCAGCAGTCCAGCAGAGTTGCAGTGATTCAGCAGTAAAGAAGTCCTTCTTCCTGGTAGAGTCTTCACTGGTACAGAAGTGTACTTAAATGGTGGTCTCAGAGGTACAGTACTTACCCAGTTGTGCCTTTGAAGTAGGGCAGACTTCAAAGACAGGTGTTTGAAGTGCACAGAGGTCCTCACTTCCGGCCCTGGCTTCAAACGATCTACAAGGGAGTAAGCAGCTCTTTGTGTGGGTACAGGACACAACCTATACAGGTGTACGTTTGCATGGGTCCAGCTCCTTCCTCCCATCATGCCAGGGTGGCCCATCAAGTCACACCTTGTGGTTGTCTAGGGGAGAAAAACAAAGCCCTGGTGTCATCCTCATGAGCGTGTATCAAAGACAAACAGCAGGCACCAAATGGCCAAAGTAAGAAAATGCCAACTTTCTAAAACTGGCATCGTCAGAACGGCAATTTATCATCCTACTTCACAATAAGTTGTGATTTTAAATTGTGATTCCACAGACACCAAACTTGAAAAGTCTATCTCTTCACAATTGGGAATTACACGTAAAAGATATAATAAGGTAATCCCACTGTTAGCCTATCGGAGAGATAGGCCATACAGTATGTACAACTTAAAAGTACATGTTCTGCATTTTGAATTCATTGCACTCTGCACCCTGGTTTCTAGGACCTACCTTAGTGGTGACTTAAATGTATAATGGGGGAAGGTTTAAGCCTGACAAGAGGTTTATTTGGCCATGTCGCCATTGCAGTGTAAACTGCACACACAGTCTCCGCAATGGCAGGCCTGAGACATGGAGAGGGCTACTTAACCCCTTCCATGTTCATGACGAGCTCAGATCGTCATGGCATATACCTCTCAGGTGCTCATGGCAAGCTGAGCTCGTCATGACCACACCCGTTTTCGTTGCTGTCCAGCACAGCAGGGGAAACTACCAAGCAGCAATGTGGTTAAGTGGGTGTCACACGCAGTGCTACAGGCCCATCGTTGTATTTAATCTACATGCCTTGGGCACATGTAGTGCAATTTACTATTGACTTATAAGTAAATTAAATATGGCAATTGGGTATGAGACAATAGTGACATGTTTAGAGGAGAGAGCACTGGCACTTTGGCACTGTTTGTCAGTGGTAACTTGCTCAAAGTCCTAAGGCCAACAAAAAAGAGGTCCCTCAAAAGTGTAAAGGGAAGGCAAAGTCATTTGGGGGTGACCCTGCGAAAAGGGTCATTTCTAACAATATACTTTTTATTTTTCAAAGTAAAAGCACTGACTGAACAATCATTTATTGAGTGTTATTATTGTGTGCTATCGAATGGTGACTACTAGTCCAAACCACCTCTCCTGAGTAGGCCTTGGACTGCTCTGCTTCGCTACCCAGAGAGAGTCAAATGCTACAATGGGGTACTTGGTTCTCAGAAAGGGAAATGTTGACCTGTCGTAAGGATTCTCCATTGCCATGGAGTACCTTTATTGTAACATATCAATCAGGCCCAGAATCTCTTTACTACTAGTGTTAAGTTCTGTATTCTTCTCATGTTGTATTAGTTCCTGCAATCTTCAGTGCAACACACAAATTATCCGGTCTGTGCTGATGAAAGGCTTTATAGGCTCTATTGGTCATCCTGAGTTTCATCTTAGCTTGCAGAATAAGTCTGTGTAAGTCCTTGAGATACAATTTCTTGATGTTTGAAATCTGTCCAACTAAATGATGTAAAATGGCTCTGAGGGGGGCTGGAGCAGATTTTGAAAACCCAGTAAATGGAAATTCCCCTATTGACTTCTCAAAATAACTAGAAGGGGAATCAAATTGCGGATGTCGTCGGGCTGGAAATGTTTTAATTTCTTGATCATGTACAGTGTAACTATGGCTATGGTTGCCACCTTCTCGTTATGAGCAGACAGGGGCATTGGCGTCCGCAGGGGGGGCAAGGAGGGGCACTTGCCCCCCTGGAGCACCCCTCCTTGCTCCCCCCTGCGGACGTCCATGGTGCCGAAGTCTGGAGGCCAGCGTCTGGGAGCTGGCGCCATGATATTGGGCCCCGCTGGAGCACGGTGACAGGGACGGCACTGCAGGATTGCACTGGAGGTGAGAACCAGGAGGGGGAATCACCAACAGTGTGGTGAGCTCGCGGACTGGATAATATGGCCATACAGCGCCAGAGCACTAGGGCTGGAGGCAGGCGCGCAATGCCCATTGGACTCAAAGGGCTTCAGCCCCCCCCCCCCATCATGTGTGGCAGCCCGGGATGAGACAGCTTCCCGGGCACACACACAGCCACACCCGAGTACTTCACAGGTCTTTTAAAGACCTTTTGCTTGTTAATGAGGCTTTGATGTCCCCCCCGCTTAGAGCCCTTCCAGCTCCACTCTGCCTTTTGCTTGAAGAATCATCACCCCCCCAAAAAAAATTCTCATCCCCCCCCGAAATTTGACTCTAGTTGCGCCTCTGGCTGGAGCTGAACCTGGAGGCGTGCAGCCTGTTCTGTGCCTATCGTGGCTTGGGTCGCACCGAGAGCAGGCTGTTGGATAAAAAGGCTGAAAGCTAAAGCTTAATATAAATTGCCCAAACCAACGACTCCATTGCTAACTAGCACACAGAGCTGCACCCATTTTTTAATCTGTGCTCTCTCTTTCCACCGTGGGTGTTTCGGTGGATGCCTTCTGGCTTATTCTGGTCCCTTATTAAAACGGACTTACACATGTGAGAGACCTGATGCTAGGGGCAGAGGCCTAAGCTGTGCAGCGTTTTAGCCCCCAAAATACCATTGCCCACTGCCTTATATCCCTCTGTACCCCACACCTCGTGCTCACTGCCTTATATCCCTCTGTACCCCACACCTTGCGCTCACTGCCTTATATCCCTCTGTACCCTACACCTCGCGCTCACTGCCTTATATCCCTCTGTGCCCCACACCTCACGCTCACTGCCACAACATATCCCTCTGTTCCCCACATCTCGTGCTCACTGACAGAAAATATCCCTCTGTACCCCACTCCCCACAGTCACTGCCTAAAATCCATCTGTACCCCACACCTCTCGCTCACTGCCTTATATCCCTCTGTACCCCACACCTTGCGCTCACTGGGTTATATTCTTCAGTACCCTACTCCTCGCGCTCACTGCCACAACACATCCCTCTGTACCCCACACCTCGTGCTCACTGACACAACATATCCCTCTGTACCCCATTCCCCGCGCTCACTGCCTTAAATCCCTCCGTACCCCGCACCTCTCGCTCCCTGCCTTATATCTCTCTGTACCCCACACCTTGCGCTCACTGCCTTATATCCCTTTGTACCCCACACCTCGCACTCACTGCCACAACATATCCCGCTGTACCCCACACCTCATGCTCACTGCCACAACATATCCCTCTGTACCCCACACCTCACGCTCACTGCCACATATCCCTCTGTATCACACTCCTCACACTCACTGCCTGACCGCTCAATTTACCCTGCCATTCATCTTCTACGTGTTCTCTCCCCTTCCACTCTTTCTACCTCTGTTCACCCCCTTACTTCTCTTAGTACCTTACTCCTTTCTCAATACCTCTACTTCTTTTCCTCTTCAGTAACATCTCTCTGACACATCTCTGCACTTCCTTTAAATCAACGCACCCCTCTACCTCACCTGTCTACCTCAGTCTTTATTATTCTCTTTTCCTCAGCAGTCTCTACCTGTCTATGACACACCTCACCCTCTCTCTACCTGGCCCTTTCACGTTCTGCAACAGTGTTATTCTCCCCTCTCTATCTTTGATTTACCTGTCTCTGCTCCTGAATCTTTTTCTTCTACACCTCACTTCTTTGTCTACCCTTCACCCTTCGCTACCCTTCTGTTTGCCTCACTACGGTCTTTACCCGACCCACCTTTAAGTGCCTCTTCCCATTTCGCCTCCCTCCCTCACAGCGCTCTCCTAACATGCATCTGTTTCTCCCCTCAGCACCGTGCCTGCCTCTACCCCTCCTTACCTTTCTAACCAGCCTAACTTTCTACCTTCCTGTTATTTCAGGTAGTGAACCTTTCATTTCACGCCTTCGGTTGTATTGCCTACTCATTCAAATTGAGTAGGTCATTGCTGTGCTCCCAATCCGACATCGAGACCCAGTCCCCTAGCCTCTCAACATGCCCAGATATAACAACATACTTATAAGGTCCCAAATGCGAGACCTATTGGCTATGCCAATGCTTGTTTTTCTCAGCTTGGCCTGAGCATTACCCGATCCTGATTGTCTGCCACTTTAGCCCCTCCCCTATTGATTAAAATTAGCCACGCCCCTTCATTTGCCAGGTTAGCCCCCCCCCCCCCCCGAAAAATTTCTGCGGACGTCCATGGACAGCGGAAGGTTTGAGATCAGTCCTTCCCCTTGGGTATTTACTTGAATGGGTAAGGAAGTTAGGTAAGAAAACAACCCAGTAGAGAATACTTATACTTTCTTATTTGAAAGCCTGTTGTTAATGTTAGTGAAACAGTCTACATTTTGTTTTATCAGGGTTGAATTTTTAAATAGTTGCCAGCATCCAGTTATTTAGAGTAGAAAACCAATTCCTCAGAGTTATGTCATGTGCTGATGACACCTTTAGATAAAGTGCATGTGTGAATATATTGTGCTTGAGAGTTTACTTCAGATTATATACAAACTTAAGTGATTTAATTATGTGTAAATGACGCTGTAAGAGTATACAATACAGTAAATTAGGATCCTGTACACAAATAATGAAAGAAGAATGTATTAATTGATTTTGGCCTCGTTAGTCCAAACACCTTTGCTTTCTTTCCCTTTCTGTTGACTTTCTACATATTTTTATGAAGCTTTCGGCTGTCATCTTGATTATTTGTTTCTTTGTTAGTACATTTTTCTAAGGTAACGAACAAAAGATCAAGAGGTGATCATAAGTGCTAGAAATTAGATTTTTGTTGTCACTTTGTAAAGTCTGTATTGATGACTTGCTATTTCAATATCAGTTTTTTAGATTCATCCAAGCACTTTATTAATTTTGAAGGATATTGGTATTCTAGTAGCACTCCCTTTCCAAGATGTGGTAACAGCACATACTGGAATCACACTTGTGAAGGATTGTGACAGGCTTTTCTAAAGGATAGTTCTTACAATAATTTTGGTATTGAAACTAGAATCATTTAATGATAATATCAAATGTGATCATCTTCTCGTCAAGCTAGTCCTCCAAATGCAAGCAATATTTTATAGTGAGCTTAGGGAAACCCTAATCATATTCCGGAATAAGTCTACGCAGAAGTATACATCTGACTATAAAATGCGCAGGCCTTAAACTCCTTTGGCAGGTACACCTATATGTGAGATAATGAGGCAGCTGTGAATTATTCGCTCCTAAAATATCAGAGTTCAGCCCATTTTATTCCATACAGATCTGCGATTTTGAATCACGTGAGCATAACTCAGGCCTTAGATTCACCTGTCAAGCCCACTGAGATGTAAATTGATTAGATGATTATTTACTAATGGAATATATTTGCATAAAATGATCCGTATGCAATCTTAAACATGGCAAGAAATTGTCAATGTACTGTTGCGTATAAACAACATGATGAGTGTTGCCTCATTGTTATGTAATCAGATGCAATACCTTTACTACTTACTGAAAGTTACTGAAAAATGTTTAAGTAAATGCAACGTAAAAAAAGGCACTTAATGAATGAATTGCTAATTAATGCATTAGCTAGTCACTATTAATTTTCTCCCAAAAATAAACTGACATTGTCCTCCCATTGGGCTGCCTTGGTTATCTGTTTTTTTACTTCCCATATTATATGAAGCCATACACGGGTACATAAGTCTTTCACTTTAGTTCTCTTTGAGATGTATGATTTGGGAAAATAACTAAATCTACCCACTTGAAAAAGAATTATGAATGTATTTTCAAAAGAATAAAGGGGCCGATTAGGATGGAGGATTTTCCGCCTCCTCCGGGCCGGCGGAAGCCACCTCCGGCCCGGAGGAGGCGGAAAATCCTCTGCGGAGGCTCCAAAGACCCACCGCCAAATTAGGATGGCTGGTGGGTCTGGAATTCCGTCCGCCGCTTTTCCGACGCGGTCGGCTTCCGACCGCGGCGGAAAAGCTATAACATGGCAGGCGGTGTCTATGAGACACCGTCCGCCATATTATGATGGATGTGTAAAACTGCTTTTCCACGGCGGCTTTTCCGCCATGGAAAAGCATACGGACATTCACTTTGGGGGCCCGTTGCGGGCCCCCTGGGTGAATGGGGGGTGGGGGGTGCACATGGGGGGTACCTATGGTACCCCCCTGCATTTGCGTGCACAAAGCAGCAGGCACCGTGCGGTGCCTGCCGCTTTGTGCATGTAAATGTAACACATGCTTTTTTAACATTGCGGCGGGTGCAGCTTGTAGCTGCACCCGCCGCAATGTTAAATATAGAGGATGTGACCGCCACCCTGGCGGTCACATCCTAATCAGCACGGAGGGAACGCCGCAGCCCCTGCGGACGTTCCCTCCTCCTCAAGGGTGGCGGACGGACGCAAGTCCGTCCGCCATCCTAATCGGCCCCAAAGTTTCTAATTTCCATTTGAAGTGCATGATGGAATCAAAACTCTTGGGGTTCTCATTTCAAGTTTCACCGTTCCAGAATCTCCTGATAGAAAACAGTCTTTTTACTAATTGATTTGCATTTGTAATTCTTTTTATTCAGAATGCCAAGAAGAACTGATTGTTACATATTTGATCAGTATTCGTAAATGTAAACAGTATTTAATAGTTTTTTAAACTTGTTTATCACTAAAAAACTACACTATTTATCGATTGTGCATATTTTTATTTGCGAAACAGAATATACTAAACATCTATTTGTTTTTCATAAAGGTTTTATTGTCAATTAATGCATTGTACTTTCCTGGTCCTCAAGATAGGTCGGCATGTAGGGCAATCAGGCATTTTCCTATTGGCTGGTCCCACAGGTCAGTGTGAGGGCTGGTTTTGGGACTATTTTTGGGCTGTTTCACGGTCTTTTGGGCCGGTTTTTACAGTTCAAATCCATGCAGTCTTCCATACCTTGCAAACACTTACATAGCATGCCTTCATCAGTACCAAACTGCCCCAATTTGCAAAAAAAGGCAGCTTTTTTAGCTTTCTAATTCACTAAAGGGGGGGGGGGGTAATTTTATTTTGGTGCCCTAACCTATTATCCGTCCCAGTCCAACCCTGCTGGTCGTTGTCAATATGGTACAAATGAACTTAGTGGAAAAAATGTATTCGTAGCAAAAATAATAGCCCCGACCCTATTGATTAACATTAGCCACACCCCATCATTTGCCAGGTTAGCCCCCCCTGGAAAAATTTCTGCCACAGGGGAAGGTTTGAGATCAGTCATTCCCCTTGGGTATTTACTTGAATGGGTAAGGAAGTTAGGTAAGAAAACAACACAGTAGAGAATACTTATACTTTCTAATTTGAAAGCTTGCTGTTAATGTTAGTGAAACAGTCTACATTTTGTTTTATCAGGGTTGAATTTTTAAATAGTTGCCAGCATCCAGTTATTTAGAGTAGAAAACCAATTCCTCAGAGTTATGTCATGTGCTGATGACACCTTTAGATAAAGTGCATGTGTGAATATATTGTGCTTGAGAGTTTACTTCAGATTATATACAAACTTAAGTGATCTAATTATGTGTAAATGACGCTGTAAGAGTATACAATATAGTAAATTAGGATCCTGTAACAAATACTGAAAGAAGAATGTATTAACGGATTTTGGCATCGTTAGTCCAAACGCCTTTGCTTTCTTTCCTTTTCTGTTGACTTTCTACATATTTTTATGAAGCTTTCGGCTGTCATCTTGATTATTTGTTTCTTTGTTAGTACATTTTTCTAAGGTAACGAACAAAACATCAAGAGGTGATCTTAACTGCTGGAAATTTGATGTTTTTGTCACTTTGTAAAGTCTGTATTTATGACTTGCTTTTTCAATATCAGTTTTTTAGATTCCTCAAAGTGCTTTGTTAATTTTCAAGGATATTGGTATTCTAGTAGCACTCCCTTTCCAAGATGTGGTAACAGCACATACTGGAATCACACTTGTGAAGGATTGTGACAGGCTTTTCTAAGGATAGTTCTTACAATAATTTTGGTATTGAAACTAGAATCATTTAATGATAATATCAAATGTGATCATCTTCTCGTCAAGCTAGTCCTCCAAATGCAAGCAATATTTTATAGTGAGCTTAGGGAAACCCTAATCATATTCCGGAATAAGTCTACGCAGAAGTATACATCTGACTATAAAATGCGCAGGCCTTAAACTCCTTTGGCAGGTACACCTGTATGTGAGATAATGAGGCAGCTGTGAATTATTCGCTTCTAAAATATCAGAGTTCAGCTCATTGTATTCCATACAGATCTGCGATTTTGAATCACGTGAGCATAACTCAGGCCTTAGATTCACCTGTCAGGCCCACTGAGATGTAAATTGATTAGATGATTATTTACTAATGGAATATATTTGCATAAAATGATCCGTATGCAATCTTAAACATGGCAAGAAATTGTCAATGTACTGTTGCGTATAAACAACATGATGAGTGTTGCCTCATTGTTATGTAGTCAGATGCAATACCTTTACTACTTACTGAAAGTTACTATTAATTTTCTGCCAAAAATAAACTGACATGGTCCACCCATTGGGCTGCCTTGGTAATCTATTTTTTTACTTCCCATATTATATGAATCCTTACACGGGTACATAAGTCTTTCACTTTAGTTCTCTTTGAGATGTATGATTTGGGAAAATAACTAAATCTACCCACTTGAAAAAGAATTATAAATGTATTTTCAAAAGAATAAAGTTTCTAATTTCCATTTGAAGTGCATGATGGAATCAAAACTCTTGGGGTTCTCATTTCAAGTTTCACCGTTCCAGAATCTCCTGATAGAAAACAGTCTTTTTACTAATTGATTTGCATTTGTAATTCTTTTTATTCAGAATGCCAAGAAGAACTGATTGTTACATATTTGATCAGTATTCGTAAATGTAAACAGTATTTTATAGTTTTTTAAACTTGTTTATCACTAAAAAACTACACTATTTATCGATTGTGCATATTTTTATTTCCGAAACAGAATATACTAAACATCTATTTGTTTTTCATAAAGGTTTTATTGTCAATTAATGCATTGTACTTTCATGGTCCTCAAGATAGGTCGGCATGTAGGGCAATCAGGCATTTTCCTATGGGCTGGTCCCACAGGTCAGTGTGTGGGCTGGTTTTGGGACTATTTTTGGCCTGTTTCACGGTCTTTTGGGCCGGTTTTTACAGTTCAAATCCATGCAGTCTTCCATACCTTGCAAACACTTACATAGCATGCCTTTATCAGTACCAAACTGCCCCAATTTGCAAACAAAGGCCGCTTTTTTAGCTTTATAATTCACTAAAGGGGGGTACTTTTATTTTGGTGCCCTATCCTATTATCCGTCCCGGTCCAACCCTGCTGGTCGTTGTCAATATGGTACAAATGAACTTAGTGGAAAAATGTGTTATGAAATACAAGTATCCAAATGTATTCGTAGCAAAAATGATAGCATAATACCAATAGATGTCCCATTGTTTCTGCTGGATGATTACAAGAACCTTAGGAGAAATTATGGGCTTTACAGGAATGAAGAAATCAAACTGAGATCCGGTGAAAGTCTGGCTGTAGGCTTTTATATAGTGCCTTATACCCTAAGATGTGTCAATAGGCTCTGACGAGCATAAGAGAAATATTTGATGGGCTAGCGTGTTGCAAATGAAAAACAAAAGTTTATAATAAATAATAACGTGACATTTGTGAGAGCACAGTGTATCAGGGACTTTAGCATCTTTGCCCTAATTGGCATCTAGGAATATTTGTCCGTCTGGCTGAGCGCGACGAGTAGCCAAGCACTTTATGTTCTGTTCCTAAACCCCCACCACTATCATGTCAGGGGAATCCAACAAAAACCCAAATAAAACTTTAAGGGCCTCTTCATAAGTGGCTAAGGAAATGAGCAGGTGTTTTCACACCTCTGGACTTCCTGATATTGTGGGTTGGGTAAATCTGGAGCTGTGAAAATCCAACCCATTACGAGTTGGACTCTTACTGTCCAATGCGATGTGGCCAAATATTAGGGGAGGTTGTAAACCCAGATCGGATTCCTCATTTTGTCAAAATTTCTGCTATGACATTTTTAGCACAAAACTCCCAATGAAGCTAAACAGATCTGCTGTATTCCCATCGATCTTATAATTTTGATGTGACAGTTGCTGGTGTTACTCTCCCTGTCATAATTAAGTAGTGATGGCCTTGGTATTCTTGTCCCATCCGCTGTTGTAATGGGATGATTTGTAGATTTACCTTCAACAAAGTATAGAGAGATATCTTGGGACATAACATCTGTTGGACTTAAACCCTGTCTGCAGGGCCATTCCCAACATTTTGCTTTCAATCCTCCTGCTCTGCTGAATTCATTTTTGTTGGCATTAGGATTCAGTGTACCACTACTAACCAGTGCTAAAGTGCTTATGCTAAAACATTGGCACATTTAATTTACTTGTAAGTCCAGAATAGATGGTACTACATGGTACTCAGAATGTGTAAATTAAATGCTACCTGTAGGTCGGCAGCACCCATTGTGCCACCTACTACAGAAGCACTTTAAAACGTGTCTCAGGCCTGTCACTGCAGCCTGCAGTGCAGTTTCAAACTGCCATTTTAAATTAAACCTTTTAAAAGGCCTAAACCTTCTTTTTTAATATGTATATCAACCCCATGTTAGGCCCTAAAAGCCCATAGGGCAGGGTGCATTGTATTTTAAAAGAAGGCTATGTGTGTTTACGTTTTACAGGTCTTGGTAGTGAAAAACTCTTAAATTCGTTTTTCCCTACTGTAAGGCCTACCTTACCCAGAGACTAACATTGAGGTACCATATTGAATATAATTAGTGCTAGCTTTCAATAGGTAGTCAGTAGAAATTTCATATTTAAACTCAAATGAATTATAATTTAAATTTATCGTCAATGGTGAAGGCGGATTTTCCAGTCAAAATTCTGAAAATACCACTTTTAGAAATGTGACCCTTTCCTGCTCTAATCATTGTTGTTCCTCTGCTTGTGTCCTTGTTCATATAATTGTCAATGGCTGTGCTGTTGGGGTTAGTGTATTTCTGCCAGATTCTGAGGAGGGTGCTGTTCCTCAAATGGAAAGAGTAAGGTATAATTCTACCAGTCAGGACTGGGGGGTTGACCAGATTAATCCAGGGGGATCCAAGAGATCAGATCTGAAATCCCTCCCATACCCAGATGGTAGTCATGCTCCACAATAGGGTTGCTAGTTGTCAGGCCAGTGGTGCTGCAGGGCTCGACAAGCACCTCAGTGGGGAGATCTTGGTCAGATATCTTCTGAGCTTCGCTGTGAAGATGAGTGCAAGTGAGTATGTGGTTGCAGGGTGGTGTACTAGGTTATTAAAATAGCCTAAGGGATATCAATGAGAATTTTGATGAAATGGTCCTATTGACACAGTAAAAACAAGCGAGCTGTTAGAAGAAATAATGTACCTCAACAGCTTCAACAAGAGTGACATAGGGTCCACATGTTTCATGCATGGTTGCCCACCAGGGTCTATGGTATTTCATCAAGATCGGCTATGTGCACCTACCTTACAACTGATTGGGAATAGAGAAAGTGCAGTGAAGTTGCACAATCACAACAGGTCTACTGGACCTGCTGCGGTACAGGACAATCAAATTCCGACCCTATAAAAGTGGTAGCAGTGCCCCTTAGGTAGGACAGAGCGCCGTGCTTTGCTATGGGGATAGAATGTGGGCTACAACGTTAATGACCCAGGATCTTCCCTCCTCTGTCGTTCAATGGGCCATCCTGCAAACATTGAAGGAGGTGAAGCTGTTCTCTGCCCCACTTACATGTCTAATGGGCTTGCCACCACAATGGGAACATCAAAGCATGTTTCTTCACGGACTTAAAAGCACAATGCTGTGCATTGTGTTCCATGCAGGAACATGGTGGTACATGCAGCCAGTGAGGCACACCATGTGCCCTCCCGCATGCACTCCATGGTGCATGCATGAAGGTCGACATGGCATTTAAAAACTGATCATGCAGACACTGCAGTGGCAAGTTTGAGTGCTGCATGACCACTAGTAGCATTTGAGTTACAGACCCATGGACACTCAGTGCACTTTATTAGGGACTTACCAGTAAATCAAATATGCCAATCAGGGATAACCAATCATAATCATAATTTACACAGAGAGCATATGCACTGATCAGCAGTGGTAAAGTGCCCAGAGTCCTAACACCAAAAAAACAGGGTGAGAAAATAGGAGGCAAAAAGCAACATGTTTGCGGTGCAACCTGCAAAAAGGGCCAGGTCTAAAACACGCCCACTCACAGACCCATCAGCCATTCACACACCCACTCTCTGACTCACAAATCCACTCACACATCTACCACTTACCCCACCCTCAAATCTACTTGCACACCCGCTCATGCATCCATAAAACACACCCACTCACTGACCCATACAGCCACTTACATACCTACTCAGAGACGCATACAAACACTCATGCACCCAGTCATCAAACCATACAGCCACTGACAGTCCCACAAAACCACTCACAGACCTATGCAGCCATTAACACACACACTCACCGCCCTATACAGCCAATCACAAACCCACTCTCAAAGGTTACAGGGTACAGTTAGGAAATAAAATGATAAAAACCTTTGAAATTCACTAAAAAAACAAAGGTTTCAGGGGTGTTATAGTGAGTAAATAACATTAAAAAATCTTATAAATTCACTGACTATAACAAAGGTGACAGGGAGATTATAGGTAAGAAATAAAACTAAAAAACCTTGAGAAATTCACTAAAAAAAACAGAGGTTACAGGGACGTTATCTTTAGGCTCAGATTGAACATGTAAAAAAAAAATAGAAATTCAGAACTTATAGTTACTGGAGCTTACTATAACTTATGCCCTGCTTATGACTTCACATGTTACATCACTCATGACATGGTCAGTTTCATCACCTAGGTTCATTCGAATCTTGGCTCAAAGTTTCTCATAGATAAGGGCTTGGTAAATATTATTTATATATTATACTAGATGTCAGACAAACCATAAGACACTTTATGAGGTGTAATTTACTGTGCTCTATCTCTGGAAAGCATATGGGGGCCCTCCAGTACCTCTCTTAAGTGCAGTAATGGAAATTGATACCAATGAGGAAACTAAAGACCAGGAAATCATATGGAAATAGAAAAAATTAGCTAAAGAATTAAGGGAAAGATGTACTAAGATTTTGCATGGGAGTGTGTCCCTTTCTTGGCACAGCCCCAATGCAGAATTTGTTTGGTATTTACAAAGCCATGCAAAGCCCAATTTGCATGGCTATGCGCAGCTTTGTGAAAATAAAGAGAAGCAAGGCCATCCATTGAGCTGCCTTGCATACCCTACGTCAGTGAGTTGTAACATGGGTGGAGTGTGGGTGTTCCTGTGAATCACCCATGTATGCTCACACACACCCGGATTTACTAAAGTTGTAACCCTGGGTTCACCCCAAAATGATGCACCTACCTGAGGCTGGCATAGTGAGATAGCACACATGCAGAAAGAAATACACCTCTATGGATAGGTTTTGATCAGGAAGATACCCCTTCGTGCACAAAACTATCCTGCCCACAGCACAGGCATCCTTGATCCATCACGCCTGCATACTCGTTAGGAAAGCACAGGTGTCCCAACACAGTGAGAGAGCTGAACAGAGCCAAATATTTCTAAATATGGTGTATTCAGCTCTCTCCTATTCGAGCAATGCAGAGCAGCAGTCTGATTTACTGCTCTGTCTTTTATGAACTGTTAATAAAACTTAAGTGTGATACTACGCGGTGTATGCAATATTACATTCAATCTAACCTGGCCTCTTATAATTAGGCAGCATTATAAAAATTACAGGACAGTTGTGTTAATACTTAGGGAAGATTGTAAGAACATCCCAAAAAAACTATATATTTGTAGGATTTTTAAAAATCAATCGTTGTAAATCCAGTTTTAGATGAATGGCATAGGAACATATGGAAATCATACTTTGTAAAGAAGGTTTGTAGAATGATCCCAAAAGCATATAAACTTTTTAAGCAGTCCTGAATTTTCAAAATGTTTCTTTTAGAGGCTTATAACTATGTAATCTTTTTCAATGTAAATGGCAAGCTATTGGTTTATGTGTAGATTATTGCATAATCCAATGCATATGTCCATGAAATGACATTAATAATAACAGCATAAGCATCATATTTGTATTTTGAAAAATATGGAATGATTAAATAATTGAATTTATTATGATGAATGTTTTTAAATAAATCTAACTTCATTGTATAATTGATAAGATTATATCCTGATATATATATATGTTCTGTATTTTATGCAGGTGAATACTGTTTTATCGTTTAGAGGCATATTAGTATTATTGGTGTACTGAAGAAGGTGGTCCTACAATATTTCACCACCGAAATGCGTTGATGCCTCCCCCTGTTATTCTTGTTAAATTCGAGGACCTATGAAGTATATGTGTTACAATGTTTACATGCTTATGTTTTATTGATTCATTCAAATTAACAAAACAGTAATAACAAATGTTGCGTATGTCTTGATTACTGTTTCTCTTATTAACGCCTTTGTGATACATTTTAGGATGAATTGAGATTATTTTTAGACTATTTTTAAACAATTTGTATTTTATATAACTGGACAATAGTCTTCTCATTGAACGCATTATTAAACAGATTTTTATAATGGATTTTTGGGTCCCAGCTTAGATTGCTTTAATGAAAAATGTGTGAATGTGTGAACAGCATAGTGTAAGATGTTTGAATGAGTTGATCACTCCAAGAGAATGTGTGTTATGATACATTAAATGTTAATTTCTCTGACACTTAAAGATATATAGTAAGCAACTGTATATGTTAAATTACTATTCTTTCTGTACTAGTAATGAGTGAAACTATTTCTAACATATGTCATCAGAGGAACTGTGAGATTGTTTGAATCTGTGTGTGTATGGGTGTATGAGTAGGTATGTGAGTGTGTGTATGGGTAAATAATTGGGTGTGTGAGTTGACATGGTGAGTGAGTTGGTGTGTGAGTTGCTGTATCAGTGGATATGTGGGTCTGTAAGTAGATGTATGGGTGAGTAAGTAGGTGTTTGAGTGGATGCATAGATGGGTGAGAAGGTGGCTGAATCATTGAGTGAGTAGCTGTGTGAGGGGCTTTATGGGTGGGTGAGTGGCAGTATAAGTACCTGTATAGGTGAGTGTTTGGCTATTTGAGATGGTATTTGTTTAAGTATGTTGTTGTGTGAGAGGCTCCACCGGAGATACAAAGTATGTATGGGTGAGTGTGGGGGGGTGTAAGTGGTTGTATAGATGTGTACATGGGTATGTAAGTAGTTGTGTGGTTATGTGAGTAAGCATAAGAGCAGTCATATTAGTGAGCGTATTGCTGTGTTCACAATTTATAAGGGTGAGTGAATGGCTGTGTGAGTGATTGAATAGTTGAAGAAGAGGGTGTGTGAGTAGCTATATGGGGTAGTGTGGCTGTGTGAGTTGTATGGCTGAGTGACTGGGTGTTTCAGTAGCTGTATTTGTGAGTGAGTGGCAGAGTTAGTGCCTGTATAGGTGAGTGAGTGAGTGTGTGAGTGGCTCAATGGTTGAGCGAGTGTGTGTGTGGTTGTATGGGTCTGTCAATGAGTATGTGAGTGGATGTATGGGTATGTGAATGGGTGTATCAAAGGTTTTATGGGGGTCTGAGTAGGTATGTAGGGGTTTTGTGGCTGATGTAATCAGTAATGTCATTTGATATGTAACAGTGCTGTCACTGACCTTGACATAAGTGATGTCATATGAGAGGTCGTAAGCAGTGCATTGTAGGGGCATAGGTTATAGTTAGCTCACGTAATTGTACCTGCTGAATTTCTATGGTTTTGTACAGGTGCAATGTGAGCCTAACTATAACATCCCCGTAACCTTTTTTTGTAATGAATTTATGAGGGCTTTTACAATTCTTTTTCCTAACTATAACGTGCCTGTAACATTTGGATTGTATAGTGAATTTGCATTTTTTTTCTTCAAATTGTATTTCCTAAGTGTAACCTGTAAACTTTAAGAGTGGGTCTATGAGTGTCTAAGTGTCTATATGTGTCTCAGATCCTGTGTCAGTGACTGACCCATAATGGAACAACAGCTGCCACTTTATTGAGAGTCCACAGTTTTGCATAAAATAGTTACCTAACTAAAGTACATTTGATCTTAATTACTAGGTAGTGCTGTCTTCAGTACATTTCCCATATGTTTTCTACACTACTAGTACATAATGCTACAAGAGGAAACCGCACCAGTGATGCGATGTGATTTTGGGGTAACATGATGTTGTTATCGAAAAGTCTCAAGAGTATAAAGGGATGAATCTGTATCAAATAAAGGTCCTAACTTTTAACTATATACATTAAGGGTATCTTGGTTTACTAAAGACGTCCTTATATTGTTCAACATTGAAATGCATCGCCAAAATCAGTGGAAAAAGTGTTGAGGTTACTTTTCATAACATACTATCATTTCTGGGAAAATTTGTTTAGCCCTTTGCATACTACTAATTTGAACAGTCCATGGACAAATGGGAGGAGTTTGGAATTGATTACAGATTTGTATACTTCTAGTAATTTAAAAAGAGAAGCCTTCACTCTGCTTTGATGAGAAGATTGCATGACAGAATTCACTCTTTACAGTCAGTTGCACTGTAACAGATGTATAATGTATTGTTGTTTATGAAAGATATGAGATTGTTTTTCAATCAGGAATTTCCAACAAAACATACTTTGCTTTTCTGAAGCTGAGAACTTAATAATGTGTCCTTTACACAGGTAGATTTCAAAATGGGGCACCTGCTTTGTTCACATATTAAAGTGGTGTTTGTTGAGGTTTATTTTGTGTTAAATCTGCATTAGGCTTATAACAGAAGTTCACTTGCTTGTTTATTGAACAAGAGTCCACACATTTCTACAAACTATCTACTCATTTTGTGTACTTTCTACTAGTTGGTCACTAAATAGCAGACAAATGGGTGGTTGTACAGTGTTTGCTGATCATTATTGTGGCTTAAAGTGGAAAGACTATTGCTTGTGATGTTTTGTGGTGTGCTTGTGAGGTGTGTGCAGTAATTTATTGACCTTATTAATTTTATAATATTTTTTTTATTTGGGAGTTGCACATCCATCATGACTGAAGCAGCTGTGTGGACACATCAAAGGTTTTGCTTGATCTAAGTGGAATACTAATAAAGTAACAAAAGTAGTGTAATTTCAAAGGAAAACATTTTAAAGGTTATTTTTTTAGGGTGTCATGACACCTCTGAGCACCATGGCAGCACATACTTTCTGATTCATGCAGGCTACGTGACTCGCTACATTTATTTTGTAGTAAAACACTTATATAGACACATTTAAAGTTATATTTAAAGTAAGAGGTTTAGTAATACAACACAAAAACTAGTATAATTATAGTGGATAAATGCCAAAGGTTGTTTTAATGTATTTTGCTGATTTGCAATGCAACGTGAGCATGAATGTTCACCCCATGTGACCCACTATCAAATGGACTGAATTGGTTAAGCACCATTCCATAAATAATAGTGAAAGACCCACTCGTTTCTATTACCTTTGTGGGACTATGGTTGTGCTTTGCACAGCGCTCTTGTGATTCTCAATTTTGATGTTTTTTTTGGTGTTTTTTAGGAGGGAAAATGTTATCTGCTTCACCACCACCACCTGAAGAGAACAACAGCAGTTCTCCACAAGACGAGGAGCCAATACCTCCCAAAAAGTAAAAGCATTTTCTGGTACTGTTTTACCATTTCTCCAGAAGTAAAAAATAGGCAATGTGTGAAAGATGACATACACACTATGCAGCAAGCCCTGTCTCGTGCGACCGATCACAAATACTCTTGTGGAACCAGAAGTATGATGAAGCATCTGTGGACCATTTATTCTTTTCATCTATCAAGAGCACTGATTGAGAAAGAGAAGCAGGAGATCCCACTATTTTTTGGGGATGGTGGTCAGCCCAGCACCTCATCTGGTTTGACTCTAACAACTCCTCCAACCCAGGTCCTTGAATTTGTGGCTGTCGGACAATTCTATTTAAAATGTCACTCCATACCTACTATGGGAGAACAGTCCATCACTGCACTTCTGTCTTCTATAAACAGTCACCAGTGTCAGGTTTTGTTTTCATCACAAATGCTACTACCAGTTGTGTGCTTTAAGTTCTAAAGTATTCTGTTTTCTTTTTTCGTCTCAATCTTTTAAAAACCAGCTAGAAAAAACCAAAATTGATTAAAAAAAAGCACAAAAAATTAAAAATGTAAAAAAATGCCTCTTTTAGAACAAATTATTATGGTTTAACAAAGCATAATTGCATGCTATATGTATATTAGTAAAAATGATACGTCGTCTTTACTCTGTTGGTGTGTGTTAATATATAGATCATTGTCTAGGTATGTATGAGTATGAGGGAATGAAAGTATGTGTTAGTGGCTGTATGTGTGACTGAGTTTTTGTGTGAGTGAGTGCATGGGTGTGTGATAGACCGTAGAAGTGCTGTATGGGTGAGTGAATGACTGTCTGACTGGCTATATATGCGAATAAGAGGGTGTGTCAGTGCCTATGTGGATGTGTCAATGGGTGTTGAGTGGCTGCTTGGGTGAGTGCCTGGGTGTGTCAGTGGTTATCTTAGAGAGTGACAGGGTGCATGAGTGAGTGTATGGATGAGTGAATGGTGCATGAGTAACTCTATAGGTTTGTGACAGGGTACATAAGCTTCTGTATTTGTGAGTGTGAAAAACTCACTTAGTGAGGTGGCTATGTAAGTGACTGCATGAGTAAGTGGGTGCTTGCGTGGCTATATTGGAGACTTAGTGAGCATTTGAGTAGTATATGGGTAAGTGAGTGAGTAAGTGAGTGAGTGGTGTTATGACAGCTTATATGGGTGAGTGGGTGGCTGTGTGACTCCCCATGTGAGTTCGTGAGTAGTTATGTGAGTGGTACATCGGTACATTTATGAATATGTGAGTGACTGAATGAGTAAGTAAAAGGGTGCATTATTTACTGTATGAGTGAGTAAGAAGGTGTGTGATTGGCTGTTTAGGTGAGTAAATGGATGCATGGATGGCTGTACGGGTGTATGAGTGGGTGTGTGAGTGGCTCCATGGGTGAGTCAGTGGCTAAATAGGGGAGTAAGTGTATGAGTAAATGAAAGGGTTCATTAATGACTGCATGGATGAGTGACTGGACGTATTGGTGAGTGCGTGAGTGGATGAATGATTGAGTGGATGAATGAATAGTTTGATCAGTGACTGTATTGGTGAATGAGTACTTGTATTGATGTCTTTATAAGTACGTTATTGGCTATCTCAGTATCTGTTTGGGTGTCTGAATGGTTGAATGAATGAGTGACAGCGTTTATGAATGCCTGCCTGAGTGAGTAAGTGGGTCTATAAGTAACTCTATGGGTTTGTGAGTGGCTGTATAAGTCAGTGTATGTGTGAGTGAGTGTCTCCATGACTACTATATGGGTGACTCAGTAAATGCTGAATTGCTGTAAGACTGAGTAAGTGGTATGTTATTGGTTATATAATAGAGTGACAGGTTAGATGAGTGTGTGTGTATGGATAAAGAGTGGGTGCATGAGTGCCTATATGAGTGAGTGAGAAGGTGTGTGAGTGACTGAATGGGCGAAAGGCTGTATAAGTAGCTATACTGATGGGTGAGAGGGTGGATGAGTAACTGTATGGGTACATGAGTGAGTATGTGAGTAACTCAATAGGTAGTGAGTAGCTCTGTGAATGGCTGCATGAACGTCTAAGTGGTTGTGTGACGACTATATGAGTGAGTGAGAGGCTGTATGAATAACTGTATAGATGAGTGAGAGGGTTGATGAATGGATGTATGTGTGAGTAATTATATGTTTGAGTAGTTGCATGAGTGAGTGAAAGGGTGCATGAGTGACTGTGTAGGTGAGCGAGTGGCTCTGCGAGTGGATCTATGAGTGAATGTATGTGGGAGTGAGTTGCTGCATAACTCGTATATGAGTGAATGTGAGTGTATAGAGTGCCTGTCTGAGTGAGTAAGTCAGTGTTGAGTATGGGTGAGAATCAGCATTTGATTTAAATATTCAAGAAACATACCATTATACATTGCTCATGCTGTAGCAGTATATCATAATAAAGTAAAACATTTTATTTTCCCTGTTTACTGTTCTCATCTTCAATGCTTTTTACACTACAAACAATGTACTTTATGAAGCTTCAACGTTCAACAGTGGGGAAAAATATCATATAGAATGTGGAAAAAAAACATAACTGTGCACCATTATAAATAAGTGACACTATGCATTACACTCACTACAATTTGTTAATCTGTTGTTTTACCTACACTTACTACACAAACGCAAACAAATGAACCTTAAAGCTTTCCTCTTTATTATTATACCTAGTACACAGCTACTAAAAATGTAATCCACAATTGAATTTTGGAGATTATTTTCAAAATATCACTCCCAGTAGGTCAAATAATGTCTAGAATTATGATCAAATATATACATGAAATGCAATATATGATTATTTTATCCAGAAATAGTACATAGACGTTTGGTTGAAGAAACAAAAGGCGACAAAATTAAAGTTTGAAAAGTGGTGTGGGTGTCAATTGAAGGTTTCTGTGATTCCACTGTGTCTATTTTGTCATTGTGTTCCATTGCAGCCTTTTATTGGAGAGTGTAGTGTCCACATGCTATATTAACTCCCTTGTGGAATACAAAAGCAGTGTTGACTGTTGGACAACTTTGTGAAGTCATCATACCTGATAGGCCAAATGATATCTAAAACATTGACGATCCAGGGACAAGAAACACCGTATATAGCACTTTTCACAAAAAATGTTCCTTAGAACTGGTTGAAGAAACAGGAGGTAAGAATTTCATAGTTTCAACTGTAGCTTTGGTGTAATTTTAAAGTTGCAGTCATTGCATTTTGCCCATCCAATTTCAGTCTTTAACCCCTTAAGTGCTGCCGTCGGCCAACGGTCGTCACGGGCACTACCTCCCCAGTGCTGCGCACGACCGTTGGACGTCCAGTTCAGCACCGGATAATGGACAGCGCAGCACTGGGGAGGTTTGTTTACTAGCTTTAAAGGGGTTAAATAGTGTGTAGTTTCCAGAAGTTATGTTAAGTCCTTCATGAAAGATAACAGCTATAGGACTATAAGTTCTCCCAGAAATTGATATTTGTCTAGCTTTGAAGTTGTAATTTCGATATCCAGTTTAGATCCATCTGCTCTACATCATTGTAACAATAATCTAAGGTATTCCCCAGTTCTTTGTAGATGCAATGTAGACATACCATCTGATCTACAATGTGAGCAGGACATATTTTTGTTTGCATTTTTAATCAATCTGTCAAATGGCACAGTTTTGCAATCTGGTAGTGTTAAATACAGAAATTGCTCAGATTTTATTTGAGTGGTGGGGGTAAATGCTCTACCTCACAGTCATGGTCATGGCCATTTGTAACTCAGTACAAATAAGGGGTCAATTACAATGTCGATCGAAAACTTTTCCGACCAAATCAGTTTCAGAATAATTTCCAACCAAATTGAGTTCTGCAAGTCCGAGCGACTGATTACGATGCTTCTCAACATAGTTTGGTCGCATTGACTTCAGTGGGAGCCTGTGCTCTCAATGAGAACATAGGCTTCCATTGAAAAAAGGGGTAGTTGGGGAAAACCTTGCACCCTGTGGCTGTCACCCCAAGGTGCCTGCCACATGGTGCTTAGTTTAACAGGGGGGGCCCTTTGGTACACCCATGGGCCCCAACCGGAGACCTCATGGTGAAGGGGGCCTGCTGTGAGTCCCCAAAGTCAAATTTCAACAGCTGTTTCATGTTGGGCAGAATGAATCAGATCGGCTGTCCGAATCGGTCACCGTAATCACTTACTCGGAAACCATGTCCATAGAACTGCACGATTCGGCTCCGAAAGACTCGGTCTTCCATGCATCGTAATTGGTTGGTTGGAAATGTGTATAAGTCGGTCGGAAACATAGGTTCTGAATCAGATTCTGACATTCAGAATCCCATTAGTAACCTTTCGAACAACATCGTAATCGGCCCCTAAGTCATCAATCTGTACTCTTTCTTCATTTAAAACTCCAAGCATGACCATTATACGTTCTTGTGTGTCTTGTTGACTGTTGAAAGTAAATATTAGGGATCAGGTACGTATATCTAAAAGGTCTTGAATGCCTGAAGCACAATGTAGTACAGCTCTGTCACTGAGTAAACATTGGAGCTAATGATTCAGTGCAGAACACAATATCTTATCTGGTTTTTCTTCAATTTGATTTGCAAGATGTGATAAATAAAACTGTACATTGAGAACACCATATGCTTAGGAGTTGACACCTGAATTGTTTTCCAACTGGTGTCCTACAATATCTCCCTCATTTTCCAGCTTTTTCTTCTTGAACGCCTTCTAGCTTGTCCTGGTTTGCTTATTTTTCTAGAACGTTAGTTGACTCTTCTGTAAGCTTCCCTTTTGGACAGATTACCCGTTTTTTATATTTAGGGTACTGACTTAAATGGGAAGCATATAGAGAATTCTTAACCGATTGTACTCTCTTAAACAGCGTTCATCAGCACTAACTTTCTTATCATCAAATTCAACTAAAAACAAACTGGACAATATTCTAACTCGGGTAATGATACATATCACGTTCTTTCTTTAAATACTGTGATTCCAATGTGAATTAATACTGCAACTACACTTAAACCTTGAGATTTGTAGATAGTTACAGCATATGCTAAAGGCACTGGAAACCGTTGCTGCCTCACATAATATTATTATTATTATTTAGCTTATAAATCGCCTGGTTACTCCAACCGGAGTGTCCCCACACTAGAACTCCATCAGTCCCTGAACCCAATCAAATTAGCAACATTAACAATGCCACAGACAGCCACTCAGCCTGAGACACTACTTCTGTCCTCCAAACAAACACTGAAACAGCCAGGTTTTTTATTTTTTCCTGAACAGAGTTTCGGATGAACACAAATGCCTAGATTCAAAGGCAGGTCGTTCCATGCCTTAGCCGCCTGGAGGCGAAAAGACCTCCCTCCAGCTCGGGCCTTACGTACCCTGAGCACCATCACTTTGGCTGTGCCCAATGATCTCAGGTTACGGGCGGGTTGATATACCGTCATAAGCGGGAGCAAACATTTAGGCCCCTTTTGATGGAAAATTCGGTATCCAAAGCATAGGGCCTTAAAAGTCACTCTAGCTTGTATGGGGAACCAATGGAGCTTCTTCAAGGCTTCCCCCACTGAATCTCGCCTAGGAATGTTCAGAATCAGCCTTGCTGCTGCATTCTGAACTTTCCAATATAAAAGAACAGTTCCCTTGAATAAGGTCATTCACATAAACATCATATTAAAGAAATAACAGTAACTATAACAACTGAATAAAGGTTAAAAAAAAATTGTTGAATTTTATTGTATACAATATGGTTAAAAAAAGCAGAAAACAAGATTGACTGCTAGACACAAATTAAAACATGATAAAAATAACATTATAAAAATAACAATCCGTTTCAATATTGACCAGCAATATTGCTGAAAGACAGAAACAACAGTGAGACATACAAATTATGCAATACACGGTATGTGTTCTAATGTTCTTTTTTGAAACAACGGTGTTCTGCAGATTGAATATTATTCTGTCAACAGCGATGTATGAACCATGAATCACACTGTACTGGGGTGTCGACGCGTTTCAGTGGTTGATTGCAATTTTATCCACCTTTATCAAGACAAAGATTCTATTTCTGTCGTACTTTACAAGTTCTCCTAAAGGATAGATACACAGTGAAATTAATACCATGGCAGTAGACTCGTTATTGGTTTAAGCTACTTAACGTTTTCATACAGACTATGTTGTTCACATGGGTGGTTCAATCAATACATTGTATCACTAGGTGCATATTTCATGACAACATAAGGGGGCTACACAATCATGTCATAGTATATTTTCCAAATTTAACATGAGCTTTTCACATGAAGGATCTGTCTTTTATACTGGTTCTGTGGACAGACTGCAGGTTTAAGAAAAGGCCCAGGGATCTTGTATACTAGGGGCTGTGGGGGTATAAAAAGTTACCCATTATTTATTCCACGATTATTCATGTTACCCTATATCTAGGCAGGACTGTATGGAAGTTAGAACTACTAATTTGACCAGCCTAACAAATGGGGGACATGTACGGAATACCCTTTGTTTCCTTAGAAGAATTACCTAAACTCATTGTTTAAAAATAGTTCTCGCCTCTGTTTATATCAACGGTAAAAAGAGATGATTTTCATATACCAAAGGTGCATAAACGTATAAATTTTACCTCTATAATGTGGATGATGGTGTAGAGTATTAGTACGGTCATCCACTGTAAGGGCGTTCTTGCTTAGGCTGTGGTTTATTCATGAAGGATTTTCAGGCATTGATTTTTGTGAATAGCCCTAATAAGAGGATACACATAATGGTATTCACGAATAAGGAACAGATTACCTTGTTACTATATCGTGGCTATAAATTATTTTGCTTATGCTTCAATAATTCTATTTGGCTTTTTCAGTATTTTTTACCTTGTCTTGGGTTTGTTTGTAGCTTGTAGCAAAATTGATCAAATTTGGTATCAGAAAGCGATCCTTCTGCCTTCATTAAAAGCGACTGCTATTCTAGTGAAGATATTGAGTCAGCCTGCAATTCAATGCCATATGGTCAATATATTATTTCCTACATTGTATGCTATTCAGTTTATCTGGTTTGTGCTTTATAATATACCTCTATACCTGTTATGTAAATAAACAAGGTGATGCCAGACTTCTTTGAAGTACAACGCTTTATATTCTGGCGCGTTGAATGTGACCAGAGGCGCCTAAGTCTTGCCACAGGGACGAGAGTAATGAATCCCTGTAAAGTATGGGACAAGAAAATAAAAGAAAAAAGAAAAAGGAAAATTATTTAATGAATATCCTAAGGGGTCTTAAAGTCTAAGATTCTAGGTGCCGGGGTGTTGTCTGGCTAGAAAGCTTACCTCTCCGTCTGCTGTCGGCTGCACGCTTCTCTGGTCGTTTCCGTTAGATCTAAACCAGATAGCGATTCGCCGTAGTTATACCGTCAGAGTTCACCTGTCATTGGTTCTTATAATCAGCCAATGGGAGCTTAGGGTAAAAAGCTCTGCAATTTACATAACCTGGCTCGAGATTCCTCTTTCTGATTGGTTTAGCGCGATTGTAGTTCTAAATAGCATAAATTTACATAGCGTGACTAGAGGTGAGTCTTTCTGATTGGGAGAGCGCGATAGTGATTCTAAATAGCAGCTAAAACATGTGAATCGTTATGCAGCGTAAATACGCTTGTTATTATGTAAAAATTCTCGATCCTCTCATGGAAAGTTGCCACAAAGGACATTGTTATGACCAGATTTGATTTTTTATGCGGTTATATGAGAAATAGAGCTACATTTTCTCAAAGTCTCTGGAATACCATATTAAGGGAACCTGACGAGTTGAGCAAAATGTATCTTAATGTGTGCTCAATGGTCTAATACGGGGCAGATGAAAGACTATATCTGGAAACATTGGGGACCTACTCCTAGAGCACTAATCAAAGGTTACATTTGTGGGATAAACCAATATGTATGTGATTAGGTAGAATATTCAACAACTAAGGGGTAGTATATATTACATATTCTGAATATTAGAGTGAGTCTAAAGACAGAAATGATTAGAAGGAGAAATGCCCGTTGGTTACTCCACGAGGGAGGATAGTTAGTATTTTAGGAAGATATTTTTAAATACATTTAGTCCAGTCCTCCCTAGTGTTGAGCCCTTTGTCAATGGTATTTAGATGGCAAAAATACCATTGTTCTCTTGTTTTCCTAAGTTTGTCAATGTCCCCACCGCGCCTGGTGGTTCTAATTTCCTCCAGAATAAACCAGCGCACGTCCTCAAATGAGTGATTGTGCTGTCTGTAATGTTCCGTGAGAGGAGCATTACATTTGTTCGTACGAATGGCTGATTTGTGCTTGAGAACTCTCACTCTGAGTTCTCTACTCGTTTCACCCACGTAACCAAGGTTGCATGGGCAAATTAACAGATAAACAACATTCTGGCTTCTGCAGTTGTTGAATGTTTTTGGGGTCAAGGATTTGTCATTATAAGTGAGGGAGGTGTCTGAGATGCAATGTGGGCAAATTGAACAACTCCCACACCTATAGTTACCTGTAGCCAATCCTCCAGTGAGAGTTTGTTGGGTTTCCCCAGGAGGTTTGTAGGTGTGTACTAGACAGTTTCGAAGGGTTTTGTTTCTTCTAAAAGAAAATAGGGGTTTCTTTAGTTGTTTGTCACTGTTGTAATTTAAGATCCGCCAGTTTCTGTTAATGATGTTCTTAATCTGGTTGCTAGCCTGGGAGAATTGGGTCACGAAGACTATCTTATCGAGATCATTATTGGTTCTACTTTTATTCTGATCTAAGAGACTGTCCCGGTCGTAGAAGCGTGCTCGCTTAAGGGAGTGTTTAATTAATTTGTTAGGATAGCCTCTTTCTTTCAGTTTCCTTTTTGTGTTCTCTGAGTGTTTATAGAAATCTTCCAAATTCGAGCAATTTCTTCTAAGTCTAAGGAATTCTCCGAAAGGCACGTTGTCTCTCTGTGCTTTCGGATGGTTGCTTGAGTAGTGGAGGAGGGTATTTTTGTCAGTTGGTTTAGTGAACAATTCAACTTTTAAAATACCATCCTCGTCTTTGATCACTATATCAAGGAATTCCACACTGGAATTGCTTTGGTGACCTGTAAATTTTAAATTGGGGTCCCCCAAGTTTAACCACTCTAGAAAACAAAGTAAGTCCTCGCTGGCACCGCTCCAGATAAATATGATGTCATCTATATAGCGGTGCCAGCAGGAAATGTTTTCAAAAAAGGGTGCGGCCTCATTAAAAATATGTTTTAATTCAAAATTTCCCACATACAGGCAGGCCAGGCTTGGGGCACATGTGGCCCCCATGCTGGTCCCCTTAATTTGTAGGAACAGATCTTCCCTAAATAAAAAGAGGTTTCTTTTTAAAATAAGATGGATACATGACATGATGAAGTTACTTTCCCCGCCTTTTAGGTCCTCTGTTTCTAAGATTGAGGATATAACATTGATGGTGTCATTTTGGGGGATATTTGTGTAGAGGGCTTCAATGTCTAGGGTGACCAAGAACTGGGTCACCCTATTGAAGCCCCTACCCTCAAACACCGAAATTGCGTGTGAGGTATCCTTCAGATAAGATCTTTGTTTCTTTACAATGGGTTGCAGGAAGAAGTCTACATACCGACTTAGCGGTTCCAAGATAGAGCCTATTCCACTAATTATAGACCTCATTGGTGGATCCATGAGGTTCTTGTGGATCTTGGGGAGACCATACATGGCTGGAGTCACTGGGTGTTGATTGAGTAGGAAATTGTATTCACTATCACTTATGGCCCCCCTGTCTTTGCCCTCTTTCAAGAGGTGAGTTACCTCATTCTTGAGTTTGCTCAATTCCTGAAATTTTGATTTTGTATAGTGTTCCTTAACGCTGAGGAGTTCTCTCATCTTAGAGTTGTACTTGTCTGTATCAAAAACTACCACCCCCCCGCCTTTGTCGGCTGGTTTGATAGTTAGATCCTCATTGTTCTGCAAGTTGGTTAAGGCATTTCTCTGGTCTTTTGAGAAATTGTTATGGCCTAACATTTGTTTAGAGAAAAGATTTTTTATTTCAATCTCCACTACCCTCTCAAAGACTTCCACATTTTTATCAACTTGATGTATGCTGGGAAAGAAGGTAGATTTTGGTTTGAGCCCTGTTACACTTGGAGGGGGATTATAGTCTCGGTTTTCAAAGAACCGATTGAGACGTATTTTTCTGAAAAAGGATTTGAGATCTCTTTCTATATTAAATTTGGATGGAGCATTGGTTGGGACAAAACTAAACCCTTTCTGAAGAACTGTTTGTTCTATAGTACTGAGTGTTCTCTTGGAGAGATTTTTAATAGGGAATTTCCCTACCTCCAATATTGGGTGCTCCTGGTGGCTATGTACTCCATCTAATTGTTTTGAGGTTGATGCCTTCTCTGATTGTCTGGGCGATTGTATCCCCTGAAATTTCTTTGCCCCTGATTTGGGTGCCTGTCTAAAAAAGGCTCTCGTTCGTGATTGGAGCTTGTCCTATCATCTTGGGGTCTGTCAAGCTCATCTTCCCCACTTGATCCTGAGGATTCTGTGAATGTGATTCTCTTGTTGTTATTTCTGGAATAGACAGGTTTCTGTTGGTATGGTCTTTCCCATCTAGTTTCATTTTTATTTGAGAAGTAATCTTTGTGGGTATATGGATATACCCCCTCTATGGTGTATTTATCTACGTCTTTTCTGAATTTTTTTAGTTTTTTATTAAAAAGATAGTCTCTATATCCCTCTGCATCAAGGTTGATCTCCTCAAGTTTCTTTTTGGCGTCTTCCAGGGTGGGGGATTGTTTGAGTATCCCCTCCAGTTTGTCTATCTCCTCTTTCTCTAGCTCAATCAATTCCTGGGCAGTTTCTATAATTAAAATCAGCCAATCGTGGCTGCATCGATTGGCTATCAAAGTCCAGGTTTCTATAAACTTTGGACATTCCGTAAATAACCCAGGTTCATTACAAACTTGTAACCCTATCGGGATAACTCCCTCTTTGAGGTAATTGATCAAGAACTCTGCGTGAAGCTCGGTTCTGATAAGCTTCTTTTTTTATTTGAATATTTTTATTAATTGCTAGTGACTCGAGTTATGTAACCCTTTAGAACTACCAATTTTGGGGTCTAAGTTCATAAGTCTAGCGTATTTATCATCGGAGAAACCAAACGTTTTCAATTTCTCCATGTTAGACATAGGCTTTTTTGTTTTTATAAATTCTTATTGTATATGGTGTCCTCAAAGGAGGATCACGAGAGAGAAACTCCTCTCCAACCAAAAGGTTGTGCAATGATAGGTAAAAGTAAGAGAGGTACCCCTTAACTAAGATCAAGGGAAGTAGGGTTAACAAACCAATATAAAAGAACAGTTCCCTTGAATAAGGTCATTCACATAAACATCATATTAAAGAAATAACAGTAACTATAACAACTGAATAAAGGTTAAAAAAATTTTGTTGAATTTTATTGTATACAATATGGTTAAAAAAAAGCAGAAAACAAGATCGACTGCTAGACACAAATTAAAACATGATAAAAATAACATGATAAAAATAACAATCCGTTTCAATATTGACCAGCAATATTGCTGAAAGACAGAAACAACAGTGAGACATACAAATTATGCAATACACGGTATGTGTTCTAATGTTCTTTTTTGAAACAACGGTGTTGTGCAGATTGAATATTATTCTGTCAACAGCGATGTATGAACCATGAATCACACTGTACTGGGGCGTCGACGCCTTTCGGTGGTTGATTGCAATTTTATCCACCTTTACCAAGACAAAGATTCTATTTCTGTCGTACTTTACAAGTTCTCCTAAAGGATAGATACACAGTGAAATTAATAACATGGCAGTAGACTCGTTATTGGTTTAAGCTACTTAACGTTTTCATACAGACTATGTTGTTCACATGGGTGGTTCAATCAATACATTGTATCACTAGGTGCATATTTCATGACAACATAAGGGGGCTACACAATCATGTCATAGTATATTTTCCAAATTTAACATGAGCTTTTCACATGAAGGATCTGTCTTTTATACTGGTTCTGTGGACAGACTGCAGGTTTAAGAAAAGGCCCAGGGATCTTGTATACTAGGGGCTGTGGGGGTATAAAAAGTTACCCATTATTTATTCCACGATTATTCATGTTATCCTATATCTAGGCAGGACTGTATGGAAGTTAGAACTACTAATTTGACCAGCCTAACAAATGGGGGACATGTACGGAATACCCTTTGTTTCCTTAGAAGAATTACCTAAACTCATTGTTTAAAAATAGTTCTCGCCTCTGTTTATATCAACGGTAAAAAGAGATGATTTTCATATACCAAAGGTGCATAAACGTATAAATTTTACCTCTATAATGTGGATGATGGTGTAGAGTATTAGAACGGTCATCCACTGTAAGGGCGTTCTTGCTTAGGCTGTGGTTTATTCATGAAGGATTTTCAGGCATGGATTTTTGTGAATAGCCCTAATAAGAGGATACACATAATGGTATTCACGAATAAGGAACAGATTACCTTGTTACTATATCGTGGCTATAAATTATTTTGCTTATGCTTCAATAATTCTATTTGGCTTTTTTAGTATTTTTTACCTTGTCTTGGGTTTGTTTGTAGCTTGTAGCAAAATTGATCAAATTTGGTATCAGAAAGCGATCCTTCTGCCTTCATTAAAAGCGACTGCTATTCTAGTGAAGATATTGAGTCAGCCTGCAATTCAATGCCATATGGTCAATATATTATTTCCTACACTGTATGCTATTCAGTTTATCTGGTATGTGCTTTATAATATACCTCTATACCTGTTATGTAAATAAACAAGGTGATGCCCAACTTCTTTGAAGTACAACGCTTTATATTCTGGCGCATTGAATGTGACCAGAGGCGCCTAAGTCTTGCCACAGGGACGAGAGTAATGAATCCCTGTAAAGTATGGGACAAGAAAATAAAAGAAAAAAGAAAAAGGAAAATTATTTAATGAATATCCTAGAGGTCTTAAAGTCTAAGATTCGAGGTGCTGGGGTGTTGTCTGGCTAGAAAGCTTACCTCTCCGTCTGCTGTCGGCTGCACGCTTCTCTGGTCGTTTCCGTTAGATCTAAACCAGATAGCGATTCGCCGTAGTTATACCGTGAGAGCTCACCTGTCATTGGTTCTTATAATCAGCCAATGGGAGCTTAGGGTAAAAAGCTCTGCAATTTACATAACCTGGCTCGAGATTCCTCTTTCTGATTGGTTTAGCGCGATTGTTGTACTAAATAGCATAAATTTACATAGCGTGACTAGAGGTGAGTCTTTCTGATTGGGAGAGCGCGATAGTGATTCTAAATAGCAGCTAAAACATGCGAATCGTTACGCAGCGTAAATACGCTTGTTATTATGTCAAAATTCACGATGCTCTCATGGAAAGTTACCACAAAGGACATTGTTATGACCAGATTTGATTTTTTATGCGGTTATATGAGAAATAGAGCTACATTTTCTCAAAGTCTCTGGAATACCATATTAAGGGGACCTGACGAGTTGAGCAAAATGTATCTTAATGTGTGCTCAATGGTCTAATACGGGGCAGATGAAAGACTATATCTGGAAACATTGGGGACCGACTCCTAGAGCACTAATCAAAGATTACATTTGTGGGATAAACCAATATGTATGTGATTAGGTAGAATATTCAACAACTAAGGGGTAGTATATATTACATATTCTGAATATTAGAGTGAGTCTAAAGACAGAAATGATTAGAAGGAGAAATGCCCGTTGGTTACTCCACTAGGGAGGATAGTTAGTATTTTAGGAAGATATTTTTAAATACATTTAGTCCAGTCCTCCCTGGTGTTGAGCCCTTTGTCAATGGTATTTAGATGGCAAAAATACCATTGTTCTCTTGTTTTCCTAAGTTTGTCAATGTCCCCACCGCGCCTGGTGGTTCCAATTTTCTCCAGAATAAACCAGCGCACGTCCTCACATGAGTGATTGTGCTGTCTGTAATGTTCCGTGAGAGGAGCATTACATTTGTTCGTACGAATGGCTGATTTGTGCTCGAGAACTCTCACTCTGAGTTCTCTACTCGTTTCACCCACGTAACCAAGGTTGCATGGGCAAATTAACAGATAAACAACATTCTGGCTTCTGCAGTTGTTGAATGTTTTCGGGGTCAAGGATTTGTCATTATAAGTGAGGGAGGTCTCTGAGATGCAATGTGGGCAAATTGAACAAGTCCCACACCTATGGTTACCTGTAGCCAATCCTCCAGTGAGAGTTTGTTGGGTTTCCCCAGGAGGTTTGTAGGTGTGTACTAGACAGTTGCGAAGGGTTTTGTTTCTTCTAAAAGAAAATAGGGGTTTCTTTAGTTGTTTGTCACTGTTGTAATTTAAGATCCGCCAGTTTCTGTTAATGATGTTCTTAATCTGGTTGCTAGCCTGGGAGAATTGGGTCACAAAGACTATCTTATCGAGATCATTATTGGTTCTACTTTTATTCTGATCTAAGAGACTGTCCCGGTCGTAGAAGCGTGCTCGCTTAAGGGAGTGTTTAATTAATTTGTTAGGATAGCCTCTTTCTTTCAGTTTCCTTTTTGTGTTCTCTGAGTGTTTATAGAAATCTTCCAAATTCGAGCAATTTCTTCTAAGTCTAAGGAATTCTCCGAAAGGCATGTTGTCTCTCTGTGCTTTCGCATGGTTGCTTGAGTAGTGGAGGAGGGTATTTTTGTCAGTTGGTTTAGTGAACAATTCAACTTTTAAAATACCATCCTCGTCTTTGATCACTATATCAAGGAATTCCACACACATGTCATCTATATAGCGGTGCCAGCAGGAAATGTTTTCAAAAAAGGGTGCGGCCTCATTAAAAATATGTTTTAATTCAAAATTTCCCACATACAGGCAGGCCAGGCTTGGGGCACATGTGGCCCCCATGCTGGTCCCCTTAATTTGTAGGAACAGATCTTCCCTAATAAAAAGAGGTTTCTTTTTAAAATAAGATGGATACATGACATGATGTAGTTACTTTCCCCGCCTTTTAGGTCCTCTGTTTCTAAGATTGAGGATATAACATTGATGGTGTCATTTTGGGGGATATTTGTGTAGAGGGCTTCAATGTCTAGGGTGACCAAGAACTGGGTCACCCTATTGAAGCCCCTACCCTCAAACACCGAAATTGCGTGTGAGGTATCCTTCAGATAAGATCTTTGTTTCTTTACAATGGGTTGCAGGAAGAAGTCTACATACCGACTTAGCGGTTCCAAGATAGAGCCTATTCCACTAATTATAGGCCTCATTGGTGGATCCATGAGGTTCTTGTGGATCTTGGGGAGACCATACATGGCTGGAGTCACTGGGTGTTGATTGAGTAGGAAATTGTATTCACTATCACTTATGGCCCCCCTGTCTTTGCCCTCTTTCAAGAGGTGAGTTACCTCATTCTTGAGTTTGCTCAATTCCTGAAATTTTGATTTTGTATAGTGTTCCTTAACGCTGAGGAGTTCTCTCATCTGAACTTTCTGCATCATATGCAGGTTCTTGATGGTCACCCTTAAATAAAGAATGTTATAATAATCAAGGCGTGAGGTAACAAGAGCCTGTACAATGGTTTGTCGCGCATCAATAGGAAGAAGGTCAAGAATTTTGCGCAGCATTTTGAGAATGCCAAAACAGGCACCAGCTACTGTAGAAATCTGCTCAGAAAAAGACAAATTGTCATCGAACCAGACTCCTAAATTTTTAACCTTAGCTTTCAGGACTGGGATAGGTCCCAATTCCTCCGGCCACCACATCTGAGACCAAAGTGAGGACTGTTTACCGATGACCAACACCTCAGTCTTCCGTGTATTCAATTGAAGACGACTGTGGTTCATCCAAACAGCTAGTGCACCCAGGCCGCACTTAAAAGCAGAAGCCATTCCCGAATCCTCTTGCTCCAGAGTGACAATCAATTGGGTGTCATCAGCATAGGTTACCAAATTCACCCCATGCCTCAGTTCAATATCTGCCAGGGGGCGCATATAGATATTAAATAAGGTTGTGCTAAGAGCCGAACCCTGCGGCACACCCTGAGACAGAGGGCAAGTATTGGATGTAAAGGGATGTTGAATAACCTGAAATGTTCTGTTCTGCAAAAAGTTTTTCAACCACTCCCAGATATTGCCACCGACCCCGGCCTCCCTCAGCCTCTCCAATAACAGGCTGTGGGAGACCGTGTCAAACACCGCACTCAGGTAAAGAAGGATAATTGCGGCTGTTCTACCTTCATCGGCTGTGGTTCTCAAGGCTTCCACAGCCAGAAGCAGGGCTGATTCCATACTATGAAGTGGCCTAAAGCCGGACTGGGTGTCGTGAAGGACAAATAAGTATTTCAAAAGCAAGAACCATACACTACATCATTTTATGGCTAAGTACTCAACCTCCTCCTTATTTGGAAAAATAAAGAAATCAAAAACTTTACCCACAGCACCATTTACTAACCTTTCCTTCACATATGAATTATGCTGCAAAATGACTCAAAACGTTTTGCATATGCATAAACACCTTTCTTATCCTGCAGTCCTTGACACAGACGTCTCTAAACAATCTAAATCTGCTTCTAGTTTCTCAGTTAGTAGCATTGTTACTCCCTGATGTTCCATTTCATCAATAGCTATAATTTGCAACATATCTTCTTTCTCCAGCTTCAGTAATTGCTTTTTAAGCTTGGAGCACTCTTGAAGTGTAGGCATTAAACAAACTATGTCTTTTTCAATGACATTTTACATTATTTGTGCTGCTGTATTGTCAGATGAAAAAAGTTTCTTGGTAAGTCATCATTCCAAAGCACACTTCTCCTCCTTTGTCATAACTCGTACTCTAATGTCTTGCAAGATATCTTCATATTCCACATGAGATGCTTGACTCATATTCTTCACTACTTCCTTGTATTCAAAATGTATTCACATTTTGACATAGCCAATAATTCCCAAGGAATTTCTTATTTCATTATAGAGATGTAACTTGAAAACAGGCTGCCTTTCTCATGAGTGAGTTGATGTAGATCACCAAAGACAATTAAATGCTTTCCTCCAAAGAACATGTCATACTCTGTTTAAACAATCTGCTGCATTCTTAAGTGTATGAAGCCAAGCATTACGTTTAAAACCACGCTATCCTCATTGATGATCAAAAGCTTCAGTTTCTTTAAAACTCTTGATACTTCATGACAAGTGTTAACACATAACCTCTGATATTCCAGCTTATTGTCATGTTCAACAGGCAGCATAAGTAGTCAGTATAAAGTAATTCCTTGCGTGCAGCTAATGCAGTTGATGCTATTACTATACATGATAAATTTGATTCTGTAGTCCTCTGTAAATATGCAGTGAGTACTTTTATTAAAAAGCATTTTCCAGTACCAGCTTGTCCACTGATGTACAGTAGAAATGATTTAAATAAAGCGCATTCACATATTTTCTTCTTGTGCAGAAATCCATTCTCTATTTCGATATTTTACCTCAATATACATTTATTTCTGTTCATTGTTCAGTTGTTCTACTAAGTGTTCAAAATCCACACTTTTCTCTCTTGCTGTTGCATTGCCGTCTCCACCTGACTCATGGCTATGGCTGCTTAATTTTAAATAATTGGTTGTCCGAATGGATCTTGACTCCATGATGCAGAACTTTGGTTCTCCTTAGCAGCTGCAAAAGCAGTGGTTTCTTCCTGTTCAATCTCGTCTTTTAACATTTGTAAATAGTTTGGAAAGACTGTACACTGAATGCTGTCTTTTACTGCCTTGAAAGATCCTTCATAGCAGTCGTAATTTCTAAGTAGTTCTGATTGAGCATGCCAAGGCTTGAACAGTTGCAGAAGTGTGACAAAGAAAAACTCCTTTCTATTTGCGATTTGGCAGCTCAATTTCTGTGTTTAATTATATTTCCTTTGCTATGCCTCACCAAACAGCCGTCACATCCAACTACCACATATTTCACTACACTGTGACTATATCGAACATCCTGGATGAGCTAGCCCCACTAAAATTGAAAAGAATCCAAATCAAAGACAGAACCCCCTGGTTCACGGGATCCTTCAATAATGAGAGGAGAGCCCTCTGGAAAGCTGAAAGATCCTGGAAGCAGCACCCCTCTGCCACACATGTAAAACTCCTTCGCCAGCCCAGAAATGTCCACAACAGGAACATACTCAAGTCTAAAAAAGAATCCTTCAGAACTGAACTAGAAAAGGCCAAGAACAGACCCCACAAGCTCTTCGAACTGGTTAAACACCAATATAATAAACTGCCCAAAACCTCAAAATAATCCCCCCAGTCTCTTATTTCCTCAGAGGAATTCTCCACTTTCTTCGCTAACAAAATCTCAGTTCCATCACATATCCTCAAACACTTCCTGACCCGCCGCCTCCAGCCACGTCACCCCCACAGGCTCCACCCAAAAACCATGCTCACTGGACTGACTTCAAAGTCTATGACGAAAACTCAGTTTCTAAAATCCTACCTACCTTAAACCCTAATAACCTTTTTAATGACCCGCTCCCTTCTAACTGCCTAGCAGCCGTCGCCCAATCCATTATTCCTAACTGGACTACAATAATTAACAGCTCTCTCCGACAGGGAACGATGTCCGATGCTCTGAAAGCCGGCCAAGTCCTCCCCATTCTGAAAAAACTGTTGCTGGATCCAGCCTCCCCTGACAACTTCAGACAAATCTCCAACATCCCGCTCTTAGCCAAAGTGATGGAGAAATGTGTGCAGCAGCAGCTAAGTCAGCACACCAACAACTTCCACCTGCTTGATGACTTCCAATCTGGATTTAGACCAGGGCACAGCACCAAAACCACTATGCTCCACATCGTTGATGAGGATGCTCTCCAAGCCCTTGACCAAGGTAAAACCTGTCTGCTAATCCTCGTGGACCTATCTTCGGCCTTCGACACGGTCAACCATGAAAAACTACTCGAATGCCTCAAACTCAGGATGGGATTGGATCGCACAGTTCTACAATGGTTTAGGTCCTTTCTCCAAAACCGGTCCCAGAGATTCCTTGTCAGCGGCAGCATATCAGCACCATCCCCTGTAACAGTTGGAGTCCCTCAAGAATCAACCCTGTCCCCCACCCTCTTTAACCTCTACCTGGAACCCCTTACCAAGGTATTACACACGATGCTGATGACACTCAGATCTATATCAAAACCTCATCTCTCGAAGAGATTTTCTCCCTGAACGAAGCCTTGAAACTCACTGTCCAATGAACTCAAACTCAACACTAAGAAAACTGAAATTCTCCTGATCTCCCCACCCAATACCAACCTTGAGATTCAATCATGGATCAAGACTATCACATCCTTAAACTGCCCACCAACCATCGTGGATTTGGCCAAATCCTTAGGAATCACCCTTGACAGCAACCTGAGCATGCAGGACCACATCAATTTGATGGCCAAATCAGCCAGATTACACCTGAGCTATCTTAGGAAATTGAATCCCTTCCTCGATGCTCCAGACCTAAAAATGGCAGTCCAAGCACTTGTCATGTCCAGACAGGAATATGGCTGTTCTACCCTCTTGGGTTTACCCATGTTCTCCCTGGCACCTCTAAGAGCCTGCCTCAATGCGGCCCCCAGACTACTCACCGGCACGAGGAAATACGACCATATTTCCCCACAACTGAAAGCTCTCAACTGGCTTCCCCTGGAAGCAAGAATACAGCTCAAAGTAGCTTGCATCATGCACAAAGCTTTATACTCTAAATTGCTTGCATATCTGGCACAGAAACTTGTGATCTCCGGAGGAATCAGAAACTCCTGATCTGCTAGAGACCTCCTGCTTCAACCTGCGTGCTTTCGGAAAATGAAACTTACAAATGGACTTTCTCTGAGGCTGCTCCAAGAATATGGAACTCTTTCCCTCCTGACATCAGAAGAATCCCCTCTCTGACTCGCTTCAAAAGGGAGGCCAAAACCTTCCTTAAGGGTACATTTCTAGCTTAAACCTAGCCTCCACCATCACCATGGCCCAGATCTACGGCCGTCTATTTCCTCCCTTCAGATTATCTAGTTACCCCATCAGAAACTTGGAACCTTGTCTTGAAAATTTGTAAATGGAATATGTAATATGTGTTCATGCCATGAGTTTTTGGCTATATAACCTGTAAATACATGCCCTTATCTCCCTCATGCATCCTGCACCTTGTCCCCTACTACTCGATCTGTAACTGGTTGATGTTAAACCTGTTCTGTTTATTGCTATATTTTCCTGTAAAGTGCTCTGATACCCTAACGGGTCAAGTTCACGCTCTATAAATTTCATAAATAAATAAATGAAAAAAAATTCCCTTCTTCTATGTTTTCTGTCTCATTAATTTTGTATCTGTAGTGTTGCAGTACTTCATAAAGGCACATGTCTTCTAGACAGGGCTGGACTGGCTACCGGGCATTTTGGTGTGCTGCCAAGCTGGGGGCTGATTTCGTTGAAGGTTTTAATGTATGCTTTAAAACCATTCATTTTGCTTTGTTTATTCCAAAGCAAACGCAGGTCCCCATCAACGAAATAGCCCCCACCACAGTGAATTTAGCCCCCAGCTTGGCAGCACACCAAAATGCCCAGAAGCCAGTCCGGCCCTGCTTCTAGATGTGGACTCCTTCGAGTACAGTATGTCACAATGTATGTAAACTCCACTGGATACTGAATTTCTAGGAAATACTTTAACACTATATTCTGTGTACTTGTTAGACCTTCTCTAAGCCAAACAATTCCCCTAGACTTTTTGAACAAATTGCCAAACTTAACCGGTTACAGCACTCATCGGATCACATCTCTCTATGGGAAAGCATTTTCAAGTTGAAGCTGTACAATTTCTTAGATAGGCTATTTGCTGTTGAAATCTCCTCCACATCTCCTCCTTCTCTGGTTTTGTAATGTATGAAGTATCACACAAATTAGCAGCAATGGAGTTGTCTGCAACAAATTGTAGATCGATATTTGCATTCCACATCTTCAGAATCACAGGGTTGTAGTCATTTATATACTTGGAGGCCTCTGTTTTTCACAGGTTGTATTTGCTTTTTAGGTGATTTCCATGTCAAAGTATGTCTAATTGCAGACTTACTGCTGTTCCCTCTTCCTTCTGAAATCACAGGTCATGGGAATCCAAATTGACATCTTGTGTAAATTTTCTATAGCAGTAGAATTTTTCAACGACAGTACTTCCCACATCTATGAGCTTGAAACTATAGAACTTGTTGTCCCAAGCCTTTTTCACAAGTATCTCTTTGGACTCATCAGTGTCTTTTATCCATAACAGTGTTTGAATGTGAGGAGCACTTCTTGCCTGGTACTCTTTGAGCCAAAAGAAACCAGTAATTTCATCAAGAAGAGGATTACTTTTGCTGCAGATGAAAGACATCATGTCTTGAAACTTGTGGTTAAAGTAGCTGAAATATGCAGGATTAAAGGAGCAAAGTTCTCTTGCTATCTTTACTTTGATGCTGTTTGTGTTTGAGGTTGCTTCTTGAAACAATTCTGGGAGGTCATCCCAGGTGTACTTATCACAAGTGGGTTTCAGGAACCAAGTAGGAGCCCCTAGAATCCTTAGCATGCATAACCACAATAAAAATACTTGTTCGTGCCATGTTGGCACACCATAAAATTAATCAATTTGTGATCCAAGTTTTTATCCTTTCCATGAACTTTGTCAATGAATTCTGTTGCAAACAGATTTTAAAGATTAACTCTCGTTTTCAGTGTATGATTAAGAACAAAAGTAAGTCCAGACAAGTCAATCTCAAACAGAAGATGGAACATGTAGAGAATTCACTATCGAAATCTTGGATCTTCTGAGAATAATCTTGTATCCAGCTGCTGGTATCTGTACAGGGCGGTCATCAAAGCGCCCACCTTCTCCAGTGGGAAACGTCTGTGGTAAACAATGAGCTTCTAAACTTTCCTCCCTCACACTCATGGGAGCTCTTCGTGCTAGTTTCATTTGAAAGCGATCAATAACATCACCAATGACTGCTTTAGAATGGGGAAGATGGTGCTTCAGTCTTTGCTAATCTCTTCTGATGTGGTGCAATACACTCTTGCAATCTGTCTACTTGATGGTAATGTCTCTTCCTCTACAATTGTTACATTTAGAACAACATCAACATTTTATAATAAACATTATTGTGTGACACGTATAATAAAAAAAAAACTTTACTAACATCCACTAACTCTTGCCAGATTGTTTTACTCTTTGTAGTAGACCATTTACTAGAATGACAACTCATTCATGATCCTTTCTGTTTATACCAACAATTTCAATGTTCTGTTTAAAATCTAAAAGTAAGTAGACAACTCTTCCTTTTGTGGTAAATAAAATATTACCCTGGCAGAATTTCTAGGCATTAACAAAGTATCATGCATCAAATGAGAGACAGGATCCGTGGTGTCCAAGTTAAAATGGGCTTTATTCCAATAACTCGAGTCAAAGGGAGAATATGTTCCATCACCACTGAGGTTTAGGAAGAGTAATCTAACATTTAATAACAATGAACAGAATATATACTTTTTACTCCTTGTACATAGGGAGGAGCGCTCCAGGCAGAGCAAGAAAGAAAGAGATAAGAGCATGTGGGCGTGTATGAGGGTGTACACTTGATGAGTCATAGGTAGGTGATAGGTAGGTGTCATAGGTGGGTGGGTACTTAGAGGAGGAGTATGCACGACCAGCTGGAACTCTGCCCTAATTGTGCAACTTGAGCATGGCGTGCAATTGACGTGTAACTGGGAGGAGAGCTGACTTCCAGCCTAGCAGAGAAATCTCCTGTGTCAGGGCGACTTGAGCACGTCTGGTACAGCTGATATCTAGAGTCAGGGGATGTTTTATCTGAAGCAAAGGTTGTTCATCACTAGAAATAAAGAAAAAGCATATATTCCTCCGTTCATTGCATGGGGGCTGAGACAGAGAGTTAGGCCCTATCTGTCGCGGACGGGTTCTGTTTACTTTTCCTCACCGGGCAGGGATGCCACTCTGTACTGAAAACAGATAACTGTTATTCATAACACTGTCTTGGCAGGCTTCTTGCTGACGTGACTGCAGTTTTCAGTGTGCCAGGAGTCATGAAAACAATATTTCAGAAAGTGGTTTCAGGCTCAACCACAAAAAAAAGGGTTCAGTACGATATTTATTTTAAAAGTGCACAATGCAAAATGCAAAAACATGGGCCTTCATGTTAGCTTAATGTTTGGGAGACTTGATGACTTGATGACTTGCAGGACATGTTTGCAGAGGCCTAGTGATTCAGGCCACTACGAGAAATATGCATGGGTGACATGCACATGTATGTAACATAGGGTGTATGTAGTGGACATTTTGGTCAGGCAAAATATCATTTTCCTCATTCAAGTCAAGTCAAGTCAAGTCATAAAATTTGTATAGCGCACTACATACCCAGAGGGTTTCAAGGCGCTTAGGAAGGGGAGGAGGATTATTTGTCAAATATCCACGTTTTAAGCTGCTTTCTGAACGCTAGGTGATTCTGGGTGAGGCGAAGGTAAGCGGGGAGTGAGTTCCATGTTTTGGCAGCCAGGTATGAAAAGGATCTGCCTCCCATGGTGGTCTTGTTGATGCGAGGTACAGTGGCTTGGCTTGGCTGGCAGAGCGAAGTTGGCGGGAGGGGGTGTAGAAGGACAGTCGAGAGTTGAGGCAATCTGGTCCGATGTCGTAGAGTGATTTGTGTGCGTGGGTAAGCAGTCGGAAAGTGATCCTCTTATTGACGGGTAGCCAGTGGAGGTCTTTAAGGTGACCAGAGATGTGTTCGTTGCGTGGGATGTCTAATATGAGCCTGGCTGAGGCGTTTTGGATTCGTTGTAGTTTCTTCTGGAGTTTAGCGGTGGTACCTGCGTAGAGGGTGTTTCCGTAGTCCAGTCGGCTCGTGACTAGAGCGTGGGTGACTGTTTTCCTTGTTTCGGAGGGGATCCAGCGAAATGTTTTTCTGAGCATGCGAAGAATGTTAAAGCAGGAAGAGGATACGGCGCTGGCTTGTCTGTTCATTGAGAGTGAAGAATCCAGGATGACGCCAAGGTTCCGTGCGTGGTTTGTCGGGATGGGTGCTTTTCCGAGGGCTTCCGGCCACCAGGAGTCGTCCCATGCAGAGGGGGATGTACCTAAGATGAGGACTTCTGTTTTGTCTGAGTTCAGTTTCAGACGGCTTTGTTTCATCCATTCGGCGACTTCTTTCATTCCTTCGTGTAGGTTAGTTTTGGCGGTGCTGGGGTCCTTGGTGAGAGAAAGGATCAGTTGAGTGTCGTCCGCGTAAGAGATGATGTTGAGGTTGTGTTGGCGGGCGATGGCCGCGAGGGGGCTCATGTATACGTTGAAGAGGGTGGGACTGAGTGAGGATCCTTGAGGTACGCCGCAGATGATTTCAGAGGCCTCGGACTTGAATGGTGGGAGGCGGACTCTCTGTGTTCTTCCGGTGAGGAAAGAGGTGATCCATTCCAGTGCTTTTCCTTGGATTCCAATGTTTCTGAGGCGTTGTAAAAGGGTGCTGTGGCAGACTGTGTCGAAGGCTGCAGAGAGGTCGAGGAGGATGAGGGCGACTGTGTCTCCATTGTCCAGTAGAGTTCGAATGTCGTCTGTTGCTGCGATGAGGGCGGTCTCAGTGCTGTGTTTGGCTCGGAAGCCAGATTGTGAGGGGTCGAGTGATTTGTTGGCTTCGAGAAAGGCGGCGAGCTGGTTGTTGACAGCTTTCTCGATGACTTTGGCCGGAAATGGAAGAAGCGAGATGGGGCGGTAGTTTTTGAGTTCGGTGGGGTCTGCTGTTGGTTTTTTCAGAAGGGCGGTGAGTTCAGCGTGTTTCCAGTCTTCTGGGAAGGTGGCGGAGTTGAAGGAGCAGTTGATGACGTCTCGGAGGTGCGGAGCTATGACGGAGTCTGCTTTGTTGAAGATGTGGTGAGGGCATGGGTCTGTGGGGGATCCAGAGTGGATGGAATTCATCAGGCGGATGGTGTCCTCAGTGGAGATTGGGTTCCAGGCGTTAAGGGTGTTTACGGGAGGAAGATGGTCAGCAGATGGTAGGGTGGGTTGGCTTCCGGGTTGGTTGTCAAAGCTGTTGTGGATGTCAGCAATCTTGTTGTGGAAAAAAGAGGCTAGGGAGTCGCAGAGGGTTTGAGAGGGGGTGATGTCGTTGGAGTTGGCCGAGGGGTTGGAAAATTCCTTGACGATGTTGAAAAGTTCCTTGCTGTTGTGGGCGTTGTTGTCAAGTCGATCCTTGAATGCTGTTTTCTTGGCTTTTCGGATCAGTTGGTGGTGAGTACGGGTGGCGCTTTTGAAGGCGTCCTTGTTGCTGGTGGATGGGTCTTTTTTCCAGGCCTTTTCAAGGGAGCGGCACAGTTTCTTGGACTTCTTGAGATCATCGTTGAACCATGAGGCCTTCTTGTAGCCAAGTTTGTGTTGACGTTTTTTCAGTGGTGCTAAGGTGTCGGCGGTGTTGGATAACCAAAGGGTGAGGTTGGAGGCGGCTTCGTTGGCGTTAGAGGAGAGGGCTGGGGAGGTTCGAAGGAGCGATGTGGAGATCTGATCCGTGGTGATTTTGTTCCAGTTTCTTTGTAGAGTTGGTTGGAGGTGGATGATGGGTTTCGGCTTGTTGTAGGTGAAGTGAACACTGCTGTGGTCAGTCCAGAGGAGATCCGTAGTGTGGCTGAAGGAGACATGGTTGCTGGAGGTGAAGATGGGGTCGAGTGTGTGACCTGCGATGTGGGTGGGGGAAGTGACCAGTTGTTTAAGTCCGAGGTTGGCGAGGTTGTCTAAGAGGGTGGCGGTGTTGCGGTCGTTGATCTTTTCAAGGTGGAAGTTGAGGTCTCCCAGAAGGATGTAGTCTTTGGAGGGGAGCGCGTGTGGGGTGATGAAGTCCGTGATGTCTTCACTGAATTTTGCGCGGGGTCCTGGTGGTCTGTAGAGGAGGGTGCCTCTGAGAGTTGTCTTGGGGTCGATGTGGATCTGGAAGTGAAGGTGTTCGGAGTTAGCGAGGTTGGCGTCGGAGCTGGTAGAGATGCGGATGGATTTCTTATGGACGATAGCGATTCCTCCTCCTGTATGGTCGGTGCGGTCCTTGCGTGTGATCTTATAGTCATCAGGGATAGCGATGGCGATGTCAGGGGCGGAGGAAGCGTTCATCCATGTTTCCGTTAGGAAGGCGACGTCAGGAGAGATGGTGTCTAGTAGGTTCCAAAGGTCAATGGCGTGCCTGTGGACCGAGCGGGTGTTGAGAAGGATGCATTGTAGGTGGTTGGGGTCGGGAATCTGTGGTGTGGTCGTAGCGGAGATGTTGTCGGTGCCGCTAAATTTGCAGGAGTAGCAGGAGAACGGTCCATGGGTGCGTCCAGGAGCGGCTTGGACGCAGTTGGGGGCGCGACCGGGGTTAAGGGCTAGGAGGGTGGCGGTATCGTAGGTAGTGCGGGGGGGCTGGGCAGCGCGAGGGGCAGGGGGTCTGGCACTGGGCGCGGTCCAGGCGCGGACGGGCGTAGACGGGCTTACCTTTGGCGCACCTTCGGCGCGGATTGGGCGCGGTCGCTGCGCGCAAAAGCTTCTGTCATAAGAGGATATTGGGAGGGGAGGGGCGAGGCAGGCTCAGCTGGGAGGCGGGAGCGTGATTGGAGGGCCGGGCTGGACGTCACAGCCAGCAAATGGCTGCAACAATAACAACAACAGTAAGCAGGGAGAGGTTGGGGCGAGCACTGGAGCGCTATTACAGAAATAATAAATCCACAAATCAAATGGCTGAGTGGTGGACGCAGTGAGGGGTCACAGAGCAGCGCAATGAACAGAGCACTTGAAAGTACAAGTCAGCGCTATGAAATTAAGCACAGTGCAATCAGTAAACAAAGCAGCAAAGCAGCGCTAATGTCGGAGCCAGGATGAGAGACAATGCGGCGCAGTGATGAAATATTAGGAACAAAGCACAGAGCACAGGCAGCTTATGAGTAGCGCTACGATACCCAGGAGGACAGAGGGGAGCAACCGGATCTGCACGAGTCAGGACGGTCACAGCTCTCGGAGGGGGATGGGTCGTCCTATACTATCAGTGGGAGGCAGGCTCAGCTGGGAGGCGGGAGCGTGATTGGAGGGCCGGGCTTGGACGTCACAGCCAGCAAATGGCTGCAACAATAACAACAACAGTAAGCAGGGAGAGGTTGGGGCGAGCACTGGAGCGCTATTACAGAAATAATAAATCCACAAATCAAATGGCTGAGTGGTGGACGCAGTGAGGGGTCACAGAGCAGCGCAATGAACAGAGCACTTGAAAGTACAAGTCGGCGCTATGAAATTAAGCACAGTGCAATCAGTAAACAAAGCAGCAAAGCAGCGCTAATGTCAGAGCCAGGATGAGAGACAATGCGGCGCAGTGATGAAATATTAGGAACAAAGCACAGAGCACAGGCAGCTTATGAGTAGCGCTACGATACCCAGGAGGACAGAGGGGAGCAACCGGATCTGCACGAGTCAGGACGGTCACAGCTCTCGGAGGGGGATGGGTCGTCCTATACTATCAGTGGGAGGCAGGCTCAGCTGGGAGGCGGGAGCGTGATTGGAGGGCCGGGCTTGGACGTCACAGCCAGCAAATGGCTGCAACAATAACAACAACAGTAAGCAGGGAGAGGTTGGGGCGAGCACTGGAGCGCTATTACAGAAATAATAAATCCACAAATCAAATGGCTGAGTGGTGGACGCAGTGAGGGGTCACAGAGCAGCGCAATGAACAGAGCACTTGAAAGTACAAGTCGGCGCTATGAAATTAAGCACAGTGCAATCAGTAAACAAAGCAGCAAAGCAGCGCTAATGTCAGAGCCAGGATGAGAGACAATGCGGCGCAGTGATGAAATATTAGGAACAAAGCACAGAGCACAGGCAGCTTATGAGTAGCGCTACGATACCCAGGAGGACAGAGGGGAGCAACCGGATCAGGACTCATTCCCTCCTTGTCTCCTACATAACCCTTTAGGATACATCTATATTCATGAGACCGTATAGCTGATCATACAGAATCATTTCTTCATCTTTATCCTTTGTACATGTGGATGGGGAACGCAAGCAGTTGCACACAGGCCGCAAATCGCCAGCCCACACTGCAGACAGAGATAGTATCATGGCAGACTGCTCCTGGGTCAAGTTCGCCAGGGCAGATGCAGTCACATTTACAACTGCTTCCAGGGTTCTTGTTAACTTGCGTATTAGTTGAGTTTGTCTAACATGTTCTAGTTGTGAATCTCTGTGATAATGGGATGGGGCCAAGGAAACAGGTGGCAATAGGAATGCTATATAACAAGTCCCATCCCAGTCTAAGGGCAGATGTACATAAGCTGTCTGACCGCAAATGAAATAGGTATGGCGTGACGTTATGAAAGAAGAAAGTCCTTCTGAGAGTGAAGTTCCTTGTAAATAGCTCCTTGTAAATATGGTTTATGGAGAGCATGTCATTATTATGACTTGTTGAGTTTCTTGTAAATATGGCTTGTGAATAGCGCCATGTGGATATGGTTTGTGCAGAGTATGTTGACATTACGTTAGGCAGGAGAGAGCTGGATCTCTTTCAAGTGCTTGGAGAAAACGTTTTGAAGATGTGCGTACGTGTTATGTGATAACGTGGAGAGATGAGTTCATGACTTTCCCATGTACAGCAGTCATTGGGGAAAGATTGTGCTTCAGCTGCCAAAGAGTTGATATCTTGTATTGAGAAGGCAGTATTTGTTTTAACATGCTGTTTAACAAGGTGTTGAGGGATTTTGGCGTTGTTTGGCGTTTGCGGGGGGGGGCGTGTTTTTGAGCGGAAATTCGTACCCGTTCCAGTGGAGGGATTTGGTTGCTTTTTGGTGAGGAAACTAGTCTAACCGATTCACCACCGGGTGGGCTTTAACAATTAAACTACGTCTGACTTACTAGATCTTAGCTTGGACCTATACTCTTGCTGAGGGGTCTTTTCAAGCAAAGGCGGCACAAAGTCTGTATTGTCATTAAAGTCAATGTTCTTTGCAAATGTTCCACATTGTCCAAAATACCGCTTAACGTGATGGGCATGGATCCAGCCCTTGCGTCCCTCCACTTTCAGCGCGGTCCTCGTGGTAAGAAGCACCAATTTCGGGGTCTTCCAGCGCGGCTCGAGGGGGCTGGAACGATCAAAATTCCGGATGCACACAAAGTCCCCTGGGACTATGGCGTGTTCCTTGACCTGGGTGTTGTCAGGGAAGGCGGCAGCAACCTGTGAACGACAAGAGAGTAGTGCAGACATCAAGGAAGCCAGGTACTCTGTCAGCATGTTACTTTCAACATCAGTTATCTTTCTGGGCATAGGCGTACCCCACATATTTGGCGGTCTACCGAAAACCACTTCATACGGAGATAGGCCTGTTCTGGAATGTGCTACCATACGCATGTAAAAGAGGGCAACCGGCAAGGCTACCATCCAATCCATGCCTTTTTCTGCACAGACCTTTGCTAATTTTGTCTTGAGGGTCTGATTATGTCTTTCTACAAGGCCTGCTGCTTCTGGGTGTCGGACACAATGGAACTTCCATGTATAACCTAACAGAAGAGACACTTGTTTCATTAATTCAGAAGAGAATGGCTGGCCGTTGTCTGAATAGATCACCCGAGGTAATCCATACCTGGGGAAGTACTCGCGCACTAACTGTCTGGCTGTTGTTACAGCAGTATAATCTGGAACTGGATAAGCTTCTGTCCATCTAGATAGTGCACACACTACTACCAAGACTTACTTGTAACCTCTACATCTGTCCATTTGGATATAATCCATCTGGAGAACCTCAAAAGGGTGGTCAGGAGGATGAAATCCGCCTTGTTCCACCGGGATGCCTTTACCTGGATTGAACTGAAAACAGATCATACATGTTCGTACTTTCTGCTTCGCTGCTGCACGCATGTGCTTGTTAAACCAGATGTTCTGTAAGCTGTCTAACATTGCTTTTTCTCCTAAGTGTGCTGGACTATGGGCTGTATTTATGATTACTTGTACCATAGAATCTGGGAGAAACCATGAGCTTTTTCCCTCAGTCATCCAACCTTGGTCAGTCTGGACCCCTCCTTGTTCAGTCCATTTCTTTATCTCATCTGTGGTGGCATGTGTCTGTATGTCAAGTACATCTTGTGTGGGATCCCTGACTGTCATACTTGTTGTCAGTAATGGTACCTCTGTCCTTGTCGTGTCTGTTGGTGTCTGGGCTGTCTGGGCTGTAAGTTTAGCTGTCCGGTCTGCCAGGTCATTACCCTGGGAAATGGTGTCTGTAACTTTGGTGTGAGCTTTGCACTTCAGGATAGAAATGGCTGTAGGCAAATGTATGGCTTCTAACAGGGCCTGAATAAGCTGACCGTGCTGGATCTTGGTCCCATGGGAGGTCAGGAAACATCTCTCCCTCCATAGTACCCCGAAATCATGAACAACGCCAAAGGCATATTGTGTATCAGTATAAATGTTTACTTTCAAGTGCTTAGCTCTTATGCAGGCTTGTGTCAGAGCGATGAGCTCTGCTGCTTGTGCTGACAGTGTGTCTATTTTCTGTGTCTCTATGACTTCTGTAGCAGTGGTCACAGCATAGGCTGCTACTAACTCTCCTGCACTCGTTCTCATGCATGATCCATCTACATAGAGCGTTAAGTCTGGTTCTGAAAGTGCAATATCTGTCAGGTCTTGTCTTGGTTTCGTCACTATATTCATTAGTTCCACACAGTCATGTGGTGGTGAATTTACTGTACTTGAGGGCAAAAGTGTTGCAGGATTCAGAATGTTACAACGTCTGATCTCTATGTGTGGCTGGAATAATGTCAGTTCATATCCTGTCAGTCTTGCTACAGTCAAGTGTTGTGTCTGTGTTCTGTTTAAGAGAACCTCCACTGCATGTGGAACCTGTACTGTCAGAGGGTGGCCCAATACTATTGAATCACTTTGTCTTATGGCTAGGGCTGTTGCTGCAACTGATTTCAGGCATGATGGCAGAGCCTTGGCTACTGGATCTAGGGTACTAGAAAAATAAGCGCAAGGCTTGTGTTTTCCTGCTTGATCTTGTGTGAGAACAGATAACGCTGTTCCTTCTCTTTCAGTTACAAAAAGCATAAAAGGTTTGCTGTAACATGGAGTCGCTAAAACTGGCGCTTGACATAAAGCTCTCTTTAATTCCTCAAATGCCAAGGTGTGTTCTTGTGTCCAAGGGAGGACAGTCCCCCCTGCCTCCTGTGTAGTTAACTGTATGAGTGGTTTGGCTAGAAAGGCATACTGGGGAATCCATTGCCTACAGTATGAAGTAAGGCCAATAAAGGCACGTACTTCCTTTTGTGTCTTGGGCTGTGAAAGGTTAGCAATGAGCTGTATACGTGCTTGTGTTAGCTGTCTCCCCTCTTTGGAAAGCAAGTGTCCAAGATACACCACTTGCTTTTCACAGAATTGCAACTTCGAAGGGGACACTTTGTGTCCCTTATCTGCCAGAAAATGTAATACTGTCAGTGATGCATTTTCGCATTTTATTTCTGAACGTGCTGTAATTAGGATGTCATCTACGTACTGGAGTAGGGCAGTGTCAGTAGGCATGTGAACACTGTCTAGCTGTCTTTTTAATGCTTGACTGTAAATACTAGGGCTTTCTGTAAAACCTTGTGGAGCTCTTGTAAAGACAAAGCTACGACCTTTTAATGAAAATCCGAACAGGTACTGGCTGTCGGGATGGATGGGAACACTAAAGAAAGCATTTTTCAAATCGATAACAGTAAAGTAAGTAGCCTCTGAATCAATAGCAGTCAATAATGAAGAAATGTCTGGCACCACTGGATATTGTGGTACTACACATTTGTTCAATTCTCGTAGGTCAATAATCAATCGGTACACTGGCAGTACACTAGGATCAGATCTTTTAAGGATAGGAATGACAGGCGAGTTACATACATTTGAGACTGTCTCTACCACTACTCCTCGTGCAATACGTTCGTCAACTAATTTCAATAAGGCTGTTTCGGCGTCAGGTGGTAACTTGTATTGTCTAATACGTGGAAGTACCACTCCTGCTTTGAGTGTGACATGGTGCGGCGTTATGTCCATGTAACCTACGTCAGTCGGTCCTTGTGCCCATAGTGTCTGTGGCACATTCTTGAGTCTGTGGTCAAAATCAGTCAGTACATAATGTCCCTTAAAATCACGTAAGAACAGGCGTACTCCCTCTGGAGAGCAGCAGATAACTGCTCCTAGATCTTTTAATGTCTTCATACCAAGTAAGTTTTCTGGACATGACTTAGTAAGTAGCAAGTCAGTGGTACGTGACAGTGGACCAACCCCTAGGGAAACTGGTTTTGATACTTCATTAACAATAGGCTTTCCTGAAAATCCCAGGGAAACATTCTGTGAGCCTGAGAGAGGTGCCCCTCGAACCTCGTCATGACTGATGGTAGTTCTGCTCGCCCCTGTGTCAATCAGAAACTTTCGATCCTGACCTAGAACACGACTATGTACATACGGACCCTCTTGATCTACAGGAACCTCAATAAGGGGCAAGCCTACTTCCCTCTCGAGGCTGTTTCATGAGAACTGTTGATATTCTGGATAGTCAGACTGTGTGTACTGATACATTTGTGGTGTGGCATGAACAGGCGGTGGTGGAGGAAAATTCGCTACTGTCTGTTGCGTGTTCTATTGCGTGTTATTCTGTCTAGGAGTGTACTGTCGCTCTTTTGTCTTGCCTGTAGCAATGTTGTGTTTCAGGACAGTGCAGTCCTTTACAAAGTGACCTGGTTGTTTGCAATAATTACAGTTCCCTTTAACTGGTGTCGTGTTATGTTTGTTTGAAGTCGCCGGTACCGTCTGGGCAACCAGCACCTTCATTTTTGTCTCTTTCATGCGTCTCTTTTCATGATCCTGCTCTTCCCTAATCCTATTCTGATGATACTGTAGCATCTGTAACATTTGTGAAGGGCTGTTTGCTTGCCAAGTACTCTCAACCTTCAGTACTCTATTCTTGATCTGGGGTAAGGAATTCTCTACTAATTTGCTCACAAAAAGATGTGGAAATGACTCGCTACCTGGCTTAAGGCCACTATTAATAGTAAAGCATTTCTCAAATCTAGAATAGAAATCACTTGTGTCCTCGTCTTGCTTTTGTTTACATGCTGCAATAGCATCCCAATCTTCCTTTTTAGTAATCAATAATCTTGGCAAAACTTGTATCAGAAATTCAGGTACTTCTCTAGCTCTTTCTCCAAGACCAACTCCTGGGGCCCTGCCCTTCTCTTCTGTTTCCAATGCATCCCAACTTAACTTTTTCTCACCCACTTCCCAGTCTTTTTCCTTAAGCTTTTCATAAATCCCTGCAGGTAACAGTACTTTTAATAGCTTCAGAATGTCAGCGTATGTATAATCTCCTATGCGGAGGATGTCTTTTAATTCACGGTGAAATCCCCCTGGGTCTTTATCATGACAAGGCAACATCTTTTTTATTTCAAGAATCTCTAATTTCGTTAAGGGGGTGTAAACATACACCCGTTGTAACTCATTGGCCGCATTCTTGACGGGATGAACCTCTCGTGGGGGTTCTGTCTGTCTATGTGTACGTCATGTCTGTCATGGTGTAAGACTGGAGGCATGCATGTGGTCAGAGAATCTATGTACTTATGTCGTTGATCCAGGATAACATTAACTAATTCAGTACCTAAACCTGTCCATCTATCTAGTAAAATGTCGTCTAGTAATTTATGCAAGTGACCAGGAACAGAATGCTGACTTTCATACAACGTTATCAAGTGTTGGACCATGTAAATACCAGCCAAACGCTGTTCGTTCGGTGGAAGGCTTAAGAAAGTCTGAGCCACTATATCACTGCTATATATATTGGCATTGGACACCCACTGGGTGGCTGACCGGGCCAACTCTATTTCGTGTTGTGTGGGAGGTCTCTCACTCCCTATCCATTGTTTCAGTGCTTTTTCAGTAGCCTGGAATAATGCTTCAAGGGAATACCTTTCTTTTATAGCTGGCCCTTGTTTACGGTAATCAAGGCACTTGGGTCTGTCAAACTGTCGCGCTTTTCCTACATAATTAATCTTGCCTTTCGGATCCTGACGATCCTCTACCTCTTCCGCTGATGACTCGCCCTTCTCGTCAGACTCTTTTCTGTGCCTTTCTATTATTTCCTTTCGTATTTTCTTGTACATGGCATCTATCTGTCCCTGTTTCTCATGTCTACCGGCGTCTATGTGATCACTCCATTCTATCAAACCTGGCTTTACATCTCCGTCTCCTTCGTCTTGTTCCCTGATCAGGCAGTTAATAATAAAACGTAAGATATGATTCTTAACCCCTACCTTTCTTTGTGCCATGGCTTGTGCTATACTATCTGGTCCCTCCCCCGTTCTAATAAAACGATACATGCTATCTAGGTGATCTTTCATGTCTGGTGATGTCTCTAGATATGCAACAGCTTGTCTTAGTCTACGTGAAATCACGACCATTGAACCCTTTCCTGGTTCTGGATCATATACACAAAATGGAATGGCTGCGTCTACAGTAGGCACCCCTCCCACTGCCCCGGGACCTACGTCATCTTTTACGGGCTGCTGCTGAAGTTGCTGGAGCTGATCTGCTGGTGGGGGTGGAGGAAAACCTGCATTAACGTAGTCTGGAAGGGACTCGTCTAGATACGAGGAAATGAACGCATCTGATGCTGTCGGCTTTATTCTATGTACTCTATATGGTACAGGTGGTGGCGTTCGCGGCCTACTGGATCTTTCTGAGGTGGTCACCTTAGCTAGTTCTTCTGACAGAACGGGATAAATACCATTAACAACGGCGTTTCTTTCCCTATCAGTCTGTTCTGTTTTGACACGTTCCCCCTCCTCCCGCAGTTCCTTTTCTCTGGCTTTTTCCCCAGCTTGTCTAGTTCTATCTGCTTTATTCAATTCTTTCTCTGTTCTCCTATGTGACTCTTTGCGCCACAATTCGATGGCATCTTTCTGAGAGGGTCTTGACTTCCTTTTCCATAGCGCTTCCTCCACCCTCATAATACATTCAGGATCCCATGTTCCCGATATTGGCCATCTATACTTTTCCTCCAGGTCCTTTGTATAGTTTACCCATAAATCTAAAAACAAAATGGCGTCTAATCCATGCTTATTATACATATAATGACCAGGTGTGTCTCTAGGCGGGATGTTAACTGACTCTACTAGTATACCTTTTCTGGTCCCTATCTGACGTAACTTTGAAAACAGTGGCATGTTTGAAACCAATATTCACAAAAATAGACTGAAACAATCAACAATCATTCACACACAAACAAATATTAAACACTAAAACAGTTACAACCTAAACTGATACAGAGAGCTAAACATGTACTTGAAAAACTTTATGCACTGAAATACAGTACAACCATACCGGTCTCAAAAATGAGACACGTCTTTACCGTTCCCACGTTTACCATGGGCCCGTCTTGAAACTTGATGCATTCCCCATAGTGGTACTCACCGGGAAGCAGGACTTGAAACTTGAAGGCCTCGAACTTCTACGCATGCGCCTTGGAACAGGTGGACCTCTGGAGACCTCGGACCTTGCTCTCTCACGGACTGGGCTCTGGTTTGAGACGATCCGCGTTCCTCACCGCCTCACATGGATGCCTGGTCGCAGTCCGTCCTCCTCCTGGGCCTGAGGGAGTAGCGGGAAATCCCAATGGCGTGTACACTTTAAAGTCCGTCACGGCTGTGGAAGGGGGCAAAGACTAGACCTACAAACTCCGGCGAGTGGGGAAAGGGACATGTGCCTATTCGGGCGCCAATTAATGTGGTAAATAAAATATTACCCTGGCAGAATTTCTAGGCATTAACAAAGTATCATGCATCAAATGAGAGACAGGATCCGTGGTGTCCAAGTTAAAATGGGCTTTATTCCAATAACTCGAGTCAAAGGGAGAATATGTTCCATCACCACTGAGGTTCAGGAAGAGTAATCTAACATTTAATAACAATGAACAGAATATATACTTTTTACTCCTTGTACATAGGGAGGAGCGCTCCAGGCAGAGCAAGAAAGAAAGAGATAAGAGCATGTGGGCGTGTATGAGGGTGTACACTTGATGAGTCATAGGTAGGTGATAGGTAGGTGTCATAGGTGGGTGGGTACTTAGAGGAGGAGTATGCATGACCAGCTGGAACTCTGCCCTAATTGTGCAACTTGAGCATGGCGTGCAATTGACGTGTAACTGGGAGGAGAGCTGACTTCCAGCCTAGCAGAGAAATCTCCTGTGTCAGGGCGACTTGAGCACGTCTGGTACAGCTGATATCTAGAGTCAGGGGATGTTTTATCTGAAACAAAGGTTGTTCATCACTAGAAATAAAGAAAAAGCATATATTCCTCCGTTCATTGCATGGGGGCTGAGACAGAGAGTTAGGCCCTATCTGTCGCGGACGGGTTCTGTTTACTTTTCCTCACCGGGCAGGGATGCCACTCTGTACTGAAAACAGATAACTGTTATTCATAACACTGTCTTGGCAGGCTTCTTGCTGACGTGACTGCAGTTTTCAGTGTGCCAGGAGTCATGAAAACAATATTTCAGAAAGTGGTTTCAGGCTCAACCACAAAAAAAAGGGTTCAGTACGATATTTATTTTAAAAGTGCACAATGCAAAATGCAAAAACATGGACCTTCATGTTAGCTTAATGTTTGGGAGACTTGATGACTTGATGACTTGCAGGACATGTTTGCAGAGGCCTAGTGATTCAGGCCACTACGAGAAATATGCATGGGTGACATGCACATGTATGTAACATAGGGTGTATGTAGTGGACATTTTGGTCAGGCAAAATATCATTTTCCTCACTTTAAGGCCTTTCTGTAAGTCAGTTTGTGGTAGCTTACCTGTCTTCAGTTTCATACAAACTGTAGCCTGAAATGGGTGTACACATTGTAGGAGAACGGATTCATAAACATTTATATCTTGTAGTTCTTCTGTAATAGAAACTAATTCTAACTTATTATGCACTGCTCTAGCTGCCATTTTATTATCATCTGACTTATCATAGCAGTACTTACATATAATTTCAAAGCCTTCTTCTAAAAATAAATATAGAGCAAATTTTAGCCACTTATCATTGTTGCTTAGTTTCCCAGAAAAAACTCTGTTAAACTTCCCAATATCTTCTGTGAAGTTGTCAATTGTAATACCTGTGCCCTGTTCCTCTTCCCCTCCACCTTCAAACTCCTCATTTTCTCTACACTCCTCTTCAGGACCGAAGATACAAAATTGAACATCTTCACAAACTTTCTCTACCTCTGCTACTGTACCATGCAAAATCGCTCTATTAATTTTTCCAAAGCATAGGGCTGGAGTTTTTATATAATAAAGCTTTTAACTAATTTTTTTCATTTTAGAGTGTTGGAAACCTAACATTCTGAAGTAGTGAAAGCTCCTTTGGCACACTTTCTTTGATAGAGATGATGTGAATGCCCCTATCAGTTTGAATACTTTCTTACTTTGCATGGATCTAATCCTTGCAAAATCTATACTTTCTGTTTCAGACCTTTGCATGGAAAGTTACGTAGGAAACTATATTTCAATAGATTCCTTCCAAACACTGAAAATGCTGCTACAGTTCCACTTGTTTACAGGGGCCTTTCTACATCTTTCTTCTATCTCTTCCACTATCACTTACTCAACATTCCAAAGAACTATCTCCTCTTTTAGAATGGGAGTACTATCCTTCACCTCATAACTTCAACCACTTCTTTCAACTGCATGCACTGGAGTGTTCTCTTGAAAGTATTTTTTCCTCAAATACATCACTATTTTATACAGTGTTATGATTCTGCTCAGTATAAAAATAAATTGCTTCCTCTTCAGGGCAAATGCCTTATCAATTATAGCCTCGGTATGTTTCTTTTGTTTGACTGTTTCTCTTCTCCTTTTACACTGTTTTTTATAGTTCATATGAGATTTTGAGTTACCCAACTTTTAAACACTCTCACTGAATATCTTTAGACTGGCTCAGCATCCTTGTTAAAGTTATCTTGTTTCTTATATGATTTATTAGTCTTGCTGTCCCTTAATCCTTTCTTAGCTGATTTGAGAATACCCATTTTATTAACTTGGTTTTGCTTAATTTCTAGCTTTCCACATACTATTTTAAGAAACATCTTAGTTTTCTTACCAGCAGCTCTTTTCTCTTTAACTACATTGTCCAAATTATGTTCCTTTTCTTGCTCTGTTGTAGGGAGATAGTATTCTTCTCTATGTTTCTATCTTTTTCTGTTTTATTTGGCATATTAAGTATCTCTTTGTAAGAAGAAGTGGATTTCTGCACACAAAAAACAAAACACATATATTTTGGTTATTATTATGTATCGCAAAATTACAAAATGAAACCATTAATTTTCCTATATAAATACCTAAGGCCTACCTTAAGAGTTACTTATAAGTGTTAGAACGATACTTTAAGAAATAGCAGAGGCTTTTAACCACATCGATGCTCAGCATATTCCCCTCCTGTGCTGATATTTGTTGATTCCCATTGTTTCATGACGAGCTGGGCTCGTCATGAGCGTGCGAGGAGGCTACCTCATGACGAGCCCAGCTCGTCATGAGTGTGGAAGGGGTTAAATACCAAGTTAACATAGTAGTACAAGTGGAAACACAAACTCTGCACCAGCAGGACTCACAGACATATAAATAACCACTTCTCTGGATGAGTGAGATGCTTGTCTCGGCACTTAGGAACAATTCTGTCTGACTGTATGTGTCTCTATATCGGTGTGTAAATGTGTCTGTACCTAATAATGTCAGTGGCTCTCTTATTAATCCAATGGTTGTGTAAATCTTTATACAACTGTCTGTATAAGCTTAGTGACTCTCTTGAAATTGAGTTAGGGTATCTAACTGTGTGTACAACTAGCTGTGGGACTCCTGTTTGCGCAAGTGCATTGTGTCTTTAAATTGCTCTACGGCTCTCTCAAAATCTCCTTAAGGAGCTGCATGGATTGCCTGCTGGCAGCGTAAGTACGTTTTTGAGTATTTAACTCTGTGTGCAACTGTCTCCAATACTGCTGCATACATACAAGTTATACTAGTTGCGTCAATGTTTAAAAGCTTTTGTCATTTAGTGAGTAGGTGTATTAAAGGCTTCATCCTTTTACACATCAGTGTGTCTGTCCTAGTATGGGTAGGAGACTAGATCTATAACTGGAAATATTGGTCAGATAGTGTGCATGTACCTGAAGAAAACTTGGAACAACATATCTTTTAAGATCATAGTACCTAGCATTATTACCTACCTACAGCTTATCTCAGGAGTGAGTTATATTTAGAAGAGGAGTTAGCAACATATTTTAAATATTAACTCAGCCTACCAGGAAAACTGCATTGACACAGTATACTCGAACGAGGCTGAAAACTGTTTAAAAGCCTATGTGTCGGCAAGGATAATTTATTAGTGTCATTTCTTCAGTACATACCTTAGGAAGTGTCTCAGTGCCTACATGGGTATGCCATTGGTTCTGTAAGTAAGTATGTTTGTATATGCCTGTCTCTCTTAGTTGCTCTATGGATATGCATACGTAAGAGCTGTATGTGTGTATGAGTAAATGTTTAAGTGCCTATGTTACTGTGTAACCATGTGACTTAGTAGCACTTTTACATATAGCTTTGTGAGTTGTAGAATGGGTAGATGAGTGGGACTTTAACTGAACATATGCGCCTGCAAGGGTGCACATAATTCAATCAGTCTTGAAACAGCATATCTTACCTGTTAAGCGGATAGCTCCCTGCCCCATAGCCTACTATAAAGCCTATATTAGGAGTGACTAATATGTAGTAGAAGAGGAGTTTAAGACATAGCGACATATTGAATGTCAACCCGGCCTAGCAGAGAAACTGCACACACAGGTTCTGCACCAGGAGACCCGAAATGTGTTTAAAGGCCTGGTTGGATGACTTGTAAGTGTCAATACTTCAGAGATACCTAAATGAGTGCCTCAGTGCCTATGCAGGTGTGTTTTGGGATATGTAACTAAGTATGTTGGTGAATCTCTGGCTCTATTAGTTACTCTATGTATCTGTAAATGTGTATGTAAGCGGTTGCATGGATTGTTTTCTGGCTGTGTGAGTGAGTGTAGGGTCTCTAATTGGATCTGCGAGTGGGTGAAGGAGTCTCTCAATGGGTATATAAGTGGGTGCATGAGCTTCTGACTATGTCTGTGAGCGGCTGCATGAGAACATAAGTGGTTCTGTAAGTAAGTGTCTCAGTGGATCTGTGAGTGTGTGCACAAGCTTCTGAGTGGGTGAGGAAGTGGGTATGTGAGTGAGTAGGTGTGTAAGTCTCTGAGTGGGTCTGTGAGTGGGTGTATGAGTCTCAGAGTGAGTCTCTGAGTGGGTCCAAGTGTCTCATTGGTTCTGTGAGTGGGTACATGAGTGTCTGAGTGGGTATATTACTGGGTACATTAGTCTCTGATCGGGTGTATGACTGGGTGCCTTGGTCTCTGAGTGGGTCAGTAAGAGGGTGCATACGCTTCTGAGTTGGTGAGTGAATGGGTGTGTGAGTGTCTGAGTGGTTATATTAGTCTCTGACTGGGTTTGTGAGTGGGTGTGTGAACCTATGGGTGGGTGAGTGAGTTGGTACATAAATGTTTGACTGAGTCTCTGAGTGGGAGCATGAGTATCTGTGTAGGCCTGTAAGGGGGTGCAGGAGTCTCTGAGTGGGTCTGGGAGTTGGTGCATGTACATCTGAGTGCATCTCTGTGTTGCAGAGAGGTGTAATGAGGCAATGCCCCTTTTTATACCTCTCTGCAACGCAGCCCCCTGGCGCATACTGGACGTTCCTGGTAGGCTAGTTGGCCTCCAGGGACCCCCAGTATGCAAGGGGACTTAATCCCCCAACTTAGAACATGCTACGGGGTGCGTTTGCACAGTGGTGAAGGTAGGGGGCGGGGCTTGAGGTGATCTGTGTGCAAACATGCCCTGTGGCGCGTTTTAAGTTGGGGAAATAATTACTCTTCAATCCAGAGGTCCCCTAGGGGCCAACTAGTCCAACAGGTACCTCCAGTAAGCGCCATGGCGCTGCGTTGCAGAGTGTTGTAAAAACCTCTGAACATCTCTTGGCAACGCAGCTCCCTGGCACATACTAGAGGTACCTGGTGGGCTAGTTGGGTCACAGGGGACCTTAGGATTGAAGACAAATTAATTCCCCAACCTAAAACGCACCACAGGGCGTGTTTGCACACATGTCACCTCAGGCCCTGCCCCCTTCCTTCACTATTGAGCAAAATATTCCTCTAAAATCAGCCGAACTACGAATTCCGATTTACTCATCTGTTACCACGAGAGACGTTAGTGCTGCATCTTTGAGCCCAGTACGAACCCTGAAAAGTAAATCTAAGCGTACTTACCAGTAACTTCTATTTCCTTCCATAGGAATCTATTGTCTGGTTTTCACCCAAAAAGTTTCTAAGTGTCTATTTTTTAAACGTACAAATATTCCTCTAAAATCAGCCGAACTACGGATTCCGATTTACTCACCTGTTATCATGGGTAAGCGTGGGTGCAAAATCCGTTTCGTTCGCGGAATTTGCGGTCCACCAATCATGCGAATTTGCCCAGAAATCTGCAAATTCGCAAGCTGTGGATTTTTTTGCTTGGTCGCGCTTGAAAAATACAATATCGCGCGCGCGGCGTTGACTTACCGTGATTCTGAGTCCGCCGAGTTGTTTTTCTCCCGGTTTGCGTATGCAGCGCCATTTTTGATCTTGCTGAGTGATCGCGCGAGAGTTTTTCGAACGCAATTACGTCATCGTGGCTCGCCATCTTGCACAGCGAGAGTTTGACAACGCGAGTACGTCATAAGGGCCCGCGATTACGCATTGCAGGAGTAAACAATGCCGAACACGTAGATGCAACGTGCAGCTGACTTCCGGCGGGAGATTTGAACAGCTCGTTTTCCCGAAATTGCAAAAATTGCAATTCTGCACAAGAAATCCACCGCATGAAGAATAAACCTTCTGAAAATGATGATTTGGATCAGAATAACTCCTCAGATTGACATTTGGCTGCACTTTTTGGTGCAAGGAGTCCATTTGGGGGGGTGGGAGGAAGGAAGTGCCCCAGAGTCTCCAACTTCCTGTTCCTGTCCAGCAGGATCCTCCCAGTGCTTTGGCCATGTCCTGGTCACTTTTGATTTGGATCTGAAGCTGGAAGGTTTACTTTTTGTAGCTGCTGCTGGATATTTGTATTTGAGGACTTTTTGGACTTTGGAGTTAGGATCACTTTTGCACTTGAGATTTTACAAGTAAGTTTGTGTTGTTTGTTAGGGGGCATTGCAGTTGCTGCAACTACAGTTTTAAAACTTTTTTCACAAGTTTAAAACAATATATATTGTGGGAAGCCACAGTTTCCATTAGGCCCAGGGTTAGTCATGGGTCCATGATACAACTGTTTCTGTGATTTGTTTTTTAACTTAATTTTCATTTATGTCATAGAATTTTAGCTCACTGTTATATGTTGATTTTTTATTTTTATTTTGGGGTGCCTGTAAAGCCTCACTAGGCAGTAGGCCCAGGGGTAGTGAGTGGTGCATGGACCAAGTCTTTCTGTGGGGTGTCTTGAATTTCAACATCATTGAGGGCATGGATGGCATTGGATTGTGGTGATTGTTGTGTGTTTTTCTACTTTTTGGGGTGTTGTTGGAGCCTGGCCATGTGGGTGTGGGCCATTTTGAGGCCTGGTACAGGCATGGCCTGGCCATGTGGCTGGGGGTCAAAGGGCCATTTTGAAGCCAGGCAGTGTGCTCAGGCCTGCACCCAGTTTGCCTTGTTTTCTTCCATTAGGCCCAGGGGTAGTGAGTGGTGCATGGACCAAGTCTTTCTGTGGGGTGTCTTGAATTTAAACATCATTGAGGGCATGGATGGCATTGGATTGTGGTGATTTTTGGGTGTTTTTCGACTTTTTGCGGTGGTGTTGGGGCCTGGCCATGTGGGTGGGGGCCATTTTGAGGCCTGGTCCAGGAATGGCCTGGCCATGTGGCTGGGGTCAAGGGGCCATTTTGAAGCCAGGCAGTGTGCTCAGGCCTGCACCCAGTTTGCCTTGCTTTCTTCCATTAGGCCCAGGGCTAGTGAGTGGTGCATGGACCAGGTCTTTCTGTGAGGTGTCTTGAATTCAAACATCATTGAGGGCATGGATGGCATTGGATTGTGGTGATTTTTGTGTGTTTTTCCGACTTTTTGCGGTGGTGTTGGGGGCTGGCCATGTGAGGCCACGTCCAGGCATGGCCTGGCCATGTGGCTGGGGGTCAAGGGGCCATTTTGAAGCCAGGCAGTGTGCTCAGGCCTGCACCCAGTTTGCCTTGCTTTCACCCATTATGCCCAGGGGTAGTCAGTGGTGCATGGACCTAGTCTTTCTGTGGGGTGTCTTGAATTTAAACATTATTGAGGGCATGGATGGCATTGGATTGTGGTGATTTCTGTGTGTTTTTCAACTTTTTGGGGTGTTGTTGGGGCCTGGTCATGTGGGTGGGGGCCATTTTGAGGCCTGGTCCAGGCAGGGCCTGGCCATGTGGCTGGGGGTCAAGGGGCCATTTTGAAGCTAGGCAGTGTGCTCAGCCCTGCACCCAGTTTGCCTTGCTTTCACCCATTATGCCCAGGGGTAGTCAGTGGTGCATGGACCTAGTCTTTCTGTGGGGTGTCTTGAATTTAAACATCATTGAGGGCATGGATGCATTGGATTGTGGTGATTTGTGCGTGTTTTTTGACTTTTTGAGGTGTTTAACTGATGTTCCTCTGACTTCCATTGCTTTTAGGTGCACAAGAGAACCACCAGTGCCAGGAAGAATTCCTGCAGCGGTGTGTGCAGCACAACGTCACGTGACGTCACGTGTGGCCACAGACAAGACAACTCTGCAACTTGTGCAACTGCGGCCTGCTGTTCTTCTGACATCTGAAGAAGATGGGCCCAAAGAAAGGTGGCCGTAGCGCCTCAGTGAAAAAAGTTGCCAGTGCCACTGCCAGTAAGAAGGAGCAGAAGAAGCAAGTGGCATCACCTACCAAGGAGACTGGTGTGCCCACCAACACCTTTTTTGGGAAAGAAAACTACGCCTACAGCAGCAGCGGTGTCCACCGGGGACCAAGTTGGAAGCAGCACCTCCGCTTCATTGGGCTCAGTGCCACCACGCCAAGTTAGGTCCAAGACCATGAGTGCTGCTGAGGCAGCCACTTTAGTTTCTCAATCACCATCGACCAGTGATGTTGGCTCATCACAAGAAAGTACCATCCAATCAACGCCGGGTGTAACTCAGCTGACGAGTGTTCAACAACCACAGCCGCAACGACAACCACAGGTGCAACTAGTACAAGTGCAAGTTCATGGGCAACGAGAGGCGCAAGGAGAGGCGCTAGGAGAGGCGCAAGGAGAGGCGCATGGAGAGGTGCATGGAGAGGTGCAACTAGAGGTTCATGGAGCGGCACAACTGCCTACAACGCTTGATCCTCCAGAAGTAGGGGCACATCAGGTAATTGATTTACCAGCTGAGGTATCATCCGAGGAAGCCACTCCTCCTGAGGATGATCCATTGTCTTCCAGATCCCCAGCAAGAAAAAGGGCAGGGAGGGCTACTACTACTACAAGTTCTTCTTCAAGCCCCCTTCATTCTGATGACCTTGATCCTGATTGGAACCCACAAATGCAGTCTGAGAGTGAGGCACGCCATGAGCCGACAAAGGTAGCTAAGCCTAAAAGGAAGGTTCCCGCAAGGCTTCGACTTATGTGTGATGACGATGAACAAGAAGTGGTGTCTTCTGCTGCTGATTATTAGTCTGACGATGACCCAGTCATCACAGACGTCATTCCAGCCCCTGCGGGCATGCAGCAGACAGACATTTTCACCCTATCCCGAATGGCTGCTGAGCGGGATGTGGGCGGCGTGGCACTGGTACCAACGCAGTTAACTACAACACCAACACGACCTACAGCTTCCATCTATTTTAGTCAGAAGGGCCAGCAGGGACCTCCATCCAGCTCGACCTCCATTACCTCAAGTAGTGGTGCTGTAAGTGAACAACAGAAACAAATTCAGCCACGCCCATCCTCCACTTCATCTGGCATTAAAAGTCAAAGTAGCACCTCCACCACCAGCAGACATCTCCAGTCCCCAGTTTGGAACTTCTTTACTGTTAGCCAAAAGGTGGAAAACATGGTCGTTTGTTCGATCTGTAAAGTATTAGTTAGTTGGGGTAAGCTTGGTAGCAACTATGGTACCGGAGCCCAGAGAGGTCATCTCAAAAAACACCACCCCAACCAGTGGTATGCGCACCTAAGTAAGATCCAGGAAGTCCAAAGTAGAACTGATCCAAATGTATCCATTCACATTGCATCTGATGCTGACGAGGGGCTGATTGTGCAGGGGGGAAGTCAAGAACCAACCAACATTTTTTATGTTATACCCAGTGCCCCTGTCAGCAGCACTGCAGTGGTAGCGCCCACATCCTCTACCCCTGCAACATGTATGAGGCACACTAAGAGTCTGGGACAGACACCAATGCAAAAAAGTACATCATTGAGCCTAACTGGTTTGAAGTCTGCATCATCATCATCATCAAGTAAAACGGTCCAGCCCACCATTAGGAGCATCTTTTGGTCGGATGTACCATTTGAACGCAACCACCCAACGGTACGTCTGTATAACGCAAAGCTGGCTAAAATGCTAGTGCTGGACCGTCTCCGTTTTTCTTTCGTGGAAGGGGTGGGTTTTCTAGAATTTGTGGCAACAGTCTGCCCTAAATGGAAGGTTCCTAGCCGGTCCTATTTTAACAGAGTTGCGGTTCCAGCACCACATCAAGATGTGCTGGAGGTGATTGGGGCAGCTTTGCAGAAGAGTGCTGTTCACACTATCCACTTGACAACAGACATGTGGACCAGTTGCCAAGCCCTTGATTACATGTGCATCACTGCACACTGGGTCTCTTTTGCAGGGGTTATAGACAAGACAAGTGCAGGTGTTGACCAGGACACAGTTTTTCAAGCTACTCGGAAACATGCAACATTAGCCATGTTTGCCATGGAAAAAAACTCATACTGCACCTAACCTTTTGGACGAGTTTGATAGGAAGGTCTCTGAATGGCTGCATCCAAGAAATCGCATAGTTGGTTATGTTTCCACGGATAATGGCAGTAATATAGTTAAGGCCATGCAGGATGGTGACTATTTCAGAGTGCCGTGTTTGGCGCACAGTATTAACATCGTGGTGCAAGATTTCTTGAAAAACAAAAACACAGTCATCAAGTTACTGAACACCTGCCGAAGGATCTGCACACATTTCAGCCATTCTTTAAAGGCCCGGAAGCAGCTGAGGAGCATTCAACATGAACGTAGACTGCCAGTCAAAGGACTCATCCAGGAGGTGGCAACACGTTGGAACTCAACCTTTTACATGCTTGAGTGTCTGTCTGAGCAGTGGGGAGTAATAAATGATTATGTCTATAAACTGGGTTCTACTATGAAAGACATGAGGCTAGAGTTGGAGGAATGGAAGCTAGTTGCAAGCCTGACAGACATGCTTCGTCCTTTTGAGATCTTCACGCGTGAAGTCAGCAGGGAGGACTGTTCTTTGGGCAAAGCTATCCCATTGTTGGTCATGCTAGAGCACCAACTGAAGGCGGTGTCTTCAACGTTCCGAGATGATGCTGAAAAGCAAGACGCATATCATTTGGCGGAGAGGTTATTAAGCCGCCTAGTTGACAATCAAACGCTTAAAAACATACATACAGAACAACATTACATTTGTGCCACTATTCTGGATCCACTGTATAAAAAGGCAGTGGCCAGCAAAGCATTCATTCCTTTTGATGAAGCAGATGTTTCAAAGTACAAACATTTATTTTTTTCCTCATATTGCGGTTTATGCAGAAAGAAAGGTGTTTGGGAGTTCGACCGTGTTTGAGCGGTTGTTCCACCATACTGCCCCTAATCGTCTATCGATGGATACAAGGGGAGTTTCTCATTATCTTGGTTCTTACCAGTCAATTTCCTTCCGTACACCTTTATCTTGCTCAATAATTCCTTTGTTTCTGGGAATATCTAGCCCTTGGGCTGTTTGGCAAATTTCAAGTCGTGCCTGGAATTATTGTTCCGCTTAATCATTGGAATCGAAAAAGAAAAAAGAAAAAGAAAAAGAAGCCAAAAAGAAAAAAAAACTTCGAACGAGGAGGGGTTCTAGTTTGTCATCTGGAGGTGATATAATTTCCCCAGATCTCCCAGTACTTCATTCTTTTGGGTTGTTTCCCTTTTCTATCCAATCTTCCAATTCCTTTTACAGCGTTTAGCCAATTTTCATGGGTTGGTGGAGCCGGTTTTATCCAGTTAATACAAATCTCTCTACGTGCTAACAGGATCATAACGAACAGTAAATTTTCTTGATGCTTACTTAGCCTAATCAGATTTGGTTGAGTAGTACAATGGATCCCAAAAATAATTAAAAGAGTACTCACAGTTATAGGTGTTGCCAGTACTGCAGTTAGTGTCTTACCAATCTCTTTCCAATATTGCGTAAGTGCCGGACAGCCACCAAACATGTGAATATCATCCACCTTTTCTTCACCACATTTGCCGCACGATTTTACTGCCGAGCCTTTAAATTTTGATAGTCTTTTGGGTGTCCAATAAGCTCTATGTATAGAGAAAAGATGGTTTCTTTTTAGGGCTGCGGGCTTTACACACAGCCAGCATTTCTCTACTGATTGTTTCCAGATTTGACTTAGATCCAAAGCTTCATTTGGTAGATCTTTCCTCCATATCTTTTCAGGTATAGTAAAATTTCCTTCGCCGGATTCAATTAGAGTCCAATACCATTTTGAGACTTCTTTTTTTAATACCATTTCTTTCGTCATTTCTGGTTCTAAATTATTCGGATCTGTTGCTCCTTTCGGAATGGTATTTGCCCAGCTGCATAGCTGGTAATATTTAAACTTTGAGATTTTTCGTTCTGTTATTATTTGCAAATGTTCCCAGAATATTAAAACATTTTCAACCAGGAGTTGTCCCCATTTTTCAATTCCAGATTGTCTGAGTGGGCTTGATAGTAAGTCCTTTAAGCATTCTGGGGTGCCTGGCGAGTCCCATATTGGAGCCATACTACTATAGTAGGGGATCTTTGTGGCAATTCTTATCTGATTCCAAAGCTTAACGGCGTTGTTCAGAACCTTCAATTTTACTTTTTTAAAGAATTTTGGGTGGCCAAATTTGAAGAGGAAATAATCTTCACCGTTTGTTAGATGTTGTAAGTAAGTTGGATAGGCATGATGTACCTTTAACAAGACTCTGAAATGTTTAAATTGGAAGGATCTATAGTATTCGTATATGTCAGGGCTTGCTATTCCACCTTGTTCCTTCTTTCTCCTGAGTTTGTTCCATGAGATTCTTGTACTTTTTGCTGACCAAATAAAGCTAGATATTTCTCCTTGTATTTTTTTTAAGGCTTCTTTTTTAAATTCCAACGGAATGGTATTAAAGAGATAAGTGAATTTGGGAATGATTGACATTTTTATTGCATTAGATTTGCCTAAAAAACTTAGCGGCATACCTGACCAGATTTTAAGGAGTCTTCTCATTTCTTTCACCGCTATGTTTAGGTTTGTTTCCGATAGTTTTCCAAGCTCTTTTGTTATAGTGATGCCTAAATATTTTACTTTGTCCTTTAGAAGAGGTGAGTTTAAGTTAGTATTCCAGCTCATTGCCTCTGTTTTGTCGATATTTATCAGATAACCTGAAACCTTGCCAAATTTATTCATTACATCCTCAATCGCTAATTTGGAGAAGCTATAGTTGTCAGTAAACACCATAAGATCATCAGCGTAGAGAGCAACTTTCTTTGTCCAATTTTGATATTTGAAAGGTGTTATGAGCGGTTGATTTCTAATAGAACAGGCCAAGGGTTCGATATACAGATTAAAGAGTAGCGGAGACAAGGGGCAACCTTGTCTTGTGCCTCTCTGAATCTTGATATTATCCGTGAGGTTCCCGTTAACTGCTATCCTTGCTCTTGGGTTTGTGTAGATTTATTTTACCATGTGACTAAAGTTGCTTCCTAATTTGCTTTTTTTCTATGGTTTTATTTAGAAAGGCCCTTCAAAGTACAAACATTGGCTAGCTGTGTCAGCCAGTCGGTTCGAAAAAGAGCAGCAGAAAAATCAAGGAGCGGGCAGAAGTACAACTGAATCAGCAGGCCATCCGGCATCAAGTTCCACTTATGAATCTGTGGCCGAAGGAAGTCACTTTCCCTCACAGCCGTTAACGACAACAGCAGCAACCGTATCATCACCCTCACCTGCACCAGGACGAGCCATAATATTGTCGGAAGAGGATTGGCTAACTCATCAAGGGTTTACTCGTTACAGTGCTGCAAAAGCCACAGATGGTACACAAAGTGGAGCAACCGTGGAGAACCTTGAGTCGATGGTGCAGGCCTATCTGGATGACCCAACAGAGGTCTTTGTTAATAAGAACCCATTGCTGTATTTTTACAGGAAAATGCCTCTATGGCCACTGATCGCCAACCTGGCTCTGCATTATTTGTCTTGCCCACTCGCAAGCGTGTCTTCTGAACGTGTTTTCAGTGCTGCTGGTGCCATTGTAACTTCCAAAAGGACCCGCCTCTTGCCCAAAAATGTGGAGAGGTTAACACTGATCAAGGTGAATCATCACTTCATACCACCAGATTACAAAATATGTGAATGCACGCAGGAAGAAGAGGACACCGACTTAGGTGACGGAAGTTCTTCTCTGTTAGCTGACCTACTCCCATCTCAATTCATAGAGTTTGAGGACGAGCTCTACTTCCCTGACACCAAGGCCTGAAAATGACTTCTTTTTTTCCGTCCTTATTCACTTTTATTCCTGTGTGTCTTTCTTTGTTTTGCAACTTTTACCACAACAAAACTCTAATCACAACAAGTCCATCAGCAGCAATGTCTTCATCTTATTTTCCATATTGATTTGAAGGTGCCGCAGTCTGCATTCCTGAGGTTCACAAGTTCACAACTCAATCATGCTCCTCTATCCTTCTCCTCCAGACTTCCCCTATCCATTTCCCTCAAGGCAGATGGATGGATTAGGAACAATAAAGAAACTTTGTCTTCGTAGACGAGTCCCCTCAAGTGGGACTGAAATTACTGACTGACTACATGCTTGCTGATTGCTGACGGAGTTACTTCTGATATTGACAGGAGAGGCTGCCCTGTGGGCCCTCACTTTCCAAAAAAGATGCGGACAAAAAGTAGAACAGGTAATGAATAATTTAGAAGATGGCATGCAGTGGACAGGAATGGCTGTCTGGCTCTGATGAAACCAATTGCTGTTTGTTTTTTGTGCCTGATATGATGAATCATATGTCTTGTCTTAGTTATTATTTAATCTTTTACACAGTAATTGTAACTCATGGCAACTACTCTGTTTTTTTTACCTTGTTTAATTCAACTTGTACTTCAAATTCAGGGGCCACTATGTTGCATTTTACAATATGCAAAATGTCCTTGGAGTGGACTCACTTGCCAATATACTATGATAATTGATTAAATAATATATCTTTTTTCTTTACAGTCACTAACTGGGATGGATGGATCATCAGCGTTGGTTTACGGAAGAACTATGGCCAGTTTGTGAGTAGCAAACAGGTAAACCAGTCTACAACAACTACTACAGCAGAACTACATGTCTGTCTATTCGTGGTATGTAGTGGTCGAGGGTGAGGCAGTGTACTGTTGTTGTTATGCCAGGCAGAGTCCACTCCAGACAGCAGTTCATGTAAAATTGGGCCTATGTGGCTTGCTGCATTCAATTTGATATGCTTTGTCTGTCTGACAAAGAGCCTAGGTATGCGACAGCAGGTTGCTTCACTCAGTGGTGCCTGCCTTGACCGTCTGCATGGCACTACCTCAGGCTTGGGCCAACATCCGGTATGTTTGCAAAGTTGCTGTTTTTCGTTTTTTCGCAAATCTCGTGCAATTACCGAAAAATCACAAATTCTTGAGCGGAACGGATTTTTGGCTTATGCTTGCGGCAGGGCCATGCAGACAGTCAAGGCAGGCACCACTGAGTGAAGCATCCTCCTGATGTAGCATACCTAGGATCTTTGACACAGACAGACAAAGCATATCTAGGGTTTAGGGTTCAGTGCGATTTACTAGGGTGTATGGGTTTAAGTTGGTAGCGTTCCCGCTGAGTCTAGGGCTCAGGGCCCGATGCAGGCTTGTTCATAATGATGTTGGCAAGGTTTTAGGGGGGTTTGGTGTTCTTTGGTCAAGCATTGGTAGAATTTTGGCCTTTTTTGGTGTTTTGCGGGCGCGTGTGTTTGCGTTAAAACTAAGTGAAAAGACTAGTCGTAGACCTTCTTCTTCTTCTTCTTCAAAGAGCGCAGTGGTTCGATTTTGTTCTTCCTTGCTGAGATTCTTGGGAATCGCTGGAACAAGTGTCCAGGTAAGTTTTAAGACGATCGAAGTAGTGGAAGTGCTGAAAACAGCAATTTTTTGTGAACAGCGCAATTTTCCATGTTATGAATATACCAGTATTGGCTGTTTTTGGGGGGCTGTTTGGGTGGCTTCTAGGTTTTAGGGGGTGGGTTTTGGGGTCTGGGAGCACTGCTGGGAAAGTCTAATTTTGATTGCGAGTGGTTTGAAGAAAATCCATGGTGGAAAAGGGGGTTTTGGGCCTAGTTGCAGACAGGGTTTTGGCACAATTTAAAATGAGGCCTAGCAGTATTGTGTGTCTTTGGGGGGCTGTTAGGGCGGGTTCTAGATTTGTTGGGTTGGGTTGAGGGGTCAGGGAGAACTGCTGGGAGAGTCTAATTTTGATTGCGAGTGGTCTGAAGAAAATCCATGGTGGAAAAGGGGGGTTTGGGTCTAGTTGCAGACAGCGTTTTGGCAAAATTTAAACTGAGGCCTAGCAGTATTGCGTGTTTTTGGGGGGCTGTTAGGGGGGGTTCTAGATTTTTTGGGGGGGTCTGTGGGTCTGGGAGCACTGCTGGGACAGTCTAATTTTGATTGCGAGTGGTTTGAAGAAAATCCATTGTGGGAAAGGGGAGTTAGGGCCTAGCTGCAGAGCACGTTAGGACCGTTGTTGACTGGTAGGCTGAACATTTTCTAAGTGTGAGTTTTTGCATTTTTGCTTTTTGGCTGTTTGGGGTGTTCTACTTTTTTGCGGATGGGTTGACGGGTCTGGGGGCATTGCTGAGAAGGTCTAATATCGGGCGCAAGTGGTTTGAATAAAAACCATGGTGAAAAAGTGTTTCCGTTTTTGCTCACTTGCCTGTTTTTGGGGGGCTGATTGGGGGTGTTCTAGATTTTTGGGGGTGGGTTTTGGGGTCTGGGAGCACTGCTGGCACAGTCTAATTTTGATTGCATTTGTTTTTAAGAAAATCCATAGTGGCAAAGGGGAGTTAGGGCCTAGCTGCAGAGCGCGTTTGGACTGGATTGAAGGTAGGCCGAAAATATTCTGTCACTTTTTTCATTTTTGCTTTTTGTCTGTTTGGGGGTGTTCTACTTTTTTGTGGGTGAGTTGACAGGTCTGGGGGCATTGCTGGGAAGGTCTAATATCGGGCGCAAGTGGTTTGGATAAAATCCACGGTGAAAAAGTGTTTCCGTTTTGGCTCACTTGCCTGTTTTTGGGGGGCTGTTTGGGGGGCTTCTAGGTTTTTGGGGGTGGGTTTTGGGGTCTGGAAACACTGCTGGGATAGTATAATTTTGATTGCAAGTGATTTGGAGAAAATCCAAGGTGGGAAACGGGAGTTAGGGCCTAGCTGCAGAGTGCGTTTGACCGATGTTGACTGGTTGGCTGAAAATTTTCTGTGAGTTTTTGCATTTTTGCGTTTTGCCTGTTTGAGGATGATCTACTTTTTTGCGGGTGGGTTGACGGGTCTGGGGGCATTGCTGGAAATGTCTAATATAGGGCGCAAGTGGTTTGGATAAAATCCATGGTGAAAAAGTTTTTCAGTTTTTGCTCACTTGCCTGTTTTTGGGGGGCTTCTAGGTTTTTGGTGGGTCTGGGGGTCTGGGAGCACTGACGGGCTAGTGATTTGAAGAAAATCCATGGTGGGAAAGGGGAGTTAGGGCCTAGCTGCAGAGCACGTTTGGACCAATGTTGACTGGTTGGCTGAAACTTTTCTAAGCGTGAGTTTTTGCATTTTTGCTTTTTGCCTGTTTGGGTGTGTTCTACTTTTTTGCGGGTGGGTTGACGAGTCTGGGGGCATTGCTGGGAAGTACTAATAGCGAGCGCAAGTGGGGCACTACAGTGGCTACGATCATTCTTGAGCGCCCGCTCTTTTCAGATCTTCGAGGGAGATGCTGTCTCAACTAGTAGGCCTCTTAACTGCAGAGTTCCGCAGGGCTCCTCGTTAAGCCCTGCGCTCTTTAACATTTATATGAGACCACTAGCTGAGGTTGTCCGTCCGTTTGGCATAAAAATTATATCATATGCAGATGACACCCAGCTAGTGGTCTCTCTGTCGCAGGAGGATGATCAATCTGTCCCATCGAGGCTACGGAGTTGTTTGGAAGCAGTTAAGGGATGGATGACAGCCTCCTCCCTAAAACTCAATGGAGATAAGACGGAGCTGATGCTCCTGGGATCCTCCTCCCCAGCACATTTCAACTCTCTCTGGCCCCCCTGCTTAGGTAGCCCCCCTTCTCCAAAGGACACCATAAAGAGCTTGGGTGTCTGGTTGGATAGGGCTCTCTCCTTTAACATCCAGGCTACAAAACTCTCCGCAACCTGTTTTGGCCTCCTTCGGATGTTGAGGAAAGTCCTCCCTCTCTTGCCGATGGAGGCCAAACAGGTAGCCGTCCAGGGCCTTATTCAATCTCGCCTGGACTGCAACAACGCGCTGTATCTCGGTGCTCCGGACTACACTCTACGTAAGCTACAGATTGTGCAGAACTGCAGCGCCCGAACCCTGCTCCAACTGCCTCGCAGGCAATCTGCCAAACCAGGGCTGATTAAATTACATTGGCTGCCTGTACGACAGAGAATCATCTTTAAGGCGATGTGCATCGCCCACCAGTCTTTCTGGGGCTCGGGCCCAGCAATCAACCACCAACTGATAACTCAATATCATCCTTCTAGAAATCTTAGATCTAGTCAGTCCTTTTTAGCTGTGGTCCCCAGAATTAGGAGATCGAGAGCAGGTGGCAGGATGTTCTATCTCAATGCTGCCAAACATTGGAACTCCCTTCCTCTGAAGCTTAGATCCAACCCCAATCTTCTTTTGTTTCGAAAACAATTAAAGACCCTTTTGTTTTCCGTCCAGCTGTAAGCATTCCCTCCCTGTTTACTCCTCCCTCTTTTGTTGCAGCAAATATACCTCTCATTTAGCGCTTGGACGCCTTCGGGCAGCAATCGCGCTGTACAAATACTTTTTTAATTTCATTTCATTTCAAGTGGTTTGGATCAAATCCATGGTGAAAATGTTTTTCCGTTTTCGCTCACTTGCCTGTTTTTGGGGAGCTGTTTAGGGGGTGTTCTAGATTTGTGGGGAGGGTCTGGGGGTCTGGGAGCACTGCTGGCACAGTCTAATTTTGATTGCATTTGTTTTTAAGAAAATCCATGGTGGAAAATGGGAGTTAGGGCCTAGCAGCAGAGCGCGTTTGGACTGGATTGATGGTAGGCCGAAGATTTTGTGTCACGTTTTTCATTTTTGCTTTTTGCCTGTTTGGGGGTGTTCTACTTTTTTGCCGGTGGGTTGACGGGTCTGGGGTCATTGCTGTGAAGGTCTAATATCGGGCGCAAGCGGTTTGGATAAAATCCATGGTGAAAACGTTTTTCAGTTTTTGCTCACTTGCCTGTTTTTGGGGGGGCTGTTTGGGGGGCTTCTAGGTTTTTGCGGTGGGTTTTGTGGTCTGGGACCACTCCTGGGATAGTATAATTTTGATTGCATGTGATTTGGGGAAAATCCATGGTGGGAAAGGGAAGTTAGGGCCTAGCTGCAGAACGCGTTTGGACCGATGTTGACTGGTTGGCTGAAAATAATCTAAGTGTGAGTTTTTGCATTTTTGCTTTTTGCCTGTTTGGGGGTGTTCTATTTTTTTGCGGGTGGGTTGACGGGTCTGGGGGCATTGCCGGGAAGGTCTAATATCGGGCTCCAGTGGTTTGGATAAAATCCATAGTGAAAAAGTTTTTCTGTCTTTGCTCACTTGCCTGTTTTTGGGGGGCTGTTTGGGGGGCTTCTAGATTTGTGAGGGTGGGTTTTGGGGTCTGGGAGCACTGCTGGGATAGTATAATTTTGATTGCAAGTGATTTGGAGAAAATCCATGGTGGGAAAGGGGAGTTAGGGCCTAGCTGCAGAACGCGTTTGGACCGGTGTTGACTGGTTGGCTGAAAATTTTCTAAGTGTGAGGTTTTGCATTTTTGCATTTTGCCTGTTTGGGGGTGTTCTACATTTCTGCGGGTGGGTTGGCGGGTCTGGGGGCATTGCTGGGAAGGTCTAATATTGGGCGCAAGTGGTTTGGATAAAATCCATGGTGAAAAAGTGTTTCCGATGTTGCTCTCTTGCCTGTTTTTGGGGGGGTGTTTGGGGGGCTTCTAGGGTTTTGGCGGGGTCTGGGGGTCTGGGAGCACTGCTGGGATAGTATAATTTTGATTGCAAGTGATTTGGAGAAAATCCATGGTGGGAAAGGGGAGTTAGGGCCTAGCTGCAGAGCGTGTTTGGACCGATGTTGACTGGTTGGCTGAAAATTTTCTAAGTGGGAGTTTTTGCATTTTTGTTTTTTGCCTGTTTGGGGGTGTTATCCTTTTTTGTGGGTGGGTTCACAGGTCTGGGGGCATTGCTGGGAAGGTCTAATATCGGGCGCAAGTGGTTTGGATAAAATCCTTGGTGAAAAAGTGTTTCTGTTTTTGCTCACTTGCCTGTTTTGGGGGGCTGTTTGGGGGGCATCTAGGTTTTCTGGGGGGGTCCGGCGGTCTCGGAGCACTGCTGGGATAGTATAATTTTGATTGCAAGTGATTTGGAGAAAATCCATGGTGGGAAAGGGGAGTTAGGGCCTAGCTGCAGAACGCGTTTGGACCGATGTTGACAGGTTGGCGGAAAATTTTCTAAGTGTGAGTTTTTGCATTTTTGCTTTTTGCCTGTTTGGGGGTGTTCTATTTTTTTGAGGGTGGGTTGCGGGTCTGGGGGCATTGCTGGGAAGGTCTAATATCGGGCGCAAGTGCTTTGGATAAAATCCATGGTGAAAAAGTGTTTCTGTTTTTGCTCACTTGCCTGTTTTTGGGGGGCTGTTTGGGGGGCTTCTAGGTTTTTGGGGTGGGTTTTGTGGTCTAGGAGCACTGCTGGGATAGTATAATTTTTATTGCAAGTGATTTGGGGAAAATCCAAGGTGGGAAAGGGAGTTAGGGCCTAGCTGCAGAACGCGTTTGGACCGATGTTGACAGGTTGGCTGAAAATTTTCTAAGTGTGAGTTTTTGCCTTTTTGCTTTTTGCCTGTTTGGGGTTTTTTTACTTTTTTGTGGGTGGGTTGACGGGTCTGGGGGCATTGCTGGGAAGGTCTAATATCGGGCGCAAGTGGTTTGGATAAAATCCATGGTGAAAAAGTGTTTCTGTTTTTGCTCACTTGCCTGTTTTGGGGGGCTGTTTGGGGGGCTTCTAGGTTTTCTGGGGGGGTCTGGGGTTCTCGGAGCACTGCTGGGATAGTATAATTTTGATTGCAAGTGATTTGGAGAAAATCCATGGTGGGAAAGGGGTGTTAGGGCCGAGCTGCAGAGCGTGTTTGGAACGATGTTGACTGGTTGGCTGAAAATTTTCTAAGTGTAAGTTTTTGCATTTTTGCTTTTTGCCTGTTTGGGGGTGTTCTACTTTTTTGCGGGTGGGTTGACGGGTCTGGGGGCATTGCTGGGAAGGTCTAATATCGGGCGCAAGTGGTTTGGATAAAATCCATGGTGAAAAAGTTTTTCTGTTTTTGCTCACTTGCCTGTTTTTGGGGGGCTATTTTGGGGGCTTCTAGGTTTTTGGGGTGGGTTTTGTGGTCTAGGAGCACTGCTGGGATAATATAATTTTGATTGCAAGTGATTTGGGGAAAATCCATGGTGGGAAAGGGAAGTTAGGGCCTAGCTGCAGAACGCGTTTGGACCGATGTTGACTGGTTGGCTGAAAATGTTCTAAGTGTGAGTTTTTGCCTTTTTGCTTTTCGCCTGTTTGGGGGTGTTCTACTTTTTGCGGGTGGGTTGACAGGTCTGGGGGCATTGCTGGGAAGGTCTCATATCAGGCGCAAGTGGTTTGGATAAAATCCGAGGTGAAAAAGTTTTTCTGTTTTTGCTCACTTGCCTGTTTTGGGGGGCTGTTTGGGGGGCTTCTAGGTTTTCTGGGGGGGTCTGGGGGTCTCGGAGCACTGCTGGGATAGTATAATTTTGATTGCAAGTGATTTGGAGAAAATCCATGGTGGGAAAGGGGAGTTAGGGCCTAGCTGCAGAGCGTGTTTGGACCGATGTTGACTGGTTGGCTGAAAATGTTTTAAGTGTGAGTTTTTGCATTTTTGCTTTTTGCCTGTTTGGGGGTGTTCTACTTTTTTGCAGGTGGGTTGACGGGTCTGGGGGCATTGCTGGGAAGGTCTAATATCGGGCGCAAGTGGTTTGTTTAATTTCCATGGTGAGAAAGTGTTTCCGTTTTTGCTCACTTGCCTGTTTTGGGGGGCTATTTGGGGGGCTTCTTGGTTTTTGGCAGGTCTGGGGGTCTGGGATCACTGCTGGGATAGTATAATTATGATTGCAAGTGATTTGGAGAAAATCCATGGTGGGAAAGGGGAGTTAGGGCCTAGCTGCAGAGCGCGTTTGGACCAATGTTGACTGGTTGGCTGAAAATTTTCTAAGTGTGAGTATTTGCATTTTTGTTGTTTGCCTGTTTGGGGGTGTTCTACTTTTTTTGTGGGTGGGTTGACGGGTCTGGGGGCATTGCTGGGAAGGTCTAATATCGGGCGCAAGTGGTTTGGATAAAATCCATGGTGAAAAAGTGTTTCTGTTTTTGCTCACTTGCCTGTTTTTAGGGGGCTGTTTTGGGGGCTTCTAGGTTTTTGGGGAGGTCGGGGTGTGTGGGAGCACTGCTGGGATAGTATAATTTTGGTTGCAAGTGATTTGGAGAAAATCCATAGTGGGAAAGGGGAGTTAGGGCCTAGATGCAGAGCGCGTTTGGACCGATGTTGACTGGTTGGCTGAAACTTTTCTAAGTGTGAGTTTTTGCATTTTTGCTTTTTACCTGTTTGGGGGTGTTCTACTTTTTTGCGGGTGGGTTGACGGGTCTGGGGGCATTGCTGGGAAGGTCTAATATTGGGCGCAAGTGGTTTGGATCAAATCCATGGTGAAAAAGTGTTTCCGTTTTTGCTCACTTGCCTGTTTTGGGGGGCTGTTTGGGGGGCTTCTAGAGTTTTGGCGGGGTCAGGGGGTCTGGGAGCACTGCTGGGATAGTATAATTTTGATTGCAAGTACTTTGGAGAAAATTCATGGTGGGAAAGGGGAGTTAGGGCCTAGCTGCAGAGTGTGTTTGGACCGATGTTGACTTGTTGGCTGGAAATTTTCTAAGTGTGAGTTTTTGCCTTTTTGCTTTTTGCCTGTTTGGGGGTGTTCTACTTTTTTGCGGGTGGGTTGACGGGTCTGGGGGCATTGCTGGGAAGGTCTAATATCGGGCGCAAGTGGTTTGGATAAAATCCATGGTGAAAAAGTGTTTCTGTTTTTGCTCACTTGCCTGTTTTGGGGGGCTGTTTGGGGGGCTTCTAGGTTTTCTGGGGGGGTCTGGGGTTCTCGGAGCACTGCTGGGATAGTATAATTTTGATTGCAAGTGATTTGGAGAAAATCCATGGTGGGAAAGGGGAGTTAGGGCCTAGCTGCAGAGCGTGTTTGGAACGATGTTGACTGGTTGGCTGAAAATGTTCTAAGTGTAAGTTTTTGCATTTTTGCTTTTTGCCTGTTTGGGGGTGTTCTACTTTTTTGCGGGTGGGTTGACGGGTCTGGGGGCATTGCTGGGAAGGTCTAATATCGGGCGCAAGTGGTTTGGATAAAATCCATGGTGAAAAAGATTTTCTGTTTTTGCTCACTTGCCTGTTTTTGGGGGGCTGTTTTGGGGGCTTCTAGGTTTTTGGGGTGGGTTTTGTGGTCTAGGAGCACTGCTGGGATAATATAATTTTGATTGCAAGTGATTTGGGGAAAATCCATGGTGGGAAAGGGAAGTTAGGGCCTAGCTGCAGAACGCGTTTGGACCGATGTTGACTGGTTGGCTGAAAATTTTCTAAGTGTGAGTTTTTGCCTTTTTGCTTTTCGCCTGTTTGGGGGTGTTCTACTTTTTGCGGGTGGGTTGACGGGTCTGGGGGCATTGCTGGGAAGGTCTCATATCGGGCGCAAGTGGTTTGGATAAAATCCATGGTGAAAAAGTTTTTCTGTTTTTGCTCACTTGCCTGTTTTAGGGGGCTGTTTGGGGGGCTTCTAGGTTTTCTGGGGGGGTCTGGGGGTCTCGGAGCACTGCTGGGATAGTATAATTTTGATTGCAAGTGATTTGGAGAAAATCCATGGTGGGAAAGGGGAGTTAGGGCCTAGCTGCAGAGCGTGTTTGGACCGATGTTGACTGGTTGGCTGAAAATGTTCTAAGTGTGGGTTTTTCCATTTTTGCTTTTTGCCTGTTTGGGGGTGTTCTACTTTTTTGCAGGTGGGTTGACGGGTCTGGGGGCATTGCTGGGAAGGTCTAATATCGGGCGCAAGTGGTTTGTTTAATTTCCATGGTGATAAAGTGTTTCCGTTTTTGCTCACTTGCCTGTTTTGGGGGGCTATTTGGGGGGCTTCTTGGTTTTTGGCAGGGTCTGGGGGTCTGGGAGCACTGCTGGGATAGTATAATTATGATTGCAAGTGATTTAGAGAAAATCCATGGTGGGAAAGGGGAGTTAGGGCCTAGCTGCAGAGCGCGTTTGGACCAATGTTGACTGGTTGGCTGAAAATGTTCTAAGTGTGAGTATTTGCATTTTTGTTGTTTGCCTGTTTGGGGCTTTTCTACTTTTTTTGTGGGTGGGTTGACGGGTCTGGGGGCATTGCTGGGAAGGTCTAATATCGGGCGCAAGTGGTTTGGATAAAATCCATGGTGAAAAAGTTTTTTCTGTTTTTGCTCACTTGCCTGTTTTTAGGGGGCTGTTTTGGGGGCTTCTAGGTTTTTGGGGAGGTCTGGGGGTGTGGGAGCACTGCTGGGATAGTATAATTTTGGTTGCAAGTGATTTGGAGAAAATCCATAGTGGGAAAGGGGAGTTAGGGCCTAGCTGCAGAGCGTGTTTGGACCGATGTTGACTGGTTGGCTGAAAATTTTCTAAGTGTGAGTTTTTGCATTTTTGCTTTTTGCCTGTTTGGGGTTTTTTTACTTTTTTGTGGGTGGGTTGACGGGTCTGGGGGCATTGCTGGGAAGGTCTAATATCGGGCGCAAGTGGTTTGGATAAAATCCATGGTGAAAAAGTGTTTCTGTTTTTGCTCACTTGCCTGTTTTGGGGGGCTGTTTGGGGGGCTTCTAGGTTTTCTGGGGGGGTCTGGGGTTCTCGGAGCACTGCTGGGATAGTATAATTTTGATTGCAAGTGATTTGGAGAAAATCCATGGTGGGAAAGGGGTGTTAGGGCCGAGCTGCAGAGCGTGTTTGGAACGATGTTGACTGGTTGGCTGAAAATTTTCTAAGTGTAAGTTTTTGCATTTTTGCTTTTTGCCTGTTTGGGGGTGTTCTACTTTTTTGCGGGTGGGTTGACGGGTCTGGGGGCATTGCTGGGAAGGTCTAATATCGGGCGCAAGTGGTTTGGATAAAATCCATGGTGAAAATGTTTTTCTGTTTTTGCTCACTTGCCTGTTTTTAGGGGGCTGTTTTGGGGGCTTCTAGGTTTTTGGGGGGGGTCTGGGGGTCTGGGAGCACTGCTGGGATAGTATAATTTTGGTTGCAAGAGATTTGGAGAAAATCCATGTTGGGAAAGGGGAGTTAGGGCCTAGCTGCAGAGCGCGTTTGGACCGATGTTGACTGGTTGGCTGAAAATGTTCTAAGTGTGAGTTTTTGCATTTTTGCTTTTTGCCTGTTTGGGGGTGTTCTACTTTTTTGTGGCTGGGTTGACGGGTGTGGGGGCATTGCTGGGAAGGTCTAATATCGGGCTCAATTGGTTTGGATAAAATCCATAGTAAAAAGGTTTTTCTGTTTTTGCTCACTTGCCTGTTTTTGGGGGGCTGTTTGGGGGTGTTCTAGATTTGTGAGGGTGGGTTTTGGGGTCTGGGAGCACTGCTGGGATAGTATAATTTTGATTGCAAGTAATCTGGAAAAAATACATGGTGGAAAAGGGGAGTTAGGGCCTAGCTGCAGAGCGCGTTTGGACCGATGTTGACTGGTTGGCTGAAAATTTTCTAAGTGGGAGTTTTTGCATTTTTGCCTGTTTGGGGGTGTTCTACTTTTTTGCCGGTGGGTTGACGGGTCTTGGGGCATTGCTGGGAAGGTCTAATATCGGGCGCAAGTGGGTTGGATAAAATCCATGGTGAAAAAGTTTTTCCGTTTTTGCTCACTTGCCTGTTTTTGGGGGGCTGTTTGGGGGCTTCTAGGTTTTTGGGGGTGGGTTTTGGGGTCTGGGAGAACTGCTGGGATAGTATAATTTTGATTGCAAGTGATTTGAAGAAAATCCTAGTGGGAAAGGGGAGTTAGGGCCTATCTGCAGAGCGTGTTTGGACCGATGTTGACTGGTTGGCTGAACATTTTCTAAGTGTGAGTTTTTGCCTTTTTGCTTTTTGCCTGTTTGGGGGTGTTCTACTTTTTTGCGGGTGGGTTGACGGGTCTGGGGGCATTGCTGGGAAGGTCTAATATCGGGCGCAAGTGGTTTGGATAAAATCCATGGTGAAAAAGTGTTTCTGTTTTTGCTCACTTGCCTGTTTTGGGGGGCTGTTTGGGGGGCTTCTAGGTTTTCTGGGGGGGTCTGGGGTTCTCGGAGCACTGCTGGGATAGTATAATTTTGATTGCAAGTGATTTGGAGAAAATCCATGGTGGGAAAGGGGAGTTAGGGCCTAGCTGCAGAGCGTGTTTGGAACGATGTTGACTGGTTGGCTGAAAATTTTCTAAGTGTAAGTTTTTGCATTTTTGCTTTTTGCCTGTTTGGGGGTGTTCTACTTTTTTGCGGGTGGGTTGACGGGTCTGGGGGCATTGCTGGGAAGGTCTAATATCGGGCGCAAGTGGTTTGGATAAAATCCATGGTGAAAAAGATTTTCTGTTTTTGCTCACTTGCCTGTTTTTGGGGGGCTGTTTTGGGGGCTTCTAGGTTTTTGGGGTGGGTTTTGTGGTCTAGGAGCACTGCTGGGATAATATAATTTTGATTGCAAGTGATTTGGGGAAAATCCATGGTGGGAAAGGGAAGTTAGGGCCTAGCTGCAGAACGCGTTTGGACCGATGTTGACTGGTTGGCTGAAAATTTTCTAAGTGTGAGTTTTTGCCTTTTTGCTTTTCGCCTGTTTGGGGGTGTTCTACTTTTTGCGGGTGGGTTGACGGGTCTGGGGGCATTGCTGGGAAGGTCTCATATCGGGCGCAAGTGGTTTGGATAAAATCCATGGTGAAAAAGTTTTTCTGTTTTTGCTCACTTGCCTGTTTTAGGGGGCTGTTTGGGGGGCTTCTAGGTTTTCTGGGGGGGGTCTGGGGGTCTCGGAGCACTGCTGGGATAGTATAATTTTGATTGCAAGTGATTTGGAGAAAATCCATGGTGGGAAAGGGGAGTTAGGGCCTAGCTGCAGAGCGTGTTTGGACCGATGTTGACTGGTTGGCTGAAAATGTTCTAAGTGTGGGTTTTTGCATTTTTGCTTTTTGCCTGTTTGGGGGTGTTCTACTTTTTTGCAGGTGGGTTGACGGGTCTGGGGGCATTGCTGGGAAGGTCTAATATCGGGCGCAAGTGGTTTGTTTAATTTCCATGGTGAGAAAGTGTTTCCGTTTTTGCTCACTTGCCTGTTTTGGGGGGCTATTTGGGGGGCTTCTTGGTTTTTGGCAGGGTCTCGGGGTCTGGGAGCACTGCTGGGATAGTATAATTATGATTGCAAGTGATTTGGAGAAAATCCATGGTGGGAAAGGGGAGTTAGGGCCTAGCTGCAGAGCGCGTTTGGACCAATGTTGACTGGTTGGCTGAAAATGTTCTAAGTGTGAGTATTTGCATTTTTGTTGTTTGCCTGTTTGGGACTTTTCTACTTTTTTTGTGGGTGGGTTGACGGGTCTGGGGGCATTGCTGGGAAGGTCTAATATCGGGCGCAAGTGGTTTGGATAAAATCCATGGTGAAAAAGTTTTTTCTGTTTTTGCTCACTTGCCTGTTTTTAGGGGGCTGTTTTGGGGGCTTCTAGGTTTTTGGGGAGGTCTGGGGGTGTGGGAGCACTGCTGGGATAGTATAATTTTGGTTGCAAGTGATTTGGAGAAAATCCATAGTGGGAAAGGGGAGTTAGGGCCTAGCTGCAGAGCGTGTTTGGACCGATGTTGACTGGTTGGCTGAAAATTTTCTAAGTGTGAGTTTTTGCATTTTTGCTTTTTGCCTGTTTGGGGGTGTTCTACTTTTTTTGTGGGTGGGTTGACGGGTCTGGGGGCATTGCTGGGAAGGTCTAATATCGGGCGCAAGTGGTTTGGATAAAATCCATTGTGAAAAAGTTTTTTAAGATTTTGCTCACTTGCCTGTTTTTAGGGGGCTGTTTTGGGGGCTTCTAGGTTTTTGGGGGGGTCTGGGGGTCTGGGAGCACTGCTGGGATAGTATAATTTTGGTTGCAAGTGATTTGGAGAAAATCCATAGTGGGAAAGGGGAGTTAGGGCCTAGCTGCAGAGCGCGTTTGGACTGATGTTGACTGGTTGGCTGAAACTTTTCTAAGTGTGAGTTTTTGCATTTTTGCTTTTTACCTGTTTGGGGGTGTTCTACTTTTTTGCGGGTGGGTTGACGGGTCTGGGGGCATTGCTGGGAAGGTCTAATATTGGGCGCAAGTGGTTTGGATCAAATCCATGGTGAAAAAGTGTTTCCGTTTTTGCTCACTTGCCTGTTTTGGGGGGCTGTTTAGGGGGCTTCTAGAGTTTTGGCGGGGTCAGGGGGTCTGGGAGCACTGCTGGGATAGTATAATTTTGATTGCAAGTACTTTGGAGAAAATCCATGGTGGGAAAGGGGAGTTAGGGCCTAGCTGCAGAGCGTGTTTGGACCGATGTGGACTGGTTGGCTGGAAATTTTCTAAGTGTGAGTTTTTGCATTTTTGCTTTTTGCCTGTTTGGGGGTGTTCTACTTTTTTGCGGGTGGGTTGACGGTCTGGGGGCATTGCTGGGAAGGTCTAATATCGAGCGCAAGTGGTTTGGATAAAATCCATGGTGAGAAAGTGTTTCCGTTTTTGCTCACTTGCCTGTTTTTGGGGGGCTTTTTGGGGGGCTTCTGGGTTTTTGGCAGGGTCTGGGGGTCTGGGAGCACTGCTGGGATAGTATAATTTTGATTGCAAGTGATTTGGAGAAAATCCATGGTGGAAAGGGGAGTTAGGGCCTAGCTGCAGAGAGCGTTTGGACCGATGTTGACTGGTTGGCTGAAAATTTTCTAAGTGTGAGTTTTTGCATTTTTGTTTTTTGCCTGTTTGGGGGTGTTCTACTTTTTTGTGGGTGGGTTGACGGGTCTGGGGGCACTGCTGGGAAGGTCTAATATCGGGCGCAAGTGGTTTGGATTAAATCCATGGTGAAAATGTTTTTCTGTTTTTGCTCACTTGCCTGTTTTTAGGGGGCTGTTTTGGGGGCTTCTAGGTTTTTGGGGGGGGTCTGGGGGTCTGGGAGCACTGCTGGGATAGTATAATTTTGGTTGCAAGAGATTTGGAGAAAATCCATGTTGGGAAAGGGGAGTTAGGGCCTAGCTGCAGAGCGCGTTTGGACCGATGTTGACTGGTTGGCTGAAAATGTTCTAAGTGTGAGTTTTTGCATTTTTGCTTTTTGCCTGTTTGGGGGTGTTCTACTTTTTTGTGGCTGGGTTGACGGGTGTGGGGGCATTGCTGGGAAGGTCTAATATCGGGCTCAATTGGTTTGGATAAAATCCATAGTAAAAAGGTTTTTCTGTTTTTGCTCACTTGCCTGTTTTTGGGGGGCTGTTTGGGGGTGTTCTAGATTTGTGAGGGTGGGTTTTGGGGTCTGGGAGCACTGCTGGGATAGTATAATTTTGATTGCAAGTAATCTGGAAAAAATACATGGTGGAAAAGGGGAGTTAGGGCCTAGCTGCAGAGCGCGTTTGGACCGATGTTGACTGGTTGGCTGAAAATTTTCTAAGTGGGAGTTTTTGCATTTTTGCCTGTTTGGGGGTGTTCTACTTTTTTGCCGGTGGGTTGACGGGTCTTGGGGCATTGCTGGGAAGGTCTAATATCGGGCACAAGTGGTTTGGATAAAATCCATGGTGAAAAAGTTTTTCCGTTTTTGCTCACTTGCCTGTTTTTGGGGGGCTCTTTGGGGGCTTCTAGGTTTTTGGGGGTGGGTTTTGGGGTCTGGGAGAACTGCTGGGATAGTATAATTTTGATTGCAAGTGATTTGAAGAAAATCCTAGTGGGAAGGGGGAGTTAGGGCCTATCTGCTGAGCGTGTTTGGACCGATGTTGACTGGTTGGCTGAACATTTTCTAAGTGTGAGTTTTTGCATTTTTGCTTTTTGCCTGTTTGGGGGTGTTCTACTTATTTGCGGGTGGGTTGACGGGTCTGGGGGCATTGCTGGGAAGGTCTAATATCGGGCACAAATGGTTTGGATAAAATCCTTGGTGAAAAAGTTTTTCTGTTTTTGCTCACTTGCCTGTTTTGGGGGCTGTTTGGGGGGCATCTAGGTTTTCTGGGGGGGTCTGGGGGTCTTGGAGCACTGCTGGGATAGTATAATTTTGATTGCAAGTGATTTGGAGATAGTCCATGGTGGGAAAGGGGAGGTAGGGCCTAGCTGCAGAACGCGTTTGGACCGATGTTGACTGGTTGGCTGAAAATTTTCTAAGTGTGAGTTTTTGCCTTTTTGCTTTTCGCCTGTTGGGTGTGTTCTACTTTTTGTGGGTGGGTTGACGGGTCTGGGGGCATTGCTGGGAAGGTCTCATATCGGGCGCAAGTGGTTTGGATAAAATCCATGGTGAAAAAGTTTTTCTGTTTTTGCTCACTTGCCTGTTTTAGGGGGCTGTTTGGGGGGCTTCTAGGTTTTCTGGGGGGGGGGGTCTGGGGGTCTCGGAGCACTGCTGGGATAGTATAATTTTGATTGCAAGTGATTTGGAGAAAATCCATGGTGGGAAAGGGGAGTTAGGGCCTAGCTGCAGAGCGTGTTTGGACCGATGTTGACTGGTTGGCTGAAAATGTTCTAAGTGTGGGTTTTTGCATTTTTGCTTTTTGCCTGTTTGGGGGTGTTCTACTTTTTTGCAGGTGGGTTGACGGGTCTGGGGGCATTGCTGGGAAGGTCTAATATCGGGCGCAAGTGGTTTGTTTAATTTCCATGGTGAGAAAGTGTTTCCGTTTTTGCTCACTTGCCTGTTTTGGGGGGCTATTTGGGGGGCTTCTTGGTTTTTGGCAGGGTCTGGGGGTCTGGGAGCACTGCTGGGATAGTATAATTATGATTGCAAGTGATTTGGAGAAAATCCATGGTGGGAAAGGGGAGTTAGGGCCTAGCTGCAGAGCGCGTTTGGACCAATGTTGACTGGTTGGCTGAAAATGTTCTAAGTGTGAGTATTTGCATTTTTGTTGTTTGCCTGTTTGGGGCTTTTCTACTTTTTTTGTGGGTGGGTTGACGGGTCTGGGGGCATTGCTGGGAAGGTCTAATATCGGGCGCAAGTGGTTTGGATAAAATCCATGGTGAAAAAGTTTTTCTGTTTTTGCTCACTTGCCTGTTTTTAGGGGGCTGTTTTGGGGGCTTCTAGGTTTTTGGGGAGGTCTGGGGGTGTGGGAGCACTGCTGGGATAGTATAATTTTGGTTGCAAGTGATTTGGAGAAAATCCATAGTGGGAAAGGGGAGTTAGGGCCTAGCTGCAGAGCGTGTTTGGACCGATGTTGACTGGTTGGCTGAAAATTTTCTAAGTGTGAGTTTTTGCATTTTTGCTTTTTGCCTGTTTGGGGGTGTTCTAATTTTTTTGTGGGTGGGTTGACGGGTCTGGGGGCATTGCTGGGAAGGTCTAATATCGGGAGCAAGTGGTTTGGATAAAATCCATTGTGAAAAAGTTTTTTAAGATTTTGCTCACTTGCCTGTTTTTAGGGGGCTGTTTTGGGGGCTTCTAGGTTTTTGGGGGGGTCTGGGGGTCTGGGAGCACTGCTGGGATAGTATAATTTTGGTTGCAAGTGATTTGGAGAAAATCCATAGTGGGAAAGGGGAGTTAGGGCCTAGCTGCAGAGCGCGTTTGGACTGATGTTGACTGGTTGGCTGAAACTTTTCTAAGTGTGAGTTTTTGCATTTTTGCTTTTTACCTGTTTGAGGGTGTTCTACTTTTTTGCGGGTGGGTTGGCGGGTCTGGGGGCATTGCTGGGAAGGTCTAATATTGGGCGCAAGTGGTTTGGATCAAATCCATGGTGAAAAAGTGTTTCCGTTTTTGCTCACTTGCCTGTTTTGGGGGGCTGTTTGGGGGGCTTCTAGAGTTTTGGCGGGGTCAGGGGGTCTGGGAGCACTGCTGGGATAGTATAATTTTGATTGCAAGTACTTTGGAGAAAATCCATGGTGGGAAAGGGGAGTTAGGGCCTAGCTGCAGAGCGTGTTTGGACCGATGTGGACTGGTTGGCTGGAAATTTTCTAAGTGTGAGTTTTTGCATTTTTGCTTTTTGCCTGTTTGGGGGTGTTCTACTTTTTTGCGGGTGGGTTGACGGGTCTGGGGGCATTGCTGGGAAGGTCTAATATCGGGCGCAAGTGGTTTGGATAAAATCCATGGTGAGAAAGTGTTTCCGTTTTTGCTCACTTGCCTGTTTTTGGGGGGCTTTTTGGGGGGGCTTCTGGGTTTTTGGCAGGGTCTGGGGGTCTGGGAGCACTGCTGGGATAGTATAATTTTGGTTGCAAGATATTTGGAGAAAATCCATGTTGGGAAAGGGGAGTTAGGGCCTAGCTGCAGAGCGCGTTTGGACCGATGTTGACTGGTTGGCTGAAAATGTTCTAAGTGTGAGTTTTTGCATTTTTGCTTTTTGCCTGTTTGGGGGTGTTCTACTTTTTTGTGGCTGGGTTGACGGGTGTGGGGGCATTGCTGGGAAGGTCTAATATCGGGCTCAAGTGGTTTGGATAAAATCCATAGTAAAAAGGTTTTTCTGTTTTTGCTCACTTGCCTGTTTTTGGGGGGCTGTTTGGGGGTGTTCTAGATTTGTGAGGGTGGGTTTTGGGGTCTGGGAGCACTGCTGGGATAGTATAATTTTGATTGCAAGTAATCTGGAAAAAATACATGGTGGGAAAGGGGAGTTAGGGCCTAGCTGCAGAGCGCGTTTGGACCGATGTTGACTGGTTGGCTGAAAATTTTCTAAGTGGGAGTTTTTGCATTTTTGCCTGTTTGGGGGTGTTCTACTTTTTTGCGGGTGGGTTGACGGGTCTTGGGGCATTGCTGGGAAGGTCTAATATCGGGCGCAAGTGGTTTGGATAAAATCCATGGTGAAAAGTTTTTCCGTTTTTGCTCACTTGCCTGTTTTTGGGGGGCTGTTTGGGGGCTTCTAGGTTTTTGGGGGTGGGTTTTGGGGTCTGGGAGAACTGCTGGGATAGTATAATTTTGATTGCAAGTGATTTGAAGAAAATCCTAGTGGGAAAGGGGAGTTAGGGCCTATCTGCAGAGCGTGTTTGGACCGATGTTGACTGGTTGGCTGAACATTTTCTAAGTGTGAGTTTTTGCATTTTTGCTTTTTGCCTGTTTGGGGGTGTTCTACTTATTTGCGGGTGGGTTGACGGGTCTGGGGGCATTGCTGGGAAGGTTTAATATCGGGCACAAGTGGTTTGGATAAAATCCTTGGTGAAAAAGTTTTTCTGTTTTTGCTCACTTACCTGTTTTGGGGGCTGTTTGGGGGGCATCTAGGTTTTCTGGGGGGGTCTGGGGGTCTTGGAGCACTGCTGGGATAGTATAATTTTGATTGCAAGTGATTTGGAGATAGTCCATGGTGGGAAAGGGGAGGTAGGGCCTAGCTGCAGAACGCGTTTGGACCGATGTTGACTGGTTGGCTGAAAATGTTCTAAGTGTGAGTTTTTGCATTTTTGCTTTTTGCCTGTTTGGGGGTGTTCTACTTTTTTTGCGGGTGGGTTGACGGGTCTTGGGGCATTGCCGGGAAGGTCTAATATCGGGCTCAAGTGGTTTGGATAAAATCCATAGTGAAAAAGTTTTTCTGTCTTTGCTCACTTGCCTGTTTTTGGGGGGCTGTTTGGGGGGCTTCTAGATTTGTGAGGGTGGTTTTGGGGTCTGGGAGCACTGCTGGGATAGTATAATTTTGATTGCAAGTAATCTGGAGAAAATACATGGTGGGAAAGGGGAGTTAGGGCCTAGGTGCAGAGCGCGTTTGGACTGATGTTGACTGGTTGGCTGAAAATTTTGTAAGTGTGAGTTTTTGCATTTTTGCTATTTGCCTGTTTGGGGGTGTTCTACTTTTTTGCGGGTGGGTTGACGGGTCTTGGGGCATTGCTGGGAAGGTCTAATATTGGACGCAAGTGGTTTGGATAAAATCCATGGTGAAAAAGTTTTTCCGTTTTTGCTCACTTGCCTGTTTTTCGGGGGATGTTTGGGGGGTTCCAGGTTTTTGGGGGTGGGTTTTGGGGTCTGGGAGAACTGCTGGGATACTATAATTTTGATTGCAATTAATTTGAAGAAAATCCATGGTGCGAAAGGGGAGTTAGGGCCTATCTGCAGAGCGTGTTTGGACCGATGTTGACTGGTTGGCTGAAAATTTTCTAAGTGTGAGTTTTTGCACTTTTTGCTTTTTGCCTGTTTGGGGGTGTCCTACTTATTTGCGGGTGGGTTGACGGGTCTGGGGGCATTGCTGAGAAGGTCTAATATCAGGCGCAAGTGGTTTGGATAAAATCCATGGTGAAAAAGGGGGGTTAAGACCTAGGGTTAGGGTTCGAAAATCGCAGTTTATACTTTACACCTAGCTTGAGGGGAAAGATCCGCAAATTTCGCCCACACTTATTTATCCTTGAAAAGGAGACTCAGAGTACGCACTTTCGAAATGATGCATGTATGTTTTTTAATACTGTCGACTCTGAAACCGAAAGTGTTATTTTTGCACTACACAGCGTACCTTATATTTTTTTCTCTGTGGTGTTTTAATACCACTTCCTGTTTTTCCATCAACAATTACAGGCCGGCTTTTACCCTGTGCAATGGAAAAAGGATGACCTCAGGCTTAGCGACCCGCAATTCAGCATCCACCAGGCAGGCAGTGGACAAGGTGTCTTCTGGTCCCCAACATTGATTGGCGGAGTGTCAGATGGAATGGAAGAGTACCGCGAAAAAGAGGAATTCAACAGGACAACTACAACAACATACAGTTACAGTATTCATCTTCATTTCTACTTATCTTTTAAGTAATGTTACTCATTTAGCAAACAACTCCATGCATGCAGTAGTGCATGCACTTCCTTTATGTCCCTTAAAAGATTTATGGATAGCTTTGTATCCAAAGATTTGTTTATCTTCATTTGTTGTTTGTCCATGCTGTGTTTTTTTTCCTCTCTCCACAAAACTTTCCCCACAAACCCCATTCCCATCCAAGTTTCAAACCCTAACCCTCCTCCCCCGGGTTGTGTGGTTTTCATTGAGGTGTGAGTAAATTACAACAATAATTCCATACACTTGCTGGGGAGGATAAGGTCAAAGCAACAGAAAACATCCTCCTCCTACACGTGGCGAATGATTACGCTGCTGTGCCCTTCACCTTCAGTACTATTTCTTGTAGTAGCCAAAGCCAAACTCCAAGCAACTAGTATACTTTGGAAACTTTAGCATTTGTTAGGCTAAATTATGGCACTGTTCTTGTGTACTATGCTATCTATCGTACTGTTGTAATGATCCGTTCAGGCCACTCAAGGTTTCATTTTCTTTTTTTTCATATGCCGCTACTGCCACTGTGTACCACCACTACCACCACAATGATACCATTTCATTCGCCCAGGATTGCCAACCTTCATCGCCAGTTGCCATGCAGCCAGCCCTGTGCCTAGCCCTAGGCCTATTCTCAAACACGAATCACAGGTAAGATAAGCATTTGGGGGGAGGAAGAATAATGGAGTAGGAGGAGAGAGGAGAGACTGACGGTAGTACTACTAAAGTAGTAGAACAATTGAATTCACTAACTCTGTAAGTGCCACTTACTTTTGTAAAGATTTGGGCGATTACTTAGACAACTTGAATAAAGCAGCCAGTTAAGTTTCAGGAAAACAAACGAACAGTTAACCCCCCCGCCTCCCCCGCAAAACAGTAAAAACACGTATGCAATTTTTAAGGTTAATTATTTAAATTCATAACAAAAATAAACTATCCCGCAAGACCCGACCCACCCCCTCCCTAACCCCAAAGAATATCTGTGAAAAAGTCCCCAAAGTCCAAGAAAAAAACCCAACTCCCAATTCCCACCCCAACCAAAAGTCTTTAAAAAAGGGGCAAGGGACAGTCTCTCCTCCTCTACTGCCGCCGGCGGTGTCCTTTGGCCAGGTGGGTCCGTTGCTCCCCGCCGAGGTTCTTTTTGAGCAGGCTCTTCATTCTCTCCATCTCCTGCTCAAGATTGGACACCCTGAGGGTTAGGCGGTGGATGCGGGTCTTGCACCTGCTGTGGGGGACAACTGATTTTTTGGCTGCTTGGCGGTGGCGGGTGGCAGCGGTACCACGGCTCCATACCGCTGGAGGCTTGCGCTGACTGGCTGACCCAGGGAGCACGGAGGAGGATGCAGTGTCCTCCTCCTCCTAGGCCACCAGCCGCCGATATTCGGTGACAATTGCCTCCAGCTTCCTTTGCCGGGCCCGTCTAGCCAGCTCCTTCCGTGTCAGTTTGGAATGAGCATCTATATGAAGAAAGAAAGACATACTGTAACCAATGCTCTTCAAGATTAACACAAAATAATTCAGCAGAAACTTGTGTCACAGTAGAACTAGCAACTTGCAAGCACAGAACATAACATTTGTGGCCTGTATCTATCTAACCTCCCACTTCGTCAGCCTCTGCTCTAACATTAGTGGGAGTTTCAGGAATCAATTCTACGAGCACTAAATGGACTAACTACATTAGAGTCGACTATGACAGTACACCAGTCTTATTCTTCTTCTTCTCTCTTGTTTAGCGAAATTGGTACGTAAACTTCTGGAAGCCGGCATAATGCCAGCGCAGTCAACTTGCACCCGAGAAAAACAGACGCAAGCCATGATGACACAGACTTGCGTTACTGTACAGGTGGTGAAGCTCTTACTTTTCTATTACGGGTGGCACTGAGAATACTCTGTTACAAGGGCTACTGCTTAATTAATTTAACTTTCACCCTACAGTGCCAATGACTACTAGAAAAGGAAAATGAAGAAGATAAATAATATGATTATCTATCCCTTCACATGGATATTTGCTTACATATGGGATGACTTTAGGTGCTTTGTTTTTTATTGAGTAAACACTGATAGGCCACACATGAATGACAGAGTTGTACTAAAATTATTAACAGAGGTAGTGAGTGGCCGGCGTAATCGCCGGATATATGCTGTGCTTGCAATATAACCTACTGCTACTATTCATGGTAGTATTCGGAAAAATTACAACTTTTCCTTGCCTTTGCTACACTGGAACGGACGTGCGCGTGTAGTGTTACATGCTCTTCAAGTAATACTTACTTAATCCAGTGACCGTCTACTCTGTCTACATACACACACATGCTATCTATGAGTCAGATAGTACCATGATCCAGGCATCCATCCATTCAAAATAAATGTCAATCATTCTTCTTAATGTCTCAACTGGACAAACCTTAGTTTTTCTCATTTTATTTTGGAAACCGCAAGCCATGCATCCGTGCTTGACTTGCATTTGAATTTTAACCAAAGGATATATTGCGCACAGATACAGTTTCTGTTTCACCTACCCAGGCAGTCCTCTTACCTTCCTCCTTCCACCCATCCTTGCCTCATCCTTCAACCGGCCATGCATCATATTCCCAGCCACCTCGGGCAGCATTCAAAAACACGTATCATTCTTTGCCAGTCATCATTACTTTTAACTCGCTCGTCCTTCCACACTTACTTACACCCTTCTTTCCCTTTTCGGTCATCCCATCCATCAAGTTCATCTCTGATCTGCCTTGGCTTCTCGATAAAACTTTCACAGCTGAGTTGAAGTCAATTTAGAGGAGGCTACTACCTGGTTGATGAAAACTTAGTTCTAAATTTGTAAGTCTTCTTAACAGTAAAGTATACTTGTACTGTACAACATATACACTCATGCAGAGAGCACACTCTGCAGTCTGCAATCTCAATAAGTAAGGAATATAGTAGCTTACCACCGCCCGCCACTCCTGTGGCATCCCCCACAGCAGTTCCCGCTGGCTGTTGCACCGCCTCCGCCCCAGGAGTGCCCACCTCCGCGCTGGCCCCGGCACCGGTGGATGGCTGTGCCGATGTTCCGCCTAGAAAATACATTTCAGATTCTTAGATGCCATATACACCACTCCCTAATATTTTTTCTAGGAATGAAATTTTTTTACTACGACTACACAAACAAATGTAATAATTTTTGACTCTCTAGTCTAAACTACAAATTGCCCTTTTTTCAGGGAAGGGTGTTTTTTAGTTATACTTAGCCGTAACATGTCTTGCTACACTTTATGGCACAACTGATGAATGCTTGCTTTTTAACACAAACCATTTTTCTCATAACAGACAGAAGCTTCCCTTCTAAGAACAAGAGCAAGATCAGGTCATCATCACTTGGACGGAGTCAGCAACGATTCAGCACCACAGCGAAGACTTGAAGTTCCAACCTGGTGAGGGCTCGCCCACAATTAATGTGTGAAATCACTAAGCACTTTTCAATTTTCAATCCACCGTTTATGTTGTATGATCAACTTGATTTTAATAAATGTTTTTACTTTTAATAAAGCTTTAAAACTTACATAGACTCTGTGGTTTTTGGTCATGAGTGAGTGAGCGAAAGGGTTTGCAATTTGCAAGCATGAGTCCGTGGCTCTGAGAGGTCGGTACTCTGACTCCGTAGTCTTATGTCCTGGGTTGCATAATCATTGAGGATCAATCATCGATGAATTCGGGAACTAAATGACTCTGACACACTAGCTTGTAGTGTAGTTCCTATTTTCCCAATAGGCTCTGCGCATTGGAATAGTACCTACAGCAGTAAAGGCCTAGGCCAGACGTTAACTAGGTCTACTACTGTCGATACTAGACTTAATTTTTGGGTTTGCCAGCTAAGCTCAGAGTTCGCTAGAAACTTTCTCGAATGTTCAAGTAGGAATGAACTTCCCTGATTAGACAAGAAGGGATTTAGTTTCTGACAACCATAGAACATGACAACTTTGCTCTCCCCTAATCAAGAGTCAATCTCGAGAGTCGTGTGAGCACAAGGCAATTATTTTACTCAGTCAGTACGTGCATTCTTAGTCTCATCAGAATGTAGAGAAAAGGAAGAGACGGGCGTGTTCAATAAAAGGTGTTATTTATTGATCAGTCTCTTTTCTCGTACAAGAGAAATGGATCGATATTATTGCAATACTTATAGTTAAGTAAAGTGCATACATTAGAAGCAATAGTATAAAATAATACTGTAAAACATTGATATGGTTTCTGAGCCATATGATGTTTAAAATGATTAAAATATATTTACATACACATATACATTTGACTAAACGTACTCAACTGGTGTTTCTAAATACGCCTACCCCGTGTACCTGACCTAAGTCTAATGCGTGGGCGGGAATAGAAAGTTACAGTTTAAGTTAAGTTTGTTTTTGCCAAGTGAATAACTAAAGAATTCTCTGTGAGGGGTTATTCAGTTCTGTACCTGGAAGTTGGGATGGATGAGGAATGGTATCTCTTTCTCTGCTCTCGATATTCCAGGCTGCCTGCGAGGGCTGCCCGAAAGCGCCGGTGCTGGGTCTCTCGGCTTGAGATAGCAGCGCGTCTCTCAGCGCGTCAGGAAGGCGGGGCTGCTGCCAGCGGGGTCTGCTTCTGCTCTCGGCTTCGGCAAGTATGGCTGCTCCGTCTTGTCACCACGCGTGTGTTTGCATAGGGCAAGGTCGGCAATATTTATACCTTAAAGGTGCCGAGATTGACGTAAGGATGGACATAGGTACGTCAATAAAGATGTCATACGACTTGCTCGTTAGCACATTCTTTACTAAAGTTCTCTGTGAAATCAAAACAATGGCCGCACGGATTATCCAGGTTGTCATAGGTTTGATTTGTTATGAGAACGTCGTATGCCTTATCAGGGGCTGGAGGAATGTCGCTTGTCTAATTAGATCTCAAGCGTTATGACCTAATCAGATAACACGTTCCTGTGCCGTAGTGTGACTGCGTCAGATAACGGTATCTGCATCATGGGGGTTTTCTTGCCTCATGGGCTGACTGTTAGTTAACTTAATAGTTAGTTTAACCAGAATAGGAATAGGGGGACTGATTCAGAACCTATAGAAATACACGACAAGCTAGTCAGTAAGGAGATTGGGGGTTTAAATTCTGTTATGACTGAGGTATGTGGAAAGTCTAACTGCGCCTATTATAATTGATAAACAATGCACTATTTCGTGTCCATAGTTCTGTTTGTGCAGAATAGTCCCTGCAACAGAGGTAGTATGGATTGTCCTCCTATCCAATCAAAAAGTAAACTAGTATCTTATTCTTTCTTGGTGGCCATTGACATTTTATTGTTGGGAAGTGTCAAAGCATAAACATTTAGAAGACTTCCAAAGACATTATGGACAACCCAGAGGACTGCACTCAGTGCATAGAGCTATTGCTGAATAGAAGGGGAGTTTTGTTTAACACCTTTTGCCAACTGTGCAATCTTAGTTAGCCATACAGACAGACTAATAATAATCTTGTAGTACCACAGGGAGTCATAGTAAAGGCAGGATAAAAATTTAGAAACAAGAAGATCAAAGACGATTTAGGAAAAATCGAATGAGGAACGTTAGGAAAAAATAGGTGCTGTAAAAGATAGGGAAGTATAATTATTAATATTAACAGGAAAACTTACTGGGGCCAGCAGAGGAGCCCTCGCCGGACCGATCCTGGCCTTCCTGATCTTGTCCCTTCTCCGCCGGCGCCGCTTCCTCCTCCTATGTCCCATTGCCCCAGGGAGGTGCTGATGTACAACATGAAAGAAAGACACAAACATGGATGACTGTTGTCAACCAAATCAAACATTTCAAAAAAACAATAACAAAATATTTTGGGGAAATAGAATTTATTGACCTATCTGATGTGGTCTACTAGGATATTAGTATTGCTGGATTCGCGGACCGTCTACTTGGAAAGTTATGTAACTCACTAAACTAACTACAAAAAGTTTCGACTAGGACTGGCAGGCAGCACTCCGCAGCACGCGAAGTGACAGACACAATGCATCTTGATTGCAGACCAGTGAGAACACTAAAAAGTTTCCACCTAAATAACCAGTCATAATATACTCAAACTTTCAATCCACCACCACTATCTCTTCTTAGTGGCAGGAGTACAAAGGTAGGAATGGACTTGAGTCTCTAGGGGCAGATTTACAAGCCCCTTGCGGCTCTTTTGCTCCATCATTGCGTGACTATTGTGACGCAACGGCAGCGCAAAAGAGGCGCCATGGTGCGGGGTATATTAACAACATGACACATCTGGGAGATGCATCACGTTGTAAAGCCCTGCACCATCAGGGGGCGTTCCGGCGCAAGGGAGGGCGTTCCTGCGCAGGAACACCTCCTAAAAGTGGCTGAGTGAAATCTACAAGATTTCACTCAGTCACTTTTAGGCCAATGCTGCGTCAAAACACTGCGCCTGCTTGAAGGAGACTTATGGCTTAACGCAGCATTGGGGAGATAGGGCACCCCAGAGCATTGCTGGAGCTGTGTCGTGCTTGCGACGCAACTCCAGCAATGCGCCGCCTTTACGGCACAGATGCGTGACGCATCTGTGTTGTTTTTGCCCCATGGGGCGAGGCATTGTGTTTTCACAGAGTTGCCCCCCTCCATTGGTCCCATACTACACAATTCATTTGGACTTCCACCGCTGTCCCAAACAAGCTGTCTTTTGAGATAGGCTCTACCACTTGGCTCACTGATAGTAGTTGTAATTTTACTACAGCAGACATGAGAAGTCATTTGAGGAATTGTTTTTTACAGGCTGTCGCTGACACTGTCTATTGTCCAGAAAGTTCCATAGATTAAGAAGCTGCGAGAAGGTATGAGTTTTAACACAGATACTGGCGGCTAGGAGGGTTAGACGTATTTTTGCTGATTAGTTATTTTGAATTTTACTTGCTTCATAGATCACCTATCTTGCCAATAGTAAGAAGCCCTGATGAAAGCCCGTGAAGAATATATACGATGCTGGAAACACGTCGGCATGTTCTGACATGTTGAAGTGCAGGAATCAATTAAACTACGTGTATTGATTCTAAGAGAGTTGTATTTATAACAAATTGGGTTGTTGCGGTACTTTACAAATAGGCAAAATTAAGTTATGCTACTCGTGGGGATGAAATATGTCGAGTAGCGTATTTCCTTTAAATTGAAAATTGGAGCAATTGATGTATATTTTGTGTTTTTGATGTCTAATTAATTTTGGTTGAAATGTATTTATATATGTCGAATTAATGTTTTGTTTGTATAAATTGTATGTGGTTCTGAGCATCGAGGAGTTTTTCCTATTCAGAGAAAATATCTCAAATAAAAATTGAGAGGCTGATTAAATAGCCAAAAGAATATAGTGTGGTTGTCGATAAATTGAAACGTTGGAATCCAGGTCCTTTTGTATATATTTTGCATTGTAAATGCAGCGCACCATGGGTGGTGGAGGCGTGGCGCACAATTACTGGCGCATCCCTGCTAATTTGCAGGGATGCGCCAGTAATTGTAAATCTGCCCCTTAGTGTCTAGCATTACGCAGTTCTGTAAAGTACACTCATACATATTCACTCAGGGCAATGAAATGAGCACAAAATCGAAAACAAGTAAGCATAGTAGCACCGCCACTGAGCAGGCGAGCAGTGCACCTGCAATGCAATCACAGAAGATTTTGAAACATAATTTACCTACAATGTAATCGGCAGCATTATTGCTCTTCGGAAAAGACAAACATTTGCAATATGATAATATAGATTAGTGATTAAATAGCTACTACTACTCACCAAGCCCAGGGATCTCGACGCCTAGCAGGTCGAGCAGGTCGTGTTCACGGTCCAGGATATCGGACCACCGGTGCGTGGCCTGGCTGTAGGTGCACTGGACCCGAGACTGCCGATACATGGCCAGGCACAACTTCCCCCGTAGCTGCCGACGCTCCCGTAGCCCGTAACCGCCAGCGATCCTGCCGCCTGCCGCGATGGTCTAGGGGAGGCGGCGCTGGACATAAAAAATCAGTGCGGCCACCTCCTCCGCGCTAAAGATCTCCCGGGCTATGACTTGCTCCCCCCTCAATCGCCCGCATGGGAGCCGGATACGGGGTGCGGGACCCTTCCCCTTGTCCTTCCCGGCTCACTTTGCCATGGTCCTGGACAGGAATGGAAATAATAAATAGGAAAGAGAATAGGGAAAAAGGAAATAAAAGAAGAGTTAAAAAAGGTAGTTTAAAAGTAACGAAAAGTAGAAGAAAACACAAAATATAGATCTAGAAAAATAGAGGGATAGATAATAAGTAAAAAAGATCAAAAAAAACTTCAAACAAACAAAGGATGGCAAAGTTTGAAGCTGGATAGAAAAAGCATGTCCAGAACCATAGCAATGAATGAAAAACAAGATGGCCGCGCCCATGGAGGACCGCGTGGGTAAGTTTGCGCAATATTTCCCCCCGAGCACGCAAAAACACACGCGAACTCGTAATAGTGTGCCGCACAGAACGCGAGATTGCCAATAGCGATCGGAAACGGAAATACGCAAAACGCACAAGATGGCCGCGTCCATGTACGACAGCAGGGGTAACTTCGCGGTTGGTGTGCTGCAAGTGGCCAAAAAATACGCAAAAAACCCCACGCACACGCAAAATTTTTTGGGCGGATCGCGAATTCGATTTTGCACGAATTCGCAGACTGCGAATTCGCAAATTTCGCCCATACCTCAGTGCTGCATCTTTCAGCCCCCAACTGATCCTGAAAAGGTATTCTAACCATACTTACAGTAACTTGAATTTCCTTCCATAGGCTAACATTGACTGGTTTCACTTGGAAATTCTTCTACGGGCGGAGTTTTGGAACTTTTAAAAATTCTTCTAAATCAGCCGAACTACGAATTCCAATTTACTCACCTGTTATCAGGAGAGTCTGTAGTGCTGCATCTTTCAGCCCACTACTGATCCTGAAAAGTAATTCTAACCATACTTACAGTAACTTGAATTTCCTTCCATAGGCTAACATTGACTGGTTTCACTTGGAAATTCTTCTACGGGTCGATTTTTGGACCTTTAAAAAATTCCTCTAAAATCAGTCAAACTACGAATTCCGATTTACTCACCTCTTATCAGGAGAGACCTCAGTGCTGCATCTTTCAGCTCACTTCTGCTCCTGAAAATTAATTTTAACCGTACTTACCAGTAACTTGAATTTCCTTCCATAGGATAGCACTGCCTGCTATATAAAATATAAATAAATTAAAAAAATATAAAATAAAAAATAAATATTACAATTTCAATATTTTTAAAAACTTTTTTTTTCAATTTATATTAAAAATGTGTAATGTAATTTAAAAAATAAAATATCTAAAAATAAATACTTTAAATATTGTAATAAATCGGTACAAAAAAAATAACAATTAATACATTTAAAAATTATCATTTACAAAACCTTTGAAATTCACTGAAAAAACCATAGGTTTCAGCCACGTTATAGTTAGGAATTAGCATTTAAAAAAACCTTAGAAATTCACAGAAAAAAACATAGTTTTCAGCCACGTTATAGTTAGGAATTAGCATTTAAAAAAACCTAGAAATTCACTGAAAAAAACATAGGTTTCACACATGTTATAGTTAGCTGGGCATTTCACTCATACAAAACCATTGAAATGTCCCCGTTATAGTTAGTTCAGCTAACTATAACTCGCACGCCCGCAATGTACTGCTGATGATGTTACATATTGCACCACTCATGACATGGTCAGTGACATCACTCATGACATCACTGATGACCTCTCACATATAGTCATATACTACAACACTCACATATACTGCCTTTCACATATGTAGTTACTCACACATGTTCCACTGAGACATCCATTCACTCACTAACACACCCATACACACACTCACCCACCCATAAACCCCTTCACAGATATACCCTTGAACCGATACACCCAGTAAATCACCCACTCACACATCTATGCACAGAGTCACACCCTCTCCTACCCATACAGTCATTCAGGTGCCCATACAGATAGTCAGACAACAAATCAATAGCCCATGTAGACACTCATGTAGCTACTCCCCAACCCATGCAGCCGCTTACAAAGCAACTGACAGACTGATACAGCCATTCACACAGTTTAGTCACTGACCCATTCATTCAGTCAGACGTGTTTAATCACTCACTTATACAGTCAGTCACGCGCCTACTAAATCATCCATTCAGACAGTCACACACCCACTCATTCTTCAATACACCTTGGCCTATTTAAACTTTACAGAAACACACAGACACTGGATGATGTCATTTGAGATGTCATCAGTGATGTCACTGACCATTTCATGAATAATGTCATAATGTAATATGTGGCTTCATCAGCAGTGCATTGCAAGTGGTGCGAGTTATAGTTAGCTCAATTAACTATAACAGCGGAATTTCTCTGGTTTTGAGTGAAATGTCCAACTAACTATAACGTCACTGAAACCTGTGTTTTTTTCTGTGAATTTCTAACATTCCTTAAATGCTAATTTCTAACTATAACATCCCTGAAACCGATGTTTTTTCCTGTGAATTTCAACTTTTTTTAAATGCTAATTTCTAACTATAACGTCCCTGAAACCTATGTTTTTTTCAGTGAATTTCTAAGGTTTTTTAAATGCTCATTTCTAACTATGCCTACAAAGGTAGGACATGTGCAGAAAGCAAAATAAGTACATAAAGAAGGAACAGATGTGCAGAAAGAGGCAAGAGAAGTGCAGAAAGAACTAACAGAGGTGCAGAAGGAGTCAAGAGAACTGCAGAAAGAGGCAAGAGAGGTGCTGAAAAAGGGAACAAGTATGCAGAAAGAGGCAAGAGAGGTGTAGAAAGAGGGAAGAAGGTTAGAGTAAGAGGCAAGAGGAGTGCAAAAAGAAGGAAAAGAAGTGCAGAAAGAAGCCAGGGAAGTGCACAAAGAAGCAACATAGGTACAGAAAGAGGCAAGAGGGGTAAAGAAAGAGGCACGAGAAGTGCAGAAAGAAGCAACAGAGGTCCAGAAAGACGCAAGAGGAGTGCAGGAAGAGGGAAGAGGGGTGAAGAAAGAGGCACAAGGGATGCAAAAAGAAGCAAGGGCGGTGCATATAGAAGCAGAAGAAGTGCATAAAGAAGCAACAGAGATGCAAAAAGGGGGAAGTGTGGTGAAGAAAGAGACAAGAGGGGTACAGAAAGAAATGAGAGAGGTAGAGAAAGAAACAAAAGAAGTGCAGAAAGAAGGAACAGAGGTACAGAAAGAGGCAAGAGGGGTGTAGAAAAAAGGAAGAGGGGTGTGAAAGAGACACAAGGGGTGCAGAAAGAAGCAAGAGGGATGCAGAAGAAAGCAGGAGAGGTGCAGAAAGAAGCAAAAGAAGTGCAGAAAAAAGGGACTGATGTGCAGAAAGAGACAAGAGGAGTGTAGAAAGGGGGAGGGAAGTAGGGAGGAGAAAGAGGCAAAAGGGATAAAGAAAGAAGCAAGAGAGTTGCAGAAAGAAACAAAAGAAATGCAGAAAGAAGGAACAGAGGTGCAGAAAGAGGCAAGAGGGGTGTAGAAAAAAGGAAGAGGAGTGTGCAAGAGACACAAGGGGTGCAGAAAGAAGCAAGAGGGATGCAGAAGGAAGCAGGAGAGGTACAGAAAGAAGCAAAAGAAGTGCAGAAAAAAGGAACAGATGTGCAGAAAGAGGCAAGAGGAGTGTAGAAAGGGGGAAGTAGGGAGGAAAAAGAAGCAAGAGGGATGAAGAAAGAAGCAAGAGAGTTGCAGAAAGAAACAAATGAAATGCAGAAAGAAGGAACAGAGGTGCAGAAAGAGGCAAGTGGGCAGCAGAAAGAGGGAAAAGGGATGCAGAAAGAAGGGACAGAGGTGCAGAAAGAAGCAAGAGAAGTGCAAAAAGAAACAACAGAGGTACAGAAAGAGGGATGAGTGGTGGAAAAAGAGGTGTTAGAGGTGCAGAAAGAAGCAACAGAGATGCAAAAAGGGGGAACAGGGATAGAGAAAGTGGTGAGAGGGGTACAGAAAGAAGAAATAGGGGTGCAGTATGAAATAGAGAATAGCAGAAAGAAGGAACAGAGGTGCAAAAAGAGGCAAGAGGAGTTTCAGTAAGAAAAGAGGGATACCGAAAGAGGCACAATAGAAAAAAGCAAGAGAGGAACAGAGAAAGGGAATAGGGGTGGAGAAAGAAGCAAGAGGGGTGTAGAAAGAGGGAAGAGTGGTACAGAAAGAAGCACGAGTGGTACAGAAAGAAGCAAGAGAAGTACAGAAAGAAGCAAGAGTAGTACAGAAAGATGCAACAGAGGTGTAGAAAGAGGCAGAAGGGATGCAAAAAGAGGGATGAGGGGTACAGAAAGAGGCATGAGGGGTACAGAAAGAAGCAAGAGAGGTACTGAATGCAGCAGCAGATGTGTGGAAAGAGGGAAGAGAGGTGAAAAAAGAGACGGGAGGTACAGAAAGAAGCAACAGAGATGCAGAAAGAGGGAAGAGGGTGGAGAAAGAAACAACAGAGATGCAGAAAGAGGGAAGAGGGGTGGAGAAAGTGTGGGTTGCACACCATTAGTACCAATTTAACACCCACATTCAGCAATAAGTAACAGGTGACCACTCTAGGTTTACAAAGGACCTTCCACCATGCTGTAACACTTGTCAATGCATTTTTGAGGCACTTGAGCTAGAAAAAAGGCTTTCTTTTGTTCAAATCTGAAGATTAGGCAGCAGATGAGGAATTATGTGGCTAATGTGGAAATGTATAATTGTGCGAAAGACGGTGAAGCCAAACAATCGCATAATTCCAGTGGCCCTGCTAATACCTTTGACTAGGTACAGAAGTTCTCCTCAGTGATTCCTTCTTTTTTTCTCATTGAGTTCATAGCTTAGCTTTTATGGAAATAGGTAAGACTAAACCTGAGGTTACCACTCCACAACACAGACAGCCATACCACATAATTACTCTCCGTAACTATAAGACCACTCTACATAATTCCTATACACTAAATACCACATACTTTCTATCCACATAATTTCACTGCATAACCTAAAACATAATTCCACTACACACAACCTACATCTACTCCACTCCAAGAAACATTAGATTTAAAATGCTAATAGCTCTAACTCTTGCAAATGCGAGACCTATTACATTACAAATGCTTCTTTAACTGGTAGTCGTGTTTGCAGAGTGGTGGAGAAAGGGGGCTGGGCCCCAACCAGTGCTCAGGAATTCTACTGCATAGGACTTACAGGAGGTACCAGGAGGGCTACTTGGCCGTCAAAGTCCCTCAGGAGTAAGGTGGACTTCATTCCCCAACCAGTACTGTGCCAGGAGTCGCATTTGCAGAGTGGTGGAGAAAGGTGAGTATGGCCTCTGAAGACCTATCAGCAGTCCCACTGTGTGGCACTTACTGGAGGTAACAGGAGGGATAGCTATCCCCCAACATGAACCTTGGGGACCAACTACCTCTCCTATTACTGCCAGTAAGTCCTACACAGCAGGATTGCTAAGTTATCGTACCATGCCATGCCCCCTTTCCCCACCACACTTCCTGGCACGCCCCTGGATGAGGATTAAAGTCCTCTTTGGTGTTGGGATTCTTAGGGCCAACTAGCCTACCTGATACCTCCAGTATGCCCCAGATAGTGGGATTGCTGAAAGGTGGACGCAGGCCACACCCACTTTTAGGTCGGGCCTGGTGGCTCAGTGGACTTTGCGTCTACTGCAGGGGCCTGTGTTTGACCTCATGGTCACAGGTTCAAATACCGACGGGTCCACTCAGCCTATCTTCCACTCTGAGGTTGATAAAATGAGTACTAATGAGTTGGTTAACAACAAACATCTGTTATTCAGCGGCAAGATACCCATAGTGGTGAATGTACGCTTTACAAATACATATGTTATGTTATGTTTCTCTGCAAACGCGCCTCCTGGCATGTTCTGAGTTGGTGAATTAAGTCCCTTTGAATCCTGAGGGTCCCTATGAGCCAACAAGTCCACCAGGTAACTCCAGTAAGCCTCACACAGCTGTGTTGCTGAGAGTGGTCTGAAGCCACGCTCCCTTTTACACAACTCTGCAAATGCATCGCCTGGTTCACTGCTGCTCAGGAGCTGAAGTCCACTTCAGTCCTGAGGTCCCCAGGACACAAGGGGACCCCATCAGCCCACCAGCAGCGAACCAAGAGGTGTGTTTGCAGAGTGGTGTGAAAAGGGGCATGGCCTCGTACCACCTCTCAGCAATCCCACTGTGTGGGGCTTACTGGAGGTTCCTGGTGGCCTGATTGGCCCCCAGAGACCCTCTCTAGCAATGCAATTGGCACTTAATCCCCCAACACAGAGCGCACCAGGAGACGCATGTGCAGCCCTTCCCTGGGCCACTTTTGGCCCCGGGGACCCCATGCCCCGGGGCCTACCCAGCCTTTTTATATTTTGGAGGAGGCCTGCGTGGCCCCCTCCTGAGGCCAAATTGGGCCCCAAGGACCCGATCCCCCAGGGCCGGCCTTCTCTATTTAATTTTTTTAAAATAAATTAAAAAATAGGGGTGGGTAGCGGGGCCCCTTTCCCTGGGACTTTGCATTCCTTTTCTTTTTAAAGGGAGAGGGGGTGCGTGGTCCCGGGTCATTTTTGTCCCCAGGGACCCCATCCCATGGGGCTTGGCCATTGCTTTAAAAAAGAAATAATAAAGGGACGGGGCCAAGCGGGCCCCCTCCTGGGCCATTTTAGACAACAGGGACCCCATCCTCCATCTTTAAAAAAAATAAACCTGGCCACTTCTGGCCTTGGGGACCCAATCCCCTGGGGTTGGTCATCAAGTTGGGGACCATGGAGGTAGCCCCAATGCCCCCATGGTCCCTGCCGGCTCCACGCCTTCTGCAGAGCTGGCATTGCTTTTGGGCAAGGGGAGCTGCTAACATATTGGTGCTAGAGCAGGTTTCCTGCTCTTGCTTCAACAAAGCAAAGCAGAGTTTGCTATGACTGGACCATGCTCCCGCCCTCCCATAGCAAACAGCAATGTCCTGGGGGTGTACAACCAGGGACATTGCAGGAGCTGGCCCTGTGGGGTGAAGGTCTCCAGGGCCATTTAGGGCTCCCAGAGGGGGGCTGCGTGGGCCCCCTTCCAAATAATTTGAGCCCGGGGAGGTGGTGGTCCCTGGGGCAGTGTGGGGGCTCAAGCCCCCCACACTTTCATTTTAAAAATAGCCCAGGGAGGTGACAGCTGTGGGGATGCCCAATGGTCACCATCAATTAAATCATGTAGCCCCGGGGAGATAGTGGTCCCCGGGACTTGGGGGGACTTGCAAGGCCCCTCCATCCAAAATATTTAAAAGCCCAGAGGAGGTAGCAGTCCCTGGGCCTTGGGGTCCAACTAGCCCACGTGGTACCTCCAGTAAGCGCCACAGAGCTGCATTGCGGAGAGGTGTAAAAAGGGGCATGGCCTCTGAACACCTCTCTGCAACGCACCTTCATGGCGCATACTGGAGGTCCCTGGTGGGCTAGTTGGCCCCCAGGGACCCTCAGTATTCAAGGGCAATTAATTCCCCAACTTACAAAGCACCAGGGGGTGTGTTTACACAGTTGTGAATGGAAGGGGCGGGGCCTGAGAGGACATGTGTGCAAACACGCCCTTGGGCACGTTTTAAGCTTGGGAATTAATTCCTCTTCAATCCCGAGGGTCCCTGGGGGCCAACTAGCCCACCAGGTAAGTCCAGTAAAGCGCCACTGTGCTGCGTTGCAGACCGGTGGCCCAGGCTATGCCCCTTTTTACACCACTCTGCAACGCAGCTCTGTGGCGCTTACTGGAGGTACGTGCTGGGCTAGTTGGCCCCCAGGGAACCTCAGGATGGAAGAGGAATTAATTTCCCAACTTAAAATGCACCACAGTATGTGTTTGCAAGACACATTACCCCCAAACTTTCAGGGTAGGATAGACTTTTTTGGGGGAGAATTTCCCAAAGACTTGTCAAACAACGCCAAAGTTATTAGCAAGAAACCGCTAGTAGGTTATTACCCACTAGTGGTAGCCAGTAGGTAGTTATAGTTACAACCTAGTTTCCATAGGAAAAACATTTTTTGATTTGCTAATAACTTTCGTCAAGCAGGGGCTGAGAAAAAAGGTGGTCGCAAAACGTGTTTTCCCCATGTTAATTGCTATGGGAAAGTTTGCAACGAGCTACAGCCCGAACTGCTGAACGGAATTACCCCAAATGTGGCAGAAAGGTAGAGCTTGGTTCAGAAAGTGACCTTTTCAAATGGTGTAAATCCGTTCATTCGTTTTTGAGATATTCAAAAAATAAGAGTGAAAAAAATCAATTTCCCATAGGAACCTTTGTGCAAGGCTACAGCCGAAACTACTGAACGGAATTACCCAAAATTTGGCAAAAAGGTAGTGCTTGCATCAGAAAGCGACATTTTTTTAAAATGATGTAAATCCATTCAGTAGTTTCTGAGAAATTAGAAAAATAAAAGTTTTGATATCTAAGTCCCATGCACAAGCTTCACTGTGATTTGCTGCCAACACTCCAAACCAGGAAGTGTTGGCAGCCATCTTGTGACTTGATAGAGGTGAGTCACCAGAAAACAGAGAAACAAAGGTATAAAACAAGAGAAGGGGGTAAGGTAGAAACATCCTGCCACCCTAGGCATGGTTTGGGGGTCTTAGAAGGACCCCAGGGCCAAATAAACCATCTTTATAAAAAAATAAAATTAGCGCAATTTGCGCTGGGGTCACGGATTCCCGCATTTTAGTTTAATGAGACCCCAGGGTGGGCTAGGTCTCAGAGGAATTTTTTTTTTTTTAAAACAGCAGGGGCTCGCTGGGGCTGCAGGGGCTGCAGTCCCGGAGCTTCACTCATGTTGGGAGGGGTGTTGCGCGGCCCCTCTCCAGAAGCCCTCCATGTGCTTATAACTTTGGCGTCGTTTGACGAATGTTTAAAAAATTTCCAAATACTTTCTCTTTTTTGATCAGCTCCTATCTTGAAAGTTTAGTGATGATTGGTCAAGGGGGGGGGCAGAGAAAAAAGGGGGGTCCCAAAACATGTTTTCTCCATGCATTTTCCATAGGAAACTTTAGACAAGGCTAGAGGTGAAACTGCTGAACAGAATTACACCAACTTTGGCAAGGTCTTGGTCCAGAAAGTGCTCTTTTGTTGAAATGGTGTAAATCCATTCAGTAGTTTTTTAGATATTAAAGGAAAAAAATATATATATATCTGGTCGGTGCCTAACTCCCGAGCACGAGCTTGCCTCTGATTGGCTGCTAACACTTCAAAGCAGGACGTGTCCTATGATTGGCTATTAACACTTCAAACCAGGAAGTGTTAGCAGCCATCTTGTGCCTTGCATTGAGTAAAAATATAAAAGAAACGTCTCGGGGGCAATTTAATATACCAGAGCTCTGTGTAATGATGATATGGAAGCAGTGAAGGTTTAAGATTTATTAACAATAAAGGAGAAACAGGTGAGCGCCAGGCAGCACTACTTTCACTTCAGGACACCAGTAGGAAGATAGCCCTTTCACGGTCCCTCTGCCCAACATCACTACTTTGCAGCTATGCCTTTAGAAGCCAGTCCGTTGGCTGCAGCTCTCTACCTTTGCGAGCTAGTACTAGTACACTGCTGTGCAGCTACGTCTGCGAGCTACTACGCTGATGCTCCTTTGGAAGTAGACGGCCCCTAGTTCTGCCTCTGCTAGTTGAGCCCACGGGCCGCAGTTGTCCCTCTGCGAGCCTGAGTGCGAACTGTTCATAAGTCACACTACATGAGCATTGAAAAGCCATTTTCTGATTCAGTCTATCAGCTGGCATCTGTCCGAGGCATTTCTGAAAACATACTGGAGCTCTGTCTATGAGAGATACCCCTTTCATGCTGCATCTCCCCACATTAGCAGGTAACGCACCCTCTTCCTACATCACCAGCATAATCCAACAACCCTCTTGGGCCCGCAAGTGTCCCTCTGCGAACCATTAATAAGAAGATGCTTGTGAAGTTGGACAAATAAGATTCTTAGTCATGTATGGATTTACATATAAAACATTTTATTAAAACAAAACAACAACAAACAAAACTATGTACAGCCATGGCGTGTCATCTATGAACCATTTGTGAATCGCAGCCTGCAAGATAAAAAGAAAGATAAGATGGTGCGTCATGCGTCCAGCAAAGGAGAAAGAGAAAGAAAGAAAGAGTGAGAGAGAGGAAGAAAGATAGAAAGAAAGAGTGAGAGAGAGAGAGGAAGACAGAGGAAGAGAGAGAAAGAGAGAAAGAGTGAGATACAAGGACGAGAGAAAGAGAAACAGCGTGAGAGAGAGGAAGAGAGAAAGAGTGAGAGAGGAAGAGAGAAAGAGTGAGAGAGGAAGAGAGAAAGAGTGAGAGAGAGGAAGAGAGACAAAGAGAGAAAGAGTGAGAGAGAGAGAGAGAGAGAGAGAGGAAGACAAAGAGAGAACGTGTGAGAGAGAAAGAGTAAGATGCATGGAAGAGAAAGAGAGAAACAGTGTTAGAGAGAGGAAGAGAGTGAGAAAAGTGTGAGAGAGAGGAAGAGAGAGAGAAGAAGAGTGAGAGAGAGGAAGATAGAAAGAGTGAGAGAGAGGAAGAGAGGAAGAAAGAATGAGAGAGGGGGAAGAGACAGAGAAAGAAAGAAAGTGTGAGAGAGAGAAAGGAAGAGAGTGAGAGTGAGTGTTGACACTGGAGAAAATCTTCGCAGCTCTCCTTTGTGTCACCAGTGTGTCTCCAACCACGTGCCGGAACATAGTGCACCCTCAAGTTTAGTGATTTGAAAGATAGTATAGAATTAGTAATTGCAGAGTACATACAATGGCACACGCGTAATTCTCTGTTTCGCCAATGCGCACTCAGGCTGTTGCATCCCATCCACTCCCACTGCTTGTAGGTGTCTGGGCACTCTTGTGTGCCTAGGCTGCTGCACACTATCTACTCCCACTGCCCAGAGGTGACTGCCCTCTGCTGAGGAAAGAAGTCTTTATGCTCACCTTCCGACCCCGGCGTGTGTGTTAGAGGGTCCACCACATGCAGAAGCAACTTTCTCAGGCGTTGAGGATGGCCATGCATCATCGCAGGTTCTACAAGCGTTCAGCTCTAGTGGTTATGGGGGGAATGTCGATTCGTGAATCACAGTCTGTTAGATAAAAAGCAAGATAAGATTGTGCGTCATGCGTCCATCAAAGGAGAGAGGATGAGAGAGAGAGAAAGAAAGAGTCAGAGATAGACAGAGAGAAAAAGAAAGAAAGAGTGAGTGAGAGGAAGACAGAGAGAAAGAGAGAAAAAGAGAGTGAGAGGAAGAGAGAGAGAAAAATAAAAAAGAGTGAGAGGAAGACAGAGAGAAAGAGTGAGAAAGATGAAGAGAGAGAGAAACAGTGAGAGCGACAGGAAGAGAGAGAGAAAGAGGGAAAGAGTGTGAGAAAGAGGAACAGAGAAACAGAGGAAGAGTGACAGAGAGAGAAAGAGAAAGAGAGAGAAAGAAGAAGAGAGAGAAAGAGACAAACAGTGTAAGAGGTAGAAGGAGAGAGAAAGTGTGTGAGGGAGAGAAAGGAAGAGATGAGGAGGGACACTGAGTGCCCACACTGTGGACAAAAGCCTCATAGCTCACCTTTATGCCACCGCTGTGTCTCCAACCACGTGCTGGGATCTACAGGAGCCCTCAAGCTCTCACATCTGAAACACAGTACCGAATTAGTAATGGCAGAGTATATAAGACTGCATACGCCTAAATCGCTGTGCCGTCTTTCTGCATCCAGGCTGCTGTACCCCCTCCACTCCTGCCGCCCAGAGGTATCTGCCCGCCGCTGCGCACTCAGGCCTCACTGCTCACCTTTTCATGGACAGGGTACCCTTCACATCATGTAGCTCCGCTCTACAAGTCAACAAGGCTCACGTTTGGTATTGTGTTTTGATATCGCCATGGCAGAGGACATACTAGTGGACCTATCATCATCGCATGTTGTACACCTGCTCAGTCCTTGCGGTGCTACTAACTCAGTGATAAGTGAGGCCACACACGTGGGGTGGTAGGCCCTCACTGTTGGGCTCAGGCATACACTGTGGTGCAGCAGAGCACACAAAATATGAGGTGTCCGGACCACCTGGACGGGCCATCACCGTGGGGGTGTAACTGTGCCGGCCGCAGTGCATGCGGTGCGAGCAACTCTAAAATGGCATAGAGCACGTGCGCCCGGTCTTTTGTATTAGTAGGGTCACATGTCCTGTGATGCCTGTGCTGGATGGGTATGGTGTGGGTGTATACCAGCCGTGAGGGAGTGGCTGTGGCAATTCAGTGTTGCCAGATTGGGATAGATCACGCACAATTGGGCTATTTTTTTCCTGGTTGTGCGGTAAAAATTTGGGTTTGTGCTAGTTGCCAGATTATAAATATATGTACAGCGCTCCAGCAAAGTAGTATGTTATATTATTAGACAAAGATTTACTTGGCAGCCTGCTGCAACTTCAATTTCAATGCATACCCCGCCTGCTTGACCCTGTCACTTCCCCTCCTTCCTTAAAGTAGCAATATTGGGCTACTTTGGGCTAGTTTTAGGTTGGCTTTGGGCTAGAGAATGCTTAAAAAATCTGGCAACACTTTGTGGCACACTGACAAGTAGACATGTGACCAGCAGATGACTACAATGAAATTCTGGGTCATGCAGCATTGTTATCCTTCTCTGTAAGCGTAAGCGGAGTGGGCTGGCCTGGCATATGCCAGTCTAGCATGAGACTGTGGAGAATGACTGCGGAGCTATGGGTGTGGCTTCGTCGTGAGCTCTATGAGGAATCAACTGATGCGCCGATTGGTTGCTAGATTGGGCTAGATCACGCACAATTGGGCTACATTTTCCTGGTTGTGCTGTAAAATATTGGTTTGTGCTAGTTGCTAGATTATAAATATATATACAGCGCTCCAGCAAAGTAGTATGTTAAAGCGCATTATTAGACAAGTATTTACTTGGCAGCATGCTGCAACATCAATTCCAATGCATTCACCGCCTGCTTGATGCTGTCCCTGCCCCTCCTTCCTTAAAGTAGCAATATTGGGCTACTTTTTGGTTGGCTTTGGGCTATAGCATGCATAAAATATCTGACAACACTGGATGCGGGTGTCTGTGTTGGAGTGCTGCCATCACCTGGGTTGCAAAAGCCAAGGTGTCACTCTGTCAGCCAAGTCCCACAACATGGAAAGTACGGGGAATCACTGACCCTACATTCATCCATAGTTCCACACACGAAAGATGGTGGACATGACACATCTGTGTGGATATGAATGTGTATTGCACATTCAGTGGAGTGTTGCAGCTGTAGAAATACAGAGATATGGAAAGTTGAAGTTTCAGTTTTTGGCAATGGAGGGCAGCCAATTAGAGACAAGCTTGTTGTTGAAGTTAGGCTGGCTGTGCCAATGTATGTAATTATACAATCACTCCGCCAATCCCCACCCACTTATAAATTCACTATACACTCTCCTTGCAGTACTCTAATGATCCAGTATCTTGTACAATGACCGAGACAACGTTACATAACTAAGTTTTCCCCCACTGTCAAAGGTAAGATGGTTGCATACGCTGTCCAGAGCACTATGTAATGTGGTAGGGCCCAGGGGCAGCTTGTTGCATATATAATGAACAAATGGACACAGATAGATAGTGGAACTTGGTACGGGCACATGCCCTTGACTCCTTTTAATTACCAGTGTCACTTGTCCAGTGACGTCTGTGCTGAATGCGTGTGGGTGATTATAAGCCAACCCTCCGGGTACGGTTGGTGCTGGCAACAAGTACAACAGTAATCATTGGATTAGTCACAGAGATTCAATCATAAAGGGTCAATGATTTGTGCTGCACTAAAGTACGGGCACCAGATGTGAAATAATACAGAAAATATTCTATCGTAAAGTGTTCATGACTTGTGGTACACTGATGTAGAACAGAAGGTGTGAAATTATACGCAAAATATTGTATCATAAAGGGTCCATGACTTGTGCTGCACTGAGATGGGTGCAAGAACTATTGATGGACAGAATGCAGAACAATGTCATGCATTCACCCCAGTACAGAGATCTGGGACTAAATCAATAGTTTTTTTGCTGACCATGCAATTTCAGTTTGGACCCAGCCACATGCAAATCAGTCTTGACCCTGCGCCCAATGGGAGAGTCCAACCCGAAATGCCAGGCCAGGTCCTCCCTGGACTGGAAACAAGCATCCTAGGACCGATTTCAGGGTTTCACCCCTCTTCAGCCAGGATAGCATGAGTCCAGTGACATGGAGAGCACAAGACCCACGTCTGAGCAAACCCGTCTCACTCGGGGTGACAAATGCAAAAAGAAATATTGACGGACAGAATGCAGAACAATGTCATACATTCACCTGGGTCTAAATCCATTGTTTTTCTGCTCACCATGCCATTCCAGTTTGGACCCAGCCATATGCAAATCAGTCTTGACCCAGCGCCCAATGGGAACAGTCTAACCCGAACTGCCAGGCCAGGTCCTCCCTGGACTGGGAACAAGCATCCTAGTACCGGTTTCGGGGTTTCACCCCTCTTCAGCCACCATAGCTTGATTCCAGTGGCATGGAGAGCACGGGACCCACGTCTGAGCTTGGCAGTTCGGGCTGGACTGTTACCATGAGGTCAGACTGATTTGTATATAGCCATGTCTGAACAGGGGTGGTGGAGTGAGCTTGTTAGGAACGGTGGTTAGTCCTATTTCTGTGACCATGGGCCACCATCACATGACCTGGGTTGCATGAATAAATTTGAGTCCTACCTTTCTGTCATTGCTCGATATCGCCATTTGTTTGGACCCTGGTATCCTGCTCCCTTGTTTTCCTGTGCTGTTGCTGAGAGTTCCAGTTGCCTTACGATTGCCCTTTTTTTGGTCCAGCCTTCCTTCCTTCCTCTTGTTGTTTCACACAGGCTCGTGTGGGATCTGGTTTGTTGGTTTAATTTGCCCTCGAAGGTAGTGAGTAAGTTTAGTTTCCCCTTCCCCCCCCTTTTTTACTTGCTGTCCCTCTCCCTTTTTTTTGCCCCCTGTTGTTTTTTCTGTTGCCAGCGTTTGTTAATGTCATCGGTTGTGTGAGCGGGGGCTCCCGTTCTCACTCTTGCCACTTTGTGTTTGTACCGGTAGCGGGATTATTTCCTCGCGCTGTTTCCTGACTCCTGGGATTCCACTTAGACGCCTTTCCTCATCTTTGGCGTGCGGAAGTGACGTTTTGGGTCACTCCGCTTCTGGACTCGGTGTGTACAAACGCTGAAGCGATCGAAGCAAGGAGAGCCGCTAGTCTCTCTTTCATGTCCCTTGCCCTATTGGATCCTGAATAAGCGAAGGTTTTTTTTTGTTTGGCTTACGGAATCCTATCCCAGCCTTTCTTTTTTCCCCTTCAATAGTGCCTAGTTTTGCACTTTTACTGAATGTAGGACGCTGTGTTTAAATGCCCCTGACTGGTTGTTACCTTATTGGAGTGCCTTTTCTTTTCCTTTTGGATTTTCCAGTCCCTTCACGAAGCTAAGCCTGCGCTTACCACTGGTGAGGAGGGGGTGCATGTTGGGGTGGGACATGGTCATTGATATAGAAACATTGTAGAATTTGTATACACTGAGGTATTGCTTTTCCCTTGTTAACTGTTAAGGAATGATGATGGATTAAACCCAGATCAATTGACTGGGGGTGAGTGCTTGAAATGTTTAACACTCCATCCACCATCCCCTTTGGTTTTGCTTTGTTCGCCCTAAATTGGCAGGGTATGCCCAGACGTGGGTCCCTTGCTCATTTTGCCACTGTATTCAAGCTAGCCTGGCTGATGACCGCTGATTAGCCAGAAACCGATCCCAGGATGCTTGTCTCCAGTCCAGGGAAGACATGGCTTGGCAGTTTGGACTGGACTGTTCCCATGAGGCACAGGGTCAGACTGATTTGCATATGGCCATGTCTGAACTGTGGTGGCGGAGTGAGCTAAAGAATGATGATGGATTAAACCCAGATCAGTTGACTGGGGGTGAGTGCTTGCAATGTTCAACACTCCGTCCATCATCCCCTTCAGTTTGGCACAGAAGCATTAAGCTTCTGCGCCGCCAGTGATGATGCCTGGTGCGGGCAAGCCAGAATGGAAGCAATGCCTGTTGCCTATTGGACTGCGTCATCTGCAATCGCAACTCGATGTGAATTGTGAGCCTTGCTATCAGTAGTGTACATCAAAAACAGTAGTCAGCACAGACTTCGAGGAATGTATGTAGTCACTTCCTCTTGACAAAGTTTGAGGAAATAGAGTACAATTCTCTCTGTAATAAATAAATCATGTCTCAATTTAAATTGTGAGCTCTCCTGACCGCAGTATAGCTGTATGGAGCAAAAGATGAAACATTTATGGAATACACTGAGGAAATATTGGTTCTTCTGTGTACAGTTGTAAAGTACGGCATTCTGAAGCTAGAATTTGAACTGGTCATTCATCATATCATCCACCTTTTCCAGTAGGGGACAGCTGTGAAAAACAATGAGCTTCCAAACTTGTTTCTCACACACTCATGGGAATTCCTTTTTCTTTTGTGATCTGGAACAATTCAATAGTATCTCCTATCAGTTATTTTGAATGTAGAGGGTGTATAGTATAATGTTCATAAATTTCTTCATTTCTTGAATTGTACACATTTCCTATTTGTCCACTTGGAATATGTGTTTCATCTTCTAAAGTCATTCTTTTTCTTCTACATTCACAATTTTATAGTAACTATTGTTTTACACCAGATATAATGTAGCATTTTGGACTTTCGTGACATGTACTAACTCTTGCCATATTTTCCGACTCTTTCTGAGTCCACCATTAACAAGAATGACTACAGGTTCAGTATCCTCTCTTTGTACCACAACAGTTACAACATTTTTCTAAAAATCTAAAGGTAAATACGCAACTCTTCCTTTTAAACCTCTTTGTAGATGTGTTGGAGGCAGCTTACCTGTTTTAGGCAGCATACGAATTATAGCCTGAAAAGGGTGCACAGATTGTATAAGGATGGCCTCATATGTATTTAAATCTGTAAGTTTAGGAGGTATAGCAGCTAATCCTAAGTCATTATGGACAGCTCTATCTGACATTTTCTATTCTTCTAATTTATTGTAACAATATTTACAAATACATTGTACAGTACGTAACTTAAAACGACCTTTCACAAACAGATAAGCAGCAAATTCTTTCTATTTATCATTGTTTTCCGTTTCACTTTTTAAAAACACATCTACATTCCTAGTTTGAATTTTATATTGAGTACGTTGAGAACAAATACAAACATATTTGAGATTTTCACCAGAAACTACTTTAAACTTTGTTATTTCTTTTTCAAACTTCACATCAGTACTATCTTTCATCTCTTCTTCAACACATACACTTCTCAAACTCCTATTTTTTGTACACTCCTTTTGACTAGCAAAGAAACGTAACTCTATATCATCAAAAACTTGTTTTATATCCAACACTGAACCATGTTGTACTAATTTCATTTAGAAATAATGCAGGAGTTTTCACGTATTATAATCTTCTAACTAACTTTCGCATTTCGGAATGATGTACTGCTAACATTGTTAAATGATGAAAACGACTTTGACAGACTTTCCTAGAAAGACAAGCCAGAGAATGACCTTGCAACCCTGAATTTTGTCTTACTTTGTAAAGATCTAGTTCTTGTAATATCTTAATCTTCTGTTTCACAGTTTTTTTTCTATATTGTCTTAAGAAATTTGGTAAAATATCAATAGATTGTTGACGTATACTACAAATAGTACTACAATCCCATGTAAACACTGGAGCCTGGGTACATCTCCCATGAAGTTCTTCAGCTATTACATTTTCAACATTTCTAGGAACTATCTTTTCTTTTTTAATTGGAGAGAAGTATTTCACTTCATAAGAACGGCCACAGGTATGAACTGCATGCAGTAATCTATTTTGTTGAAAATAACAAAATATTGTATAATAAAGGGTCCATGAGATGTGCTGCACTGAGTTTGTGGCTCCTGAAGCACTCAGTGTGTGTGCTCCCTGCGATGATGCTATAATTGATATCAAAAAAGTTCTTGAAGCAAGGTTGCTAAAAGGATATTATGTAGGTTTTGGGGACATTGTAGTTAGTTGACTAGTCCACTCTGTAATTACTGACTTAAAATTAAATTTTAATTGTGAGCCCTGATGACCGCAGTATAGACAGGAGGCAGCGGTGAGCAAGAGCCCACAGCCACGTGGCATTGACTAGAGCTGCACAGTATTGGCAATTCAGCGTGTGTGCAACCAGCGATGATAAGTGGTGCACTAAGTTAGTGGCACCAGAAGCACTCAGCATGTGCGCAACCTGCGATGATGCGTGGTCTGGGCGGTCCACCCTGGGAGCAATGTCTTTTGTCCATTGAATTCTGCCTTAATAAGGCCACGTGGCGATGACTTATGGTGCACTGAGTAAGTGGCACTGAAGCACTCAGCATGTGTGCACCCTGCGATGATGCTTGGTCCGGGGGGCCACACTGGGATCAATGTGTCTTGCGTACTGTAATGTGTCATCTGCAATTGCTACTCCATTGTGAGTCGTGCTGTCCGCAGTGTAGACCGAAGGCTGCAGTCTGTACAGACATAAGTCTGTGGTGCTGTGCCGCTGTGTTTGCAGGGGGTCTGTGTCAAGAAGGCCCGCGGTCATGGCAGCAGCCACGTGGCAGGGTGAGGGCCACCACTCTGGCAGACTTGTTGGCCTTCACACAAGAGAAACACGCCCAGAGCCCCGGCTTATTTATTCATACTTCTATGCTAGAGTGACATAGGTTGGACCATGCCACTCCGCTTCCACTTCCAGGGGGGACAACTCAGCTACATGACTGAGATCTTCCACACTGCCTGAGGTAACATGGTTGTGTCTATTGTCCACAACACTACAAGCACCAGCAGTATATGTACACATGGAGAGGTTTGGGCTCTGCTTAGTGAAGTCTGTCCAGCACATCACCGCTACATTTGCTGTTGTGTGCTTTATTATTGATGGGTGACTTGCGTCCTTCACACATACTTGGTTGCCATATCTGCCAACATTCAAGTATTGTGTGGCTGAGGGACCATGCAGTTTTTGTAAGGTCCGCTGTCCTGTTCTGCGCTACCTCAGTGGTAGTAGGAAGGGGGATGATCCGGGGGACATCCTGAGGCTGGTGGCTGTGGTGTTGTGGCCTTTATGGGTGTCGGAGATGCATGATCAGTAATTCTATGATATGTGTGGTCTTCAGATGTGATTCTGGGCTGGGCTTCCTTTCACATTGTAGGTAGTCGTCCTGGTTTACACCAGTAAAAGGCAAATGTTAGATTCCTACTGCTAACAAGGCTTATTGCCTGTTTTTGGATCACACCCCACATTTGGCTGCTCGTTGAAAATATCGGGAAGTGGTGTTTTTGTGTTATTTTTCCACAGGAATGTCTACTCTGCATATTATTAACGTTAGTTGTTGCTCTCATTTGTGGCACATTTTTTTTGTTGAAGCTATTGCTGGAAAACTGGGGATATCGGCTGTTTTCACTAGGTTTAGAATGGAGGGATAATTTTAAATCACTGAAAAAACTATAGGTTTAAAGAATATTAGAATTAGAAATTAGCATGTAAAAAACCATTGAAATTCACTGAACAACCATAGGTTTCAGGGACCTTATAGTTACAAATTAGCATTTAAAAAACCTTTGAAATTCACTGAAAAAACCCTAGGTTTCAGGGACGTTATAGTTAGTTGGACATTTCACTCATACAAAACCATAGAAATTCCGCTGTTATAGTTGAGCTAACTATAACACACGCCCCACAATGCACTGCTGATAACGTCACATATTACTTCATTCATGACATGGTCAGTGACATCACTGATAACATCATCCACATGAAAATCTGATGCACCTCCTCATACCATAATAAACCTTTGATACACCCACTCTAAAATACAGACTACCATTTTCGAAAGAATAAAGACACCAATACCAGTTAAAATGTATGCACTTACGGATTCCTAGGTCTACACACACATCCTCTTATTCATCCATACAGTCACTCATAGATGCAGTGACTCATCAATACAACACTGTAATAGGTACTCATACATCTATACAAACACTCACACACCACCACTCATCCAGAGTTACTCAAACACTTTGTCACTCATGCAAAGAAACAATCGCACTTCTATTTACTCATCTATACGGTTATACACACACAACCTCACTTATTCATTCAGGTACTAACATATACTTACTCTTTCATACAACCACTGATACAAGTACACACTGATCAAATACAGCCACTCTCACAATCACTGGCTCTCTTGTAGAGTCATGTATATACTCCAGCTCTCTCATGTAGTTACTTGGACATGTAGCACTGAGATATGCATTCACTCACCAACACACCCATACACACACTCACCTATTGTGTTTTTATCTAGGAACCTAAATCGATATTTCTATTTTATGCCCTTGTTCGGCTATAATCAATAATATCCCTATAAAGGCATAACGAATCATATCCATTTTAGTCGTAGCCCATGCAGTCACATTAAGCAAGGCTACTTCCCCGGACTCCTAGAAAGCACAACGAGTTCTCTAAACAAACCAAACCTCCAGCAACCTGGGAAATCCCCCTTGCTTTTGTTTTGATTTCATCCTAGAACTCCTGTAAAGCACTGTAAGAACGGCCAGTTCTTAGTGACATCTTTATTGACGTCTTATGTCCAACCTTACGTCAAACCCGGCACCTTTCAGGTATAAATATACCAACGTTGCCTTAAGCAAACACACGGTGGTGGTTTTGGAGCAGAGCAGCTATCTACTTGCCCGAGAGCCCAGCTGTTGCGAGAGCCCACGGACGCTGCCCCTCCTCTTTGACGCACTGAGAGAGACACTGTCTTTTCTCCTGCCGAGAAATCCAGCTCCGGTGTTTCCAGATACCTTCGCGGGTTACTGGGATATCAAGTCCTGAGAGAGAGATACAAGACCTCCTGCTTTCTAATACCCAGGTACGGAGCTGACTAAACCCTTAAAGAGAATTCTTGAGTCAGATTCTTGGCAAAACCAACTTAACTTAAACTGCTACTTACTTACTCCTTCCCATGTATTAGGCTTAGGTCAGGTACACCAGGGTAGGCGTATTTAGAAGCACCAGTTGAGTACGTTAGTCAATGTATATAAGTATGTATATATTTTATCAATTTTAAAGTATCATATGGCTAAGAAACCATATCAATGCTTTTACAGTATTATTTCTTAATCCTCCTTTTACTGTACGCACTTTACTTTACTATGAGTATTGCAATTGTGGCAATTCATTTCTCTTGTATGAGAAAGAAGACTGGTCAATAAATAACATCTTTTATTGAAAAGGCCCGTCTCTCTTTTCTCTGCACTCTGGTGAAACTAAGTATGCACACTTGACTGAGTGAAATAGCTGTCTATTGTTTTCACACGACTCTAGAGATACACTCTTATTATGAGGGAGCAAAGTTGTCATGTTATATGGTTGTCAGAAGCTAATCCCTTCTTTTCTATCCAGGGAGGTTACACTCCTCCTCGTTTATTCGAGAAAGTTTCTAGTGACTTCTGAGCTAGCTGGCAAAAACCTAAGTCTAATATAGTCAGTAGAGACCTAGTTAACCTCAGTCCTAAGTCTACATTGCTGAATATATTATTCCAATGCGCAGAGCCTATTGGGAATATAGGAACTACACTACACACCCACTCATACAGCTGTTTCCACAGGCACTCTTGAACCCAAACATCAGTGAATGAAGCACTCACACATCTATACACAGAGTCACACACCTCCCATCCACCCAGATGCAGACTCAGGCACCCATACAAATACTCACACAACCAATCAATTATCCATATAGATACTCATGTAGCTACTAACCAACCAATGCAGCAGCTTACACAGCAATAAAAAGACTGATACAGACATTCACACATTTTAGTCACTAACCCATGCATTCAGTAAGATACATTTACTCACTCACTTGTACAGTGAGTCACACACATACTAAATCCTCCATCCAGACATGTATACACCCACTCATTCTTCAATACATCTTGGCATATATATATAAAACATATTTAAACTTTCTAGAAACACACAGTCACTGGATGATGTAATCAGTGATGTCATCAGTGGTGTCATTTGAGATGTCATTAGTGATGTCACTAACCATGTCATGAATGATGTAATATGTGAGATCATCAGCAGTGCATTGCGGGGGCGCGAGTTATAGTTAGCTCAACTAAATATAATGGCCACATTTCTATGGTTTTGTATGAGTGAAATGTCCAACTAACTATATCGTCTCTGAAACCTATGGTTTTTTCAGTGAATGTATGTTTTATGTTTATAGCGGCTTGCTCGGCAGCGGGGAGCCCCGACGCTGGAGGGAGGATCCCGAGTGCAGGGCATCACCGGCACTCCTTGGGACCCACAGAGCCTCGCCCGTGGTGATATTGGAGGCGTGAAGCAGCAGGGTGTTCTCAGTATTCCACCCAACAAGGGATTTTATCATATTGAGTGGCAGGATGGGGGCCACTTGGCAAGAGAATGTTCAGGAGTCCTGGGCAGGACTATCAGGACCAGCATGCCTCATTGACAACGCCTACTGGGGCGGGACTCTAATCATTTAAATAAAGCACGTTCTTTATAAACCTGGTTCCTGCCCCTCCTTGCCAGTGATCAAGAGCTGTTGCTCGAAATGCGTATGGTGGATGGAATGCAGAGCGCCTGCTGTTTACACTTCCACCCATGTAGTGGTGTGATTCAGGAGGTGTATGGCTCCCCTCATGGGCAACCTTGATGTTATATATATATATATATATATATATATATATATATATATATATATATATATATATATATATATATATATATATATATATATATATATATATATATATATTCACAGAAAAAACCATTGGTTTGACACTCGTTATAGTTAGGAATTAGCATTTAAAAAACCTTTTAAATTCACTGAAAAAAACATAGATTTCACACCAGTTATAGATAGCTGAACATTTTACTCATACAAAACCATTGAAATTCCCACATTATAGTTAGTTGGACTCACTATAACTCACGCGCCCGCAACAATATGCTTCTTAATCTTCCCCATAGTGCATACAGCAGTCTATCTTTATTAAAAGAATCATTACTCACCTTTAAAAATGCTTTGGAAAATTTAGAACAGTGTCAATCACACACACCAGATTTTCTTAAGCAGAATCTCTGAATTGCTCCTGAAACACTGCTACCAGAAATGGCCCTGATTTCCTGTAATTCTTCACACATATCCCTGGACTTAACCAATTAAAATTCTTCCCACACTATTTCAAAACCAAACTAACATTTTCATTGGTTCTACATTTCAACACTTTGAAACTCACATACTATTCACCCAACCCCCAGTGCTCATTCACCCTGTTACCATGGTAACTCCCACCTAACCCAGCACACAGTTGAAAAGTTCATCATACTATGTTGCAAAAGTATCCAGCAAGGGTGTTTGACCTCTCAATATACTAGCTAATCATTTGCAATGTTTCTTTAAATGACTTTTTCTCAACCATTAAAATGACTTCTTTAACAAAAAGCATGCACCCTAACTTTCAGTGGTGAATTTTAAGAAAGCACCAATCATTTCTTGTTTTTCAAGTGCACTGAATCTCAACCACTCTTTTTCATAATTCCTACATTCAAACATTTCATTTCCACAAGTCATCTGAATACAAACACATCTACCTTCAAGATGCCAAAAGTCTGGTTTGTGGGTGATAGCTTTGTTTACTGGACTGAAAAATTTGCAAGTAACAGAGGTATTTACAACCTTGATTTACCAAATGTGGACATTGTGTGGATTGGACAGAGAGGATTAAGAAGTCACCAATTCATACTATTGATAAAATCCTTTATGCATCTCCCTCACCCTGACCTCATAATTGTGCACTGTGGTGGCAATGACCTGGGGACTTTGACTGGGGTAGGTCTGGAAATGCTTTTAAAGGACATCTTTGGGCAATTGATGTAACCTTTTCCAAAAACTGCCTTGGTATTTTCTAATATTTGCCAAAGGAAAAAATGGAACTGGTCCAACCAATTGTGTCCACAGATTGAGAAAGCTAGGAAACATGTGAATAAATCTGTTTCTGCTTTCCTCAGAGCCTATGGTATGGGTTCAATTTACCACAACAACTTGCGTTACAACATGCAAGGCATCTATAGGAGAGATGGTGTACATTTTACAGATGAGGGGAATAGAGTCTTCCTCTTGAATTTGAGACTCTGCATTGGTACCTACTTGTAGGTACAAAAAACACCCACATTTTCAGAGCTACCCTACCTCTAAGCACTCTAAATGATTTTTTTACTCAAATTTTTTACACTGTTTTTCCCCGTGGTGCGCTCAGGGTGCGCGTACCGGTAAGCGTACATGGGAACGTACCCAGCGCTTACCCCGTGAAAATTTCCCCCAAAAAATAGTTTTTTTGTCCTACAGGGTCCTTCTAGGCCTCCCTCAGAAAACCTAGGGAGTCAGGGGGTGTCTACCCTGCCCCCTTTTAATCATTTCCACCTTTTTATTTTAACCTCTTGTGTCTCTATTCTACCGAGACACAAGATGGCGGACTCTCCGGACTGTTTAGAATGTTGACAGACACCCGAGAGCCAATCAGCTTTCCGCTCGTGCACTTCCATGGCGCGCCGGGTGCGCTGCCCGGTACGCGTACCGGTGAGCGCTCGGAGCGCGCCTATAGATATATATATTTTTTTTAAGTTAATTTTGGTAAAAACCACTGGAGCAATTTTCACCAAATATAGCAAAGGCACTTCTGCGTACCAGTCCCTACAATTTTGCAAAGTTTGGCGTAATTCCGTTCCGCGGTTCGGGCTGTAACCTTGTCAATTCGTCCTATGGAAATTAACATGGGGAAAACACATTTTGGGATCCCCCTTTTTTCTCGGCCCCCACTTCACGAATCCCCCCGAAACTTTCAGGGAAGGAGCGGAGCGGAGCTGGCCTAAATTTTGGAAAATTACACGCAAATTCCTCAACCGGCGACAAAGTTATTCCCAATAGAATGTTGCAGATTTCCTATGGTAGCTAGGTCCTAACTATAACTACCTACTGACGACCGCCAGTAGGTATTATATATATATATATATATATATATATATATATATATATATATATATATTCACTGAAAAAACCATAGGTTATAGACCATATATAGTTAGGAATTAGCATTTACAAAACCTTAAAAATTCACTGAAAAAACCATAGGTTATAGACCATATATAGTTAGGGAATAGCATTTAAAAAACCTTATTTTACTCACACAAAACCATTGAAATTCCATATATAGTTAGTTGTACTAACTATATATCACGCACCCGCAATCCACTGCTGATGATGTCACATATTACATCATTCATGACATGGTCAGTGACATCACTGATGACATCACTGATGACATCTCAAATGACATCACTGATGACATCACTGATGACAACATCCAGTGACTGTATTTTTCTGTAAAGTTAAAATATGTCTTACATATTTATGAATGAGTCGATGTATAAGTGTCTGGACGATGCATTTAGTAGGTGCATGACTGAATGTATGAGTGAGTGATTAAATGTGTCTCACTGAGTGCATGGGTTAGTGACTAAACTGTCTTAATTTGTGCATCATTATGTCTGTTGTTCTGTAAACTGCTGCATGTGTTGATCAGTAGCTATATGAGTAACTATATGGGTTATTGATTGGTTGCCCAAGCATTTGTATGGGAGACTGAGTGTGTGTATGGGTGGCTGGGAAGTGTATGACTCTGTGCATAGATGTATGGGTTCAAAAGTGCATGTTGGAAACAGCTGTATGGGCGGTTGACTGTGTGCATGACTGTATTGGTGAGTGAATAGATATCTCAGTGCTACATGTCAAATTAAGTACATATGTAAAATATAGTACATGTGAGAGTTGACATATATAAATAACTGTGCATAAGAGCCAGTGAATGTGTGAGTGGCTGTATGGATCATTGTGAACTTGTATCCAGGATTGTATAAGTGAGTAAATATGTTTTAGTATATGTTTGAATAAGTAAGGTGTGTTTAACTGTATAGTTAAGGAAATGGAGGTGTGATTGATTGTTTGCATGACTGTCTAGGTGTGTGTGTAACTTCATGGATGAGTGACAATCTGTGAGTCTTTGTTTACACTGAGTGTATCTAAGGTTATATTAGAGTCTGAAGAGGTTCATCGTATTATCACATGAATGATTTTATCAGTGATGTCATCAGTAATGTCATTTGAGATGTCATCAGTGATGTCATCAGTGATGTCATTTGAGATGTCATCAGTGATGTCATCAGTGATGTCATTTGAGATGTCATCAGTGATGTCATCAGTGATGTCACTGACCATGTCATGAATGATGTAATATGTGACATCATCAGCAGTGGATTGCGGGTGCGTGATATATAGTTAGTACAACTAACTATATATGGAATTTCAATGGTTTTGTGTGAGTAAAATAAGGTTTTTTAAATGCTATTCCCTAACTATATATGGTCTATAACCTATGGTTTTTTCAGTGAATTTTTAAGGTTTTGTAAATGCTAATTCCTAACTATATATGGTCTATAACCTATGGTTTTTTCAGTGAATTTCATTGGTTTTTTAATAGCTAATATCAAAACCTTTACAATGTATTATTCTTTAAAAAGAAAAATATTTTTTACATGTTTTTAATACAATTTGTTTTAAATTTTTTTTTTTGTTTCGCTCCCAGTACGCGTACCGGTTAGCTTCCCGTTAGCTCAATCCGGAGGCGCGACCCGGTACGCGAACCGGTAAACGTTCCTTTTGCGCACCTCTCGCGTTACAAAACAACATCGTGACGCGTCGCGTCAGCATGACGTTTCGCGTTCTCGCGTAATACGTCATATGACGTGCTACGTTCGCGTACCCGGAAGCGCAGCGGTACGCGAACCGGAAGCGATCCGCGGCGCGGCGCCGACCGCGTAACGTAAACACAGCAGGTCATGTGACTCGGTAATAACACTTTTCATTGGTTCATTTCACTTTTGGTTTCCTAATGATGTAATACTAGGTCATGTGATCTAAAATGAACACTTTTCATTGGTTTAGAACTTTTGTTTTTCCCAAATGATGAAAAACCCTCCTTCTTTCCTCACTCTGACTTTCATCTTGGTGAGAGAAAGACCCTTTATTGAGACTTTGAGATGGCTTCATTAGTAGCTTCAGCTGGTGCTAACCCACCACCTCCACCAAATCCAAGAAAGAGAGGACCACCTGCAGAAGTAATTTTGCAAGAAGAGGAAGAACAGGAAGAGGAGGAAGAGGAGGAAGAGCCAAGGTTTTTGCCAGAGGAGCCCAGGAGGTAGAATCGAAAGGAGAATTACATCTGGCAATTCTACAGAATTCCTGAGGGGCAAAAAAAAGTGAATGCACGCTACGTGTTTTGCCGTATATGTGGTGATAGATTGTCAAGGGGCACTGATAAAAAATACAGTTATGGCAATCATACTATGCATCGGCATATGAGTAGGTGGCACCCAAATAATTATAGTGCTGCCCAGCTACGTGACGAACAACAAAATCCCCTCCCAATGGCAAGAAGATCGGTGGTTCCAGAGGTGTCGGGACCAGAGGCGAGGGAGATGATTGCAAACATCCAAATGTTGTTTGGGCACGTAAAGCAAGTGTGCGTGGAATGTGGCGATTTCATCTGCTACAGAGAAAGTAGCATCACTTTGATTTTGCGAGCAATTCAAAATCATGTTAATGTTTGTACGAAACGTCCCAAAAAATAAATTCTTTTTTTTTTTTTTGCTCCTGTTGAGCCCTTTATAATGGATCGTTTTTGTTCCCCCCCCCAAAAAAACCAAAAAAAATTTAAAAACGTTCAGAAAATACAAAAAAAGTAAAAAAATGTTCAAAAAATACAAAAAAATTATAAAACAACAAAAACATTAAAAAAAAAGTTCTTTTCAGAACTACCTCCCCATTATAAAAAAATTGGTAGAATATTTGGCACTCTGCCAACCTCTATTTCTCTTAGTTCGCTCCCCGGGGCGCTACCCGGTACGCGTACCGGCAGCTAACCAAAAAAAATATTTTTTTAAAAAAAGAACAGTAAGTATAAGGTAAGCAAACAGACAGTTATGTGAAAAGAAAGACAGCGTTAGGGAGTAAACAAGAGATACTGTTACCTACAATCCACTGCTTATGATGTCACATATTACATCATTCATGACATGGTCAGTAACATCAACAGCAGTGGATTGTAGGTAACAGTATCCTTAGTTTACTCCCTATAGCTGTCTTTCTTTTGACATAACTGTCTGTTTCCTTCCCTTATAGTTACTGTTCTTTTTAAAAAAAACATTTTTTGATCAGTCATAAACAGTGACATTAATAGAAACAGAGAGAGTGAACAAGAGTGAAGAACTATGGTCCTCCTCAGCCACCCTCAGAAAACCAAGGGGGTCAAGATACATCTACCGTGCCCCCTTCTACCCATTCTGAACATTATTTGCCCTCCATCTTGTATCTTGATTCGACCGAAACACAAAATGGTGGACTCCCATAACGCTGCTGGTTTGCGAACCGGGCAACTTCCCGGGAAGCGGTCCAAAAAAAAAAGTTGGGAAAGTAATTCACAGACACTAAGAGTAATAGAGATGGAGTGAGTGAACAAGACTGAGGAACTATGAGAACAGAGGGACTGAGAAAAAGAGTGGAAGGAGTTGAGTAAGTAGGTAATAGAGAAAGGAATGAGGAAAGTAGCAAAGGCAGGAAACTGAGGATTAAAGAAGTGAAGCAGTGGATCTAATAGTAGGTGAATGTGATAGAAATGTAACGAAAAGAGTACAACTATTTACCTTGTAATTGCCGTTAAATTAATCACATTTTATTTTTATACTTTCAATCTGTGAAAGAGAGAACCAACATTTGAAAAATATTAAAACATGTATTTAAAAATTACAAAAGACAAGGGAAAATATTGAAGGACAAATAGTTTTTCAACAACTTTGACACTGACAGAAGCTTCTGCTTCTCCAGGTCCTCTACACAATCCTAAAGATATACATTTTAAACTAACAGTATCTTGATGCAGATGAAGTGAGGCCTATCTTAAAACATGGTGCATCTTTTGCATTGCTCTTGTTTCAGAAAAGTGTCGCTTCAGGATGCCAATAACATGTCTCCTATCCAGAGATTTGTTTGAGGTGAGGCCTACTCAGAGTTCAAGATGAGATTTACACTTGTTGAAGTGTACAGAGGAGATAATATCTGTGAAAGTCTACCAATGAAGTGAGTCATGTCCACTGCACTCTTCAACAAAGTAGAAACCTCCTATGTTTCCCTGGACAGACCTAAACTTGATCTGCACAATGTGATTCGTAATGATAGGAAACACAGGTGATGTAATTGAAATATGTGCAATTTATTTTGCTCATTTCACAATCACATCACTTGTGTTTCCTTTGCTTAGGTATCTCATTGTGCAGATGTAGTCCAGCATATGAAAGAATACGTAGAAGTGCAGCACTGCATGCAATAAATTTAACACTTACAGAAAACTCACCTTCTCCATGCCTCCTACACAGTTCTACATATACATCATAAATGCAAACAGTACAGAATTAATTATACATGTTAAATGGTTTATTTTTGCTGTTCTCAGAATGTATCAAAATTCACTAAAAACAGTGACTTGAAGGTATTCATCATGTAACAGCGGGGGAAAAAAAACACAATCAAAATGATTGTGTTTAAAAAACCCATACAACATCAGAAATTAAACTTCAGAACTCCTTAAAGTTAACTTACTTTCCATGACGTCCAAGGATGTCCTATGAACAGCTTACACTCTTTTGTGCTGTTATTACTTTCAGCCCGCCACTTTCTGAAAGAAAACCTCCATCGTTTTTAAAAACACGTTACATGCAATAAATGACTTCTTGCTCTGTACCACTATTTTCCACAAGGCCAAATCTAGTCAGAGATATTTATAACTCTTGGATTTCTTGTAAGCCAATCCCATCATTTGGCATTTCCGCAACTTTCACAATTAAAATGTTGAAGATCATTTTCACAATCCTGGAATAGTAATATCTTCCCCTTCTTGCTCAGTCATGTTCTACATTTCCTATGACACTGATACTGCTTAATATGAAGCAGACTTACACTACCTCTATGAGTAGTACAATTATTTAATTCTCTACATCACTTTTAATCACAAAGCAATGTAAAACAGTAGACAGCATTGCAGACTTACATTCCCTCTACTCCATGTTTTGATTGGCTGCTTCAATTAGCTTATGAAAAGAAACAGTTTTTCTGAACTCATTCAAAGTGCACATATATCTCCATGATGTCCAATCCTATGATTAGAAGTTATGTCTCTGAACTACACTTATCCTCAAGGCCAAATTGTGTAGGAGCCATTAGAACTTCTTGAAATTCCACAGAGCACATCCTGAGATTATTTCCCTAAAATTTTGGTTTTAAAAACACCAGGTAAGAGTTTTTAAGGTCATACGGCAATTTTTTTTTGAAAATTAAAACAGAATCATTGCAGAATGACCAGCCATTTCTAGACTTTAAATAAGCTGTGTAATGTCCTGATGATATTGAAGGGCCGTCATGATATATAATTGCTGTAGTTACAAAAGTCCTTCCTGATATTGACAACTGCGAAGCTACAAAATGTTTTATTAAAGTTGTCAATTTTGTTCCATCAGGCCTACATCGTTGGAACATTAAAATGACGTACTGGCCATATGTTCGTATAAATAAAGTGGACATCATTTCAGATTTACATTGGCTACACTCCATGTTGTGATTAGCAGCTTTTACTAGCTTATTAAAGGAGACTGATTTACTGTCTGGCAAAGTTAAATATATAAATCTTTCTGAGTCTACACTAGTAGTACTTGATACCATACAGTTCTCGCAGTCATGCTGCCATTGATAAGAAAGCCCAAACAGCTGATCTACATCTACACCTTCAGCATGTAATACATCAAGCATATACATTAAAAACTCCTGACAATCTTGCTGAATATTTTGAGAGAATTGTGTTTGGCCTGAACATCTATCTAACAGATTTCTAATTTCAGACACACTTTCTATGTTTCTTCTATCAGTGGTACATTTCTCTAACACAGAATTTAACAAACTGCAAAATCTTTGATCAGAATTGACCACAATCTCTTCTTTTACATTTTTTAGAGAAAACAAAACATTAATTACTACATTAGCATAGCAGTTGACACCAGAACTGTTTTCAAACTGAAAACCAACAACATCTTCAACAGAATCCTCTTTGTTTCTGCTTGTAATTTTAGGTTCATCGACTTTTCGTCTTTTTGCTACAACCTCCCCAGTATTGGTCACATTTCTTCTTTTCCGGCCTACCACACGTTTCTCAAACAAAGGATACTGAGGCAAATGTGGCGCATACTCTCTTCTTAACCTATTGTATTCCTTAACACAATCTAGATCCGCACAAATGTTTGTGACATCACACTCAATCAAGTACAATCCCGATAAAGTTCTAACTCGTGACAATGCCACGTATGCCATACCCTCCTTGAACACAGAACTGCCAATATTCACCAATGCACAGTCTACACTTAAACCTTGCGATTTATGGATTGTCACCGCATATGCCAAGCAAACAGGAAACTGCTTACGGCGAACATATAAGTCTTTCACAAGCAAAAATCTAGCAGAGCAACGACCAATTAGCTGTACTTCCTCAATGCCATCAAATTTAATTTTTAAAAATTCAATTCCATCTCTATTTCTGTATTTTACAAAATAAACAACATTACCCATTGACCCATTTACCAGACCTCTTTCAACATGTAAATTCCTTCTTAAAATTATACGGCAGTTCAAGCACACATTCAGAGTCTTTTCAAAACCTGCAGTTTTAGATATAGTCTTCTCTAATGAATCCAATTTTGTTTTCAGATTCTCAGACAAAATAATTGTTGATCCCATATGCTCTACTCTGTCAATAGCTTCCAGTTTCACAATCTCTTGCTTTTCTAAATTCAACATTTTGTTGTTGAATTTGGCACATTCTGCAAGAGTTGGCATCAAACATATTCCAGATTTCTTATCAGTAATTTTCTGAAAAATATTCTCAGGCACAACATCTTGTTCTGGATACAAATTTGACAGTAATCGTGCATGTAAAGCTTCTTTCCCATGCTCGGTCACTTTTCCAATTCTAACATCTTGTAGAATAGTCTTGTAAACTTCATCCTTCGCCTGACGCATATTTTCATGCAGTTCAGCATAATTGAAGTTTAACCATATATTGACGTTGCCAATGCTGCCTAGGCACTTCCTGGTATCTTCATGCGTGAGCATTTTGAACACAGGTTGCCCTTTCACTGGTGTCAGCTGCAGAAGATCTCCGAAAACAATGATGTGTTTGCCACCAAATAACACATCATACTCTGTTTTGAGAACTTCTTGCATCCTCAAATGCACAAAGGCAAGCATGACATTGGAAACCATGCTTACTTCGTCAATGATAAGAAGTTTCATTTTCCTCAAGATTCTTGAAACTTCAAAACAAGCATCTCCAGATAGCTTGTGATATTCTAATTTGTTGTCATGCTCCACTGGCAGCATCAGTAAACGATGTAAAGTAATCCCTTTAATATTATGTGCTGCCAGTCCAGTTGGAGCAGTGACAACACAAGACAGCGATGACTCTGTCCTTTCCTGCAAATAGCATGAAATTGCTTTAATGAGGAAACTTTTTCCAGTTCCCGCTTCTCCACTCACGTACAGTCGGACAGGCTTCAACGACGTACATGAGCACTCTTTCTTATCATGACTTAATCCATGATCAATTTGCATGGTAACTTCGTCATATATTTTCCTCTGCTCAACGTTGAGTTGCCTTTCCAACTCTTCTAAGTTAACCGCATCCTCTTGAGCATGTGCCATGGCTCTTTCCACTTCATTCATAGCAGTGGCAGCTTCATTTTCAATAAGAGGTCCTCCTAGTGGATCCTGACTCAATGAAGCAGAACTCTGACTGTCCTGAGAACTGTCTCTGGCAATCTCGGCTGCAATCGTTGCTTCCTGCTCAATTTCTGCATTCAACATTTCTACATATTTGGGAAAAGCAGGACATTCTATGGTCTCCTTGGCGGCATTGAAAGAGTCTTCGTAACAGAGGAAATCTCCAAGCAGTTCCTCTTCTGCACGCCAAGGCTTGAAAAGTTGCAAAAGTGCTAAATAGAAAAACTCCTTTTTTTCAGGAGATTCGCCACTCAATTTTCGATGGTTTATCAAGTGGCATTTTCTTTGCTTGACCAGACATCCCTCACTTCCTATTACAGCATACACTCCTTTCTCAGTATCTTCTTTGATGTTCCTCTTGAACATGTAATTTTGCAGAACCTCATACAGACAAACATTCTCTAGGTGACTGCTTCGATTTGGATAATATGTATCCAACATGTTTGTCTTCAAAATGTCGGTACTGTTTGGCTCCTTTTCCGCCAAATACTCAATTTCCCGCACAGGTTTGAGAACTCGATTACGCGTTGCAGCAAGACCAAGACTCGCCCAAACGATACTCCTGGACTTGGCATAGAGACTTGCTGAAGACAACCGGTCAGAACATTCGTACGCTCCGATTTCTCGATGCGACAACATCTTCAGACTGAAACTGTACAACTTCTTGCTGAGGCTCTTTTCATGGGAAATGTCCTCCCACATATCCTTCAATTCAATTCTGTCTTCTCTTTTTTGGTGATGTAAGACGTCACATACCGAGCCACAGCCATACAGTTATCAGCCACAAACTGTATATCCATGTTAGCATTCCACATGGACAAAATCACCGGGTTGTAGTCGTTGATGTACTTGGACTCTTCGTTCCTCTTCAAATTGTTTTAGGTGATTTCTTCATCACATTATGTCGCAGCGAAGACATCAAACTGTTTACTCTTCCTTTAGAAATCACCGGTCGTGGAAAGCCGAAACGACATTTGGTGTAGAACTTGTCTTTGTTTCGGAATTTACGACGGCAGTACTTTCCACATCGATGGCTTTGGAAACGCAGAACTTTTTCTCTTAGGCTTTTCTTCTCCTTTGCGTTTGGAACAGCACACGTAGAATACTGTTGGATGAAACTCATCACTGAGTCTTCTGGATCCGTTCCAAATTTAGGTGCATCCTTGATCCACAGCAACATATGTATATGAGGAGCACCTCTTGCTTGGTACTCCTTTCTCCAGAAGAAATCCAACACCTCTCCAAGAGGTGGATTCTTCTTATTCATGATGAAAGACATCATAGCTTCAAATCTATGATTGAAGTACCTACATACATTGACTGGATCCAAAGAGCACAGTTCTCCGGGTGTCTTGAATTCGATGTTTTCTACGTTAGCATTTGCCTCTCGTAGAAATTGAAGTAAGTCTTCCCAGCCATACTCGGCACAACTCAGAGTGAGGAACCATGTGGGAGTACCTAAGTTCCTCAGCATACATTTTAAATCACCATGACGACGGTACCAGTACTCATTAGTACCACGCTGACACGCCATGAGATTAATCAGGTGAGAATCCAAAATACTATCTTGGACATTCACTTTATCCATAAAATCACTTGCCGAGATGTTTTGCATGTGTATACCACTTTTCAAGATGTGGTTCACTGCATATGACAGTCCAGACAGATCGCTTTCAAACAGGAGATGAAACAAATAAGGAATGCATTGTCGAAACCTAGCATCTCCTGCATACAATCGCAAAGTCCGGTATTCAGAAGCAGGAATTTGATGAGGTCGCTCATCATATCTTCCTCCCTGACCTGTTGGAAAAAGCTGTGGGAAACACCGAGCTTCCAAACTTTCCTCCCAAACACTAATGGGACTCCCTTTGGCTTGTTTCATTTGAAACAACTCAATAGCATTCCCCATGACTTCCTTCGAATGCAAAGGATGAACACTATAATGTTCATATATTTCCTCACTAGTAGAGGGTTCTACTTTCTCAATTTGACCAGCACACAAATCGCTATCCTCTTCCTCACTTACTTCCTCTTCTGCAACATATACATTCTTATAGTATTTATTATTTTTTTTCAAATACAATGTTGCCTTTTTAACTTTCCTAACATCTACTAAATCTTGCCATATTTTCTTATTCTTTGTCGGAACCCCATTAACTAAGATAACCAGAGGTTCCTCTTCCACTTTTTCTACTCCAATTGTGTTAATGTTTTTCTTGAAATCTAGAGGCAAATAAACAACTCTTCCCTTTAATCCTCTCTGTAAATCTGATGGAGGCAATTTCCCTGTCTTTGGCTCCATTCTTACAATAGCCTGAAAGGGATGGATACTTTGAATCAAAATAGATTCATAAGTATTTAAGTCCTTCAATTCAGAAGGAATCTCAACCAATTCCAGATTATTATGAACTGCTCTAGCAGGCATCTGGTTTTGTTTTAATTTGTTACAACAATAAGTACACACACGTTGATCCAATCCCAAATCAAAACAATTTTCTACCATCAAGTATGTTGCAAAATCCTTCCATTCACTATTATTTTCCCTTTCACTTTTTGCATATAAATCCACTAACTTAGTCTGATTCTTATAATAAGTGCGTCTACAACACACACAAGTGAAATTAGGCCTCTCACTTGATTTCATGTCAAACGTCGCAATTTCCCTCTGGAAATTATCTGTACTGGAAACATGTACACTATCTTCCAAATGACCCTCTACTTCTTGCTCAATTTCAACATTCTCCTCTTTACTTCCAAAGTAACAAAACTCAATTTCTTCACATATATTCTTCACATCTATTTCAGAACCATGCAAAAGAGCAGCGCATAATTGTTTCAGCATAATTGCTGGACTCTTAGCATAATACAACAGTCTAACTAACTTCCTCACTTTGTTATGATGCACTGCTAGCATCCTGAATGATGAAAAACACTCTGGCATACTCTCCTGGATAGACAAGCCAGTGAATGACCATGCAAACCTGTCACTTCTCTTACTCTGCAAGGATCTAATTCTTGCAACAACCTCATTTTCTGCTTCAAACTTTTTTTGTTAAATGACCGTACAAAATCACAAAGCAAATTGATGGAATCCTGTCGCACACTGCAAATACTACTACACTTCCAGGTGTACACAGGACCCTTAGCACGTCTTCCTAAAACCTCATTACCTAACAACTCTTCTGCCTCTGTTGTCACAAGTTTTTCTTTTTCAACTGGACAACCATCTTTCACTTCATAAGCACGACCACTGATGTCAACTGCATGCACCAAATCATTATCCTGGAAATAACTCTCTTCATTAAAAAATGCCTCACAGCTTGAACTATGTATCCATTCTCCAGAAAAAAACTTCACAAAAATTACTACGATTAACTATTCTCTTCCATCTACTATTTCTTTTGAAATCAAAAATTGCCTTGTTTAGCTTCCTAATTCTATTGATTATCAAAATAAATAACTTACGTTTAATTTCAAATGCCTGATCAATAACTTTCTCAACTTTTTTTTTTCTCTTATAAAAAACTAGTTTCTGTTGACCTTTCTTAATATTTTTTAACAAATTGCCAATTATCCTGTTACGGAACATTCGTTTACGAATCTCCCTAAACTGTTGTTTCCTTCTACTATCATGCACAGATTTATCTCTTGCTCTAGCAGTAACATTTTCATTTGTCCTTTTCTTTCCATTTGATTTACTTCTCGTGTTATGGATTGAAACATTTTCTGTAGTAATATTTTTTTTATTACAAATATTTCTTATGAAATATTTAGAGCTCTTACCCGGTGCTTTCTTCGTGGCTTGAGAAATCTTTTTGTTAGAGGACTGCTGCGTTTTTTTTTTCTCCTGCTGTCTTTGACGTTTTGCAGCCTTTATCTGTCTTAGTATTGTAGGCATATTGAAATCTTGAAATGATCTGCAGTTGAATCTGAGGAAAAATATAATAAAAATTTTAATAAACATTATTATCAAACAGTAAATCAGTAATAGTGATCAAAAACATAACACACTACTTGACATTTTAATTTGAAGATTTTTTAGTCATTGCCATTTTTACAATACAGAAATACCAGAAAAGAAATGACATTTATATTTATGTTACCTATGCTATTTTATATGTGAATCTGATCTAATTTTATGAGCATATTTTAATATTTTATTGAAGACACTACACATAACCTGTTTTTGAAGGTGTCTTTATTTTTAAATTAAACGGTTTACCTTTTTACTTTTTATTGATTATAAATTTTAAAAATAAATGTTTATAATTCCAAAGGCTCAAGCAGGTCAGCTTCCCATCCTATATCATATAATTCGGACAAATCTGCATCCTCATCACGCTCTTCTTCATCCTCAGGATTTAAATCATCCAATGGATCAACATCCACTGATGTTTCAATTACAAGTTCAATGATGAGGTCAAAATCAACTGATTGCAGATTGTCGCTCATGTTGAGGTTGTCTTTATCTTTAAAGAAAGATAACAACAATGAGATGTTGCAGAGTAAGAGACAAATCTCACAGATTATAATAGTAAAATTATTTAACAAGAGTAACATTTTGCAGCTATTATTTAGCCATGTCCAGCGATGCTGAGCAGGTGAAGCCTATGTCTAATTTTTCACTGAACAGGACTCATCTGTTCTTAACCTTGGATAAGCCTCAACGACTCTGTGTCCCCTGCACATACTCAAATGTTAAAGTGCAGATTTATATTAAATGGCACATCCCTAGGCATGCACCAGTTAATGTGCACCACTGCTTTACCACCCATGGTGTGCCGCATTTACAATCAGATAGGAGAAAGCTGCTTCAAAACCCTGCGCCTGCTTGAAGCTGGCATAGGTCTTGACGCAGCATTGTAGAGATGGGGCACCCCTGAGTCTTGCTGGAGCTGCATCGCACTTACGATACAACTCCAGCAATGCGCCACCTTTACGGCACAGATGCGTCACGCATCTGTGCCGTTTTTGCCCCATGCTGCGCCGCATTGTAAATGCAGCACAACATGGGTGGCGGAACAGTGGCGCAGGATGACTGTCACATCCCTGGTGATGCGCCACTCATCATAAATCTATCCCTAAGCTTCTTATCTTGTTACAGATGAACTGCCATATGTATCATCAAAATATTTTACATTTTCTAAATAGCGAATTTTAAGGAATAAATAGCGATTCTTTACCATTCCTAATTTGCGATGAGCAAATTGCTAATTGCAAGTTACCCATTCATTTCCGTGGCCTAGGAGGCTAATATGAATGAAGGTTTAATTTGCGATTAGCAATTTGCTCATCACAAAGTAGGAATTTTTCCAAGGGTGCAGGGGTGTCTCAAGAACACCTGCTGCACCCCTGAAAAACAAATTTAGGGGCATATGGCACACATACATGCCTTAAGGGCATGTGTTGGCGTCATATGGCACCTTTTCTTTTTTTGAAAAAAAGCTTTTTGAAAAGAATTCACAAATTACCACTAATTTACCACAATAGTTTCCAAATCCTTAATGTCATTTTTTACATAGTTTTTGTTTGATACATTGCATTTAAGTAGTCACAAAATTTACAAATGCTTCAGTGCAATCGCAAAATAAGGAATAGCAAATTTTGCTACTCCTTATTTTGCATCAAAGTTGTTTGATACATACCATTTGTCTAATTAACATTCGCAAAGGCCGAAATTCATAGAATTTTGATCTTTGCAAATGCTAATTAGCTTGATACATATGGCCCCAAGTGAGGCCTGTCTTGCGACATGGTGCATCTTTTGCATTACTGCTGATTGGGTTTTATGTGGTACGTTTTTTTTTTACACTATGACATATCTGCCTAAATGCATCAATTTTTAATGTTGTCACCTCATAGCAAATATTATGCACCACCGCTGCATCATAAAAGTGACGCACAGTGGCAGAAAAAAGGCATACACCTATCATAAATCTATCCCTAGCATTTTAAATGATTAATCCAGGATGACAATAAAGTGTGTCCTATCCAGAGGTTTGTTTAAGGTGAGGCCTACTCAGGATTGCAGATTAAAGTTACGCTTGATGAAGAATACAGAGGAGATAATACATATAAAGGACTACCAATGAAGTAAGTAATGTGCACTTTATTGCGCCAGTCATCATAAATGTATCCCTAAGCTTCTTATCTTGTTACAGATGAACCACCATATGTACCATCAAACTATTTTGCATTTCCTAAATAGCAAATTTTAAGGAATAAATAGCAATTCTTTACTATTCCTAATTTGCAATGAGCAAATTGCTAATTGCAAATTACCCATTCATTTCCATAGGCTAGGAGGCTCATAGGAATTAATGTTGCAATTTGTGATTAGCAATTAGCTCATCACAAAATAGGATTTTTTTCAAGCGTGCAGGGGTATCTCAAGAACACCCTGCTGCACCCCTGAAAAAGAAATTTGGGAGCACATGGCACACCTACATGCCCTAATGGCATGTATGGGCGTCATATGGGACCTTTTTTTTTTTGTTGAAAAAAATGCTTTTTGAAAAGAATTCGCAAATTACCACAAACTAGAAGTTGGTGGTAGTTTCCAAATCCTTAATATCATTTTTTACATATTTTTTTTTTGATACATTGCATTTAAGGAATCACAAATTTTGAATTATTGACATTTTAAGTAATTTCCACATGTGCAGTGTTTTCAAAATATAATTTGAAAATCGTTTTTGGGGAAAAGTAATGGTTTGCAAATTTATGACAAGGACATAATGGTGTATGCTTCTCTATAAGGCATTTCAGTATCTCTAATGTCATTTTTCCCATATTACATTATAAGACCTTTCCCCATGAAGCACATTCCTTGTAAATATGCTCCCACCTGTGCATTGCAAATTTAGATTTTGACTGTTTCAGACACATAGCCATGTTGAAAGTGACCCAAAAAAATTGCAAACGTTTTAAAATAACACATTCATGTGTCTTAAGGACATTTTAAGTCATTTCCCCATGGACAATGTTTTCTAAGTGGCACAAAAGAGGTATACACCTATCATAAATCTGTCCCTAGCATTTTAAATGATTAATTCAGGATGACAATAAGATGTGGCCTATCCAGAGGTTTGTTTAAGGTGAGGCCTACTCAGGATTGCAGATTAAAGTTACGCTTGATGAAGAATACAGAGGAGATAATTTATTGTAAAGGCCTACCAATGAAGTAAGTGATTTCTACTTCATTGCACCAGTCATCATAAATGTATCCGTAAGCTTCTTATCTTGTTAGACATCAACCGCCATATGTATCATATAACTATTTTGCATTTCCAAAAAAGCGAATTTTAAGGAATAAATAGCGATTCTTTACCATTCCAAATTTGCTTTGAGAAAATTGCTAATTGCAAATTACCCATTCATTTCCATGGGCTAGGAGGCTCATATAAATGAAGGTGCAATTTGCGATTAACAATTTGCTCATCACAAATTAGGAATTTATTCCAAAGGTGCAGGGGTGTCTCAAGAACACCCTGCTGCAACCCTGAAAAAGAAATTTGGGGGCATATGGCGCACATAAATTTTAACAACATTCCTTTACCTCAACAACGATTTTCAAATCATAACTTCAAAACACTACACATGGGAAAATTACTTAAATTGTCCTTAAGACACATAAAAGCGTTTTTTGATTGGCTTTCCTGCATGGTAGGGTCACTTTTAACATGGCTATGTAACACAAACATTCAAAATCAAAATTTTCCATGCACAGGTGGGAGCATATTTACAAGCAATTTGCGCCACAAAGAAAGGTCTTACATTAAAATGGGAAAAATAACATCAGGGACAGTCAATTGCCTTATAAAGAACCATACACCATTATGTCCTTCTCATGAATTTAAAAACAATTCCTTTTTCCCAAAAACGATTTTCAAATCATAATTTCAAAACACTGCACATGAGAAAATGACTTAAAATGTCATTGAAACACATGAAAGCGTTTTTTGATTGGCTTTCCTGCATGGTTGGGTCACTTTTATCATGGCTATGTAACACAAACATTCAAAATTAAAATTTTCATGCACATGTAAGAGCATATTTACAAGCAATTTGCGCCACAGAGAAAGGTCTTACACTAAAATGAGAAAAATAACATCAGGAACAGTCAATTGCCTTATAAAGAACCATACACCATTATGTCCTTGTCATGATTTTATAAACAATTCCTTTTCCCCAAAAACGATTTTAAAATCATAATTTCTAAACACTGCACATGGGAAAATGACTTAAAATGTCATTAAAACACATGAAAGCGTTTTTTGATTGCCTTCCCAGCATGGTTTAGTCACTTTTAACATGGCTATTTAACACAAACATTCAAAATCTAAATTTTCCATGCACATGTGAGAGCATATTTACAAGCAATTTGCGCCACAGAGAAAGGTCTTACACTAAAATGAGAAAAATAACATCAGGGACAGTCAATTGCCTTATAAAGAACCATACACCATTATATCCTTGTCATGAATGTAAAAACAATTCCTTTTCCACAAAAACGATTTTCAAATCATAATTTCTAAACACTACACATCAGAAAATGACTTAAAATGTCATTAAAACACATGAAATCATTTTTTGATTGGCTTTCCAGCATGGTTGCGTCACTTTTAACATGGCTATGTAACACAAACATTCAAAATCAAAATTTTCCATGCACATGTGAGAGCATATTTACAAGCAATTTGCGCCACATAAATCATAATTTTCTCCTTAAAGCACACTATTCTCTATCTAAAGTAAAGAAATATTTTCTCACCTTAGCAAATACTTTCAGTTTGAAAACAGTCTAAGAAACACACCAATTTGTCTTCAGCAGAGCAAAAGGTATGCACTCCAGAGTCTGCAGCTATCAAAAGCACAGAAATGCTGTAATTCTTCACACATATTTCTCATGTCACCCAATCAAAACTCTTCCCTCACTTTTTTTCAAATGAAAACCCTTCCCCCTCTGCCCTTTCTGCCTATTTTCCATAGCAACCACCTCTTGGAGAAACTCTGGTGTTTGCAAGTTCACACAACAATGTTGCAATTGAACTCTGAACTCTCAGTGCACCTGCATATCCAGTGCTTTCTTTCATTTAATGATTTTTTATTGACCACTCAAAATACATCTTTCAAACAACACATCTGTACACCCTAACTTTCTGTTTTCATCAATCAAAATCCACCAATCACTGTTACTACTTCATGAACACAGAAACTCCACAGTTTTTTTCATTTCAAACTCTCATTTTTTCAACTGCCATTTCATTGCCACACTTCATCTGACTGCAGGAGAACCTTCTCTCTCCATGTTTTCTGTCTGGATTGTTGGTCATAGTTATATTCACTGGGCTCAAAGGTACGTTGAAAGCAGGAATTTACCTAACCTCAATTTACAAGATGTGGAAATTAAGTGGTTTGGCCACAGAGGATTAAAATGTCACCAATTGATACCATTGGTGAAAACCTTTATGCATTTGCCAAAACCTGACCTGTTAATTGTGCACTGTGGAGGTAATGACTTGGGCACTTTGACTGGTGTAGGTCTGGAAATGCTTTTAAAGGACACCTTTGAGCAATTAATGGCACTTTTTCCTCAGACTGCCTTGGTATATTCAAATATATGCCAAAGACAGAAATGGAGGTGGTCAAACCAATTTTGTCCACAAATTGAGAATTTGAGGAAGCATGTAAACAAATCTGTTTCAGCTTACATGAGAGACCATGGAATGGGCTCCCTGTACAACAATAACTTGCGTTACTACATGCAAGATATCTACAGAGGAGATGGAGTTCACTTCTCAGATGAGGGCAACAGAGTTTTCACTCTGAATTTAAGAATGTGCATTGGTACCTACTTATAAGTACCTAAATGTACCATAAACCCAAAAGCTCTTCTCAGAGCTACCCTACATCTAATCACTCACAATTATTATTTTACTCTAACTTTTTTCACTAATTTTCAACAAAGTACACTCCCTGGGGCGCTACCCGGTACGCGTACCGGGAGCTAACCTCGCGAAATTTTTTAAAAAAATGTTTTTTTTTCGCACATATAAACCTCCTCAGCCACCCTCAGAAAACCTAGGGGGTCAAGATAAGTCTACCGTGCCCCCTTCTACCCATTCTGAACATTATTTGCCCTCCATCTTGTATCTTAATTCGACCGAAACACAAAATGGTGGACTCCCGGAACGCTTAAGGTACGCGAACCGGGGCGCTCAACGGTTCGCGTACCGGGTCGCTCCCTGGGAAGCGCACCATCAAAAAAGGTGGGAAAGTAGTTCACAGAAAAGCCACTTGAGACAATTTCACCAAATATAGATTAGCTCATACTACATACCAATCCCTACCATTTTCACAAATTTGATTGGAATTCCATTTAGCCATTTAGCCTGTAGACCTCTCTAAATACCGTGAGGTAAATTACTTCACAAAACACATCTGAAATGTTGGAATTGACAACCAATTAAAATGTTACTTTCATTTTCTACTTTTCTTACCTGACATTTGATTGGTTATGTACCCGAATATATATAAAGGAAGAGAAGGAAACACAGCCATTTTGACTACTACTTCCTGGTGTACATTTCAATAGGATTTTCATTAATAACTTCAACTTCTTTTTAAAGGTAAGTTGTTATTTTTAAAACTGAAGTATATTTTGCACTTTAAGTTAATATGGCAAACTTTTTCTGTTAGTTATATACTATCCCTCTGTAGTACTTATAAATTTAGATACACTTTTTTATATTCCTACTTCCACTCTGATACTATACACTGCCCAAAGATAAATTCTCTGTTAAAAACTGCCTATCTAAAAATAATCCCAACAGTGCCCTACCTCTACTAATATATATTTTTTTATGCAAATTTCAGGGAAAATGGAAAGTGAACAAAACATTTCATTTGAAATTGTCCTTCCAGAGTCCAACACAGAAATCATTGATCCAAATGAGATTGAATTTATGGATGAAACTTGGGACCAAGAACTACTGCAATGTGTACAAGCAGTAGATAACCACCTTGCAAATGAGGACATTTTACAACCTCAGAGACTACAATCTATATTCCATGATTATTATGAAATTTCTGACAATGAAATGTTAGAAAGTTTAATAAATTATGAAACACAATAAAAAAAGCTTAAAAAATAAAAAAAAATAAAAAATAATCAACAAAACCAACAATCAATTAACATACAGCATTTGAAAAGTCTATCATTCATTTTTCATTGTGGTACGCTCCCCAGAACGCTTCCCGGTTCGCGTACCGGGCGCTAACCACGAAAAAAAACAAAAAATTTTTTTATTTTTTTTTGCTTCGCGGGGCCCCTTTAAAACCTCCACATTAAACCTAGGGGGTCAGCGAGGATCTACTATGCCCCCTTATAGTTATTTCCCCCTTTGTTTTGGCCTCCTCTTGTCTCTCGATCCTACCGAGAGACAAGATGGCGGCCGCTCCGGACTGTTTAGAATGTTGACAGACACCGGAGAGCCAATCAGCTTCGCTACGCGAAGTTCCGTTACGCGTCAAGTACGCGAACCGGGGCGCTGCCTGGTCCGCGCTTACAGATATATATCTTTTTTTGAACGTTAATTTCTCAAAATCCACTGCAGCACATATATTGAGACCTACAAAAGGCACATCGGGCTACCAGTCCCTACAATTTTGCCAAGTTTCGTGCAAATCCATTCAGCCGTTCGGGCTAAAAGTGAGGCTAACCGCCCTATGGAAAACTCAATGTTAAAAACACGTTTTGGGACCCCCCCTTTTTTCTCGGCCCCCCCTGGACCAACTCCCCCCAAATTTCCAGGGGCTGCTCAGAAACAAAATGTTCCATTTTGCTGAAAATATCAGCCAATTCCGTCCACAAACGCCAAAGTTATTAGACATAGAATTTTCAAAAATCCCATAGGGAAAAAATCCTAACTATATATACCTACTGGCGACCGCCAGTAGGTAATATATATATATATATATATATATATATATATATATATATATATATATATATATATATATATATATATTACCTACTGGCGATAGCCAGTAGGTATATATAGTTAGGATTTTTTTCCTATGGGATTTTTGAAAATTCTATGTCGAATAACTTTGGCGTTTGAGGACAGAATTGGCTGACATTTTCAGGAAAATGGAACATTTTGTTCCTGAGCAGCCCCTGAAAATTTGGGGGGGTTTCGTCAAGGGGGGGCTGAGAAAAAAGGGGGGTCCCAAAACGTGTTTTTCCCATGCAATTTTCCATAGGGCGGTTGGCCTCACTTTTAGCCTGAACGGCTGAATGGATTTACACCAAACTTGGCAAAATTGTAGGGACTGGTAGCCCGATGTGCCTTTGCTATGTCTCAAGATATAGGCTCCAGTGGTTTTTACGAAAATTAACTTTGAAAAATATATATTGGGCTATATATATGTTGGAGCCCAAATGTAGCCCAATGTAGCCCAATGTAGCCCAATGTAGCCCAAAGATGGCCACCAGAGACAAAAAAAACAAATGTAGCCCAAATATCAGCCAGATGTAGCCCAACTATAGCCCAATGACAGAATGTCCCAAAGTGTTCTAAAGAACAACTAGAGTGCTAACAGTCCTACTTATTACAAAGGTATGGCACACCTGAAGCCATCTTGATTGGAATAAAGTGGTAACTCTTAAAACATTTAATTTAAAAAGGAACAAAATGAGGGGGTTCATTTTGCCATAGAAAGTATGATTAGCGAATATATGACGAAATCCCGCATACCATCAGTCCGCAAAAAAAATCCCGCATGTACTATTAGGCCGCAAATTAAAATAACGAAAACTTTTAGAATGAATATGTCTTTAGCATACACTAAACAACTAAACTACCCTAAAGCCTAAAACACTACCCCCAGCATGACCCTACACTACACAAACAGTACAACACTACCCTAAACCCTAAAACACTACCCCCAGCATTACCCTACACTACGCAAACACTACAACACTACCCAAAACCCTAAAACACTACACCCCAGCATGACCCTACACTACGCAAACACTACAACACTACCCTAAACCCTAAAACACTACTCCCAGCCTGACCCTACACTACACAAACACTACAACACAACCCTAAACTCTAAAACACTACCCCCAGCATGACCCTACACTACGCAAACACTACAACACAACCCTAAACCCTAAAACACTACCCCCAGCATGACCCTACACTACGCAAACACTACAACACTACCCTAAACCCTAAAACACTACCCCCAGCATGACCCTACACTACGCAAACACTACAACACTACCCAAAAAACTAAAAAACTACACCCCAGCATGACCCTACACTACGCAAACACTACAACACTACCCTAAACCCTAAAACACTACCCCCAGCATGACCCTACACTACGCAAACACTACAACACTACCCAAAACACTAAAACACTACACCCCAGCATGACCCTACACTACGCAAACACTACAACACTACCCTAAACCCTAAAACACTACCCCCAGCATGACCCTACACTACGCAAACACTACAACACTACCCTAAACCCTAAAACACTACCCCCAGCATGACCCTACACTACGCAAACACTACAACACTACCCTAAACCCTAAAACACTACCCCCAGCATGACCCTACACTACGCAAACACTACAACACTACCCTAAACCCTAAAACACTACCCCCAGCATGACCCTACACTACGCAAACACTACAACACTACCCTAAACCCTAAAACACTACCCCCAGCATGACCCTACACTACGCAAACACTACAACACTACCCAAAACCCTAAAACACTACCCCCAGCATGATCCTACACTACGCAAACACTACAACACTACCCAAAACCCTAAAACACTACCCCCAGCATGACCCTACACTACGCAAACACTACAACACTACCCAAAACCCTAAAACACTACCCCCAGCATGACCCTACACTACGCAAACACTACAACACTACCCAAAACCCTAAAACACTACACCCCAGCATGACCCTACACTACGCAAACACTACAACACTACCCAAAACCCTAAAACACTACACCCCAGCATGACCCTACACTACGCAAACACTACAACACTACCCAAAGCCCTAAAACACTACCCCCAGCATGACCCTACACTACGCAAACACTACCCAAAACCCTAAAACACTACCCCCAGCATGACCCTACACTATGCAAACACTACAACACTACCCTAAACCCTAAAATACTACACCCCAGCATGACCCTACACTACGCAAACACTACAACACTACCCCAAACCCTAAAACACTACCCCCAGCATGACCCTACACTACGCAAACACTACAACACTATCCTAAACCCTAAAACACTACGCCCAGCATGACCCTACACTACGCAAACACTACAACACTACCCTAAACCCTAAAACACTAGCCCCAGCATGACCCTACACTACGCAAACACTACAACACTACCCTAAACCCTAAAATACTACACCCCAGCATGACCCTACACTACGCAAACACTACAACACTACCCCAAACCCTAAAACACTACCCCCAGCATGACCCTACACTACGCAAACACTACAACACTATCCTAAACCCTAAAACACTACGCCCAGCATGACCCTACACTACGCAAACACTACAACACTACCCTAAACCATAAAACACTAGCCCCAGCATGACCCTACACTACGCAAACACTACAACACAACCCTAAACCCTAAAACACTACCCCCAGCATGACCCTACACTACGCAAACACTACAACACTACCCTAAACCCTAAAACACTACCCCCAGCATGACCCTACACTACGCAAACACTACAACACAACCCTAAACCCTAAAACACTACCCCCAGCATGACCCTACACTAAACAACCACCACAACTCTACACTACACTAACACAACACTACACTACACAACACTACACAATCACTAACCCACGAAAAAATTAACACAAACCTACTTACCTCTCTCGTCATCGTGGTTTTCACAACGCAAATGCATTTACCATACATGCCTTTAAAACATAATTCTTTGTAAAGGCATGCGCGATAAATGCACATGCGTTTTGAAAAAATGCGGGATAATGGTATGCGAGGTCAATGACCTTGCGGGATAATGGTATGCGGACTGAAAGTCTGCGGGATAAAAAATGCGGGAAAATGGCTGCAAACCATGATTAGCAGCAGACTTCCCTGGTGAGCACTAGCTTTACTACAGTGATCTAATGAGCAACTAGAGTGCTAACATTCAGAATTTATGGCAAATGTGTGACACATCTGAATGCCTTCTTGATAGAACCAAAGTAAACAAGCATTGAAAATGCAATAGATCTCGCCCTCGTTTAAGTTAAAGCCATTCTGTTTGTAATGAGGTGGCTTTTTAGCTTTGCTTTTATTAGTGTTTTTAAAACTTTCATGTAAATAACATGCATATGTATGCATATATGTATATGTATGCATGCATTTATATTTATATAGATATGCAGATTATATATGTTTATATATGTATATTACCTACTGGCGATAGCTAGTGGGTATATATAGTTAGGATTTTTTCTCCATGGGATTTCTGAAAATTCTATGTCTAATAACTTTGGCGTTTGTGGACGGAATTGGCTGAAATGTTCATGTTTCTGAGCAGCCCCTGAAAATTTGGGGGGGTTTCGTCAAGGGGGGGCCGAGAAAAAAAATTGTAGATAAGGTTTGCCCGACGTGCCTTTGCTATGTCTCAATATATGTGCTCCAGTGGATTTTGAGAAATTAACATTTAAAAAAATATATATATCTGTGACAGCGCTCCGGTTAGCGCCCCGGTTCGCGTACCTGACGCGTAACGGAACTTCGCGAAGCGAAGCTGATTGGCTCTCCGGTGTCTGTCAACATTCTAAACAGTCCGGAGCGGCCGCCATCTTGTCTCTCGGTACGATCGAGAGACAAGATGTGGTGAAAAACGAAGGGGGAAATTAAGGAAAGGGGGCAAGGTAGACCACTCCTGACCCCCTAGGATTGATGAGGGGGATATTAAAGTGCCCCGCGGGGCAAAAAATAAAAATAATTATTTTTTTGCGATTTTACGCCGTATAGGCGCGTCCCGGTACGCAAACCGGGCAGCTCACCGGGCAGCTCACCGGGCAGCTAACCGGGCAGCTAACCGGCAGCGTAGCTGTCAACATTGAAACAGTCCGGAGCGGCCGCCATCTTGTCTCATCGGTAGGTTCGAGAGACAAGATGTGGTGAAAAAAGAAGGGGGAAATGAAGGAAAGGGGGCAAGGTAAACCCCTCCTGACCCCCTAGGATTGATGAGGGGGATATTAAAGTCCCCCGCGATTTTTCGCGGTAGAGGCGCTTCCCGGTACGCGAACCGGGCAGCTAACCGGCAGCGTAACGGGAGTCCGCCATCTTGTGTTTTTGGAGCGTCCGGTTCGCGTACCGGGTAGCGTCCCGGTAAGCGTAACAAGGGGAAAACCAAGAGAAACAGTAAAAAAAAAATTAAGGGAATAGATTTCCAGCAAACTTGGCAAAATTGTAGGGACTGTTTGTTTGATGTGCCTTTGCAAGGCCTCAAGATATGTGCACGTGTGGATTTTGTCTAATTAAGGTTAAAAAATATATATATATCTGTAAGCGTGCTCCGGCACGCTTACGTTACGGGTTTTGTTTGCGCTGCAGAGCCGATACGTCACGGTTATGCGACGCGTCATGAGGCGTCTCACGTGGCTACGTGATACGTCACGTAATAAAGAATATATTTTACAGCTATAGATATTAGCTTTTAAAAAACCAATGAAATTCACTGAAAATACCATAGGTTATAGACCATATATAGTTAGGAATTTGCATTTACAAAACCTTGAAAATTTACTGAAAAAACCATAGGTTAGAGACCATATATAGTTAGCTGGACATTTTATTGACATAAAACCAATGAAATTCCATATATAGTTAGTTGCACTAACTATATATCGCGCACCCGCAATCCACTGCTGATGATGTCACATATTACATCATTCATGACATGGTCAGTGACATCACTGATGACATCACTGATGACATCTCAAATGACATCACTGATGACATCACTGATGACATCTCAAATGACATCACTGATGACATCATGACACACCAATACCAGTTACTACATACGCACTCACTGATTCCTACGTCTACACACACATTCACTCATTCACCCATACAATCACTCATACATACAGTCACTCATTATTACAACACTATCATATGCACTCATACACCTATGCAGACACTCACACACTGTCACTCATCCATGGAGTTACTCACACACCTAGTCAGTCCTGTAAAGAATCAATCACACTTCCATTTCCTCATCCATACAATTAAACACAGAACACCATACTTCAGTGACATCACTGATGACATCACTGATGACATCTCAAATGACATCACTGATGACATCATGACACAACAATACCAGTTACTACATACGCACTCACTGATTCCTACGTCTACACACACATTCACTCATTCACCCATACAATCACTCATACATACAGTCACTCATTATTACAACACTATCATATGCACTCATACACCTAGTCAGTCCTGTGAAGAATCAATCACACTTCGATTTTCTCATCTATACAGTTAAACACAGAACACCATACTTTTCACACATATACTAACACACACTTACTCTCTTATACAATCACTGATACAAGTACACATTGATATGCACAGAGTCACACACCTCCCAGCCAGCCACACACACTCAGTCTTCCATACATCCACTCATTCTTCAATATGTAAAACATATTTAAACTTTACAAAAACACACAGACACTAGATGATGTCATCAGTGATGTCATTTGAGATGTCATCAGTGATGTCATCAGTGATGTCATTTGAGATGTCATCAGTGATGTCATCAGTGATGTCACTGACCATGTCATGAATGATGTAATATGTGACATCATCAGCAGTGGATTGCGGGTGCGCGATATATAGTTAGTGCAACTAACTATATATGGAATTTCATTGGTTTTATGTCAATAAAATGTCCAGCTAACTATATATGGTCTCTAACCTATGGTTTTTTCAGTGAATTTTCAAGGTTTTGTAAATGCAAATTCCTAACTATATATGGTCTATAACCTATGGTTTTTTCAGTGAATATATATATATATATATATATATATATATATATATATATATATATATATATATATGTGTAAATATCAACAAAGAGTTTTAGCCCTCGGTAGAAGAAGCCACAAGATTGGTAAAATGTGGATCCATTGCGACTGGACTGGAGACAAGTCGCGGAAGAAAGCCTGCCGCTTGCTGCGGACCCGTGATGGCGCCCAACAGTGCGATCAGTGTACGGGGATTGGTGTCCAGAAGCAGCTGACCACACACAAGAGGACACCCAGAGCAACATTCTCACCAGCCCACATGGGTTTTAATCATTCATTTATTAACTGCCACAATGATGAACTCATACAAGGTAAATGGTGTATGCACTACAAGACCCAGAAGGCAATTTCATTTGACCACGCCCTGGGAGGCAGGCTTGATTAACTACGAGTGCATACTACATCATCATTGCCAAGCAGAAGCCATTGAAGAAGGGATTGACTCCCGAAACCGGTCTGGCTGAACACAAACAGATGGTGACTGTTTTCCCTGCGTCTCCTGTTGCAGCTGCTCCTAAAAGAAATGGATCCAAATTTTACCAATCTTGTGGCTTCTTCTACCGAGGGCTAAAACTCTTTGTTGGTATTTTTACGGCTGGAGCCCAGTCGCGGAAGAAAGCCTGCCGCTTGCTGCGGACCCGTGATGGCGCCCAACGGTGCGATCAGTGTACGGGGGATTGGTGTCCAGAAGCAGCTGACCACACACAAGAGGACACCCAGAGCAACATTCTCACCAGCCCACATGGGTTTTAATCATTCATTTATTAACTGCCACAATGATGAACTCACACGAGGTAAATGGTGTATGCATTACAAGACCCAGAAGGCCATTTCATTTGACCACGCCCTGGGAGGCAAGCTTGATTAACTACGAGTGCATACTACATAATCATTGCCAAGCAGAAGCCATAGAAGAAGGGATTGACTCCCGAAACCGGTCTGGCTGAACATGAACAGATGGTGACTGTTTTCCCTGCATCTCCTGTTGCAGCTGCTCCTAAAAGAAATGGATTCAAATTTTACCAATCTTGTGGCTTCTTCTACCGAGGGCTAAAACTCTTTGTTGGTATTTTTACGGTTGGATCCCAGTCGAGGAAGAAAGCCTGCCGCTTGCTGCGGACCCGTGATGGCGCCCAACGGTGCGATCAGTGTACGGGGGATTGGTGTCCAGAAGCAGCTGACCACACACAAGAGGACACCCAGAGCAACATTCTCACCAGCCCACATGGGTTTTAATCATTCATTTATTAACTGCCACAATGATGAACTCACACGAGGTAAATGGTGTATGCATTACAAGACCCAGGAGGCCATTTCATTATTAACTACGAGTGCATACTACATCATCATTGCCAAGCAGAAGCCATTGAAGAAGGGATTGACTCCCGAAACCGGTCTGGCTGAACACGAACAAATGGTGACTGTTTTCCCTGCGTCTCCTGTTGCAGCTGCTCCTAAAAGAAATGGATCCAAATTTTACCAATCTTGTGGCTTCTTCTACCGAGGGCTAAAAATCTTTGTTGGTATTTTTGCGGCTGGAGCCCAGTCGCGGAAGAAAGCCTGCCGCTTGCTGCGGACCCGTGATGGCGCCCAACGGTGCGATCAGTGTACAGGGGATTGGTGTCCAGAAGCAGCTGACCACACACAAGAGGACACCCAGAGCAACATTCTCACCAGCCCACATGGGTGTTATTCATTCATTTATTAACTGCCACAATGATGAACTCACACGAGGTAAATGGTGTATGCACTACAAGATCCAGAAGGCCATTTCATTTGACCACGCCTTGGGAGGCAGGCTTTATTAACTACGAGTGCATACTACATCATCATTGCCAAGCAGAAGCCATTGAAGAAGGTATTGACTCCCGAAACCGGTCTGGCTGAACATGAACAGATGGTGACTGTTTTCCCTGCGTCTCCTGTTGCAGCTGCTCCTAAAAGAAATGGATCCAAATTTTACCAATCTTGTGGCTTCTTCTACCGAGGGCTAAAACTCTTTGTTGGTATTTTTACGGCTGGATCCCAGTCGCGGAAGAAAGCCTGCCGCTTGCTGCGGACCCGAGATGGCGCCCAACGGTGCGATCAGTGTACGGGGGATTGGTGTCCAGAAGCAGCTGACCACACACAAGAGGACACCCAGAGCAACATTCTCACCAGCCCACATGGGTTTTAATCATTCATTTATTAACTGCCACAATGATGAACTCACACGAGGTAAATGGTGTATGCATTACAAGACCCAGGAGGCCATTTCATTATTAACTACGAGTGCATACTACATCATCATTGCCAAGCAGAAGCCATTGAAGAAGGGATTGACTCCCGAAACCGGTCTGGCTGAACACGAACAAATGGTGACTGTTTTCCCTGCGTCTCCTGTTGCAGCTGCTCCTAAAAGAAATGGATCCAAATTTTACCAATCTTGTGGCTTCTTCTACCGAGGGCTAAAAATCTTTGTTGGTATTTTTGCGGCTGGAGCCCAGTCGCGGAAGAAAGCCTGCCGCTTGCTGCGGACCCGTGATGGCGCCCAACGGTGCGATCAGTGTACAGGGGATTGGTGTCCAGAAGCAGCTGACCACACACAAGAGGACACCCAGAGCAACATTCTCACCAGCCCACATGGGTGTTATTCATTCATTTATTAACTGCCACAATGATGAACTCACACGAGGTAAATGGTGTATGCACTACAAGATCCAGAAGGCCATTTCATTTGACCACGCCTTGGGAGGCAGGCTTTATTAACTACGAGTGCATACTACATCATCATTGCCAAGCAGAAGCCATTGAAGAAGGTATTGACTCCCGAAACCGGTCTGGCTGAACATGAACAGATGGTGACTGTTTTCCCTGCGTCTCCTGTTGCAGCTGCTCCTAAAAGAAATGGATCCAAATTTTACCAATCTTGTGGCTTCTTCTACCGAGGGCTAAAACTCTTTGTTGGTATTTTTACGGCTGGATCCCAGTCGCGGAAGAAAGCCTGCCGCTTGCTGCGGACCCGTGATGGCGCCCAACGGTGCGATCAGTGTACGGGGGATTGGTGTCCAGAAGCAGCTGACCACACACCAGAGGACACCCAGAGCAACATTCTCACCAGCCCACATGGGTTTTAATCATTCATTTATTAACTGCCACAATGATGAACTCACACGAGGTAAATGGTGTATGCATTACAAGACCCAGGAGGCCATTTCATTATTAACTACGAGTGCATACTACATCATCATTGCCAAGCAGAAGCCATAGAAGAAGGGATTGACTCCCAAAACCGGTCTGGCTGAACACGAACAGATGGGGACTTTTTTACCTGCGTCTCCTGTTGCAGCTGCTCCTAAAAGAAATGGATCCAAACTTTACCAATGTTGTGGCTTCTTCTACCGAGGGCTAAAACTCTTTGTTGATATATATATATATATATATATATATATATATATATATATATATATATATATTCACTGAAAAAACCATAGGTTATAGACCATATATAGTTAGGAATTAGCATTTAAAAAACCTTATTTTACTCACACAAAACCATTGAAATTCCATATATAGTTAGTTGCACTAACTATATATCGCGCACCCGCAATCCACTGCTGATGATGTCACATATTACATCATTCATGACATGGTCAGTGACATCACTGATGACATCTCAAATGACATCACTGATGACATCATCCAGTGACTGTGTGTTTCTGTAAAGTTTAAATATGTTTTACATATTGAAGAATGAGTAGATGTAGAAGTGTCTGGATGAAGGATTTAGTAGGTGCGTGACTGACTGTATGAGTGAGTGATTAAATGTGTCTCACTGAGTGCATGGGTTAGTGACTAAACTGTCTTAATTTGTGCATCATTATGTCTGTTGTTCTGTAAACTGCTGCATGTGTTGATCAGTAGCTATATGAGTAACTATATGGGTTATTGATTGATTGCCCAAGTATTTGTATGGGAGACTGAGTGTGTGTGTGGCTGGCTGGGAGGTGTGTGACTCTGTGCAGATCAATGTGTACTTGTATCAATGATTGTATAAGAGAGTAATTATGTGTTAGTATATGTTTCAAAATGTAAGGTTCTCTATGTTTAACTGTATAGATTAGAAAATGGAAGTGTGATTGATTCTTTACAGGACTGACTAGGTGTGTGAGTAACTCCATGGATGAGTGACAGAGTGTGAGAGTCTGTATAGGTGTATGAGTGCATATGATAGTGTTGTAAAGATGAGTGATTGTATGTATGAATGATTGTATGGGTAAATGAGTGAATGTGTGTGTAAACATAGGAATCACTGAGTGCGTATGTAGTAACTAGTATTGGTGTGTCAATGGTTTCAAAAATTATACTCTGTATTTAACACTGGGTGTAACAGAGGTTATATTAAAGTGTGAGGAGATGCATTGTATTGTCACATGAATGATATCATCAGTGATGTGGTCATTGATGTCAAATGAGATGTCATCAGTGATGTCATTTGAGATGTCATCAGTGATGTCATCAGTGATGTCACTGACCATGTCATGAATGATGTAATATGTGACATCATCAGCAGTGGATTGCGGGTGCGCGATATATAGTTAGTGCAACTAACTATATATGGAATTTCAATGGTTTTGTGTGAGTAAAATAAGGTTTTTTAAATGCTAATTCCTAACTATATATGGTCTATAACCTATGTTTTTTTCAGTGAATTTTCAAGGTTTTGTAAATGCTATATCCTAACTATATATGGTCTATAACCTATGGTTTTTTCAGTGAATTTTCAAGGTTTTGTAAACGCTAATTCCTAACTATATATGGTCTATAACCTATGGTTTTTTCAGTGAATTTCAATGGTTTTTTAATAGCAAATATCATAAGCTGTCGAATGTCAAGTACGTGGTAAGTAAAAACATTTTCGTGTTTATGCACACTGATCTGCTTTGAATGCTGCCCCCCACCCCTCATTTCTATTAGGAGTACTCTCTCTTTGCAGATAGTGAAGGGTAGTTAACGCAGCCCTTTGCCCCCTTTGTAATCCGTTGTGCCTGCTTCTCTCTCCATTTGATTGATTGTTCTCTTTGGTTCATTCTCTATTTACAAACAAGCACAGAGTCGCAATACTCTGTTTAGTCTTTGCAGATAGCGAAAAATCGTGTAAAAAAACAAAAGGAATCGAGCAAAATCAGTAGGCCACTAATGGGATCTCTTTTTGACCTCGCTAAAATAGAAACATTAGGAACAACCTGTTGAAAATAGCAATGCGTATGTATATAAGCGGCGTTCATTTGTGTTCACAGTACCCCTTGTTGATTGTTTCAATCGAGCATTGAATTGTTCGAAGTTAATTCTCTTAAGGATCTTCTCTACCTGCAAACGAGGAAGAATAGGAATATTCTCTCTCCCTTTGCAGATAGTGAAGGGTAGGTAACGCAAGCCTTTAACACGTCGTACCTATTTCATTCCTCATTGATTGATTGATTGTCCGAACATTGACTGTTTGGGAATTAGTTCCTTTTGGAGGTATTCCCTGTTTGCAAATAAACGTAGGAAAATCTTTGCAAGTAGTGAAAGGGTACGTAATGCGGACCGTTCTCCCCCGTTGTAATCTGTCATGCCTATCTACTCCCCACTGATTGATGCACCTTTTTCACCCGGACCATTTACTAGAGATACGTCATCTGGCCCGACCAGAGAGCACCCCTAGTGAAAAGGACATATGCAATAATAACGAAGTGATCACTGTATCCTGTTAACAGAAACTTTACCATGAAACAACCTGGAAAGAAAAAAATAGGAAAACGAAAATCAGTAGGCCACTGATGAACATGAACTTTTATTAAACAACGAACAAAGAAACGATAACATAACGTAATGATAAAACCTATTAATGTCCTAGAAACAAGAAAACGTTAAAATATGCCAGTGGTGAGAGACCAGAAAAACAGTAAGAGAAACCAAATCACCCCTCGCTGTCCCACCGCCTGCCACGCCAAAAAAATCGATAGACTAGGGAAAATGCAAGTCAGTAGAACATCCACCCCCACTCTGGAAACTTCCAAGGTGGGGCAGGGTTCCGGCTACGCCCAGCCGGGAGCAGCCCATATAAGGCAGGTCCTGCTGCCACGCCTCGGCCAGGAGATCCTAACGTAGGGTGTAGCCGGAGGAGAGGCCGAGGCCAGCGGGACCCGGCCAGGGGATTGCCTTTACAACGCTGAACAGTTGCAGGGGGGGGAATGTCTCCTCGACCCTCCCCTCTCTCTCCCAGTCCGGCCGCGGTGGCCCTTGAGAGTTGCAGGTAGTCCCGCCACATGCTCTTCCGGTCCGACCACCAACGGTCGGGGGGCCGAGGCCGACGGGATCCGGCTGCAGCCGATAAACCAAGAAACCCGTTCATGGGGCCAGAGCCAGGGGCGTCCGGCCGACATCCACCGGAAGCCCGGCCCGAAGACGGACGGGACACTTCTTTCTTTTATAATGGCTGCGACAACACTGGGGGGGGATGTCTTGCACATGCCTCCGACCCCCCCCCTCGTCCTCATCGCCTGGTCCGGCCATAACAAATCTCAAGCGAGACGCCGTGGGGTGCACTGGGAGGGAGAGACGGTGCGAACAGGCCTCTCCCGCCTCCCCAGGTGGAGGCTTCCCAGCTGCACCCTCAGCGCTCCAGGCGCCCGGAAAAGGGTTCTTCCACTGTGGCCATGCTGCAACGTCTCGCCCGGCAGGGTGGAGCCCGTCCGCTCATGTGACCCCGCGATCGCCGGTAGCTGCCGAACTCTCAAAATGGCGGTCGACCTGGCAAGAGCGGGCCCAGCATAAAGAAATGGCCCGGTCACTGGTTGACTCCACCACCGTAGTCCTCCACGACCTTGAAGATTCTAGAGGAGCCGCGGGAGTCTCCGACCCCCGATGGGGAATGACTGCCATGATCGCCCGTGGAGTGACGAAACTGTATCCGCGGGACGTCGGCGCTCCCATGCTGGCGCCAGCCTCACTTTGAATTACTAGAATCCTGCAGACCTCACTTCCGGTGAAAGCACAGTGTGACCCGGTAGGAAAAATTATTGCACCCCCTCCCCTTTTTGACTGATAGTTCAAACCACCGATCCTTTCCTTTGCCCTTTTAACGGAACTTTGGACTGCCTCCCCCTCTTTTACATTTTCTAGAGAAAACAAAACATTAACCACTACATTAGCATAGCAGTTGACACCAGAACTGTTTTCAAATTGAAAACCAACAACATCTTCAACAGAATCCTTTTTGTTTCTGCTGTGACCCTGCTACAGCACAGGCATTGTCCCCAGCAGTAATTCTGCAATGCCGGTAAGAATAGCTGTGGTGCCTACTGGACTCACTCACCCCCGCGGCGCCCCACGCCGTTTTTTGCTGGGCGGCAACTTACTAGACATCACTTTCGTGCCATCTAGATTTCAGCGCGTTCTGCTGCCTTGGAACTATTCGCACAACAGACCGCTACTGACAAGAATATTTCATTATTGGTGCTGTCAATTTCAATAAATCTATTGGATAATTCAAAAGAAATTGCCACGGTCTCTTCGTTGTTTAAATGTTTTTACTGTTTTTGTTTTCTTGTATATATTTATATGTTATTAAAGTTTTATATTCCTACTACTTTGTTGGAGTGCTATATATTTTTAATGTGACACATAATTGTAAAAACTTTGATGTACAAAGAGTCATTCCTGGAATCTTCCGCTTCAGGCTCGGTCCCCTCCCCAATCACAATACAGGATGGTTTTCAGATAGTAGGAACACGTGTGGTGTGACGGATCTCATCGGGTGTGGGCCTTGATCTACTATAACTCCTTTGAAGAGGGGTGATTCTTTACAGCTGGGGCCATAAACTACATCTGCAGGGCTAGCTGATAGCCTGGACAATCGGACACAGAGAAAGAGGAGTGTCAGAGGGTGCGGTAGTGAATAGGGCGAAAGGGAGGTGTCGGGCGGGCACAGAGTGTGATTCTCAGGGAAGAGCAGCGCAGATGGGGGGAGGTTTATTGCCCATGCATAAGACAGAGAGCGGTGGTGATCAGTGCCTAGGGAAGATGCTTGCGTGGGTGAGGAGCCATGCTACGAATCGACAGCGTGCAGAGAGTGGGTCTGGTCAAGACATCTAAAATGGCTGCCGTGCACGACAAAAGTGTGGCATTTCAAAAAAGGCAAGATGGCGCAGACAATGTTTTTCAACACTTCCTCATTTCCTTCGAATCGAACGTTAACAGACGTTGGGGCATATTACCAAAGTTAAGCGATATTTATCGCTAACGATGCTTACCAACCAATTTTTTACCACTAAGCATCGTCAGAAATTATCGAAGATAAACCTTGCTATTATCAAGGTTTATCGCAAATGCGATAATAAACGGCCGCAATGCATGAATATCGCTAAAAACTCAGCGATATTCATGCATTACCGAGCTAATGCTCTTAGCCATGTTATCCACCTCCCATTGGATAACATGGCTAAGAACTGCTCAGGGCAGGTGTTACTTTTTGGAGATATTCGCGCTTAGCGCGAATATCTCCAAAAGTTGGTAATAGGAGATAGATATCTTGCATGTTGTAATGCAAGTTATTGTGGTATATGGAACTCATACCATAATCTCTCAGGAAAGCAGAAACTGATCCTTTTGGGACTGCCTAAAAAGGCCTAGGGGGTGAGGAGTACTCTACTTTGCCCCCTTTTCACGTTCCGAACTATTTTATTTTACTCTCTTCTGTAATTACACAAAATAGCAGTGATAAGATGCATCGGAGACACACAGTGAGAGAAAGGAGGCCGGAGATGAAGAAGAGATGTCAAATACACATTGGAGATAATATAGTGGCAGAAGGGAAGTAAATATGAGTAAACTTACCATGTAACATAAAAATGTTGCACTCTATACTATAAGTCTCATTTTATACTACAATCACTTCGCTACAACCTCATAAATTAAAAATAAAAATGAATAATGTCTCAAACAATTTTTGATTTCTAAATATAAATTTATTCTTCAGAATTTTCTAAATTTGAAAGAACTAGTAACATGTCCTGATCAGCAATGTCCTCATTAAAAGTCTCCAATGATGATTCTTGTAACTCTATGGTCTCCAAACACTCGATAAATTCGCCATCAAGAGATTGATCAAAAAAATCATTCAAGTCATCTCCTCCTTGTGACAATATTTCATTATTGGTGCTGTCAATTTCAATCAATGTAGTGGAATCATTCAAGTCATCTCCTCGTGACAATATTTCATTATTGGTGCTCTCAATTTCAATCAATGTAGTGGAATCATTCAAGTCATCTCCTCCTTGTGACAATATTTCATTATTGGTGCTGTCCATTTCAATCAATCTAATGGAATCATACAAGTCATCTCCTCCTTGTGACAATATTTCATTATTGGTGCTCTCAATTTCAATCAATGTAGTGGAATCATTCAAGTCATCTCCTTGTGACAATATTTCATTCTTGGTGCTGTCCATTTCAATCAATCTAATGGAATCATACAAGTCATGTCCTCCTTGTGACAATATTTCATTATTGGTGCTCTCAATTTCAATCAATGTGTTGGACAATTCAAAAGAAATTGCCACGGTCTCTTCATTGTGAGCCATTTTATTTTGAAATTGCTTGCTGTAAATTGCAGAAAAAAATAATCACTTTCATTTATCGTTTTTAGTAATACATAATATAAAACTAACTTTATCAAGTATTTAGTATAACAGAAGGACTGCAAATAAATAACAGAAAACATTTTTCAAATTATCTTCAAGTGTACAACATAGTTCCCCTTACAAATTAACAACTCACCTTTTTAAAAGTAGCAGAAGTGTTAGTACTGTGTAAATCAAACACCAGAAATTCACCACCAAAAATTCCTCACAAATGTACCTCAGCCAGTAGTATCAAAAAATGGCTGTGGTTTCCTCTCATTTGACATATATACATAACCAATTAACTTTCATCACACACAAATACAAAACCAAAGTAACATTTTAATTGGTTCTAAATTTCAACACTTTCAAATGTATTTTCCCCATGCAATTTTCCATAGGACATTTACATACGTCTACAGCCTGAATGGCTGAACGGAATTACACCAAACTTGGCAAAATGGTACATCAAACCTAAGAGGTCAGGAAGGATCTACTATGCCCCCTTATGGTCATTTTCCCCTTCGCTTTGGCCTCCTCTTGTCTCTCAATCCTACCGAGAGACAAGATGGCGGCCGCTACGGACTGTTTGGAATGTTGACAGACGCCGGAGAACCAATCAGCTTCGCAAAGCTCCGTAACGCGAAAAGTACGCGGAGCGCTGTTACAGATATATATCTTTTTTTGAACGTTAATTTCTCAAAATCCACTGGAGCACATATATTGAGACCTAGCAAAGGCACATCGGGCTACCAGTCCCTAATATTTTGCCAAGTTTCGTGCAAATCCATTCAACCGTTCGATTATTATTATTTTGGGTTTTTTTTGCCCCGCGGGGCCCTTTTAAAACCTCCACATCAAACCTAGGGGGTCAGCGAGGATCTACTATGCCCCCTTATAGTTATTTCCCCCTTTGTTTTGACCTCCTCTTGTCTCTCGATCCTACCGAGAGACAAGATGGCGGCCGCTACGGACTTTTTGGAATGTTGACAGACGCCGGAGAACCAATCAGCTTCGCTTCACAAAGCTCCGTTGCGCGTAAAGTACGCGTCCTGGGACGCTGCCAGGTCCGCTGTTACAGATATATATCTTTTTTTAAACGTTAATTTCTCAAAATCCACTGGAGCACATATATTGAGACCTACAAAAGGCACATCGGGCTACCAGTCCCTACAATTTTGCCAAGTTTCGTGCAAATGCATTCAGCCGTTCGGGCTAAAAGTGAGGCCAACCGCCCTATGGAAAACTCAATGTTAAAAACACGTTTTGGGACCCCCCTTTTTTCTCGGCCCCCCCTTGATGAACCCCCCCCCAAATTTTCAAGGGCTGCTCAGAAACAAAATGTGCCATTTTCCTGAAAATTTCAGCCAATTCCGTCCACAAACGCCAAAGTTATTAGACATAGAATTTTCAAAAATCCCATAGAGAAAAAATCCTAACTATATATACCTACTGGCGACCGCCAGTAGGTAATATATATATATATATATATATATTCAAGCACAAAGCAGCCTTCCAGGTGGTGTGCTGCTAACTGCTGGTGCAGGTGTTTTTGAGGTAGACCATAACCCTAACATGTGTGGTAGAACAAGAATTAATGCTACATTAGCAAGAGTTGTAAAATTTTCCTTTATTTACCATCAACACCACTATTCAAACGCCACTGATGTTTTTTGACTCAACGTCTTTTTCAAAGTGGTAAAGTTCCATTAGGATGAGTTCGACTGGAGAGCCAACCTTCACAAGCAGCAGCCCGTAAGCTGCAGGGAGCAGTGAGGAAAGTAGCCAAAACAATCAATAACATCAGTGATCTGCTGACGTACTTAGAGTCAAGACAACTGGCCTCAAGACAGACATTGCTGGCATTAGGGGTCAAGCAGAAGCACATGTGACTCAACTGATCGACATCCAGTGGAAGCTCGAGGACAACGAAAACCGTCAAAGACAGAACAATCTTCAGTTCCTAGGAATTCCTGAAGAGAAGAAGGGATCAGATGCTCGAATATACATTGTCGAGCTGCTGCTGAAGTCTTTTCCAGATCTAGAAGGGTGGAACTGGCTCCATGAAGTTTAAAGGGCACATCGCGTCTCCTTCTCCCTTCGGCAACCAGTAAAGCCAGATGCTAAACCATGCGCTGTGCTGGTGTACTTTGGGAACTTTCTGCTGCAGCAGAACATCTTTGAGAAGGCTAGGCCAGATGCTCAGCAAGCCACAGATGACTTTTCATTTTTTTACCAGGCCATTTAGATCGCGGTACATTACATTGCTGTTTTTACAATGCAAGTCGTTACAACGACTTGTACTGGAGGTCGCTGGACTTAGAAATAGTGTGATTTACTATTCCAACTCCAGCCTACGTTACAGTAGAGAAGGTGTTGCAATAGTAAATCACACTATTCCTTAGTCTAGAGCACCATCCCTTCCAAGTTGTTGTAACGACTTGCAGTATACAAACAGCAATGTAAGTGTATTGCGTTGTTTTGACTGCGTTGTAAAGGTTGTTTTCTGGATTTTTGCCATGTTACTGTTGAACGACGTTGTTGTTTACACCAAATGATGCAGCTATTTGAGGAGAGAGGTGCACAGGCATTTCTAATGAACCCAGCCCACTTGAAAGTAATCTGGGGTGATCGGACCAGATGTTTTACCTCCAAAATCAAAGCTAAAGAGTTTTTGACAACAGGCGGGGTATAACTACAAGGCTTATATGAATAGGTTGTGGCTACATGGCTCATTGTATCAGGGGGAGTAGACTGATATTTCAGCAAATTACATGCCTCATAATAGGGAGTTCGAATCATGGGAAAAAAGAGGGGTTAAGCCTTTTGTTGTATTTTAAAAATAATAGAAGTACTGTAACCTTAAAACTTTTCTGAAGGGAAAAAAGATAGAAAAAAGAAAAAAATATATATAGAACATAAGCTATTGATTTTTCTAGATTGCTGTAGGGCTATAGAAACACTAGGATAGGGACGCACTAATATGAATAGCCACCAGTTGTTATGGGCGCCGCCTTCCAAATACCACAGACCAACACATGTTGTTTTGTTTTTTTCTCCATGTGGGGGGGTGCAAGGTTGGTCGGGACGGGTGGGGGCAGGAGGTTGTGTGAGGTATGGGGTAGGAGGGAGGGAAGGTAAAGGGTGGTTGTGTGGAGGTGTTGCAGGGGGAGAAAAAAACACAGAGAGAAGCGGGATCTGTGCAACCCATGTCAGGATATTCTAAAAATTATTACAAACTCAAATATGAATGACAATCAATTTGGATGCCCTAAATGTTTTAACAATGGGTAGGCTATTTGTTCAATAAATATTGGGGGGCTAAATGATAAGTGGAAGCAAGCTAAGGTGAGTGAGGCACTCAGATCCTTGGGAGTGGATATAATCTGCCATCAAGAAACCCACATCCCGTGGCAGAAGCGAGGGCTCAATATAATCCCTGGATATACACAGGTCACCTGTTCTTCCTAGACCACTACGTCTAGAGGGGTCGTAATCCATGTTTCAAATAGGCTGACCACAGAAAGGCAAATTCTAGCTGATAAATGGGAGCGATGGGCAATAGTCACATTACCAGTTGGGCTCACAATCTACACGCTTTACAAGCTTAATTTAGATGACCCTGGGATGCTAGAGGAATTGGAGCTAGAGCTAGCATCCTGGCCAGGCCCCCTCATCATGTGTGAGGATTTTAAAATTCATTTGGACACTAGTGGCCCCTTCACTAAGAAATATCAGTGGAAAAAGCCACAAGTTCATAAGGCACTAGCCTCTCTAACCTCTAGCCATGGGCTAACTGATATCTGGGCGTCCAGGAGACCAAGGGACTGAGGCTACACCTATTTTTCTTGTCCTAATAAAAAGTATGTGAGGCTCGACTATTTCATTGCTACGTTTACCCTTCTTGATGGTGTCAGCATACGGAAGCTGCCTAGAATACTGTCGGGTCACAACCCCTTGATGCTGGAAATCACAGTCCAGGGGTATCAAAGATGTCAAACGAAGAGGACCCTCGACAGGAAATTATTGGTAGATGAAGCTGTTAGACCTGGTACCATTGGCATGAGTCTCCCTTCCAATTGTGCTGTTGTCTCCTCTGTTTTCAATATGTTTTACTGGTTTTAGATGCTTTGGGCACTGTGCCACTGCTATTCATTGCCACAGTGCAAGTGCTCCCGATTATAAATTGTTGTAATGTATTCGTGACTCCATGATTGGCTTATTTGATTTACTTGTCAGACCCTAGTACAATGTACCATGTGTGCCCTGGGCCTGTAGATCAAATGCTGCTGTGGGCTTCCAGCACTGATTGTGACACCCACAGAAGCAGCTTGTAAAGTGTCTCTCAGGCCTGCCATTGCAGAGTCTGTGTGCTGTCTAGTACTGCCATGTCAACTTGGTAAGTGAACCCACTTACAAGTCCCTAAGGATTCCCTTTTCTACATGTTAGACACCCAGGGAACATGGGAGAAAAACTAATTTAGTATGCCTGAACTCAGAGTGATAAAATACGTCATTTAGTAAAGTTGGTTTTAACATTCTGTGTTCGAAAATACCACTTTTAGAAAGTAGGTATTTTCCTGCCTAACCATCCAAGCCTGCCTCTGCTACGTTGCGTATTCCATGTCTGGTTTGTGAGTGACAAGGGCTGGGGTGGCTCCAGGAGACAGAGTGAGTCAGCACAAGGCTGAATAGACCTATCTGCATTGGGAGTGGGGGGAGGAGTAGCCCCTGGGCCTGAATAGGGCTGTGCCTGCCTTCCACAATGCTGGCTCCACCTACTATGATGCGTCTGATGACCCTGGCCCACACTGACAAAGGAAGAAGTTGTGTACTGGCAGAATGCACCAGGAACTGGTTTGAACTAGGTACAGACACTCTTTGCCTTCAGAGACAAAGGAGTTTGCAGTATAAATGTTGGGGCCCAGACCCCAGACCTTTAGATCACTACTAGACATAAAGACGGACCTTTTGCCAAGGAGAAGAACCAGAGAATCTGTCGGTATTTTTGACTTCCCCTGTTCCAAGTTGTTATTGCTGCAGTTGGTGTACAGTAGCTTCTTTATTGCCAAGGAAAGGATAAAGACTTTTATTTGCAACTTCTCCAAGGGCTTGAACTGTGCTTGCCTCCTGCTGAAGTCTCAGGGATACAAGTCTTCACCATCAGCTCCCCCCTGAATTTCCTTGCTGGGAATTCTGTCTGCAGAAGCCCGCATGTTGTTGGGCGCTGGAAGCACAACTCAACGAGAAGAAGCTATTGCATCATCAGAGAAGCGTATCGCCACCGCAAGGGTTGCTGTTGCATCACTGGAGAAGCTTGTCCCTGTCACAGCTGTGTGTCATCACATCATTGGAGAAGAGTGTCGCTACTGCAAGGGTTGCCATCACATCACTGTAGAAGCATGTTGCAGGACCTGAGACATCTCCAACGTTACAGAGACGCTGCATGGATGTCTGGCGTGCACGCATCGTCTTCACATCGTCACATTGTATCAAGGGTGCCATCTTCTCGTATCGTACCAGAACGTCACATTGCATCAGGGCGCCATCTTGTCGCATCACAACCAGGACACACCATGAGATCGTCGCATCACCTCCTCGGATAAGGAACAGACGCAATGCCTACTTTGCTCAAGCACTGAGGAACAGATGCATCGCCTCCCATGAAGCAAGGAACCTACACATCATTCTCCCTGCGGACCTTTTGCTTATTTTGTGTGACGCATCCAAAGTTACTGTGTGGGAAACGTGTCGCATTTACCATCTAAAGTGAAATGAGTTATTTCTACCATCTTAAAGTCATTTTCCTATGACTGTATTGTGGATTTTTGTCATTTGGGTCTTGTGTTAAGTCTATATAAAGAATACTTATTGTTTTTTAAACCTGTATTTAAAGGTAGAGCAGAGACCTAAAAAAAATAGACAAAGTACACATCTCAATAACCGGACGGTGCAACATGCTTAAAATGACTATGTTCCCAAAAGTACTCTACTTATTTCGCTGTATCCCGCTTGAGACGGAGCTTGCTTTCTTCAAAAAGCTGGATGGAATATTTGCCAAATTTAGATTAGGTGCTCTTTCAAATTCCTGACCCTTCTGCAAGCTCAGGGGGGATGGGTGGTTTCCAATCTACTTCATTATTACTGTGCCACAATGCTGCACCAGATGGGTATTTTTTTAAAACAAACATTGGGGCTGAAACACGTTTGGGCGCACAGGAAGGTGAAGTCCCCCCTCAATTTATGAATTGGCTATTGGCGGAGCAGGCCGGGGGGTATTACTGAGGTAGCTGGGGGCCAGCTATTATTAAAAAAAAAACATGATTCAAACCCATTTGAGCAGCATGGAATGTATGAAATAAAGTCTGCCAGCTGTTAGAAATACCTAGACTCCAGAGATACTTATCCCTTTGGTGTTCACAATTTTTTCCGGCCCCTCTTTATGATGGAATTGGGAAACATTGGGAGCAGGCTGGTGTTAGTAAAATAGGGGATATAGTTGGCAGGAATGACATGATTTCTTCTATAGAGCTACAGGAGCGGTGTGCTATTGATGCTAGATCATATTTTGAGTATGTCCAAGTTAAGGAAATCATTAGACCATTTATATCAGATACTGCATCTACAGATATTACCCCTTTGTTAGAAACCATCCTTTATAAAAGACCTTGAATTAAGGATATATATCGCTTTTTTACAAAAGACGCTCCGGACGATCTAGCAAAAACTGAATCTAAATGGGCTGTCAAACTAGATAATCAGGATGTGGATTTATGTAGGTCAATAGCTTTCTCAAAGTAATTATTTCTTTCTGCCAATTAGAAGGCTCAACATTATAATACAGCCTTTAATTTGTACTTTACCCTGGCAAAACATTTTAGATGGGGGAAAAGGGAAAATGATCACTGCCCGAGATGTGGACAAGGTCCAACATATATGATATATATGTTTTTTGATTGCTGTAAGTTAGACCCCTTAATAAAAGGAATCACAACTTTCCTGCATAAAGTGTTAAGACAATATGTGTCATCTCGGCAACTATGATGCTATTCGACACAGGCGTATTTATACTTCATTTTAATGGCAGTAGTCCCTCTGCTGATGGCATCAAAGTGGAAGGATGCTGACCCTCCTTCGTATTATGCTTGGTTTGCCCGGATCCTTCACATACGCAACTTGGCGATTGCACTATATGGATGCAAGGGGCGGAGAGCAGGGAAGCGAGGCAGAAAGATCTGGGGTCCTATGATTGAGTATATATATATATATATATTTTTTTTTATCTTTTATTTTGTATAATGTATCATGAAATGTATAACTGTTGCCTCATAGTTTTTGGTTTGTTTTCCTTCTCTCTCTCCTTTTTCTTAGGTATGATTCTTTGGCCTGACCTATTAGAAGTACCATGTCTTATATTGGGCATATTGTTATTTATATTGTGTGCATTTGTTATTTGTAGCTTTTCTATTTTTGTAACTGTTGTTGGCTGGATTGCCATAAGTTGCTTAATTTTGCACTGCTTCTGAAAGCATTAATCACTGATTATCCATGGTGCCAACAATATAGACCACTTATCTAGACGAGGTCACAATGGTCTCTTCCTAAGTAAGAATGAGTGTAGGGCTTGTGTGTAAAAATAATTGAACATTGTAAACAGAATATATATTTTTTGAATGAACTGTATACATTAATTGTGACGACCTTGTGTAAATAAAAAATATTTTTACATTTTGGATGTCTCACAGTTTAGATGGATCATTGTGTGAATAATCCCCTTCTTGGATCACTGCTGCTCATTTTATTGTTGGGACTCTACCTACCTGACATTAGTCTGCGAGGTTGATAACGCTGCCCACACTGCTCCTGCTGTGATGACCTTCCCGCTGGACCGGACGCGGGTGGCCCATGGCTGCAACTCCCGGCATCCTCGGCTGGCACATTCCACCAGCGTCACCCTAAAGCGCCAGTAGGTGCTTAAAAACACTTTGTGCCTCCCGCAACGCGGGACGTGTGCGGGCCCGTCAAAGCCAGGAGGAGGCAGGACAGGGCCATCCCCTTACGTTGGTCATTCAGTGTTTTCAAGGACCTGGTCAGTGGCTTTGAACTCTAATTTAATTGTTGCCCCATTGTCATTTATTTATTTAGTATTTTTATTCTACTGATAGTATTTAACTATGAGTAAGGGCACTCGCAAGGGGGCAGGGGGTCCAGGGGTTGTGAGGACACTTGACGCATTTCTTATGAGGGCTGAATCTGTTCTTATCCACGAAATCGAGCTTACCTAAAGGAGACTCTCTTTAGATCCCCGACGAGCCTCCTCTGAAGTTCCCATAGTTGGTTCTTTGTTAATCCTGGATCCACCAGCTGATTGTATGCCCCAACTGGCTCCTACATCTCCAGTAGCTTTACTAGATCATCCATCCACTCCAGTCAGTGTCCCCACCCCCCCACCCGCATCTCCAGTTAAGATTCTTACTCGCCAGGAACGTTCTAGTCAGGTAAAGGAAAAGGAGGGTGCTGCTACTGCCACAGCCAAGAAAAGGAAAGCGGGTGGATTGCCACTTACTTCACATCAGGTCAGTAAAGTGGCAAAAACCAGAGGGGTGGCTAGTGGTAACAAAGGCTGCTCCCATGTGGTTGCAGATACAAGTACCTCCAGCTCAATAGATATTAGTGCACAAGCCTGTCCTCGACAGTTGCCATGCGACTCTGAAGACTGCATTCTAGTCAAATTTGAAGCAAAACTCATGGCATTGCTTAAACCGTTACTAACCAAGCTGTCAGACGTTGACTCTAGATTGATCAAAATAGAGCATCAGCTTTCCTTTCCAAAATCTATTCCATCTAATGGAACCTCTAGCGGTTCTATTGTATCTAGCTTAGCAACAGTCACTGTAACAAATGTGCCCACCAATGATGTTGGTGCCAGCACTAATACAATTGCACAAGCTCAGCCGCGGCCCGTGGAGTGAGTTCGGTGGGGCAGGGAGGCGGTGCGGGGGAGGTTCAGGGTGGGAGGTGGTAAACAACGGAATATGGATAATTGCAGGTAAGTAAACAATGTAATAAATAAAACAAATTTCGTGGCGCGCGCTGCAACGCATTTTGCGATGCAGGTTGCGCTACGAAATTCGTTTTATTTATTTAATGCTGCTGGATATCCTGGCTTTTGTCGATAAATTACACACAGACAACTATGCTCAGGTTAGATGGGACACAGCGGGTAGCACCACAGAAAAGTTCCCGTTTGAGAAGGGGGTGCTATTTTGAGGACTTCACCACAGATGCCCCGAATTTAGCTGGGATCAAGATCCCGCTACTAATGTTCGCCGATGACACTTTCATTCTTTCACAAATGAGACAGGGCCTCCAACGTGCCCTCTCAAGATTCGAAGAGTTCTGTGCGGACCATGATCTTATTGTCAACGTTGATAAAATGAAGTACATGGTCGTTTATATCTCCTTCGCCACATCGGCGAAGTTAGAAAGAAGGAAGGGGCTTTGGAGCAAACAGAGACTTTTTCGTATCTGGGGGTAACAATAGACAGAAAACTATGTTGGAAGCCACAAATAGACTGCCTTACTGTCAGACATGCTCAACTCTCAGGCGTCCTGCTCAAGGAGCACAGACGTTCATACACTAAACCCATAGCTCCCGTGTTACAGATTTATAATACCAAAATTGGCGCCTCCATCCTGTATGGGGCAGAGTTGTGGATATTTGCCAATTTGGATTCTCTAATGGTGGGTCAAAACACATTTTTAAGGTCCCTAACTGGCCTTCTCCAATCCACCCCATTAGTACCTCTTTTTCTGGATTCGGGATATCAATCAATTAGGGATGTGGAACACTATAGGTTAGTAGCTTATTGGAGGAGACTATGGGTGACTCCGGAGCTCGCACATTATGCCCTGGCTCTTTTAGAAGTCAGGGATTTAGATGCAAACAGGGAAATCGTGTGCTTTAGCTGTGTCAAGAATATACTTTGTGAGTTGGGTATGAGCCGTTTGTGGACCTTCCCCGCCATATTCCCTAGCAAAACTGAGCTAAAGGCAGCCTACTGGAACATGATTAATATGAAACGCTTTGCAGTTTTTTCTAGCTCTACTCTGTCTAAAGTCTTTCTTGATATTAACCATAAACCCAAATATGAGGAGTATTGTGATTTAATTAAATCAATTTGAGACAGGAAGTTATTCCACCAGTTTAGGGTGGGAACCTTACCAACAAATGCTTTCACCTCTAAATGGTGTAATATACATACTAACACTACTAATTGCCCTTTCTATCCGGATATGATTGAAACACTGGGTCATATCTTCTTCGTCTGTCCTGCTTACAGTAAACCCAGACGTAGTTGGTTGAAATCCATATGTTCTAGCCTGGGTACTAGGTCCAGTAGTGAGGCTTTCAGAATCCTCAAAACAACAGTGGAAGTACCCACTGAGATTGCTACAGAAAAGTTCCTGGGCTGGGTGTGGGTCATCCGATGGATCGAAAGGAGGCATAGGTAACTGTCTATCTTTCTCCTCTACCTCTGTTTTCCCAAAATAGCACTATGCACTTTATTGTACTGTTATGATGTTCCCATAAGATTGTATAACTGAACGCTGATTCTCTATGTAGGCCGCCTACCATGGGTATGTTGTATAGTCTTTTTTAACTTATCTATTGTTTTATGATGAATAACTCAGAGTGCCAGTTTTTAACCAGGCCAATAACAAGTTCCTTGTTTTAGAAACATGCCGTACTGTTCTATTTGGCCTTCACGTTTATGCTGTTTTAACTTTTGTGATTTTTACAAATCGAAATAAAGTTTATGAACTGATAATCCCCTAAATAAATAGTATCCTCCAGTGTTCATTCCTTGAGTTGGCCTAATGCATCAAGAAGCAATTCAGCTTTAAGAGTGTGCTGAACAGTTTTTCCATCTTTTTCCTTGAATGCAAAATATATGTGTGCACAGGTATGTTTCTCTGGTACAAATGAGAAATGTGAGCTCCAATTTAGGGAATACACGCAAATATTAGCCCATTGCAGAATTCAGAAGTTAGATGAAGATTGAATAGCAAGGTGAGCAAAAGATTTTTCCCACAGCACAGAAAGCAATTACTGTAATAGTCATTTTCATCCCTATGCTCTGTAGGCAAAATAGTAGTAGCACTTTGACATTCCAATTTACACAACTTCATGACGTATTATTTTTTACAGTAGATTTATTTGGCACATCTATTTACCTATTTTGTTTAGTAAAGTAATAGAGCAAAAATCCTTTGGGGACACCCTAATTGGTTTATATGTAGTCTTTGCTTTTAAATAATAATCTCGCCAGCACTGTTTGGGCAACACGGGGACCCCATCCACCACCTGTTATTGCGGCCAGAGCCGCTGACATTCCTATCTGTGCCAGGAGGCACTTTGAAAGCGGCTCAGGGCTCCCACGGTGCAGGAGTCAAACACTGCCATCTCGCCAGCACTGTTTGGGCCACACGGGGACTTCAACACCCCCTGCCATTGCAGCCGGAGCCGTCTACATTCCTTTCTGTGCAAGGAGGTGCTTTAAAGTGGCTCAGGGCTCCCTCGGCGCAGGACACGTGTGGGAAAGCACGGGCAAAGCCTGGGCCAAGGGAGGACCCATCTGTGCCCGTCAGCAACAGGAAGAGGCAGGACCACCCCCCTTGGCTTCATCTCTCATTGTTGGCTTGCCTTTAAGACTTTTTGAACTAAATACCTTCTAATGGCATTCATCTCCTTCCTTTCCCTGGAAGCGGCATGTACGAAAGTATCTGACGAACTCAATCTAGATACCCGACAATAACTGCTCCTGATTGCACCGGGACAATAAGGGTACACTCCTTGTGGGATTATTAGTATTTTAATGATCTTCAGAACATTTGTGACTTTGATTTTGATACTGCAAGGGGTTTGGGGTTTACTTGTGACATTTATTCTTCACTTGAACATTGTAGACCTAATTATTAAACAGCCTGCCTACAATTGGACTATTAAGTAAGTCCTAGCAGGGTGGCGAGTGTAGCAAAGCTACATGATTGTTGGCCATTAAAACCCCCTTTGTTCCCCCCTTGTTCCACTTACCATCTGGGTTATTCTTAACTAGTTTTATATCTGATTGCACAGATTACATTTTAATTTGGGATAGCTCTAGGTTGATTCCAACGGGGAGTCTTTGGAATAGTCCGGTACAGGCTGAATAATGGGGAAGCGTACCTGTCCTCCGAAGCCCAAGACTACCCCCTTTTCCTCATTGCCACTAACTTCAATTGATAGGATGTAACAGAGGGCTATAGGGGTGGTCAATACAGAAATAGAGCTCACTGAGAGGAGTTTGTCACTAACTCCTGAATTATGCATTCCAGTGTCTGACTTATGTACTTCACAAACTGCCACCCCAGCCCCTTTAGATGAACCACCCTCTCCAAGAAGTTGCACCTAAAAATGTAGCATGAAAGGGGAGAAATACCACCAGTATTCCAAAGAACAGGAAGTGTAAACAAGTCCTTGGGGTGAGAGCTAAAAGAAAGAAAATAAGTGAGGACCCATCATCTAGTACATAGGATTGTAAGATGTCTGGTTCAAATCAAAGTTGTCCCCTGCCTACTAGATTAGACATTGATTATCCTACCTGGGCATTGAATCAGTTGACTGACCCACAGAACCAACTCAGAGCCATTTTAAGGGCAGAACTCACCTCCCTACTCAATAGTATAGATAAAGTGGTAACAATGGGGGAAAGTTGGGAAGTAAATTCCCACTTAAGTACTACCCATGTAGCAGTAAGGCAGAATGATCAGGTGGACACTCTAAATCTGATATCTCTGGACGAGTTGGGTGTGCGGAGCCAAATGTTAACAACCATAAGGCAGGCACAAGTTCCAACCATGAATCCAGGAGCAAAATTGTAGTACCCCCAAAGAGGGGCATGGATAAAAACAACCCCCTACACATGGGTCCACGGAAAATGTGAGTGGGTTGGTGAGGAACAAACAGATTGCTGGTAGGCCTGAAGTAGTGAACTAACCAACCATAAATGTACCCCCTACCTCTTCTTCGTATGTAGTTATATTGGCAGGAGTTCCCTTAAATAAAAATGACCAGAGGGAAACACAACTGGACCTTAGAAACAAATTCCTGTTCTGGTTAGCGAGACAGAGGCAGTTTGACAATGACAGGGCAGGGGAAATCCCAATGGTCCATAGAGTTGGCTGAGTGGGAAACCTATGAAAAACAATGCAAGGGGATTATGTAGTTATAAACTTTAAAAATCCCCAAATCGTGGGCAGCCTTTTCAACCAGAAAACATGCCACCAATAGCCACTCAAAGGGATTAAGCCCTTTCCACTTTTTTTTTTACATTCACTACCAAACACCATCTAGGGCCCATATTACCCCAGAAGCATGCAGATAGCCACTAAGCATTCCAACTGTGGGCAGGTTTGATGCTCCCCTAGACCCTTATTATTTAACATAGTAGTAAACAATGGATTTGGGGTTTTAGAGGAGGTAGATTGACTAGTAGTGACTCTGACCCTAGACCAGGGATCTGTAACACAGTGGTCAGAAACAGAATTGGAAGATCATATTGAGGATTATCTCACCCAGACAACATGCCCTGGGCCTAGGGGCAACAGGCAAGGACCACCAATTAGAAACACCCCAGATCGTTGGCCCAGAAGGAGCAGGGGTACAATCGCCAGGAGCACTTTTTGCTCCATTACCTGCTCCCTTGAGTAAAAAACATAGGGAAGGCTAGTCTACGAGGCCACCAGATAACCAGCTTACTACCCAAATGAGGGACACTCAAACCTCTAACACAAATACACTTGACTGTATCTTTAGAAAGAGCGAGCAAGGGAACACAATGATGGTCTTATTTTGGAATGTTGCTGGACTCAAAAGCAAGACTGGGGGATTTTTGTGGACGAATATTATGTATGCATGTTCCAGGAAACCTGGGCTCGGGAAGATCCTCTGAGGGTGTGTTTTGCTTCAATCAATGTCCCTGCTACCTCGGGGGTAAAGGTAGACCATTGGGGGGTTTAACCATTTGGGTAGGCTCACATCTGGGCTGCAGAGCCGAACAGTTGACTACCCAGTCAAATTACATCCAGTGTGTAGTACTTACCTTTTCCTCAAAGATAAAGATTGCCTTTATCAATGTTAATTCTCGGCCTGTTAGCCTTAGCCAGGAATCTGTGACATTTGACCAACTGAGCCTCTTTATTCCCACTGTTGCTCTAAGCGTATGTTTGATTGTAGGGGATGATTTCAACTGCCAATTTGAACCCCTCGCTGATCAAAGTAACACCACACCCAGCGAGGAGGATCTTCAATGGCTAATCCCAGATCTACAAATTCAACCTATTAAAGCTTGGTGCCCTTTGGCACTCCAAACTAATTCAATTACATTAACTCACTCCCTAAGAGCGTGCAATGGCCGCACAAAACTGGATACCCCAAGGCAGCTAATGTTCAACAGATTAGGTCAATCGTCTCTGCTGGATTACATTTTAGTGGAGACTAGGCTATGGCAAAGGGTTCATGATTTTGCTGTTGTGATGTGGCAGGACAGCGATCACAATGGTTTGACCATGGAATTGGAGAAGCAGAATCTGGGTCATCTTAATTCTAAGGCCACCGCACATCTCAGCACAGAGGATTAATACTTTCAAATATTAGAAGGAAAATAAGGTGGGGTTTAATTCAGTAATCACCTGACAAGATGGCCACAGTATATCAATCAGTAATCCCGATTTCAATAAAAATGGGGGAGGCCACAATTGCAGAGGGTATTCCATTAACTACTGAGAGGGTTGCAAAACTGCACGCAGAATTAACATCTAAATTGGTAGATGTATTTTATTCAGTAGTATCTCATATGACAAAAAGATGGCCTTAACAATCGTGGTTCAATGCCAAATGCCAAAAAGCCAAACAGGCTCTGCTAGAAGCCATTAAAGCAAAGGCCAAACATCAAGCTAAACTGGGTGATGTATGAAGACAGCATCCAGCAAGCAAAACAGAGCTGGGAATTGGACGGATGGGAGGCCCTTAAATCTGCCTTATTTAATAGAGACATAAAGGCTTTCTGGAGCATAGTTAGCTCAGGTGATACCAAAGGGAAGTCAGCCATTGAGCCGAATAAAGTATCTGAAGCATGGGAGACTCACTTTTAGGCTCTATACACCACCAAGGAAGCGTGGGCCAAATTGATGAAGCCTTAATAAATTTCACTTGGTTCTCCCAGGTGGCGGCTCCAGGGATTATCATGTCAGAAGTGCTAACTGCAATTAGCAAGCTTCACTTTGAAAAATTCCGGTTCTGGACAAACTACGGGGCGACCTCTTACGGGGGAACCAAAAATATGTGGACCTTCCCTAGGGGTCTTAGTTAATACTATTATGAATGGCATGGAGCTCCCTAACACCTGGCTTGGGGCAGAAACTGTCCCAGTCCTTAAAAAGAGCTCACCTCTTCTACCCACTAATTTCAGGCTAATCAGTTTGATCGATGTTACCCAGACATTGTTTGCATGAGTACTTCTTGACTGCCTTCAGGCGTGTATGGAAGAACAAGAGACATTGAGCCCCTTTGAAGCCGGAGTCAGAAAAAACACCTCTACCGTCAACCAGATATTCAGACTTCAACTTCTCTTCTGAAAATGGTGACAATAGTGGTTGGCAGACTCTACCTAATAGTTGTGGATCTGAAGTCGGCTTGATCTCGTGCCCAGGGTCAAATTATGGGTTGTACTTAGAGATCTGGGGATCCCCCTACCTCATTTGCATTCTGATGAGACTGCATGATGGTTATTTTGCTGGAGTGAGGTAAGGAAAATGTGGTGAATTAAGCCCCGCTTTCCGGTCAACAAAGGGGTACAGCAGAGGGTGCTTGCTCTCACCTACTTTATTTTGCATATTCATTATACACTGGTTGACCAACTCAGGAAGGTTAAGGATAGTGACGCCCCTAAGATAGCGTCTGCTAAGGTTCCAGCAATGATGTTTGCAGACAACACTCTTTTATTTTTAAAGTCCCCTATGGGAATCCAGCAGATCCTCAATAGCTTTGTTGCCTTCTGTGAAACCAGGGGGTTAGATATTAATATACAGAAGACCAAATGTATGGTCTTTAATCCTGCCAACAAGTCTCGCTCTAACCCCTGTTTGAATGGCACCATGATTGACAGAGTGTTGGTCTCTGAGTACTTAGGTGTCACTTTGACAGAAAACCTGGAGTGGGGGCCACAAATGGATAAAGCACGCCTTAAGATTGCTCAGACCATAGGAGAAATTGAAAAAATGTGTAGAACTTCCATTCACAAACCAGCTGGACCAATAGCTGAGATTTAGAAAGTACACGCAAGGGGTGCTACATTATATGGGGCAGAATTATGGGGTAATTGCATCACTAGTAGCCTGAACAAGGTAGAGAACAATTTCAAGAGGCAGTTGTTAGGTATCCCCCCCTAGCACTCTCCTTAACCCCCTATGCCTGGACCTGGGCATTAGACCCATTGGGGAAGAGATCGCCCGAAGACCCATAACTTTCTGGCGTAGATTGTGGGTGACCCCAGAACTGGCCGTCTATCGGTCGTATCTCAAAGAGCTATTGAGTTTCCTGGGTATCAGCAAAATACCTTGATTTTTATACATAAAGGCTGTCTGTAACAGATTGGGCAAAGCAGGCTTATGGAGTAATCCTGAAGAAGCGTGCCTTTTACTCTTGTGGTCAGAATTGGTAAAATCCTTCAGGAGGCAAAAATTTGCCGACATCCAGGAATGCTCATCCTCCGGCTGTTTGACAGCCGAATTCTTAACAATCGAGTATATTATTGAATCTTTCCTAGATGATATCCAACCAATTTTGGCATGGAAATTATATGTACAGGTCAGATTTGTTACCCTACCTCTCCATGCCTTTTCGAATAAATGGTCCAAAACTCTATCTGGAGGTTGTCCCGCCTGTTTTAACTATAAGGAAGAGACAGAGTTACATGTCTTTTTTTCTGCCCTGGTTATAAATTACCTAGGCAGCGCTGGCTTATTCAAGCCTACAGGAATATAGGCTTTGTACACTGTGTAGAGGCATTTAGAGTCCTAACGTACGACACTCATGCCCCCATTGTCTTTGCCGTGTCTCATTGTTTAATTTCAATGTGACGTTTACGTTGGATTTTATTAAACCAGCCATTATGGCCCTATTCTATCTTATCTTTTTATCTATTCCTTCCTTTTTAAAAGTTTTAATGATAATATCTTTTGATGAAATAAGTTTTTAAACCTCTGACTACACTGCACTATACATGTGCCTTTCCCAGTGATTCCCGGCAGTTTGATTTGGGAGGATCGAAATATGATTTACCTAGGCTTATCTCCTGGAAGATTCCAAAATGCATTTTATTGTCGCCAAGTGTGTCAAACTGCATAGGTTTTTATTGGGACACTTTTTAGCATATTGTCTTCTATATGAATTAATGTTATTTGGGAGGGTCGCAAGGAGAAAACTCCTGGTGTAGGTTAGGTGTATTACGTCAAATTACTAGTAAGTAGCTGCAACCAAGTCCGCAATCCCACCGCTAGGCACCAATATGTTGGAATTAGGTAGCCTGGCCTAGGGCTAACTAACATTCAGAGGCACAGTGTAAAGGTTGCAGACTACCCACAAGTAATTCCACGCAATAGCACTCAAAAGAAAACGCTACACCAAAATTATAGGAAAATACGTACTGCTTTATGTAAAAAAATAATATATTCTCTGGTTCTCAAAATATAAATCGTTTTAGAACACTTCAGATCAATTTAGATATGCATAGCTTAGAACATTGCAGGTCACTTCTGTAACAGCACTCATATCACTTCAACTGCTAAGCAATTAATCAATTAACTTGTCAGTACTCTTATACTTTTTACTCTAGGATTCACAAATAGTTACATTACAATCTGTTTGGGATCTAGCGAGGGAATCTTTTTAAACTACTGAGCAGTTAATCATTTAAGTTCGACAGTACTTTACTTTAGTCAAGAATTCATTGATAACACTCTCAGTTTGGCTTATTAAAGTCAATAATCAATATTAACAGTGCATCCTCTCAGACTCAAGAATTTGGCTAAATAGGGTCACAATACAGTGTACTAAACTTGTCTCCCACAAGCTACTCCCCTCATCACATAGCACGGTGGAAGGATCTAGCATTGATTACACTAGGTTAATCTCTTACAGGTTTGGGTGACACTTTCAACCAGGAGCACTAGTTTCCTTATGGTAGAGTCTATACTCCTCCAGTCACAGGGACTCCTTTCCCTTCCTCCTCACTTGTATAGTCTCGCTCCCCTTCCCTCACAAAACGCTCCTTACTTGTGACCAGATGACTGAGGGGTCAATTGGATAATCTGCTTAAGAGGAAACTGGGGCACAGTGCTGAGATCGCTCACCAGCCTCCCGGTGCCTCTTCCTCCTCTCTCCCGCTAGCGCCGGCTTTTCCTGGCAGCGCTCCAGCGGGAAAAAGAAGAGATCCTCAAGATTGTAGGCTACCGGCTCCTCCGGTTCCCTTCCCGCTCGCGCCTTTTCCTCAAGTGGGGCGCTCGAGCCGGGGAAAGGACTTCTCACTTGATTCCCCCACCGGTTAAGTCTCCCGGCGCTCTCCCTCGCTGAAATCACAGGTCGCGCTGATTCTCCGGGCATGCGCAGGGCACACGAACACTCCGCCTCTCAGCCCGCCTCCGCTCCTGCCTTTTCCGGCGCAGGCTCCGCGGTCAAGACGCCGCTTCCTCAGAGCCTGCGCGAACTGAAGCCCCTCCTGATTAGTAAGGTGGAAATGCTTGAAGCATGCGCGGCAGCGCTCCCTAGCTTCGGACCTCGGGGATTTCCACGATGACGCGGCCAGTGCCCCCGGGGTCCCGACCGCGGAAGCGGCAATCAGGGCTTCTCTGATGGGATGAGGCTTCCCTCCACACTTCACCACCTTAGCGCTAGAGGGGGGATCGGCTCCCTAGCAGTCCTGCCTCAGGTAAGAGGGGGTACAGCGCCACCCAGGCCACCAGCTTCCGTCCTTTCCTCAGAAGGGAGGAGGGAATCAAAGAAGGGGGGGGGGGGCGCTTCTTCAATAAAAAGTCACTGTGCACTTCTGAGGCACTGCAAACCCAGCCCACCTTACTGGGCAGATGACCGGCTCAGGAGTCTTCTTCAGTTCAGATCCTTATACTGGGCAGAGGACTGCGCTCACTACTCCGCAGTCTCCTTCTCCTGTTCTCACCCCTCTGTTCTAGACTAGGGGTCACACAGGCGCCCAGGGTCTCCAGTAACTTCCCACAGCGGGGCCAAGACAAATAACTAAAAGGGGAGTTGGGGGTTGGACCAAATAGGCAGCTTCCCAGTTCAGGAGGTCAACCCTAAGTCTAACCTTTTCCCACCCTTAGCTACCACCTGTCCTCCAGCTGACTTCCACAGGTAGACAAAATGGCTGCCCCGCATTCCACCTTATATAGGCTGCCCTTCAGTGGTCCAGAATGGACCAGAAGGTTCTGGAATGCCCTATGTTAGGCTATGGCCAGGTTCTGTTGGTGACAGTTGGGGCAGTTGGTGGCCACCATTTTAGGTGGTGCCAACTTTCCTGTCAGAACAGGCCTCTGGGCCTAAGGTAAAAGATTATGAGGGGGGAAGAAAACACCTATCCCCCTGACCAACACCTACAAAAAGTCAGTAGACACAAAAATTAACAAAGGTATGAGGGGCAAAAAGGGGACAAAATAAATAAAAATTAGGAGGGACTTCGCCAAAAAGCCAGACAGGTCTAACACGCGTCCCCCCCAGCTGAAAGTGGGGAGAACTACCCAACCCCTTGGGAGTCCTCATCACTAAGGCGGAAATACCTGGAGAGACCGTCTGCATTGGCGTGGTCCACTCCAGGCCGATGTTCCACCCGGAAGTCCATTCCCTGTAGGGAGATGGACCACCTCAACAACTTGGGATTTTCCCCCTTCATTTGCATCAGCCAACGAAGGGGTCGGTGGTCGGTCTGAACCAGGAAGTGCGAGCCAAAGAGGTATGGCCGCAGCTTCTTCAGAGCCCACACCACCGCAAAAGCTTCACTCTCAATGGCACTCCACTTCTGTTCCCGGGGAAGCAGTCTCCTGGATAAGAAGACTACAGGTTGATCCAGGCCCTCTTCATTGAGTTGCGATAACACTGCCCCAATGCCATGTTCGGATGCATCTGTTTGCACAATAAACTCCTTGGAGAAATTGGGAGCCTTCAGGACCGGTGCTTCGCACATTGCCTGCTTCAACTTTTCAAAGGCTTGCTGACAAGCCTTTGTCCAAACTACCCGTCGAGGTTGTTTTCTAGAGGTGAGCTCTGTGAGGGGCGCTACAATAGTGCCATACCCCTTCACAAAGCGACGGTAGTAACCTGTGAGGCCCAGGAAAGCTCGGACCTCAGTCTGTGTCTTGGGGGGTTCCCAGGCCATGATTGCCTCAATCTTCGCCTGTAGGGGTTGCACGGACCCCCTACCCACCAAGTGTCCAAGGTACACAACCGACCCCTGCCCAATCTGGCATTTGCTGGCTTTGATGGTCAATCCAGCTTGTTTCAGCGCCTGGAGAACTGCTTGCAAATGTTGCAAGTGGTCCTCCCAACTGCTACTGAAGACAGCAATGTCATCCAGGTAAGCAGCCGAGAAACCCTCCATTCCAGAGAGGACCTGGTTCACCAGTCGCTGAAATGTGGCAGGGGCGTTCTTGAGACCAAAGGGCATCACACAGAACTGGAAGTGTCCCTCGGGCGTGGAAAAGGCTGACCTTTCCCTTGCTCCATCTGTCAAGGAGATCTACCAGTACCCTGAGGTGAGGTCAAAGGTACTGAGGTATTGGGCAGCTCCTAGCCGGTCAATTAACTCATCCGCCCTGGGGATTGGATGAGCATCAGTTTTGGTAACTGAGTTCAGTCCTCGGTAATCCACACAGAACCTCAGTTCTGGTGTGGTGCCCGGTGGGGCGGCTTTTGGGACTAGCACCACCGGACTGGACCAAGGGCTGCTGGACGGTTCTATCACTCCTAGCTCCAACATCTTGGCAACTTCGCCATGGATGCTAGCCTTCACCTTGTCCGACAGCCTATAGGTCTTGGATTTCACTGGGGGGCTGTCTCCTGTGTCCACATCATGGGTACACAGGTGGGTTCTTCCTGGGACAAGGGAAAACAGTGAAGAGTACTGCCCCAATACCTGTCGGCAGTCCTCTCGTTGCTCAGGAGTGAGAGACGGGGAGAGAATCACTCCCTCCACCGACCCATCCTTCTCTTGACATGAAAAGAGGTCTGGGAGAGGTTCGCTTTCTGCCTCCTCAGCACCATCAGTCACCATCATCAGGATGACCTCTGGCCTCTCATGGTGGGGCTTGAGGCGATTGGCATGCAGCACCCGTAGGGGCTGCCGCGGGGTCTTAAGATCCACCAAGTAAGTGGCCTTACCCTTTTTCTCCAACACCTCAAAGGGGCCTGTCCAACGATCCTGAAGGGCACTTAGCTCTCCAGGTTCCATCACCCAGACTTTCTGGCCAGGCTCCAACTCCACCGGGTGAGCATTCTGATCATACCATTCCTTCATGACTGCCTGACTGGCCTCCAAGTTGTCAGCAGCCTGCTTCCACAACTTGGCCATCTGGCTTCTGAAGGCCAACATGTAGCTCACCACATCCTGGGGAGGTTTTCTGGGAGACTTCTCCCATCCTTCCTTCACCAGGCTGAGAGGCCCACGCACCGGGTGCCCATACAACAATTCGAATGGGCTGAAGCCCACTCCTTTCTGTGGCACCTCTCTGTAGGAGAACAGTAAGCAAGGTAGGAGGATGTCCCACTTCCTCCGTAAACTCTCTGGCAGACTTCTTATCATGCCCTTCAGGGTCTTATTGAACCTCTCAACCAGTCCATTGGACTGGGGGTGATAAGGAGTAGTGAACCTGTAGGTCACCCCACACTCCTTCCACATGGTCCGCATGTAAGCAGACAGGAAGTTAGTCCCCCTGTCAGACACAACCTCCTTCGGGAATCCTACCCTAGTAAAGATTCCCATCAGGGCCCTAGCCACCACAGGTGCAGTAACAGTCCTCAGAGGGATGGCCTCTGGGTACCGTGTGGCATGATCCACCAGAACCAGGATGAACCTGTGACCAGCTGTTGTTGGTGGATCCAATGGCCCTACAATGTCGATGCCCACCCTTTCAAAGGGGGTGCTAACGACAGGAAGTGGTTCCAGGGGAGCCTTTAGCTTCACCCCTGTCTTCCCACTTGCCTGGCAGGATACACATGTCCTACAGTATGTGTCGGACGCCACTTTCATTCGAGGCCAGTAAAAGTGGAGGACAAGCCGTGCAAAAGTCTTGTCCTGGCCTAAGTGTCCTGCCAGTGGTATCGCATGAGCCAATTCCAGCAGAAAGGCTCGGTACTGCTGCGGGACCACCAAGGCCCTTGATGAGCCAGGTAGAGGTACCTTGGGTTCACTGTAGAGGAGTCCATCCTCCCAGTAAAGATGGTAGTGTCCCGTAACATCACCTGCTGCCTGGGCTTCAGCCTGACGCCTCAGTCCCTCAAGGGTAGGGCACTCCCTCTGCCCCCTACAGAATTCCTCTCTGGTAGGACCTCCCTCCACATGCCATTCAGCAGGGATGGGCAAATCCTCCAGAGAGTCTACTTCCCCCTCCACGGACTCCTGGCCTACCACTGCAGGTGGCCGATCTGTCACATGGGGCGTGGAAGCCGGAGCAGGCTGTCCCTGTCTCCGTTTCTGACCCTTTTTAGCAGCGGGTTGGGCCATTGTTCCAGGCTCCAACCCAGGCGAACTCCCTCTCCGGGCAGTCGCAGACCTTGTGCTGACACAGGCCCAGTTAGGTGTACCCAGCATCGCAGAATGCGTCCGGTATTCCACCTCTCTCCAAGTGTTGTGTTCCATGTCATTCCCCAACAGACAATCGACTGGCACGGCAGGGCTTACGGCAACTCGAAGTGAACCTGCAACCCCCTCCCACTCAAAGGGAACCTCAGCCACTGGATAGTGGCCCATTCTGCCGTCAGCCATCGCGGCGGGGTGGAGTACATTAGGAACAACTTGCTCTGGGGACACCAGCTGACTTCTCACCATAGTCATGCTGGCTCCTGTATCCCTCAGAGCCTCCCCTCTCTGGCCATTGATGGTAACCCATTGCCCATACTTTGTAGTATTTGGGGGCACCTGGATCTTTGGCACCATCTCCCGCTCTCCCAGGGACACTAAGGTGACACCCGCCCACTCACCCCCCTTATCTAAGGGCAACTCCTCCCCGAGCGCTACACTAGCTACTCCCGGTGACTTTCCTCCGGTGGGAGGGGGTGGTCTCTTTGGGCATCTGACATCTCCCTTATAATGTCCAACGCCACCGCATTCAAAACAGTGGGGAACCCTGGGCTGCTGGCTTTGGCCAGGATAAGGGTTCCGGGGCGGGTTTGCCCTAGGGGTGAAACCTGCTCCCTTCCCTTGGAAGTTATTTTGGGGACCTTTAGAGAACTCTTTTCTTTTTCTCCCCCCCTCCTTCTTCTGGGGGGCGCCCTGTCCGGCTTTTTGAGATTCCCCTCCAGTCCCCTTGGAGGACACCCGAGTACTTGTCCAGATGTCCGCCTCCTCTGCAAGCTTCCGGGGATTGGTCAGCTTGCTGTCTACCAGGTGTTGGCGCAGCTCGGGAAAACATTTCTCGAGGAGGTGTTCTTTCAAAAATAGATTGTACAGCCCCTCATAATCCTTTACCTCACTGCCCTTGACCCAACCCTCTAAGGCCTTTCTGGCGTAATCAAGGAAGTCCACCCAGTTCTGAGTGCCCATCTTGTGGCTCCCCCTGAACTTCTGTCGGTACCTTTCTGGGGTGAGCCCGAACTTCCTCAATAACGCCAGCTTCATGGTGGGGTAGTTTGTCTGTTCCTCTGGATCCAGGGCCAGCAAGGTGTCCCGACCAGCAGGAGGCATGTACTTGTACAAACTACCCCCCCAGTGCTTCTCCTGCACTCCATGAACCTTCAGAGAAACCTCATAAGCGGCCAGCCACTTAGCTACATCGTCCCCCTGACTGAAGCTCGCTATCAGGTCCTTTGGGATATAGGGTTTGGTCTCCCTGGCTGACTCTTTTGGTTCTCTGCCACCATTCCTAACAGGAGAGGACCCCCGTCGCAGACTTTGGAGCTCCAGTTCCTTCAGTCTAAGCTCGTGGACCATCCTCCTCTCCTCTTTCTCCTGCTCCAACTTAGCCAACTCCCACTTTAGCTGTCTTTTCTCTCTCCTATCGGTGAGCTCGGCTTCTGTTAGGCTTCTCCCAGAGATGCTACTGCCCTTTCTGGAATAGGACATTGGTTCGGTGAGTAAGTTTTCCCCCTCATCGCGGAATAACTCTTCTACCTCCCCCACCATGTCCTGGTCAACCTCTTCATCCTCCTCCTTTGTCTCTTGGTGTGCCTCCACCCAGGCCCTAAGGCTAGTCTGGAGCTCCCCCTTCCTGGCACCATGTTTGAAAAAGACCCCCATTTGTTGGCAGAACATTCTCAATTGGGGCACGGAATAGACTTCCAGGTTTTCCACCGCAAACTCCATTGTGAGACAGGCAAACCTGGATACACACCAGAAATTTTAGAGTGGCAAAGGCAACCTAAAGCCAACTCCACCCACCACCAGGAATAAATTTAGAAAAAACAAAAGGACTAATTGGGAGGGCCGCAAGGAGAAAACTCCTGGTGTAGGTTAGGTGTATTACGTCAAATTACTAGTAAGTAGCTGCAACCAAGTCCGCAATCCCACCGCTAGGCACCAATATGTTGGAATTAGGTAGCCTGGCCTAGGGCAAGACTAACATTCAGAGGCACAGTGTAAAGGTTGCAGACTACCCACAAGTAATTCCACGCAATAGCACTCAAAAGAAAACGCTACACCAAAATTATAGGAAAATACGTACTGCTTTATGTAAAAAAATAATATATTCTCTGGTTCTCAAAATATAAATCGTTTTAGAACACTTCAGATCAATTTAGATATGCATAGCTTAGAACATTGCAGGTCACTTCTGTAACAGCACTCATATCACTTCAACTGCTAAGCAATTAATCAATTAACTTGTCAGTACTCTTATACTTTTTACTCTAGGATTCACAAATAGTTACATTACAATCTGTTTGGGATCTAGCGAGGGAATCTTTTTAAACTACTGAGCAGTTAATCATTTAAGTTCGACAGTACTTTACTTTAGTCAAGAATTCATTGATAACACTCTCAGTTTGGCTTATTAAAGTCAATAATCAATATTAACAGTGCATCCTCTCAGACTCAAGAATTTGGCTAAATAGGGTCACAATACAGTGTACTAAACTTGTCTCCCACAAGCTACTCCCCTCATCACATAGCACGGTGGAAGGATCTAGCATTGATTACACTAGGTTAATCTCTTACAGGTTTGGGTGACACTTTCAACCAGGAGCACTAGTTTCCTTATGGTAGAGTCTATACTCCTCCAGTCACAGGGACTCCTTTCCCTTCCTCCTCACTTGTATAGTCTCGCTCCCCTTCCCTCACAAAACGCTCCTTACTTGTGACCAGATGACTGAGGGGTCAATTGGAGAATCTGCTTAAGAGGAAACTGGGGCACAGTGCTGAGATCGCTCACCAGCCTCCCGGTGCCTCTTCCTCCTCTCTCCCGCTAGCGCCGGCTTTTCCTGGCAGCGCTCCAGCGGGAAAAAGAAGAGATCCTCAAGATTGTAGGCTACCGGCTCCTCCGGTTCCCTTCCCGCTCGCGCCTTTTCCTCAAGTGGGGCGCTCGAGCCGGGGAAAGGACTTCTCACTTGATTCCCCCACCGGTTAAGTCTCCCGGCGCTCTCCCTCGCTGAAATCACAGGTCGCGCTGATTCTCCGGGCATGCGCAGGGCACACAAACACTCCGCCTCTCAGCCCGCCTCCGCTCCTGCCTTTTCCGGCGCAGGCTCCGCGGTCAAGACGCCGCTTCCTCAGAGCCTGCGCGAACTGAAGCCCCTCCTGATTAGTAAGGTGGAAATGCTTGAAGCATGCGCGGCAGCGCTCCCTAGCTTCGGACCTCGGGGATTTCCACGATGACGCGGCCAGTGCCCCCGGGGTCCCGACCGCGGAAGCGGCAATCAGGGCTTCTCTGATGGGATGAGGCTTCCCTCCACACTTCACCACCTTAGCGCTAGAGGGGGGATCGGCTCCCTAGCAGTCCTGCCTCAGGTAAGAGGGGGTACAGCGCCACCCAGGCCACCAGCTTCCGTCCTTTCCTCAGAAGGGAGGAGGGAATCAAAGAAGGGGGGGGGGGCTTCTTCAATAAAAAGTCACTGTGCACTTCTGAGGCACTGCAAACCCAGCCCACCTTACTGGGCAGATGACCGGCTCAGGAGTCTTCTTCAGTTCAGATCCTTATACTGGGCAGAGGACTGCGCTCACTACTCCGCAGTCTCCTTCTCCTGTTCTCACCCCTCTGTTCTAGACTAGGGGTCACACAGGCGCCCAGGGTCTCCAGTAACTTCCCACAGCGGGGCCAAGACAAATAACTAAAAGGGGAGTTGGGGGTTGGACCAAATAGGCAGCTTCCCAGTTCAGGAGGTCAACCCTAAGTCTAACCTTTTCCCACCCTTAGCTACCACCTGTCCTCCAGCTGACTTCCACAGGTAGACAAAATGGCTGCCCGCATTCCGCCTTATATAGGCTGCCCTTCAGTGGTCCAGAATGGACCAGAAGGTTCTGGAATGCCCTATGTTAGGCTATGGCCAGGTTCTGTTGGTGACAGTTGGGGCAGTTGGTGGCCACCATTTTAGGTGGTGCCAACTTTCCTGTCAGAACAGGCCTCTGGGCCTAAGGTAAAAGATTATGAGGGGGGAAGAAAACACCTATCCCCCTGACCAACACCTACAAAAAGTCAGTAGACACAAAAATTAACAAAGGTATGAGGGGCAAAAAGGGGACAAAATAAATAAAAATTAGGAGGGACTTCGCCAAAAAGCCAGACAGGTCTAACAGTTATGTACTATTTATGGTTCACTTGTGTACACTCCCTCGGGAGACATTTAGAATTATGTACTTTTATGATCCATGAGACCGAAATAAAGTTATGGAATGGAATTGATAAATTGACACACTTCATTAGCAATACAAAGAACTTTCATTTAATTTGAACATGCAACTTATTCATGTTTGTTGGGTCTTTGTGGAGCCAGTTTTAAATACTTGATAACAGGATATCTATTTGAGGCATGACACTCTTATGCCTTTTAAATTAAGTTGTCTCTTTTTTGTGGTCTATGTGGCCACAGGACCCTCTGGCATGTTGAATTTGGGGGCACCTTTATTACTAGCATGTGCTTTTAACTAAGGAAGGGACTGTTGAGCGAGTCTATCATCAAGCAGCAAGCATTAATTTCGGTGGTGTAACTTTCAGTTTCTCTATTTGAAGGGGAAAAAAGTCATGTTAGGTACTTCAGAATCTATTTATTTCGATTCTTTTGCAACATTGTGATAATTTTCGATGTTTGCGCCTACTGTTCTTTTCTTCCTATATAGGGCCACATACTTCTGCTCTCTATACGATCTATAGCTTTGCTGAAACTTGAAAAATATTTGGCAGATATTTTGCATGTTTAGCTCACTTCTGGTGTTTCTAAATGCATGTTGATTCATCAACAGAGTGCAAAGTTTAGAAGCGGATAACACGTTTTCATGAGATAATAACTTTGATGCTCTTTCAATAAATTCCATGACGTTTGGCTGTATTGTCATTGATATAAGCCAAGCGTGAAGTTAAAGGGGGAGGATCATCGATTAGTTAATTAAGGGCATATTTATAAGAAGAGATGTGTTGATCTTGCATCATGCAACGTGGTGCAAGAGTGATGCAATTCTAAAATGTGTTTTATGAAGCCATGCAAGGCCACCTTTGAATGGCCTTGAGTGGCTTCATAAATCTGGAGTAACACAACAAAGCACAAATCCCTGTGTTGCATTACTATGCCCTGGAAAGGTGTTCCATGGGCATTAGATGGGTGTTCCCTTACAACTTCCATGGATTTTGACTCATTCCCTGATCTATCATCCCTTGTTGACCTGGGAATTAACCAAAAAGATACGCCTTCTCAGGGGAAGCATAATGAGGAGAAATATCATAATTTCTCCTCATTACGATTCCTATGTGTGCTGTATTCTGCAGCCCACATAGAAAGCGGAATATACATTTTAGGATTGTTTTCGTGCAGGAAGTTGCCCTGAATCGTACTGGAAATCAGGGACTATACCTGCTCTCCAAGTGTAAAGTGGTAGGCCTCCTGTCTACCAACCTCTAAAACAATGAAAGAGTACAGATTCCTGACTTCAAGAAGTCCCAGCTGATTAAGGAGGACTAGACCCCGCCGGAGACCTATGCTCAATCCCAGTCTACCTAAAATTGTATTTAGCGGTACAAAAGGGGGTGGTGATGGACAGAGCATCTGAACCAATCAAACACTCACACCCAGTCAAAAGATCTGGGTTTAATCCATCACCGTTCTTTAGACCACTTTGCCACCCCAGTTCAGACATGGCCATATGCAAATCAGTCTGACCCTGTGCCTCATCAGAACAGTCTAGCCCAAACTGCGAAGCCATGCCTTCCCTGGACTGTAAACAAGCTTCCTAGGAACGGTTTCTGGCATTTCAGCCGTCTTCAGCCAGGCTTGCTTGAATCCAGTGGCAAAGTGAGCAAGTGTCTCACGTCTGAGCATACCCTGCCAACTTATGGCGAACAAAGCGTTACAAAAGGGGGTGGTGATAGACAGAGCATCGGAACCAAGCAAACACTCACACCCAGTCAACAGATCTGGGTTTAATCCATCACCGTTCTTTAGCCCACTCTGCCACCCCAGTTCAGACATGGCCATGTGCAAATCAGTCTGACCCTGTGCCTCATGAGAACAGTCCAGCCCGAACTGCCAAGCCATGCCTTCCCTGGACCGGAAAAAAGCTTCCTAGGACCGGTTTCTGGCATTTCAGCCGTCTTCAGCCAGGCTTGCTTGAATCCAGTGGCAAAGTGAGCAAGGGACTCACGTCTGAGCATACCCTGCCAACATATGGTGAACAAAGCGGTACAAAAGGGGTGGTGATGGATGGAGCATCTGAACCAATCAAACATTCACACCCAGACAAAAGATCTGGGTTTAATCCATCACCGTTCTTTAGCCAACTCTGCCACCCCAGTTCAGACATGGCCATATCCAAATCAGTCTGACTCTGTGCCTCATGAGAACAGTCCAGCCCGAACTGCCATGCCATGCCTCCCCTGGACTGGAAACAAGCTTCCTAGGACCGGTTTCTGGCATTTCAGCCGTCTACAGCCAGGCTTGCTTGAATCCAGTGGCAAAGTGAGCAAGGGACTCACGTCTGAGCATACCCTGCCAATGTATGGCGAACAAAGCGGTACAAAAGGGGGTGGTGATGGACGGACAATCTGAACCAATCAAACACCCACACCCAGTCAAAAGATCTGGGTTTAATCCATCACCGTCTTTAGCCCACTCTGCCACCCCAGTTCAGACACGGCCATATGCAAATCATCTGACCCTGTGCCTCATGAAAACACATGAAATTGTATTTAGGTTCCGGTCCAATGCAAACTGTTATCTTTCCATAGTGCTCAACTTTTTTAAAGCTCTTTATGCCTATAAATTATCCGTATCTCCAGACACCTATATTCTATTATAATACTCTTGTAGTTTTGATTATTACGTTGTTCTCCATTGTTCTGAATTGGTTTGGCATGTTTATTGGGTGTTGTTCCTTACTGTAAAATTGTTGGTGTTGCTTGAATGTAGCATGCACTGCTCTAGGGGCTGTCTGCTACTTGTGCCACAGCACCAGGGGTTCAAAACTATAACCCATTGCTGACAGTAATGAAAATTATTTATAGAAAAAAATATAATAAAGTAGGACATCCCTTGCTTGGTTGCCCGTGGTTGATTGTGTGGTTAAACCCTACTGTCCAGTGACTGTTGGATAACCAAAGCAGGTTATGTGCCCTGAAGACTGATCCCGTAGCCCCATTTACTTTGCCATCATTGCTGGATCTTCTTGAAATCTGAAATCCTTGCAGTGACCTTAACTTGCAAACACTCTGAGAAATGTCATGCAGATTCATCAAATATCATCAAAGCTATGAGCACATAAACACCTTTTTTGATCCCCCTTCTAACTGTGCCCTACCTTAACAGATTTGCATTGAACGTAAAACATTAAGAGAAAGATAACCTTGTTAGATGTCTGTCAAGTATCATGGAGATGTTGATGTGTTCACTTTAGGACAGCACAAGAAAGTCTTTTGAGTTTCTAGAATGTATTTACACTACTGGTATACCTTCATACTACTTGAGAAAATGTGCCCGTTGCTGTTTTACTTACTTCTAAATGACTTTTCCTTTGTTTTGCAGTAAACATTGATAACCTGAACTGTGCAATGTTCCCTGTTAAAATCCTATTGAAAATAATGAAAAATATTGCTAGTTTGTACTACTAAACAGTGTGCAGATATCTAGCAGGCATTATGGCTATGATTTCAATGGTGCTGCAGATGCAGTGGCACAGGGGCCAAAAGTTGTCAGTGCTCCTCCAAACACCAAATATTTCTAAATGTGACTACTAAATAACTGTTACAAGTGCAGCTACCTTGAAGGCACTGGGGTTTTGATTTCAATGGTGCAGCAGGTGCAGTGACATCAGAGCCCAAAGCTCAAGGAACCCCTCTAAACTCCAAATATTGCAACATTTCACTATTAAACAGGCATTCAGAAGTGCAGTTACCTCACAAGCAATAGGGTCATGATTTGCTGCAGCAGGTGCATTGGCACCGGGGCCAAAAGTTTTCGGAACGGTTCTAAACATGTAATATTATTACATCAAACAATTCTATTATTTCCCTCTTTCCTTTTCTTCTTCAAAATTGTGCTATTATGTACCTGCACTATACCACTAGTAACAGCACAGTATATTGCCTTTTTGTAGATAAATAAGTCCTAACACTTCAACAGACTCTCTGTAACTTATATTGTACAACTACTCAGCAAGCTACAACTAACAACAAAAACTGCTTATTATTAATCACATTGGGGAAACCTAATCCATTTAGCATTGCTTGTTGTCCTTGTCTCTACTTATCAGATCTGCATAAAACGTAAGACTTGTCCAGTGGGTTTACCTTTCTACTAGCCCACAGAGTCAATAAAACGGTCTAAACCTATTAACAGAGCAAAATAAACGATGAATGACTGCCAAATGTACTAAAGATTCATCAATATGCACCATTGTTTTTACCAAATTAGCACTTTTCGATGAAAAATATCCATAAGGAAATTTCCATCTATTGGAAATGAAAATTGTGGAGGAACAGCCGGCATACTGATTTTTTTTAGGGAAGACACTGATAGGAACAGTGACCTTCATGCTGGTAGCAATTAGGAGTAGGTGAAATTCAAGTAATTGTTTTTGAGTAAGTGCATCAATATTTGGGAGAAAACATGCAAAGATATATTTAATTCAGCAAAATGCAAAACCTGCATCTGGTGCTACATTTCAAGGCAAAATGCATCCTCACATACAGCAGCCGGTTGGAATCTGGTTATTCCCATTGCTCCCATTTGCATAGGCTTTTGTTTTTTGCAATGTGGCGTATTATCATAGTTTCAGGAATTTCACTTAAGAAATGTAGCATGAAATTACCATTACTTTTGACTAGTGGTATCTGCAAGGTCAGAGTGGAGAATGCATGACTGGAAATGTGCTTTACCTGAGTTCAATCATATACTGTTAAAGAACATTAAATACATCACTCATAGATGATGTTATTTAATTTTTTTAACTGCGACTTGAATTTGTTTTGCTTTTAATTGCTAAATGATCAAACACGAATGTGGGGATATTTTAATGTCGGTTAGCATCATTCCTCGCCTTTTAGATAAATATTGTAAAGCCTCAGTGATGTTGACGCCAAAAGAAATTCCTTAGTTGCTAATGGTGGTGGCAAATATTGTATACAAATAAAGTCACACAACTAACTGTTTATACAGTCATATTATTACAAAGTAAATGTGCTAACATAAAATGACATTTCACTGCACACTTTACTGTATATTAAATAGCTAAACATACTTTCTTGTCATGAAAACGGAAACTTAATTGGATTCCGGTTCTCGATTTTACAAATTGAAAGAGCAACATGCAAAATATGTGATTACCATCACTTGTGACAGTACTTATTTTCTGATAATTAAAGAGCCAATGCATAATGGCTATATAATTGTGTTTGACCTTTATTCAAAATACGAGCATTCTTTCTTTGTGTACAGTTACTCAATGCTACATTGATACAAGGAAAAACAATCATACGTTTTTTTATCGTATAAAGAGCCCATGAGTCAGAATTCACTATACTGTGCATGTTGTGTTATTCATATAATTAGCGTGGTAATCTAAGTAATTTGATCATTGGGCTTCACATGTTAATTAGCAGATAGTCAACTTGGTGCTGTCATCATTTACTTTAATAACTGTAGACGGTTGCTACAACGTGAAAGAGTAACAAATGCAAGTAGGTCAAAGTTTTTAAAAAAAACTTGACTTTTGACGAACAGAAATATGCTAAATCAAACCAACATTCTCAAGTTCAATTCTTTGTTGATTTCATGCCAAGACAGAAAGCACGTGTGTCATATTTTTAAAAGACAGTGTAAAATGTGTTTTGCAACAACTGTTGTTTAAGAAAGGTTTGAAAATATCAGCGAACAACCATCTTTTCATCAAATAGATTCTGTTTCGAACAGAACGTTCTTGCATAAAAATGTGATTCTTGCTATGAATAACTCTTAGTTAGGTGAAAGTTTTTTTAAAACTTCTTGACAGGCATTCACCACCTTATTTTGAATTTTTACTTTCAAACAGATTTTTGTTTCATAGTAAGACAACATTACTACTGTTACGTTGCGGTTCTGACATGTTTTGTTTGTACAATGATATTCTTGCAAATGACACATATTTAGTGGGTATTAAGTACTCTGTAATTTGAGAAGTACAAGGTACTTGTTCAGGTGTATAAAGCGTTTTATAGAAAATACATTAATTTAGGGAATCGCTATCTTTAGAAACTACTTGATGGTCAAGATTAAAGGAGAGGCAATTCTCTTCTGTTCTTTTGTAATTTTTAGATAATTTGTCAGGAGTTTACCTACATTATTTGGTCCACCTTAATATCAAACATTTTGGTGCAGTAAGGAAGACGAGGCATGTTCCATACAGAGTTTATTAAACTTACATTTTGCTTTGATGAGATTATCAGGAGAGTTCTGGGAATGGGAGTGGTAGTATCTATATTAAATTATAAATCTTCAGCGTTGTGGATGAGGTTGAAATGAAATTAGGTCAAAATTTGAAATAAGCAATGCATGATCAGAAATTACTATAGACCCAATCTGTGTGTGTTAAAGTTGTTGAACTAATGATTTACATGCAAAGATATAATCAATCCTCAATTGAATGTGATGCGGTGCAGAGTAAAATGTATATGTCAACTTATATTGTACAACTACTCAGCAAGCTACAACTAACAACAAAAACTGCTTATTATTAATCACATTGGGGAAACCTAATCCATTTAGCATTGCTTGTTGTCCTTGTCTCTACTTATCAGATCTGCATAAAACCTAAGACTTGTCCAGTGGGTTTACCTTTCTACTAGCCCACAGAGTCAATAAAACGGTCTAAACCTATTAACAGAGCAAAATAAACGATGAATGACTGCCAAATGTACTAAAGATTCATCAATATGCACCATTGTTTTTACCAAATTAGCACTTTTCGATGAAAAATATCCATAAGGAAATTTCCATCTATTGGAAATGAAAATTGTGGAGGAACAGCCGGCATACTGATTTTTTTTAGGGAAGACACTGATAGGAACAGTGACCTTCATGCTGGTAGCAATTAGGACTAGGTGAAATTCAAGTAATTGTTTTTGAGTAAGTGCATCAATATTTGGGAGAAAACATGCAAAGATATATTTAATTCAGCAAAATGCAAAACCTGCATCTGGTGCTACATTTCAAGGCAAAATGCATCCTCACATACAGCAGCCGGTTGGAATCTGGTTATTCCCATTGCTCCCATTTGCATAGGCTTTTGTTTTTTGCAATGTGGCGTATTATCATAGTTTCAGGAATTTCACTTAAGAAATGTAGCATGAAATTACCATTACTTTTGACTAGTGGTATCTGCAAGGTCAGAGTGGAGAATGCATGACTGGAAATGTGCTTTACCTGAGTTCAATCATATACTGTTAAAGAACATTAAATACATCACTCATAGATGATGTTATTTAATTTTTTTAACTGCGACTTGAATTTGTTTTGCTTTTAATTGCTAAATGATCAAACACGAATGTGGGGATATTTTAATGTCGGTTAGCATCATTCCTCGCCTTTTAGATAAATATTGTAAAGCCTCAGTGATGTTGACGCCAAAAGAAATTCCTTAGTTGCTAATGGTGGTGGCAAATATTGTATACAAATAAAGTCACACAACTAACTGTTTATACAGTCATATTATTACAAAGTAAATGTGCTAACATAAAATGACATTTCACTGCACACTTTACTGTATATTAAATAGCTAAACATACTTTCTTGTCATGAAAACGGAAACTTAATTGGATTCCGGTTCTCGATTTTACAAATTGAAAGAGCAACATGCAAAATATGTGATTACCATCACTTGTGACAGTACTTATTTTCTGATAATTAAAGAGCCAATGCATAATGGCTATATAATTGTGTTTGACCTTTATTCAAAATACGAGCATTCTTTCTTTGTGTACAGTTACTCAATGCTACATTGATTCAAGGAAAAACAATCATACGTTTTTTTATCGTATAAAGAGCCCATGAGTCAGAATTCACTATACTGTGCATGTTGTGTTATTCATATAATTAGCGTGGTAATCTAAGTAATTTGATCATTGGGCTTCACATGTTAATTAGCAGATAGTCAACTTGGTGCTGTCATCATTTACTTTAATAAATGTAGACGGTTGCTACAACGTGAAAGAGTAACAAATGCAAGTAGGTCAAAGTTTTAAAAAAAAACTTGACTTTTGACGAACAGAAATATGCTAAATCAAACCAACATTCTCAAGTTCAATTCTTTGTTGATTTCATGCCAAGACAGAAAGCACGTGTGTCATATTTTTAAAAGACAGTGTAAAATGTGTTTTGCAACAACTGTTGTTTAAGAAAGGTTTGAAAATATCAGCGAACAACCATCTTTTCATCAAATAGATTCTGTTTCGAACAGAACGTTCTTGCATAAAAATGTGATTCTTGCTATGAATAACTCTTAGTTAGGTGAAAGTTTTTTTAAAACTTCTTGACAGGCATTCACCACCTTATTTTGAATTTTTACTTTCAAACAGATTTTTGTTTCATAGTAAGACAACATTACTACTGTTACGTTGCGGTTCTGACATGTTTTGTTTGTACAATGATATTCTTGCAAATGACACATATTTAGTGGGTATTAAGTACTCTGTAATTTGAGAAGTACAAGGTACTTGTTCAGGTGTATAAAGCGTTTTATAGAAAATACATTAATTTAGGGAATCGCTATCTTTAGAAACTACTTGATGGTCAAGATTAAAGGAGAGGCAATTCTCTTCTGTTCTTTTGTAATTTTTAGATAATTTGTCAGGAGTTTACCTACATTATTTGGTCCACCTTAATATCAAACATTTTGGTGCAGTAAGGAAGACGAGGCATGTTCCATACAGAGTTTATTAAACTTACATTTTGCTTTGATGAGATTATCAGGAGAGTTCTGGGAATGGGAGTGGTAGTATCTATATTAAATTATAAATCTTCAGCGTTGTGGATGAGGTTGAAATGAAATTAGGTCAAAATTTGAAATAAGCAATGCATGATCAGAAATTACTATAGACCCAATCTGTGTGTGTTAAAGTTGTTGAACTAATGATTTACATGCAAAGATATAATCAATCCTCAATTGAATGTGATGCGGTGCAGAGTAAAATGTATATTGTCATGATGTGGGGTTGGCAGAGGACCACATGTCAAAAAGGGATTTTTGAGCAATAGTAGAGCAACAAGATTTATGCATTCTGTTAGGTACAAACCACACTTTGAAATTTCTATCCAGAACAGTATCATGCACCTAGTGGCCATCACCACCCTGTTGGAAAACGAGGCATTATTTGTGAGGCCTGCACAAACAATATGTCTACATTTGTCCTTCACTGGGAACCAAGCACCCTATTGTAGCACCTGACTCTCAAAGGGTAGCGTTGCAGAGCATTCCAAGGCTTACTCAAGGGAGGTGGTTTGCGCTAGTAATCGCAATTTACAGGTATGCAAAAATAACATTTAATAATTGATTGTCCAGTCTGTACTTTGTTTTATAAAAAGGAAGAGTACATTTATTACACATACACACTACTCAATACTATGCATTATTTACAAATATACATAAGCTGTTGGAAATACTCCTGGACATCGCATAACATTCCCACCCCTCCTGCAGGGAGGGATGGTCTAGTACCCCCACTCCCATATATGCACCCAAATGCAGTGAGTCAACCATAACCTGGGAGCGAGGGCCCCTCCCACTGGCATCCTCCCAGGGACGGCTCTCCCAAGTATCACAACCAAAAAGCATTTATAATGCAAACACCTGCAATAGTGACACATAACCCTGACTGAGCATCTCATACTGACCAAACAGTAATCACTGTTGCTGACAGTCTGGGTTGTTCTTCAACGAATGCAGTAACAAGAATACATGTTTAGGCATCACTTACAATGACGGTACTCAACATATCTGGTAACAGGCATAATGCAATTCAATCACAGCCCCTACAAGGCCTCACAGTTATAATCACAGGATTCAGCATTTACAACCAGGCACCCTAGCAGGAATGCCTAGCAGCATTATCCCAATTTACTTATCAATTTACATATAACATGTGACTTCCAGTCGCCAAAAGAAACATTGTGTAAATACACCATTGTGCAATTTCACCTTTCCACCTCTAGGGGGTGTCACTTCAGTGACCATCCATGTTTAACATTGCACACTTCAGTGCAGTCCTAAGCTTCAGCTCCCAGATGCAGAATAAATGTTCCAGCATTGGAATAGTTTTACAAACCATGGGTAAACCTTGAGGGGAACTTCCCATCTTCGTGCTGGGGGAGTCTGCATGCTCCTGCAGCTCCCCCTGCACCTTTTCCAAAAAAGGGGAGTGACCCTTCCAACGGGGCCACCTCACACCCAAAACACACAGCAATCCCCATGCCTTGCAAAGCATTATGGGGGCTTTGTGTGCAGAGAGTTCATATCAGAGCAGGGGTTCTCCTGCTGCTCTGGCGAGAGCTGCTCTGTTCTGGCCTGCTGCCTCACGCCGCATCTGACCTTCATTGGGGGCCCAGTCCCACCTGGACCCCTTTCTCCACAGGTGAGGTTAATAGCAGCTCAGGAAGCCCACCCTCAGCTGCTCCTGATGGCTCCTGGTCTGGCCAGCACCCTCAAGTGCTGCCACGAGAGCAGGCGATTCCATTCTGGTGTGCCCGCTCCTGCAGGCGGACATAGAGGCTGCTGCTGGTCTGGCAGGCCTCTGGGGTCTGTGACAGCACTCCCCCCTCCTTCCTCCTGCCACCGGGGAGTGCGGAGACACTCCACCTTCCTCTCTGCATAATTGTTGCTTGGAGTTGGAGGTCCTGAGCCCCAAGGAGGTTTTCGCGGGGAGTACGACGATGCTCCCCGGCTTTGGCATTCCTCGCTGCGGGGGAGTGAAAAGGCAATCCTCCTGCCTTACCGCAGCCCCCCGAGCCCAGAGTTTGGGATCCCGGGCCCCAGAATTCTTCCCACTCCCTGACTTCACCTTAGATGGGTCCCAGAGTTGGGGGTCCTGGTTCCCTGTGATTTCTTCCCAGGAAGGCGCTCCCCAATTTTAGCTTTTTCGAGGACCAGGTTAGGCTCCTGGCACCCCCTGGGGTTTATTCACAGGGAGCTTGACAGCTGATTTTTACTTTCTTCTGGGTGTGGCCCCCAGGACCTGACCCACCACGGGGGCACATCCAAGACCTGCGGCAGAGCCCAACGCGCTTTGTCATCTGTCTGGTTAGAGGTCAAAGGTCACCTTCCTTCTGGGGGGCATATCTCAGCCGACAGGGGACTGATTTTCACAATCCTGGCCTCTTCTTGCTCCTGGTGGCCAGCCCTAGCCACCTGGAGCACATTTCACCACCCTCCTGGCCTCCAGGAGGGGGGCTCGACCAGGACCTGTCTTCTCTGGCTCCCTGCGCCAGCCTTTTACCTGGCTCCCCTTCTGGGCCTCTCTTCTCCTTGCGCAGAGGCCCAAGCTTCTCCTCACTGGCCCTGAACTCCCTCAAAGGTGCAGTCCAGGGTCCTCGGACAATCATGGGGTTCCTCCTTCCAACTGCCCATGGCACCAGCCTCCAGCACCAGCCTTCCTCAGCACGACCACACCCCAGAGAGAGCTCTTCTTCCTGAGCAAGACCTTTCAAAAGAATGTTGAGGGGGCCGCAGGAAAGCACTTCTGCCCTATCCTACAGCAACACATCAACCCCATGCCCCTGCTCCCTCCTTCCTGCACAGGCCTCTGGGATACTTCAAAATGATGTTGTCCAGGGGTCTCATGCCACATGGTCTCTCAAAATGCCCCTTCCCCCTTACTGCCTTCCTGGCACGGAGCAGGCCTGGTGCCTGGCAACGGGTGACAGTTGCTGATGGATAACCTGCAGCTTCACACCATCTCTCCGTCCTGGAGAGAAGACCTTCACCCTATGGAATGCTTGCAGTGAAGATCTAGGCCTCTAATGCTAAAGCATAGGGGAAGGTAATTAATTCAGCCGGGCAGGGTCACACCTAGCCAGGCTCTGGTTATGAGCTGAGTCAGAGGAATATCAAATTTCTAGTTGACAAATAAGCAAAACAGGTATTGCTTTGAACTCAGCAGAACACTTCATTGTACACAACTTACAGTGTACTTTGGTGATTGTCTGGAATTTGTAGGCCCTAGGGAAGCGAAACTCCCCCATGTGGTCCCTGTTTTCATAGGAGAGTAATGGAGTGTTCCTACAGTGAAAACAGTAAAGCACACTGACTTTCCCATACATATGTCTCCCCACATTATAAAGCCTATTCCATGTCACCACACAACTCTGCATATTTCCTGACACACCATTCTATCTGTAACTGCTCCTGGGCTGCGCACAAAAGAGATTTCCCCTGCACAGCCCTCACACAGGTGCACACGTGTGTACACATGTGTCTACATGTAACCAGTCCGGTGCCCCTTACCCTGGCGGCAGCGCAGCAGCCTTCTCTCAAAAAAGACGGACACCAGTGCAATCCACATGCAGTCTGTTTCATTGTGAGTTCACTGTAGGTGAGTCCCAGCTTATGAGGCTCTCCCACAGTAAAAGCTAGAAAATTAGGTGTTCAAAAGTGAAAAATCAGGGCAGCTCAGATGGTCAGAACCACCTTCTAACACACCCAAATAAAATATTCTCCATTAAAGTTCCATAAACATTTAGTAATGTTATTGGAAAAAATAGTACTGTTGTGGGACCATAGACATTAAACATTGTACAGGGAATAGTATCTATCAATAAACATCAGTATCATTAGATTGGAATACATGTGCAACATTTAATCACTTGTTAAAAAGAATAACTGTTCAATTTTTTGATGCGTAGCAGGGGAGACAAATTCCTGTCCAATCTAACATCTTTTAAGTTTCGATCCTTTGATTCAACTAAATGCATTTCTTGCAATAGTACAATGTCAGGATGGAGATTAGCAAGATGTGAGAGACCTTTTTGGGACTTTTTATGATGTCTGGCGGACTTGCGTCTGCCCGACACCATCGCGGAAACGGGACCGACCGACCTTTCGTCAGTGGTCCCGACTGCCTAATCATGAGGTGACCGTATGGATTGGTCGCATACTCCTATTCCTCTCTGGAAGCCTGTGTTACTGCCATTAACTGCTCACAACACAAGCTCCTATAGAGGAATGGGAGTCTGTGTTCATTCCAGCACCAGGTGGCAGGCACCTCAAGGTCCCTGCCAAAAGGTGCAGGGATTAACAAGGGGGCACCTATGTTGCCTCCATGGGCCCCATCCAGAGGCCTAAAATAGAAGGGGACCCTTCAAGGGCCCCCAAACACGCTTTCGGACATGGCTTCCATGACAGAAAGTCAGGCATGTAAATTTGCATCATAATCGAGAAGGCGGAACACCTTCCATTTGGATTATGGGCCGTCCCCTGACTGGAAGATGGGCTCCTGTAGCCCGACAGAAGCCAGCCGGAAGGACTGGCTTGTTTCAATTCCATTATCAGCCGGTCTGAATTGAAACCGACGATCTCAGTCATAAGGCCTCCGACCTTAGGTCTTTTACCCTTCACATTCCACAAGATTACTCTGAGTTATAAAAGATTTTGAGAATCATATGTAACTAATGCTTACAACAATGACATGGCAGCTTATGAAAATAAACATTTTAAGGACAAAAAATAGAATAGAAGAGTAGTAAAGTAAAGGAGGTATGGCATATAAGAGATAACAGAAGAAAAGGAGAGAGATAGATACAAGAAAAAGAAAGAGTAACAAAAAACATTAAAAAAATTAAACAGTAGAAGTAAAAAATATAATGACTCTAAGACGTACCCAAATAAAGGGATCTTCGATGTCACATGGGTTAGGGAATGAACAGACAAAGATGAACTGCAGGGGAACTCCAAATGGTAAAGACATCAGACTCTCTTGCTGAAGCTGAGGTGGAACATGCAAATAAAAATACAAGTTCCATTAACTTCTAAAGAAACTGTAATTTGTAATACTCAGCAACCTCTCCATCGTCGCTCAAACCACACCCCCACGCCATGTATTTGTTGACCGAAAGAGTGTATAAGCTCCTTTCTTAGATTGCCATTAGAAAGAAATCTACAGTACATGGCACAGCAATCTTTTGCCACCTCCTATTCACACAGCACTATTATACAGACTCAGTTTGAAGTCATGCCCGTCTTGCTGTAGTGAGCATTTGAATACCCACTACAGACTGGTAAACAGTGATTATGTTGACGGAGGAGCTATTCAACAGCCATCTGCTTACAAAAGCAGATAGTGTGACCGGCCTTGACAAAGGCACAAGGTAAAAATACCTGTTTTTTAGTTCTGAAATATGTTCACCCCATCTTGAAGAGCCTGATATTGCTCTTTTGCTATTGTAGCAAAATGCACTATCCCGGTTCACAAATGTAATGGGCGCTTGATGAATACATTGTAATGTAATAACCTATATATAAAAATGTAATGTTGAACATAATATATAAAATCTGCCTTATGACAAATAAATGTATAGAGCGTGCAAAAAATCATTACCAAGCAAATACATTATGACAATGAATATATCAATCAATCAATTAATCAAGCAGGGGGTGTATAGAGTGTGCTACTCACCCGTGAGGGTATCAAGGCACTGGGGGAGGGAGGGAGCGGCTCCAGGTCAGTTAAAGAGCCAGGTCTTGAGGTCCTTCCTGAATGTGTGCAGGCTGGGGTAGCGTCTGATGTTCAAAGGTAGCTCATTTCAGGTCTTGGCTGAGATGTAGGAGAAAGCTCTCCCGCCGGTTCTGTTTCTGTGGATGCGGTGGATTTCTGCCAGGGCGAGGTTGATGGAGCGGAGGTTCCTCTTTGGTACGTGGAAGGATACTCTCCTGTTGAGATATTTGGGTCCAATGTGAGAGATCTGTAGACGTGGGTGAGGAGTTTGAAAGTGACCCTATTCATGATGGAGAGCCAGTGGATGGTTTGAAGGTGTTGGGTCATGTGTTCATGGCGCGTTGTCCCGAGGTCGAGTCTGGCTGTGGCGTTCTGGATGGTCTGGAGTTTGAGTAGAAGAGTCCTGTTGATTCCGGCAAAAAGGGCGTTGCCGTAGTCCAGTCTGCTGGTTATGAGTGTGTGGGTGATGGGCTTTCTGCAGCAGGGTGGATCCATTTGAAGGTCTTCTGGAGTATACGGAGGCAGTTGAAACTACTTAAGGGGACAGCGTTGACCCGGCGGTTCATGGAGAGTGAAGAATCGAGGATGATGTTGAGGTTCTGAGCATGGTCTGTAGGGGTGGGAGGGTTCCCGAGGGCAATGGGCCAACAGTTGTTGTCCCAGGCAGAGGTGCAGGGTCCGAGGATGAGTAGCTCGGTCTTCTCTGAAGTGAGCTTTAAGCAGCTGTTCTTCATCCATGCTGCCACATTCTGCATTCCTACCTGGAATAGGAGTCTGGTGTCATCGGGATCCCTCATGAGTTAAAGGATGAGCTGGGTGTTGTCTGCGTAGGAAATGATGCTGAGTACATGCTGTCTGACGATGGCAGCGAGGAGGCCATGTAGATGTTGAAGAGCGTGGGGCTGAGTGAGGATCCCTGGGGTACTCCACAGTTGATTTCCGTGGGTTTGGAGAGGAAGGGAGGGAGTCGAATCCGCTGGATTCTGCCGGAAAGGAAGGATTGTATGCAGTCGAGGGCGGCTCCTTGTACCCCAGCGTCATGAAGTCTGGTTGCGAGTGTGCGATGTGAGATGGTGTCGAAGGCTGCGGAGAGGTCTAGCAGGATGAGGGCTGCAGTGTGTCCCTGGTCAAGTAGTAAGTGGATGTCGTCAGTGGGGGTGAGGAGGGCAGTCTAGGTGCTGTGGTTGCTGCGGAAACCCGACTGGGAGGTGACTAGGAGGGAGTTGTCTTCGATGAAGGCTGTCAATTGGGTGTTTACGAGTCTCTCTGTGACTTTGGCCACAAAAGGGAGGAGAGAGATGGGGCGGGAGTTTTTCAGGTCCATTGGGTCAGCCATTGGTTTCTGGAGTAGGGGTTTCACCTCTGCCCGTTTCCAGTTGACTGGGTAGATGCTGGATCTGAGAGAGGCGTTGATGGTCCGTTCTAGCTCGGGTGCGATAGTGACGGCAGCCCTTCTGAAGATATGCGGTGGGCAGGGTTCCGTTGGGGCGCCTGCGTCGGGGGCCGGGGGCCGTTGGGGCTCCTGAGTGGGTTTTCATCATGGTCGTGTTGATGAGTTTAATGGATGCAGGATCCCAGTTCGTGATGGTTGGCTTGTCGCGGTGGTGGGTGGGGAGTGGTGCCCAGAGCAGGTTTGCTGAAGTTTTCATCGAGGGCCTTGATCTTCGTATGGAAGTAGGAGCTGAGCTTGTTGCAGAATTCCTGGGAGGGTATGACATCAGTGGCCTCGCTGGTGGGTTTTTGGTACTGCTGTAGGACGTTGAACAGCTCCTTGGCGTTGTTCGTGTTGGTTTGGACTTTGTCTCTTATGACGGTCCATTTGGTGTCTCTAATGTGCTGGTGGTATTTCTTCAGGATGCTCCTGTCGTTGTCTCATGCTTCTGAGGTTTTCTGGTTCTGCCAGGCCTTCTCTAGGCATCTGCAGGAGCATCTGGCTTCTTGAAGTTCTGTGGTGAAGCAAGTGGCCTTCGGAGGGCGTTGTTTGGTGGGGTGGCAGAGGGGTGCGAGCTTGTCGGCGCAGCAGGAGATCCAGCGGTGGAGTTCCCAGGCTACAAAGTTGTTGTTAGTCGTGTCTTTGGGGTGGTTTTGAAGGAGGGTGGTGTTCCGTTGAGGTGGGCGCAGGGCGGGCTTGGGTGCGGGAGGGGTGTTGAAGGTGAAATGGACGCAGTGGTGGTCCATCAGATCGTCTGGGTAGTGTGAAGCAGATATTCGTTCCTCCCACGAAGATGGGGTCAAGGGTGTGGCCTGCTCTGTGGGTGGGCATGTTGACCAGCTGCTTCAGTCCTAGGATGGCGAGGTTGTCGAGGAGAGTGGTGGAGTCAGGGTCATTGCAGTTGTCGAGGTGAAAGTTCAGGTCTTCGAGCAAAATGTAATCTGTGAAGGTGATAGCTTGAGGTGTGGCGAGCTCGCCGATGCGTCCTGGTGCTGGTCCAGATCCAGAAGTGGAGGTGTTCAGTGTTGGAGTGGGGGTCACTTGTGCTGGTTGTGGAGAGTCGGAGGGGAGTCTTGTGTTTGATTGCAAGTCCTCCTCCAGGGCGGTGCTGGCGGTCCCTTCTCTGGATCTTGAAGCCTTCGGGGATAGCAGTGGTGATGTCGGGCTGGAAGTGCCGTTGGTCCAGGTTTCTTTGAAGAATGCGATATCGGGCTAGAGGGCACCGATCAGGTCCCACATTTCTATGGTGTGTCAGTGAAGGGAGCGCATGTTGATGAGGATGCAGGTCAGGGATTCGGTGGTGCATGCATCTGGTGGGCCTTCGGTGGTAGTGGGGGCTTTGCCGATGGCGAAGGATCTCTGGCAGAGTCTGCAGGAGAATTGTCCATGTGTGGTGTTTGTCGGTTCCTGTGCAGTCGGTGTGTCTTCCGGGATTGAGTGCTTAGAAGGTGGCTGAATCATAGTGGAGAGGCCTGGGAGGACCAGGAGTTCTGTCGCTGGTCGCAGTCGGGTCGCGGATGGGTGCAGACAGTCTTGCCTTAGGCGCACCAGCGGCTCGACCGCGCAGCGGTTGCCATAAGTAGAGGAGGGGGCGGGACTGTAGGTAGGGAGGCGGGAGCAGGGCTGTAAAGGCGTGGAAGGGGCAGCAGGGGCAGCAGAGGCAGGGAAACCTTTCAGGGATACAATCACAAAGGAAACCTTACGGGGATACAATCACGAAGGGGGAGAAAACAATAGAGGAAACAATCAAGGGGCTACAATCAAGGTGCAACACAGTAAACTAAATATCACGCAGAAAAGTTATGAGGGGTCAGGTGGAGCTGCTGCGGAGAGTGCTACCTGGACCAGAGGTCTAGGCATCAAGCGCGCTCCCGCACAGCGGTCGCCATAAGTAGGGGAGTGTACGGTACTGTAGGTAGGGAGGCGGGAGCAGGGCTTTGATGGCATGGGAGGGGCCACAGGGGCAGCAATGACGTAGAAACCTTACGGAGATACAATCATGAAGGGGAGAAAACAATAGAGGGAACAACCAAGGCACTACAATCAAAGCGCGACACAGTAAAATAAATATCATGCAGAAAAGATATGAGGGGAGCAGTTGAGTCTCCTGGAGACGGGCCTGCACTGTGGACGACTCAAAGCTGCGGTGGTGAGGCGGAGCTGCTGGGGAGAGTGCTCCCTGGACCGGAGGCAGCACTCCGGTCCAGTGTGAAGTGTGTAAATAATTGAACATACAGAAGGGAATTGATAAAGATAAGAAGGTTGGATGCACATTGAACTTATGTTATATGTAAGATTACCCTAATTGTTTCTTAAATTATAATGACATCATAGTAATCTAAGCAGACCCTCCAGTTTATCGCGATTTCGTGATTCACGAAAAAATCGCGAAATCGGCAGATTACCGCGATGGCCGCAATTATAACAATATTGGCCGCGATATTTACAAAAAAGTGGAGACAGCAAAACAAACAATGCAACAATGCCTTTTATTGGCTGTGCGCCGCCCGCCCCCCCCACTCGTGTGTGTCAGCAGCTTCCCGACAGTCAGTTTTGAGCTGCCAGCCGCACCCGAGTACTTCACAGGTCAAAAGACCTTTCACTTGTTAATGAGGCTTTGTTTTTCACACCCCCGCCTGTTATCCTCGGCTCTGGCAGATGTCAGGGGCTTGTGGTGGTTTTGGGGTCAGTGTGTGTCATGATTGCACGAGAAGCCAACCCCCTGTGTCCTCCCATTAGCGGGGCTGTCTAGACTCGCAGCGGGGCTTCTAAGCCCTGGCACGGCCCTCCCTTAAACAAATGCAATATATATTAATTGAATGGCGGCGGTATTTAATTTCTTAAGGCGCTCTCACCACCGCATGAAGGAAACGCAGGAATTATCGCCTCAAATGTAGTGAATAAAGTGTAAAGTTGCTATTTACCACATCCTATGGAACATGCTTCATACATGCACTCCAGAGTAATTAAACTGATCTAGCAGAAAAAAGGGCGTTACATAAAGCAGACATGCCCACCCTCCCGATTCAGGCGGGAGACTGCCGATTTGAAGGCTAGTCTCCCGCCTCCCGATTCCTGCATCTTAAAACCCGATGCCAGCACTAATGAGGTTACCTGCTGCTCTAATGTACATCTTCATGCGAAGAAGTTATTTAGAATAGCAATCTGCCCAAACAGCCTTCTCCTCGGATATATTCATTGCTTTCTGACCCGTCACCATTGCTCCCCACTGTGCTGACATAAGTTATAACACCAGTTTGAAGGTTAGGAAGTGCTATAAAGAGAGTGTTTCGTGCACCTGACCCGCTTTTTAAACAAGCATTGGCAATGCAATAGGTCTCTCATTGATACGACATTGAGCTATTGACATTGCAAATGACTATGCCTTTTATTTTTGTTTTTATTTCAATGTCAATAGCTCAAACTCGCATAAATGCGAGACCTATTGCACTCACAATTCTTGTTCTCTTTTTTGCTGAGGGTCAAACTCTGCGGAGGAGGAAAATATGCACTGGAGCCCCAAAGTGCCACTGGTGCCAGAGAGGGGTCGGGGCAGAGAGCAGGGAGGAATGGAAGCAGAAACCTAGGGCAGCGTGCAGGTAAATGTGACAGAAAGTGCAGGAGGCAGAGAGCACATGAAAGGACAGTGCACAGTGAACTCCAAGAGTATAAAGGGCAGAGACAGAGTGCTGCGGGCAGAGAGGAGAGGTGGAAGAGACCCCAAGGGTACAACAGGCATGGAGTACAGGGGGAGGGCAGATAGGACAGGGACAGTGAGCAGAGGCAGCGAGCACGGGAGGGACAGTGCACAATGAACCATGAGGGTATAAAGGGTAAAGGTAGAGAGCCGTGGGGCATAGAGGAGAGGTGGAAGAGTCCCAATGGTAGAACAGGCACGGAGGACAGGGGGAGGGCAGACAGGACAGGGACAGTGATTAGAGGTAGGGAGCATTTGCAGGGACAGTGCACAGTGAACCCTGAGGTTATAAAGGGTGGAGGCAGAGAGGAGAGGTGGAAGAGACCCCAAGGGTAGAACAGGCACGGAGGACAGGGAGTGGGCAGACAGGTCAGGCACAGTGAGCAGAGAGAGAAGATGCAAGAGAGTCCGAGGGCAGAATAAACAAGGAGAACAGGGAAGAGCGGGCAGTGAGCATAGGGCAGAGACTGAAGGAGACAGATGGCGTAAGGGTGAATGTGACAGTAGGAAAGTAGTAGAGGGCTTTCAAAGGATAAAGGGCAGGTAGCACAAGGCCAGTGAGTACAAGAATACAGTGAGAAGTCAGGATAGGGCAGAGAGCACAAGAGTACAGTGAGAAGTCAGGATAGGGCCGAGAGTACGAGAGTACTGTGTGAAGTCAGGATAGGGCAGAGAGCACAGAAAAGCGAGAGGTAGAAGTGAACGTGGGTGGAGAGGGAGAGCACAAATTACAGAAGACTGGGTAGACAGGGCGGAAGCAGTATCGGAGCACAGGATGGATAGAGACGAGTGGGGGCAGAGGTGACAACAGTAGGGGGCACAATAATTGGGCAGAGAGCACCTCACCCGCTCCTGCACCGGGGTATCTACAGCGCCTCACTGCTCACCAGCTCCTGCCTCCTGGGCTTCGCGGTGTTTGAGGGCTGAAGGGGGAACCCAAGAAGGGCAGAGCCGGAGAGGGAGGAGATTAGGTCTACATGTGCCTGAGTTCTCCTTTTAGTGGTAGGAGCCCTCCAAGAAATACGGCAGATTGAGGTGAAAATCTAAAGTGTGGATTTTGGCAAGTAGCACTTAGTTATTTGAGACACGTAGTACTACATTTTTCAGACACTCACTCCCAGCCACAGATCTTGGTTGAATCCATCATGTTCTTTAGCCCACGGCCCTCCCTAGGAACAGGACTAATTTCCGCATCATTTGTACTCTGCGCCTGCCCCTCGGATCCCAGGCAGGAGCCATGACTTCAGAGGCAGGAGAGCTCTGGGGGCAGAAACCAGACATGCAGGGGGGGGGTCAGGTGTGGGTGAGTGCCTGTCACTCAATCCCTGCATTGCATCTGCGCTGGGGCGGCCCAGATGGAGACAGGGATGTTCTCCCCGATTATGGGTACACGGATGGAGGAGGCCTGTTGTTTTGTTTTGTCTTTATTTCACTTCTTAGGAGGGCACAGGTTCTAAAAAACAGAAGTGGGGGGGTCTAACCAAGTTAGGCAGCATAGCGCGTGATATCATATTGAGTGACATCATTGAGCGCGACATGGCACGTCGCATCACAGGAAGTGGCATCAAGACCCATGACCTCACAGGAATTGACATCACAAAATGTGACACAACATTTTAGACCTCACACTTCTGTTTAGCCCAACTGGCAGATGAAGAATTGCAATTCCAAGGGATAACAGCCTTCACCTGTGGGCTGCTTCCTCTATTCCATATTCCAGATTGCCTAATCAAAGTGGAATACTCTGCTAAAACAGTTTCCATTGATTTAAGGCTGAAAATGAATGCTTATGAGTAAAATAAAGTGCAGCTAAAATGCCGCTAAATTTCCATATTTGTGCCGCTAAATTTCCATATTTGTGCCGCTAAATTTGCGAATCCATGCCACTATATCCTGGGGGTCTGTCTAAGGGATAGGTTGTATCAATGGGATTTATTTTCAGCCTTAATAAAGAGGTTTCTGCTAAACAAATGTTGGCTGACTGGATAGGACAATTCTCTCCACCTTGGTTGTGATCGTCTTAAAGTTCCTAAAAGTTGACAACTGTTTCAAAGTCATCAAAGAAAATAAAAAATGAAAGAAAACAAAGCATATTCTGATAATTCGTATTTTGTGCCAGCATGGGAACGAAAGAAAATACTTTCCTAGCAATGCACATATATTTCGATTTACTTGAGAGTGGTGCTCAAGGTAGGGTACCTCTTTAATTACATGTTAAATATACGATGTAAATGATAAAACTGGTAGGTAAATGGTGTAGGTGATACCACCTAGGTTATAGCACTGCGGCACCTCCTATTTACCCTATTCCCATTGTGTCTCCGTTGACTCCTTGAGGAAACACAAGATTAAATTTAACGCAATATATGTACATAATGCCCTCACCCCTTCCACAACTTTCTTTAGTAACGGTATAATTTAAAAGAGAGTGCCTATGGAACTTTACATAAAACACTTAAGCCCCATTCACACACCTCACACCCATGCAGGGCCGGTTTTAGCACTGGTGGCGCCCAGTGCAACAATCACCTTTGGCGCCCCCACTTTCCATGATAGCTTCCTCAGATTCTCTTCCTATCACTTGCAAAAGTGCCCCTGACCTCTCCTCTCATACGATATTGCTAAATACAGCGTCCCCCTGCACAGGTCAGCGCTAAGTGCGGCAGCACCAGTCGCACCGCCCTACGTAAAGCCGGCCCTGCACCCTTGTGTTCTATTTTCCACCCTCATTAGAGGGAAGCTGAAGGCTGATGGGAATTTTGGTAGAGTCTCAACTAGTTCCACATTTACCGTGTCAATGACGATGATAAAGCTAAAAAATGGTGAGCTAGTCCCCTATGTAATGACCAGTCTTCCTGTATTTTTCATGGTGGTAAGCTTAAGAAGGACTGTCCCACAACAAGAAGCACTCTTTCTCGGAACTGCATGCAGCTCTGCCTGCCCTGTTCGAAGCCAATTTTAGTAACATTTGTAAAATATGTTATATTATTGTACTTCCTTATAGTGTATGTATCCAGTAAACCACGATTTTTACTGGCAATAATGGTGGAACATTTTTTTTATTTTCCTTCTCCATAAGAAGGGTTCTCTAGTGGCCATAAAAACCATCACTGGGGATAATTCTCTGTTGCTGTGGCAGCCATGCCGACTTTGCTCCGCCGGTGCTGTGGTGTTACTATCATCACCAAACGGTAGATTGAATGTTTGCTAGAAAATCTGTAAATGAGACAATACCGTTTTTTAAAAGGTAAATATCATCTTGTTCTCTACACTTGGCCTACCAAAAATCTGCATATATCGGAAGACTTATCTCAGGGAGATATTTTTGTAGGGCAGGAAACCACACGTCGAGACATTACATAAACAAATCAATCACATACTTTTACACAGGCAATTTTAGACTTGTGTTTTCCTGTAAATGCATTTTTACATTCAGGAGCATATTCACAAGGACTTACCTCCGATTTATCACCACCTGAACTCATCAAAAGTGGAGATAGAACTAACACCCTATTCTCAAGCTGGTGCAAACATCAGACAGCATCAGAATTCCCGCGATAACAGAACCAAAACCTAACACCATGGCGGACACCACCAACTAACGCTAATGAGATGCAGAGTAGGCGTTACCGTGCAGAAACACACGAAAAAACAACAACACCACTTTCACAGCAAACTGACAGATCCGCGAAGCAAACCGGGAACATGAGATAAGCCACGGTAGCCGCAGGTCTTTTACACCTGCCTCAAGCAGGTGTAAAGATGGATGACTACCTGCAGTAGGCAACGGAGACCCGCACACAACCACATTCAAAGACCAAACAACACCATGGAGCTACTCATCATACATCTCGGAGCCCCAACAGGGCCACAACACCCACCGCCACCACCCCCAGGATCACCAGGACCCGGACCCACTGCCCCAGACCACCACAGAGGCAGCGCAGAGTAAGACAGCAGACATACCAAAAACGTACCACTCTCACAGACCTAACGTCCGAGGAAGTCATTGCCCACTACAGGCTCAAATGGACAACCATTCACCGCATCATGACCAACATCGCCCACAGGCTGACAGTCCCAACATAGCGGAACCAACATCCCTCTGCATACAAAGCTTCTGGCTGTGCTGCACCTATTGGCCTCTGGTACCTTCCAACCAACAACTGCCAGAGTCGAGGGGTCTCACAGCCAGCAATAACAAAGTTCATTACACCTCTCCTGAATGCCATCCTCAGCTTCATACCCCAGTACCTCCACTTCCCCAACACTGCGCAGGAACAGCTGGAGACAAAGCAAGGTTTCTACGCCATAGCCGGATTCACAGCCATGTTGGGGGCAATCGACTGCACACATGTCCCACTTGTGCCGCCTGCGGATACTGCACACCACTACTGCAACAGAAAGCACACACATTCCATTAATGTGCAGGCAATAGTGGAGCACCGGGCACTCTTCACCAATGTCGTCGCCAACTACCCAGGCAGTGTGCATGATTCCTTCATCTTCAGACAGTCCATCATCAACCAGCGCTTCCAAGATGGCACATATGGAACAGGACTGCTTGTTGGTAAGTACCAAGTCATCACACCACACATCCCAATGCCTTCAAAGCACAATGCACAACTGTGGGGATGCACACGTGACCAAACCACAATCATCATGTCAAACTACACGACCACCTACCGACATGACCACACCACTCCATGGTCATCCTGGCCTACCCCTGCACCCAATTCAGACATTTCATGGCACCACAGCCACACAACAGTTAAGTGTGTGGAGAGGTGGAATGCAGCCATAACACATTTGAAGCACTGCTCTGACCACATGACCCAACCCCAGTCTCCCGCAGGTCAACGTCTCGTGGAGGTGGGCCGTGTTGCCGACTGTGCATCCGGGGCCCTGTGCGACTCGTGTCATCCCCCCTTGTAGTTCTGACATTGCATTTCTGAGTGCCTGATGACTGTTGGTGTAGTTGGCAGCATCAGCTACTCCCTGAGGGCTGGCTTACACTCACCCCACACACAGCCAGCACAGGCGTCACTGGATTGATGGACCTGCCATCACATTCTTCTGAACCAATTATTGACTCTTTTCTCCCTGCACTGTCACAGGTGATCAAGGATATGCACTCTGCCCTTGGATGATGACACCCCTCTGAGACAAGCCCACACCCGCCCAGAGGCAATACAATGCAGCCCACATATGCACCAGGGGCATCGTTGAACTCACATTTGGCTTGTTGAATTCACATTTCAGGTGTCTGCATGGCACAAGTGGGAAGATCCTGTACAGCCCGGACATCATGTTCAAGCTGATCGTTGCATGTTGTGTGTTGCACAATATCTGTGTTCGTACCAGGGCCCTGTGGATCCCAGTTCCAGAGGTACCGGCCGACGATGGTGGTGATGGGGCAGGTGGCCCACATCCCACTGCAGCAGCTGCATGAATGGTCCATAGGAATACCATCATTGACACTTACTTCTAATGAGCATGTCACATTGTGACCGTCCATGGCAATCAAGTGACAGTAGAAAATGTCCAAATGCACTGCATGTGTGAATAATACATATTTGCAGGTTTCAGCTTGTACCTGTACATTTTGATGTTACTTTTTCCTGCGATTTCAGATGTGATTTGACATGTTGTACACATTTGCTGAACCAGTTGTGTCCTGTGTTCAAATGTGGTGGGGTTTGCTGTTTGTTCCGGGATGTTGTCAATGTCGAGGTGCACTCCTGCTTATGTGCGTATGCTGCACAGTGGGTGTGCCACTTCTGCGGCTCTGATTTGTCTGCCACTGGTCTCTTTTGTGCGATGTGCCTGTCAGTTCTGTTCTTCCACAGTGCTTGGATGTTGTGGTCTACATGTTGTCCTCTGCAGTTGGCCAGGGTCCATCTGTGGTACTCCGCTGTTGAGGAATTTTGTTATGTGGCATTTTCCATATGCTTTCTTTTGCTTTTTCCTGCATTGCGCGTGAGTATTGCTGCCCCCATGCTGGTTGTCACTGTTTTCTTATCGTGCTTTTGTCCATCGCAGGTTATTTTATGTTGAAGTTTGTCTTTTTATCTCCGACGAGGTGGTTGTATCGCGGACATTGTCCACGATGTAGGCAAACTATTGCATGCTACTGCCGTGTTGTGAAGTCCGCATTGTCACTGAGTTGTTTTCCTGCAATGGGCTGCGAGGTTGAAACTTGCATTACACTACTCTTGCGATAGTTACACACGTTCTTGTGCATATACCCCTCAGTGTTGCTAAATTCACTAGTCAATGTAGTACAAAAAGTACTTTTGGATTGTTTAGGATAAAAAGGAAACATAGATTGTGTTTGCAAAACAATTGCCAAGAATCTCCGCCCAAGTTCTGGTACTCTTTTGAAGGCAAAATATGATTTCGAATCTAGAATATGCCTGGTTTCCTTTTTTGTTGTTGTCATGAACAGAATAAAAATGATTTTGCCATTCAGAAAATACATTTATAAAATTGGCATGACAAAATGAGAGCTTAGACGTGTGAACCTCTCTAATGAGGACCCATGGGACGCCTTTGGAAAGGTAATTATGCTGATTTTCTTTGTGGGGTTTTCTATTGGGATTTGATTAGATTGCTTTGTCCATTTTTTATATTTTAATTTGAAAGAAAACTATTGAGGATAGTATACTAAAAGTGGCTATATTTTTCTCTTTTGTTCAATAAAAGAAAATAGTGAACACGCGTTCCTTTGACAGTTATCACTGAGAATTAATTGCAAAGCACATTCTTTCCATGACAAGTCAGTCTCCTCAGTTGTAAAACACATGGGTGTTGCGCAAAATGAAAAATCTAAATTCTGCGCTGAGCAAATGTATGCGCAATACATGGCAAACGAAAACATTATTTTAGGGTCGTATGTTTCAATGCTCTGCCTTCTTTTAGTTCCAAAAAATTGAATTATTGTTTCATTGTAAAAGGAACATTGCCTTTTGTGAGTAATTCACTACTTTGAATTCCAGAATTCATGTTAGTGACCTGAAGGACAGTTTTCTTTTTCAGTTAATATGTTGGTTACTCTACTGCACATGTTTTAAGCATACATACTGTTGAGCATATACCTGATTTAAACGCCTAACCAGCCTTCAGTGCACTCCTTGTTTTAGTCTTTTTTCCTGTAGTTATGTTTATGTTTTGGATTCAAATTTGGTTTTATGAAAGCGCTTTTGTTTAATTTCATTTAATTTTAGAAATCTGATATTGGGTAGACCTATCGTTAAAGGTAGCAGTAAGAAATATTTTTTTATTGTAGCACGAGCATTTCTATGGTGTCTCCTTAGAACGTGATTACAGAAATCAGGAATTGGCAGGTTGTGGGAAGATGTAATGAAAACGGTACTGTTATAAAAAAAAATGCACATATGTTAACATTACATGTCACGTTCATACACTGCATTGCAAAGATTTAAATAATTTTAAATTACATATTTACACATTAATTCAAAGTTGCCCCTTTCGTTTTCTCATATTTCTCTGTTCTTCCTCTTACACCTCACACTATCTCATATTCCTACCCCAATCTATCAATCGTGAACCTAATGACCTATTCTACTGTCTATTCAAACCTTTTAACATGTAGTCCCCCTTGTGAAAGAAAATGTTGGTTGGCACCTCAAGCAGCATGGCCTTTTGAAAATGTGTAATGATGAATGTTGAGGACTGTAAAATAGTGTCTTAGAAGAGGTTTCTTTGTGGGGGGGGGGGGGGGTAAACTTAAAGATAGCAAAACAAACAATGTACTACGTGACATGCCCCTACTCTCAGCTTTGAAGCATTATAGGTAACCTAAGCTCAACAGTGTATACAATGCATTAACAGTGCAAATGTCCCTTTCATATACTGAACAGGGGTCAGCACATGGAGGGATAGCACATGCTTTCTAACAGCACAAGGAATAGGTCCAGCTTGGCAACTGCTGTGCAAGCTGTCTCTCAAACACTGAGCCGATGCACCAGCGTTAGTAGTAATTAAAACTTCCTTCAGATACAAATTCAGGTTGCGCACAGACAGAAGCTTGGCAAGCTTATCTTCCAATCAATTGACAGGAACTTACATTCTTTCAGCTTGCCCCAGGTGACTCTAAATTTGCGTTCACAGGCAACTATCACCACCCGAGCAATCGGCACAGCCTCTGAGACACTTTTTCCGACTCTAAGAGCATAAGAGGGTCCCTCCGCATTTCAATTATGCCAGTATTTTACTACCCAGTGAATCAAAGGGGACCCCATTTTCATTGCTTGCATTAGGTTCATGGCATATTTGTAACATCACTGGGTGGCAGATTAGAATCTCAGTAGAATAACTCTGTGGGTTTATGAGTTTGTTGCACAGGACCTTTTCTAACTTTCTAGTCACATGTTTCTGATTCGTAAAATTAGTTCATTAGATTAATTTCTCCTGTGGTAAAAATCCGTTTGTGACCTGCTTCCCTTAAGTTCAAAGCTTGCAGGACATAATAATACCATTTTTTTCCCTAAAACATTGATTGATTAAATTAAATTGAGCTGGGTAGTATTTTAGGAAGCCCCAAAACCAATTCAATTAGTGTTCTTAGCTACATAAATTAATTCTTGGGTTATCCAAAAATGTCTTCATACGAGAGATATTGAATTTCAATGAGTTTTTGGTATCCCCAACAGTATCTACAGGATATACAGTATATAGTGTATGATTGATGGTTCTTATCACAAACATTTTTAAACATTTTCAATTACCTGCTCAAAAGTGAAGGAGGAGGGCAGCTTGAATTTCAGCTGATGAGTTGCTGAATTTGAATGCGGCTAGGAGTGTCATAGTTGGGGTGCTTTTTCCACATCACAAATGTGACAATAAAAGGAAGTTACAGCAGTGGCATAGCACTGCCCTTGACGTGTCTCACGCTCCTTGAGGTGTCTCTAAGCTCCCCTTGGGAGCAGGCCCACAGCTTGAAAAATCTATCCTTCATTCAAAACTTCTATTTTCTTTCTATTCTTTGTTTCCATTTCCGTGCCTTCCCCTCTTCATCCTCCCATACCATCTCAGAACCTGCAAACGTTGTTTCCCCACAGCTATGACACTTCAACAGTTTGCTTTGATTGGTAAAGCCGTGATAATGTTGTGTCACCCTCAAAATATTGGGTTCACACTGGTAGCTTTCCTAAGCCACAAAAGAAAACTGCAACCTTTTAGAGAAAGGAAAACTGTCAGATGTCTCTCATTCATTCCCTGTTGAGGTATGCTTATATTGGTGCCAGTGTTCAGAGATAGATACAACTATCGGCTAGTCTCTTATCTGCAGGGTTATACCAATCACCCTTAAAATCCCTCAAAAAAGCATAGACATACAGTACTTAATATCTTACACTATATGAATATATATCGTACACTTAATCTAAAATCACGCATTAGAATGACTAAATATTATAGACAACTGAGCAATTATGACACCATTTAGGGTAGAGGTTAGATAGGCCCCAATCATATTTCATCATATAGTTAGGATACATTAGTCTTTACCATAACTATGTTAGAATTAGTCACCTTACAATATAATTGTAATTGTTTCTTTATAATAATATGCCAAGTCATATAAAACCTATCCAAGTATCTTATTGTGTCCGTAATCATCATACCTTGAGTAATGACCTGTATCTGGAAAGTAATCAGACGATGTTGTTAAGATTGCAGGTGCCTCAGAATGTGGAATCCCATTTAGTACTGGGTGTACCTAAACACCATTCCATCTCACATCCTGTGAAATTCCTGCACTGGCTGCGGGTCCAGAAATAGATTATAGTTAAGGCTCCCGGTTTTCCGTTTATACGAATTTTTACATATAAATGCGGACGTAAAAATATTTTTCCTTTGTTTGCATTTATATATAAAAACGTAACAATGGCAATAAATATGTTTAACTTTGTTGTGGTCTTCGAAGAGAAGACCAGTCTGTCCAAGCGCAGGGGGGGAGAGGGCTCAGCCGAGTCAATACAAAGGTCGATGTTAAGGGGCCATTAGGCCTCCTTTTGTTTACGTATCCTGGCTTGGAGCAGAGGTGTGGCTGGATGCACACTGTGTGGCCTCCTCTATAAATTACCTTGAAGTGCTAATAATGGGGCACCTGTTGTGCTTCCTGTCCGTTGATTACATGGCCCCAGGAGATAAAGGATGAAAGGGGCAGGGAAGATTACACTACTTCGTCTCATCTTTCAGTAAGAAGGGCTTGGTGTAGGATACTATACACAGAGCCTTAACTATAATTTATAGTTAAGGCTCTGTGTATAGTTCAAAGGAGACCAGGCCAGGTTTCACCAATGCTACGTTTTGCTTGTATGTTCTGAGATGGCCTCTCAGATCCACCAATAGGAGGTATGTTGTGGATCCTGAAATTAGATGGAGCAGAAGAGGAGGAAAACATTTATCCTTCATCACTACTAAACTAGGGAATTCACTACCTAGTAAGATTAAGGCCATTGAAAATCATTCCCGTTTCAGGAAACTCATGACAACCCAGCTCTTTTCTTTATTGATGGGAGAGCACATCTTTCTTCAGTACTGGTTTTCGCAGAGCCAATACGCCTCCAGGTAGAAGTGTTTTAGAAGCGTGTGTCATTCATTCATTTATAATCCCGAAGTTGGAACTCTGTATTTTAGCAATACTCAAGCAACCTGTCTGTATGTCTCGCACCATCCTAACACCAGTATCTTATATGCCTTTCTTACACATGTGCTCTACGGAAGCTTACTGCTACTTCTCATCCTTCTCCCTACAGTACAGAACTCACAGACAGATTTCAGCTGCTATGCTTTTGAAAAAGCATAGGAAATTCGAAAATTCCCTTCCCTTGCCTCCTACCTTAAGCCTTAGAATAACATGGCAATCAAGTGCACATACTATTAGTTCGCGCAGCTGTTTGTTAGATATGACCATGCTTGCTTCCTAAGCCCTGTACTATCGTCATGAACCTAATGCATTCAATGTTCAAAAGGTGTCCGTGTTATCATACAGGAAGTTATGTATCAAAAGTAACGATTAAAAATACATAGAAAATCTTGCCACGTATAAGACCAAAATATTCTAAATGTTTGGCCGTGATTGGCAAACATTTAATTCCCGTATTTTATTCATATTATCCCTAAGCAATGTTCTTTCAATATTATCTTGAACTATGTGTTGTATATACTGAGCAAATAATATTTAGGGGCCTGATGTACTAAATTTCCATTCACAAAAAATAGATTTCATTGTGCACCGATTTATTGCAATTGGAATATAATTTTGCGAACTGACCAAAGTACCAAAACGTTGGTTCACAAATTTCGAAATCCTAATGGGACTCAATCGAACCTACCTAATCAATATTCATGAAGTGGGTTGCAAATTGTGACTCATTGATCAAAGAGATGATGGTGTGCTGAGGGTCAGCAAACCACCATGTCTATGGAAGCATTTTAACAAAGTAAACTTTGTTTTTAAATGTTACCCATCTTCCTTTAAGGAAGCGGGACTGCGCTTCAAAATAAAAGTTTTTGTTTTTCAATTAGATTACAGTCACAAAACAATGATACTGAATCACTATTTGAAATGAATGCCTAAACATGCCTCTTCCAAGTAACAATTCATTATGTGTCTCTAATCCCTTTTTGTAATCCAGTAGCTATGTAAATTATTTAGTACATAGCAAATCGCAATTTTACAGTCACAACCTCTGTGATTTTGCGAAACGCAAGCTTTGAGACTGCAAAACGTCCTGAACTATGAACCCTATTCACAAAGGTTGATTTGGTGTAAATATACGTTTATGACCAAATTGACCTGTGTTGTAAACTTGTTTGGTTCTTTCTAGAGAAAGAAGGAGGATGTGTTGTTCACAACAACCTGTTTTACTCCTGCGAAGAATTCGCTAAGGGATTTCAAGTTGGTGTAAACTCATTTACACATGTGGAAATCTCTACCACAAGCACAGAGTTCTCCACAACCTTAAATACCACTCAAGGGGTGCGAAAATGAATGTTCCAAGGTGTTCCAAGCATTTATGTTTCTTCAGACTCACAAACACCTTCCATTTCCCTTTCTATTAGAAATGGGGGGTCTCTAGTTTGCAGAGGTAGGTACCTGTGTCCAAATAGTGACCCTTGCTTCTATTCAGGGTATGGGGATACACAGTTTAGATATCTCCTGCTCACCCCATGGGTAGTTTGGCACGAGCAGACAAACTTATACGAAAGGCAGTGTGTAAAGTATTTTTTATCAAAACACACAGTAATACAGTGGTAACATCACATATGAAAAACATACCAGTTTAGAAGAATAAAGTATCTTTATCTAGACTCAACAAGACCAAACAATAAAAATCCAAAATAAAGGTAATAAGAATATGACTTTACAAAGGTTTCAAGCTATTGGGACCATAAAAAACTCTGGATACGTGATTTCTCAAAGTACCTGTAGATGCATCAAAATTCACAAAGCCAAACAGCTGCAGAGATGGTAAGCATTGAGAAACAAAGAGATGCATCAGATCCTGAAACCATGGGGAGGCAATGCAACAGTTCTGCTGCATGCAGGAGAAGTGATGCGTTGAATCAGGTATGTAGGGGGAAGTGACGCATCGACTCCAAGACAGTTCTGGTCTGCCGGTGATGCATCGGGAAAAGTTGACACACAGCTAACGATGGTGGAAATCCGGGATGAGTCGGCAATTGATGTGGCCGCTGCGGATGGTGCTGCATCGGTTTCTAGTAGGAGCAACAGGCACTGAGTAAATTTAGCAGCATCACGGGGGTGCGCAACAATTTTTCAGGCACATCGGTGCTGCTTCAGAAAATCAGCCTCAAGAAAAGTGATGCATCAATTTCTTCAGTTTTTTAGGTCCCTCACAGCTCTGAACAGCAGCTGGGGACCTGGGGTGAAGTCTTCGTGTCCCTGAGACTTAAGAACAGGAGACCAGCACACACAGGCCCTTGGAGATCTTTTTCAAGCAGGTTCAAAGCAAAGTTCCAGTCTTTGTCCTCTCCTTGGCTGAAACAGTAACTGCAGGCCAACCCCACACAGCAGACAGCAAGGAATCAGTACTCCTCCTCACAGCTCTTCAGCTCTTCTCCTTGGCAAAGGTTCTTCTTGAGACCAGAAGTGATCTAAAGTTCTGGGGTTTTAGGTCTAATACTTATACCTCAAAAAAATGTTGTTCTCTTTGTACAAGAGTCTCTGAGCCCAGTCCAAACCAGTTCTGTCCTCACTGGTGCAGTATGACCACAGGGGGTGGAGACAGCATTGTGCAAGTGAGACAGGCCCTATTCTGGTGCAAGGAAATCTCCTCCCACTACCCTAAAATCAGCCAAGGTCTATTCAGCTCAGCTCTGAGTCATCCAGGAATGGCCAGGCACACCTCAACCCCCCACCTAGTGGCTGTCTACAGTGACTGCACATTCCCAGCTCCTGTCACTCCAAACCTGACAGTCAATACACAACCAGGCAGAGGCAGACAGAATGGTTCAACAAGAAAATGCCTACTTTCTAAAAGTGTCATTTTCAAACACACAATTTAAAAAACATATTTACTAAAAGATGTGTTAATAATTTTTGAGTTCAGAGAGTCTAACTGTATTCCTCTATCTTTTCCCAATGGTAAGTTATACTTGTAAGATGTTACAAAGTATTTCCCATTCTATCCAATGGGGCAAATAGTAGCCTTTCAACAGTTCCAAATGAAATTGGCAGTATTTAACTATCAAGACATGTCACACACACAGTACATGTCCTACATTTCACATACACTACATCCTGCCCATGTGGGAACATTGGGCCTACCATAGGGGTGCATTGAATGTAAGAAAATGGAAGGTTAGGACTTGGCAAGTAGGTGCACTTACCAGTTTGACATGGCAGTTAATAAACTGTGCATTGACACTGCAGTAGTATGTCTGAGATACCTTTTCAGGGCTACTCGTGGGTGGCACAATCAGAGCTACAGGCCCACTAGTAGCATTTGATTTACATGCCCTGGCACACACAGTGCACTTTACTAGGGACTTACTAGAAAATCAAATATGCCAACCAGTGCCCAGAGCATCTAAGCCAGCAAAAACTAAATCCAGCACAGCATCAAAAATGCAGGAGGTAGAGTCAAAGAGCCAGTGGAAACCACACCAAAGATGCACCGTCTAACACTTTCTAATCCTGAAAAGATAACTTGTTTTTCTAGGTCTGGGAGTGCATTGGCTCCAGATTTGGTGGGGTGTAGGAAAACGGCTTACTCCATGGGGGAAAATTCTTTCCCTGAGGAGAAAAAAGGTGTATATTTTCATGGGGAGTACTATTCTGCCTGTTCAGAGGGAGAACCCTCCACTGTGGGAATAGGGCAAAAATAAGAATGTCACAATGCCTTCCCAGAAGTACATCTGAGGCTGCCCCTGGCACCATATTCTAGGTGCAGTTCTGTGAACATTTGTGAAATCTAGAAAGTTGGATAATGATGTCCAAGTGAAGGCAGACATGTTCCAACTGTAATTTACTGGCTTTCCTGTAAATAGGGCCCTGTATGAATAAGGAGGTGGGTGTAAAAACATGCTCAATGTACTTTCAGTATTATTCAGTTGAATAAGTCAGATCATCTTTTCTTCTTGATTGCTAGAAATTGAGTTGTTGATTGACTGGAGTTTAAGCCCTGGTCCATCAGCAGCCATAAACCCTTGTAGGGCTTAGCCACAAAAAGTCACTAAATTAACCTATCCTTTTCCCTGAGTAATTTGGTAGTAAAAGCTTAACTTAGAGGTAATGTGTAAAGTATTTATGCAGCACACAAGCAGCAATAAAGTGAAAAAAAATACAAGTGAAATCCCCAAAAGGTTAAGAAAACTAGAGTAAATTTTAATAAATTTTTTGATATCAAAACAACAAAAATACAATCAGTAGAACCAGAATTATGGGTTTAATTTGTAAAACTAACATCTAAAAGTTCAAATGGTCAATCGCGGACATCTATTTACGTGCAACTGGGTCAACATAAATAAGTATATTAAATATGGCTGACTGCTATAGAGTGTTGTACGGATACAAGAAGTTCGGACCTAGAAATAATCTTGAGAAAAATGACCACATAACTGAATCATTTACATCAAGAATAGCATGATTTTGTAACTCTGAAGAAATATGCATTTGTTTTAATTGTTAAAAAATTCTTCAGCAAGCATCTGTTTAAATTGAGCATTATTGAACAGCTGGGTGCAGAGACAGAATATCGAAGTCTTTAATATTGTTTGCAAAACTATATGTCAAAAATATCAATTTTTTTGTTAATGTTTTGCATTTTAGTATATATTTTATATGTATGTAATGTATATTTTTTGTGTAAAAATTGTTTGTACTTTTATTATATGTGTTAAAATGTTAGTAGTTATCAAATTTCTTTTTATTTGAATTTTGCATTTTTAGTTCCATAGCGGGCTGTAGGTTTATAGGGGAATAGGGTGGGAAGTAATTTAATTATATAAAATGTATTGATTATTTTTAGTTGTTGTTAAAAAAAAATTATTTGAATTTTGCATTTTTAGTTCCATAGCAAGTTCTGGGTTTATAGGGGAAGAGGGTGGGAAGTAATGTAATTATATAAAATGTATTGATAATTTGTAGTTGTAATACATATTTTTCAATTTGAATTTTGCATTTTTAGTAATGTAGCGGGTTGTGGGTTTATAGGGGAATAAGGTGGGAAGTAATTTAATTATATAAAATGTGTTGATTATTTTTAGTTGTTATTAATTTGAATTTTGCATTTTTAGTTCCGTAGCGTGTTATGGGATTATAGGGGAAAAGGGTGGAATGTAATCTAATTATATTTAATATTTTGTATTTATCAATATTTGTTTAATTGTGATGTTATAGTAATAAATACGTAAAGTAATTCATGATGAATATGTAGTGAGGATATGTTTCTACCTGCACACATTGCTATGTTAGCATAAGTGAGTTAGTTGCTCAAACACCATTTTGCTGCTTTTGCACGCGACACTACATGTCTAACTTTTTAGAAAGACAAACTGTTTGCTTTTCTTCACATGAGAACTGTCTATTTTTCACATCTCTAGACTCACACTGTGACCTCAAGTCTGCACAAAGTGTTCAATGTTAAATAACAATGTATGCTGATAATGCAGGTTGATCGGCCCACGCTCCAGACACAACCCTCAGACAGCTGCTCATTTCTGAAACTCGGGTGCTTTTAATATTGCATTGCATGCATTAGACAAGCACTTTGAAGAAAACCTTCCATCAATGAAGAACCGTGCTGATCTTGGATGTGATTCACTTCACCTGGTCTTGGAGGTATGGGGTTCCCCGTTTTAACCTAGAGATCTTCTATTATTATAATACATAGCTCCTAGCATTGGGAGGGTGGTACACACAGCACTATAGGCCTGGTTCCACTACCATTATGATATGATTTCTCCCTTTGTATTTTATGGAATTGTAACAATGCTGATTACATTGATGTTATGCATCTTTTACTTATGTTAGCAAAAATACTGCATCTTAGAGCACTTAGTTGAAATAAACATTTTAAACTATACTGTGTCTCTGATTACTCATGTTGTGTTCATGATTCCCACTATTCCTGAGAGGTTCCTAAGTCGCTTGTTCTGGGTTGTCTAATCATTGGTAGCTTCGCTGTAGTACGGAGAACGAATGAGACACTGATGCTAGTCGAATTGGGGTTCTGAGCACTGAGGTGGGTTTTTGGTACATCACAATACACCGAGGTCCTGGTTTCCTGTGCATAGTTCTGTGCATGAGCAGAATCCCCGCAACATGGCGCACCTAACGTTTGGTCTTATATTTGAGACACTTTAGTAGTGCTTATTTTCGTGCACAATACCCTCACTCCTGTTTCCGGTTAACAGGCGTGACAGATTAACCTACTTAAAGAAAAGTGTTATAGGTTCATTCAAGCTTGAGATTTATAAAAAGGTTTACGTTTTGAGTTACTACCCTTTTTGCGCTACAGTTTATATAAATTGTTTTTCTTCTCTGTGTCCTTATGGGTGTGTGGGAGGGAAGGTTTGATATACAGGTGAGGAGGCTTTAGAAGTGGTTTTGAAGAAAGTGGTTTATTGAAAACAGATGAGGTTGGGGTTGAATAACTAGTCAGTTATTTGGGTTCCTCCTCTTCAGATGTTTCGTCAGTTGAGCTGAATGTCTTGTTTTCCTTCTCCTGGTCTCCACGGTGTTCGTCCCGGAGGCTCATAGGAGGGAAATGAGACAAAGAAGGGAACCGTAAGTAGTCTGTTTTCTGACTTAGGGTTTTGTCTTCCTGCACCACACCGTTGTGCTCACTATTGGGTTAATTGGTGAGGAAAGATAGTAGAACTGATATTCCTGGGAGCCCAAGAGAATTAGGTTCAAGAAGGGGGGGAAAGAAAGAGTGAGGGATAGAGTTCTAATGTCGAGTTCAAAATACGAATGTAGATTCTATCCGGTATCAAGAGCAAGAATTATGGCTGAATTAGTAGAGTAGAGTAGCAGTCAGGCGGTCGATAGTGTCTTAGGGGTCATGCAGCGTGAACACATAGGAACAACATAGGGAGAGGTGTGGCGCCGCGGCCAGGGCGACTGACGTTGGAATCTGGGGATCAGGGTTCGATCCCCGGCTCCGGCGGCAGGTTAGCCCAGCACCATGCGACTCTGGGCAACAGCTTGCTTAATCTTCCCGACGGCCCCCCAGCGCCTAGAGACCCTAACGGGTGATTGTGCGCTATACAAATGTGGATTATTATTATTATTATTATTATTACCTTGTTATCTCCCACCCGACACCACCTCCCACTTCCCACTCACAATGACAATCACATAGAACAAGTTTACTTACAGGCCCGCCGCAACTCTCCTCCGAGTTGCGGCCGCTCCAGCCTCCTCCGGGCAACACCAGTCTTCACACCAGCATTCGTCTCCGTCCTGGCTCCCTGGTATCCCGGTGTCCCGCCTATCGGGTCCCGCGTCTTCTCTCCGCTGTCCCGGGTCTTCAGGCATTGCAATAACGGGTCCCGCGTCTTCTTTCTGCTTTCCCAGGTCGTCCGGTGTTGCAGAATCGGGCCCCGCGTCTTTCCGGCGTCTCTCTCCTTCCGCGTCACTCACGACCACTTCCCCTTGACCTCTGAGCCTCTTCATTGGTTCGAGGCTGCCGCTTCGGGGTGACGTCGCATCCACTGCCGGGTGACGCTGCTTGTCGCGTTCCTGTGTAGAAACAGGAAAACATTGTGGAAGTCCCGTATGCTGTTTCCTCGCTGGTTCCCGAAGTACAGGTTCTCTATCCAGCGTTTCATAGGTAAGCCCCGGGTCCTCCTCACATCCCCTTTACCATGCTGTCCTTCTTCTAAGGATTGGACTTTGTGGATATCTAGACAGGTAATCTACGTTTCCCTGTTCTTTTCCTTTTCTGTGTCTAGTATGAAACCTGAAAGGTTGTAGGGAAAGAAACCATCGGAGCACTCTCTCATTATGTCCCTTGTTTCTAGCTAACCATTCTAATGGTGCGTGGTCTGTAAAAAGGGTGAATTCCCTCCCTTCCAAATAGTATCGTAGGTATTCTATGGCCCATTTAATTGCAAGGGTTTCTTTTTCGATGGTAGCGTAATTCTTTTCCCTAGGAAAGAGTTTACGGCTAATGTACAGAATGGGTTTTTCTACTTGGGCAGTGTCTTGTGATAAAACCGCACCTAATCCCTGATCGGATGCGTCCGTTTGTAGGATAAAGGGACGGAAATAGTCAGGGCTAATTAGGACAGACTTTGATGTTAGAGCGTTCTTGAGTGACTCAAAGGCCTGTTCTACAAAATGAGGAGGAGCCTTCAGGATCTCTGAGTGGAGGGCTTCTTGACCTATAGCTGGGTCTCCCCTCGGAGTGACGCTTTTCCGGGGACGGGGCAGGCGGGCCTTCCCATGTGAACACTACATCAGGGAATGGCGGCGCCCTCGCGCAGCGGACACACCTATCTGGTGAGGCGCTAGCTACTCTTCACCCGAGCGCCCTGTTTTATCTTCTGCTAATTTGCACAGTCTGCTGATAAATATTTTAATCGCCTGAGCTGCACGTTACTCGATTCTTTGCACAGTCGCTGCTATCTTTCTAAAAGCACTCAGAGCTTGTTATTTTAAAACTGTCATTTAAACTTTCATTTAGCATTTATTGTGTGTGTGCACAGTCGCTGCTATGGGTCGGGTGAAATCTGGCTCTCCAGCGGATCCCTGCCCTCCCAAAATTTTTAAGCTAGGATGGCCTGGAATGGAGGATAAAGTCCTCACCCTTCTAAACCGGTCCTTGAAGTCGGGATCTGTTCCTTCTAATTTTAAGGAAGCACGGGTGGTCCCGCTCCTAAAGAAATCAGGCGCTGACCCAAAAGTTTTAAAGAACTTTAGGCCTATTTCCCAACTGCCTTTTCTGGCGAAAATTCTGGAGCAACATGTTCTACATTTTCTTACCCACTTCCTCAAAAGCAATCACCTGCTTGAGCCCAATCAGGCTGGATTTAGAGCTCATCACAGCAAGGAATTAGTCATGCTTTCCGTGCTGGATGACTTGAGATTGAAGGCTGACAAAAAAAAACAGTGTTCCCTGGTCCTTCTGGACTTATCCGCGGCGTTTGATACCGTTAATCATAGCCAACTACTATCGCAGATTAAGGACCTAGGGATAGAGGGCACGATCTTGGCCTGGTTGACTTCTTTCCTTGGAGATCGATCACAGCGAATCCAACTAGCGGATCTAGTATCCGAACCAGCCAAGCTGAACTGTGGTGTACCCCAGGGGTCAGCCCTCTCACCCCTGCTCTTTAATATCGATCTACAGCCACTGATAGCCGCACTGAACCGGCTGGACTGCAGGGTCTATAATTATGCCGACGACACTCAAATCTTGATCCAGATTGAGCACTCATCTATAGCTCACTTGAGGATGCATGACATTCTCAAGTTTACCATCAACTGGATGTCGGATAATTTTTTGAAAATCAATCCGGAGAAAACCGAAGTCCTGGCAGTCACGACAGCTGCAAGCCCTTGGAGTGATCTGTTCTGGCCGGCGGAACTGGGACCTCTCCCAGAACCAGCAGTGGCAGTAAAAAGTTTGGGCATCAGAATTGATGCCCTACTGTCCATGACCCAGCAGGTGTCGGTGGTGGTGGGCATATGCGTCAGCCTATTGCGCCAGATTCGGAAATTAACCTTTTTGTTATCATTTTCTACCCTTAGGCTGGCAGTTTCTGCCCTGATACTGGCACGCCTGGACTACGGGAACTCTTTATACTATGGCCTACCAAAACATCTTCTAGATAGGCTACAAGTCGTAATGAATGATACCGCAGACTCATTTTTAATAAACCCAGGCGAACTCGGGACACACCCCTACTACAGGAGCTTCATTGGTTGCCAATTGCCCAAAGAGCAAAATTTAAGAGCCTTTGTATCATACATAAGGCCATGTATGGCTCGGCTCCAAATTATATCAAGGAACGACTTACCACCTACGTGCCAAGTAGGACCTTGCGATCCGCTGAGGCATGTAATCTGGTCTGCCCCCGGTTTAACCTCGCATCTAAGGGTGGCAGAGCTTTCTCTAACACTGTTCCTCAGGCTTGGAACCATCTTCCAGCTAGCCTTAGGAAAGAAACCAATCCTCTCCCCTTCAGGAAGAATCTGAAAACTGTGCTTTTCCTAGAAGCTTGGGGGCCTCTCTGATCGGGTGGCTGTGTACTTCATTGGTGTTGTGTGTCCGCTGATAGCGCATAGATACCCCTGGGTGATAAGGCGTTTTATAAGCTTATGATAACATAACATAACATAACATACCATCTCCTCGGTTTTGCTGTTCTTTTGTAGTAGATCGGTCAGGGGTGTAGCCATTTGGGAAAATCCAGGTATGAATCGTCTGTAGTATCCCAACAGTCCAAGAAAAACCTTTAGATATTTTTTTGTTCGGGGGAAAGGGAATTTGAGAGATGGCTGATAATTTTGACTGTTGTGGTCTAATGACTCCCTCACCCAATAGATAACCTAAGTATCGGACCGTCTGAGAAGCTAGGTGACTTTTGGCTGGATTTATTCTCAATCCATGGGAACCTAGGGTCTGAATACCTTGGAATAAATGGGACAGAAGTTGGTCCCATGTATCGCTGTAAATCACGATATCATCAATATAGGCACCGGCATATCTTTCATGGGGTCTCAATATTGTGTTCATAGCGCTTTGAAATGTGGCGGGTGCACCATGTAAGCCGAATGGAAGCATTTTGAAGTGGTATAATCCATCGGGCGTTGAGAAGGCGGTTTTTTCTCTATCTTCTTTTTTAAGGGTATTTGCCAGTACCCTTTACATAAATCCAGGGTACTGATATACTTTGCTCTCCCTATTCTCTCTACCATTTCATCTACCCGTGGAAGGGGATAGGTGTCGAACTCAGATATTTTGTTAACCTCCCAAAAATCTATACAGAATCAGACCGAACCATCTAGTTTCGGTACGAGTACAATGGGAGAATTCCATTCACTCTGAGATGGTTATATGATATCCATCTCCATCATTTTTTTGACTTCTTCTTTTATGGTTTGGCGACGAGATTCCGGTATACGATAAGGCCTCAACCGGACTCTTTTCCCTGGAGGTGTTTTAATAGTGTGTTCCACTAAAGTCGTTTTTCCAGGGACTGTGGAAAACACAGGGGTAAGGGGCTCTAAGGTCCTGATCAAGCCGTTTTTCAAATCTGTAGGAAGCTCAGGAGCAATACACTAATGGAACAAAGGAGCTTGGGGTTGTACGCTATTTACCGACACAGGAACCAGTCCTTCCCATTTTTTAAATAAATTAACGTGATATATCTGAGATATTCGCTTGTGGGGATCCATCTCAATTCGATATGTAACAGGGGTCACTTGTTGTATCACTTTATACGGACCCTGCCATTGTCCCAAAAGTTTCTGATCTGAGGAGGCCATCATAAGCAATACATGGTCCCCTACTTGGAAAGTCCTCTGCTTGGCCCCTTTGTCATATTGAGTCTTTTGGGCAGTCTGAGCGTTCTCTCGGTTGTTTCTAACTATCTCTTTGATTTGTCTCAAATTAGTTTTTAGATTCGAGACATATTCTGGAAGGGTACGTGTATTGTCTGGTTCTTTCTCCCATTGTTCTTGGGCCATATCTAATAAAGTACGGGGTTTATGCCCATACAATAATTCAAAAGGTGAATATCCTGTACTTTTCTGCTCCTTACATCTGATGGCAAACAGGGCTAAGGGAAGTATATCCTCCCATTTCCTAGCTTCGAGGGCCAACAGTTTTTTTAAGGTAACTTTAATGGTGGCGTTGTATCTTTCCACCAATCCATTCGTTTTTTGGGATGGTAGGCTGCGGTCCTGAATTGTTTGATTCCTAACTGAGTGCAAATAACTCTCATCATTTTAGACACAAAGGGTGTCCCTTGGTCGGTTAAGATCTCTTTAGGAAATCCTACTCTTGAAAACACACCAATCATTGCTTTGGAGATATTGGCAGTGTCTGGTCGGCGAAGGGGTATAGCCTCAGGGAATCGAGTGGCATAATCCACTAATACTAGGACATATCTACATCCACTTCTGGAGGGTAATAAAGGTCCAATGATGTCCATGCCTACACGGTGAAAAGGTTCGTCAATGATAGGGAGGTACTCGGGGTGGCTGGTAACGGCTATTCCTTTGACAAATAGGACATTCCCTACAATATCGTTTGACCTGCTGATATATCCCTGGCCAATAAAACTTATCCAAAATATCCTTCTCGGTTTTCTCAACCCTGAAGTGACCTCCCAGGAGATGGCTATGTGCAAGATATAATACTTTCTCTCTGAATGGTTCGGGGACTAATAATTGCCCTTTCTGTGTAGGACCTCCTTTCCTATACAACAGACCATTTTTAGTAAAGAAATAAGGACATACGTGTTGGGGATCTTCCTCGCTGAAGGCCTTATTCCATGCTTCCTGAAGAACAGGATCCTCTCTTTGAGCAGCGTGGAAGTTTCTGTCTGTTTCCCATGGGTTTTCGAGGGGTATAATTGGCATCACCATGGTGTCCCTACCTTTCTCGGCTCTTCTCTGTCTGCGACTCTTCCGGAGTGTGGAAGAAGGCCATTCTTTATCAATATCTCGGGAAAAAGGGGCGGTTGCTAGCCACTCCTCTTCAGGGAATGAGGATCCCTCTAACAGTTGTGGCAGTTTAGGGTAATCGTTTCCTAGAATGGCTTGTTCAGGTAGCTGTGGTATTATTCTTACAGTTAAGGAGGTCCCTGTATCCTGAGAATGTTGGATTTGTACCCGGGTAGTGGGATATGGTTTTATATCCCCATGTACACACTTAATGGCTACTACCCCGTCTATGGGTCCTAGGATGTTACCAAGATCTTGAGGCCTAACGACGCTATGCAAACAGCCGGTATCAGCTAACGCAGTAACGGGCTGTCCGTTTACAGACACAGTACACCTATACGGTGGAGACTTCTTTTCTGTGGGGGAGCAGTAGTAGTTACGGGCCATCCCTATCTCCATAGGCTCCTCTTTTTGTGGACAGAACTTGGCAATATGTCCCATTCCCCCACACTGATGACATTGTGGCCCCACTGAGGGTGGTCTGATAAGTGGAACAGCGGGTAAGGGGCCACTGGGAACAAGTGAGAAAGGTTCTGGTTTCTTAGCCACTCTCGTCGAGGTGGTCGGTGGTTAACGCTTCCCCCTGTCTTCCCCTTTGTGTCTTCTCGTCCTTTTTGGAAGTCCAGGGCTCGGCTGTATGCACTAGCAATCTCTACTGCTGTCTCCAAAGTAAGGTTAGCCTGTTGTCGGACCCACCGTTGAATCGGAGGATGAAGTGAGGCTAAGTACTGCTCTAGATATATCTTGGCCATGATCCCATCCTTATCGGTAGTTGTGGGTTTTAGCCATCTATCTGCCATGTCCTTCACCCTAAAGTATAGAGCACGAGGGGTCTCTTGTGGTCCTTCTTTCATTTGACGTAACTTTAACCGATACGTTTCGTCGTCTATTCCTAGTCTTTCTAGAATGCACTTCTTGATATCGGCATAGGGTACTGTTCCTTGTAGAGTGGCTGCTTGATACGCTGCTTGCAGGTCTCCAGATAATAGGGGACCCAGATATTGGCCCCACTTGTCTGGCGGCCAAAATGCCGCGGTGGCCATTCTCTCGAAATTGCTAAAAAAGAAATTGGGGTCTTCTCCAGCCACATAACGCTGCAATACTACGGATGGCAAGGTGGTAGGTCCTCTTTGTTGTCCAAGAACCTCGGTAAGCTTATCCAAGGCTGCTCCTTGAGTTTGTCCTTGACCTGCCAATACTTTCTGGATTTTGTCACGGTCTTCTTCTACGACCGTTAGAAAACGTTCCATGACTTTTCCTAGGTGCTCTTGATTTTCGCCATCTTTGCTAAAGCAGCCTCCATTTCGCCTTTCAATCCCACTTCTGACACCACTTGTGGGAGGGCAGGTTTAATATACAGGTGAGGAGGCTTTAGAAGTGGTTTTGAAGAAAGTGGTTTATTGAAAACAGATGAGGTTGGGGACGAATAACTAGTCAGTTCTTTGGGTTCCTCCTCTTCCGATGTTTCGTCAGTTGAGCTGGATGTCTTGTTTTCCTTCTCCTGGTCTCCACGGTGATTGTCCCGGAGGCTCATAAGAGGAGAATGAAACAAAGAAGGGAACCGTAAGTAGTCTGTTTTCTGACTTAGGGTTTTGTCTTCCTGCACCACACTGTTGTGCTCACTATTAGGTTAATTGGTGAGGAAAGATAGTAGAACTGATATTCCTGGGAGCCCAAGAGAATAAGGTTCAAGAAGGGGGGAAAGAAAGAGTGAGGGATAGAGTTCTAATGTGGAGTTCAAAATACGAATGTAGATTCTATCCGGTATTAAGAGCAAGAATTATGGCTGAATTAGTAGAGTAGAGTAGCAGTCAGGTGGTCGATATGGTCTTAGGGGTCATGTAGGTGAACACATAGGAACAACCTTGTTATCTCCCGTTACGAACCCACCCGACACCACCTGCCACTTCCCACTCACAATGACAATCACATAGAACAAGTTTACTTACAGGCCCCGCCGCAACTCTCCTCCGAGTTGCGGCTGCTCCACAGCCTCCTCCTGGCACCACCAGTCTTCACACCAGCATTCGTCTCCAGCCTGGCTCCCTGGTATCCCGGTGTCCCACCAATCGGGTCCCGCGTCTTCTCTCCACTCTCCCGGGTCTTCAGGCGTTGCAATAACGGGTCCCACGTCTTCTTTCTGCTTTCCCAGGTCATCCGGTGTTGCAGAATCGGGTCCCGCGTCTTCTCGGCGTCTCTCTCCTTCCGCGCCACTCACGACCACTTCCCCTTGACCTCCGAGCCTCTTCATTGGTTCGAGGCCGCCGCTTCCGGGTGACGTCGCATCCACTGCCGGGTCACACTGCTGGTCGCGTTCCTGTGTAGAAACAGGAAAACATTGTGGAAGTCCCGTATGCTGTTTCCTCGCTGGTTCCCGAAGTACAGGTTCTCTATCCAGCGTTTCATAGGTTAGCCCCGGGTCCTCCTCACAGGGTGATATTGATGTAGCTCAACAAAGTCGCACCGCGCTCCGGCATCATCTGAGGCTGTTTGGAGTGCCTGGGGAAGGTATGTTGGTAATCTTTGTGGTGAGAGCTGATGCGACATTCCCCTTTGAGCTTTTCTACTCTTGGGTTATGTTTCCTGCAGTAAATGCGGATGATGATACATTCCATACATACACTCCCACTGTGAAACCTGTGAACTATACCCCATATAGGACACAAGAGATTCCAATTTCGGCATGGCAGCATCGTATTTGATTTAATGGCGCCCTCCCCCACGCTGTAACTCTGGTTCAGTTAGGTCCCTTGCCAATTCCTGGGGTCACTTTGCCAGTCTTGGCCGGGTTCACACCAAATCCACGTTATCTCAACATCCCGGTTGATGATCTGCATCAACTTTATACCTCCTTGGTTGAGGTACATAGAGCTTTAGTACAATATGTTTCTTGTAATATCCTTACAAATATTTTGCAGAAAGACTTAGTGCCAGAGGTAACAGATTTTCCGAATTGGGGTAAAGTTTGCAGCAGTATGTGCGAAGGTCTTCGGCACTCCCTCTATGACAGTCCTGCCCTCCGTGATCAAGCGTGTTCAGGATGAGCAGGGTCCAGAGGCGGCTGTTGAGTTGGGTATGAGGCTTGTCAGAGTGTTTGACTTAGTTGCTGATCTTATCCTTTCGAATATAAAGGGAGATGGAGTTAACTTTAAGGTGTCTAATGCTCTGGGCCTTGTCGCTGACGCCGAAAACCCAGAGCATTACCAAAAATTATTGCGGAGGCTTATAAGACCATTGGCCGCAATAGTTTGGGTGTTAAGCCTTTTTCTAAATCAGCAACTCAACCGCAAACTCAGACTGTGAAGTCTACTAAAGACGAGCATCCAAATTTTTGAAAACAGAATTGGAAGAATAAAAAATAGGGGAAACAGCAACAGAAACAAGGGTCGCGTCCTGCGTCACCGATACCAGTGTCTACTGAGCACACATATGATTTGCGCGCCCACGCGAGAATTAGGTCTCCTGATAGATTTCAGGTTCCTGATCAACGTTATCCTCATCGTTCACAGGAAACATCGGGCAAGCAAGCCGGTGGCGGAGAATGCGGCAAAGGTCAGGGTGCCCCGCAAGGATGTGAGCAGCACCGCCCAACTGATGGCAAAGGCAAGCAGGATGACTTTCCACATCAAGTCCCTCAGTTTTAGAAAAAGAAAGTTGCTGCGTTAACCACAAGGTATGCCACAGATAGTGAGAATACAGTTCCGGAACCTGACATGGGCATTAACGCTGCTAGATAGCGCAGCAGAGGTTACAATAGTGCGGCAGGCACTGCGTCCATATCTGAAGGCGACAGCAACTGACACTTTTATCACAGTGGAGACTGCTGACACTAGACTGACCCCCCCGGACAGACTATATGATATAGTTCTTTTAATAGAAGGTGACATGCAATGTGTAATAAAAGGGATTTTTGGGGAAAATCAGAACTCCACGTAGGACATTTTGTTAGATGAGGCAGACTGGCTCCCACTTTTCATTTTAGCCGCTCCGAGAGGGGAGGAGGTGATCCTCCCTAGTTTTTTGCACAGAGTGCCAAAGGAGCAGGCGCAGAACTTTGCAGAAGAGTGGGCTCTGGTGCTTGCACCGGCGTTGTACTGTACTCAGGTCGGGTGGGATAAACTTTCTCCCAGACACGAGATTTCATTGCGGTCTAGGCAACAGCCACAAACCCAATATCCCATGCGGCGACTGGCTAATCTCCCGTTGCGGAAATCCTTGAAAAATTTGAAAATCAAGGTGTGCTTGAGACATGTGTTTCACCCATGAATTATTTTCTTTTCACTGTAACCAAACCTGATGGGTTGTACAGCCTAGTTTTGGATTATCGGCATTTAAACTCTCATTGTTGTACATGTGCGGTACAGAACATCCACAGTTCTGCTCTCATAGAGTCTTGTTCTAAAAAGGTTTAAAACCACACTAGACATTTCCAATGGCTTTTTTAGTCATAACCTGTCCTCTATTAGTAGCCAATGGACAGTGTTCACTTGTGGCGGCAAACAAAAACAATTTAAAAGATTGGCTATGGGCTATAAAAACAGCCCAGGCGTCTTTGGCGCAAGTGTCATCTCTTTGTCAGGTGGCATTGACCCGGATGCGTATTCGTACGTTGATGGTAGTTATCTCATGGGTGACGAAATATGGCTGCATCTGTGTCGCATTGACCGCATCATTGTTATGTTTGCGGACTTTAGTTACAAATTTAACTTTGCAAAATCTCACATTGCTGAGTACACAGTGTTGTTCCTGGGCTATGAGCTCAACAATGAAGGTAGAGGTCTGGCACTTCACTTGCTGGAGAAATGCGCATGTTTGCAATCTCCTACAACTCTGAAAAAAAAACAATCCTTGCTCGGATTTTTGATTTTCGGGAGTACTATATTCCTTGATACAACCAACTTTTATCGAGTCATGCTGGCTGCCTGAACATTCAGCTATTCTGCAATCTTTGCAGTCTGCTCTTCTTGAATCTAAGTACTTATTGACTTGTTACAACCACACTAACCTGGTGATAAGAATTGTACCAGGTGCCGTGGGTTTCACATACTTGACGTTTAATGAAGGAGACACAGTACCTATTGCTTAAAAGTCACACTTGTACAATTCGGCTGAAATGCGATTTTCTTCTGTCAAAAAAGTCTTTAAAGCTGTACAGATGGCGATTCTAAAAGAGAGAGCGCTGTCACAGGGAAAACGCATGCTGGTTGTTACACCTTATCCTGCATTTGAAGCAGTGACGAAAGCCAGTGTACCAAATTCTAAAGCTTTACATCCTCGTTAGATACAATGGGCTACTTCGCTGACTTCCCCAGATTTCACATTCATTTTTGATCCATCTTTGCAAACACAGGAGTTTTTACAGTATGAATTTGTTCATCCTGCTCCTCTGTCCATGCTCCCGCTTGAGGATTACCATTGTATCATTTACACAGACGGATGGGCCCAACCGGTGATAGGATCTAAGCATTCTTATTCAGCGGCCTGCACAATAGTGACTGGTACCATTGTGAATGTAGAATTCAAGTCCGATGTTGTGCACACACAGACATTAGGGGTCTGTACTGCCCAGTTGGCAGAGCTATGTGCTCTAGTGCTTGCATTGGATTTTGCTGACCCTCGTGTGACTATTTTGATTGTGAGTGACTCTTACTACTGCGTCCAGTCTTTTAACGAAAATGTATTCTTTTGAACTCAAAATGACTATCGTGATTCTAAAGGTAGCACAATTAAGCACAAAATGCTATGGGTTTGAGTCGCAGAACTTAAAGAGCGTCTGCCTCTCGTAAGTGTAATTCATACTCTTGGTCACCAGTGCGTAGGAGTACACATTGTTGGCAACAGTCTAGCTGACGAGGCAGCGAAGACAGCAGTAGCAACATATGTAGTTGCAGCAGATACAATTTCCAAAAGCAAGATTGATGATGACATCTTGGCAGCTATTGCTGCTACAGAGAAGAGTAATATTTACCCTAGGGGTTTCCCTTCTAAATACTCTTATCATTTAAGTCCTGATAAAGTTCCCTATGTGAGAATTAAACACATTGGTGACAGGGTGACTCCCAATGCGGACCGCAGGCTATCCTTGATAACAGCCACTCACGAAGGCATGGCCTCGGCTCATGCCAGCGACTGTATCTATCTTACAGCAGCGTTATTGGTGGCGTGGATTGTATAAACACACTCGTGAATATGTCCTTTCTCGTGATGTATGACAGCAGATTAAACCTCCGGCTGCTGCACGGCCACCATAAACTCAGCTGTACATATCTAATAAACCACTTGGTTGTGTTTATTTAGATCACTGCGGTCTTTTTTCTTCAGATACTGCGTATAAGTATATCTTAGTTGCAGTGGATTCGTGCACACGTTTTCTATGGGTTTGGCCACAAAGGAGTGCTGATGCTCGAACTGTCATCAGGGATTTGCGTGTCTTTGTAGGAATTTTTGCATGTGGCACCTTCCATTCTGACCAGGGTCTAGCGTTCCATGGGGTTTTTGGGGGTGTAAGTCAAATTTTCATCTCCATCCTGACCTGAGGGCAATTCTGTTGTGGGGCGAATGAACCGTGACTTAAAGCAATCTTTGACAGCTAGGGTTTTAGGCACTGGCAGGAACTGGTTCACCCATTTGTATAGGGTACAAAGTGCACTTATTAATCTCCCTAGAAGATTTCTGGGTGGGCGAACTCCATACAAAATGCTCTTTGGCATAAAAATGTTTGTCCCTGACCTTGTTGGTCTAGACATGGCGGCGACAGCCGTACCCTTTGACGTAGATAATCATTCTGCTGTGTTACAGAACCTACAAGAGACTCAAGACAGTCTTGCAAAAGGAACACTTGCCCTCCACATCTGGAGCTAAAGCTGCTCTACAGATTCCGGTAGTTGGCTGGCTACCCCGAGTTGGTGACCTGGTCCGTGAGAAGGTGATGAACAAGAAGGAGTTCGGCCCTTCATATCGTGCACCAGTTCCAGTGCTTGGAGTGAAGGGCACAAGAACTGTAATTTTACCACCATTTCCTGGTCACAAGGAAAACGGGTACATCTCCATTGACAATGTCAAACTAGAATGAGTGGCCGATTCTTTTTAGTATGACTCCGGCCGCCTCTTGTCCACCGATGCTGAGAAATTCAATTTTGGCCTAGGCTAACACCAACGGACCTGAAATTGCCATTGAGATGTCCACAGTTACAAATCCATTGTTAAATCCGCTGGCTGGCGATCCACAGGAAGATTCTGGGTACACCTATACCACAGATTTCTCCTTGCCTCGTGTGCAGATAAGTCCAATTGACCTGTCAGGTTTTTCATTTGACTCTGACTCCATAACATCGAGTGTGCCATTGAGGTTTTCTATTTTTGTTACTTGGTTTAAAAGACAGATTTTAGTTCCACCTTGGACTTACATCTGGTTTGTTCTCATCTCCATTGTTTTAATCATGTTAGTTTGGATATGTGATGGTATTTTTTTGTCTAGTAAAAAGACACTATATAACTGAACAATCAAAAATCAGGTTAATTGATGGAACTTTGGCCCCACACTCCTCCTCATCCATCATGAAAAGAGACTAGACTTTTGTTAACATCACAGCCTGGCCTGTGTTAGATGTGATTGTATGGTATGCTGTTAAATTTCAAATTCATGGACCCACAGAGGCGATTAATGTTCCAAATGCACTTCGTGTTTTAATGGGGGATGCTGTGAAAAAAAACATACGCTCTGATGATTGGGATGTCCAAGCCATTGAAGCTCTTTTTTCTGATTTGAAATATTATGCTGCTTTTGATGCTGAGGATTTATATTAGGACTTCGCTAACTACTCCGACTTGTTTTGCTACCAACACCATGGCCATCATTTTTTGCATAAGGCTAATCCATTTAGAAATGTGGTATATTACACCCAATGGGAACATTGTCCTACTCCCATAGAAGGCAGCTCCAATACCCTTTTGAAAAAATTCACATATTTCCCTGGCTTTCATTGGTCTAACCCGAGCTCATTTTATTTTAAATTAAATTCTAAATTGCATTCCAAGGTGAGGCTTACTCACACAAAATTTCTGTATTCCAAATCCTTAATTGATCAGTTAGCGGTGGGTGGCTACGAGCTGTGGAAAGATACTAAAGATCTTAGACCTGTTTGGGGTTCTAAACCTTGGCAGGTGCAGAGCACAGAAGCTTTGCACCGTGCATGTCTTATGCTGGGCCACATGTTGTTTTTAAATATTACCGTCTCTCAAACAACATGTCCTGGTTTGGCCACGTCAAAACACATGAATACCCCTAAAATTCCTAATCTGAATGCTTACCCTAATTATGACAATCATACCAATATGTTCCTGTACCCCTAAAATTCCTAATCTGTATGCTTATCCTAATTGGGACAATCATACCGATATGTTCCTTGATGAATTACAATCATTAAATTCAAACTCCTCATTTAGCATTTCAGCCCTGGATTCTGAAGGTTGGCTGTTGTGGCCAACTAGTTCTGATTCTTGCCAACATCGCTTTCTGGGTTTAGCTCCTGGCTTTACACAGGACAGAACCGATCCACATTTAGAAAATTCCCATTGAGTTAACACCTATTCAGTGGGGAAATTATGTCAAAATTGGCTGAAACATTCCACCCTTGCGTCTGTTAAACATCATTTATCTTTGTTGAACGGTGATTGTTAAGGGTCCTGTGAGTGGCATATCTAAGAGATATATATATGCTATTTACAATGAAGTTTGGAAACTGTCGTAAGTTGGGACTGCTTCCTGTTTAAGAGCAATAGACAATGCAAATTGGGAGATGGTGCTTGTTGTCATTGATAATAGCATTAAGACACTCTTCTCCAGGATTTACACCTTAGATAATATTGTTTCATCTGTTGTGGATATTGTGCAAGATGATGTATCTGTTTTGTACCATGGTCAAAATCATTTGCGTTCCATAATGCAGTTTGCATGGACTTTACACATTTTAAAATCTGGGAAAGTGCCTTGGAACTACATGAATATTTCGTCAGTGTTTTTACGCTTTAACTTAACAGAAAAACAGCAGTTCATGTCCATGAAGAATGCAACATATTTTCTATTGCATATTGAAAAATTAGAACAGTTACCATTTTCTTTGGCCAAATCTAATTCAGCTGTGTGGCTCATCCACGGTTTCATAACATTGCCTTTTCTTCTGTTTAAGTTTAGTTCCTGTATGAAACACTGGGCCCTGGGTAGATATGAACCACTTGGTACCACTTTTCTCCATGAAGTTTGGTCACTGCCTTTCTCATACAGATGTCCAAGGGATGGCAAGAAGGTTTACTTAAAGGGGGAAGAGTGCACTTCCACACCTGATCACTCACTTGTGTGCAAGAATATACAATTGCACGGTGCCTGTAACGTTCAGGCTCCAAATTTAGCTTGCATTTTAAAGGGGCTTCCAGTGGCAGCTATCATACCTACATGCGCACTATTAGCTAACGGTAGCTATTTACCCAACTAAAGTCAGGAAAGTCGCAAAAAATACCGTGTCCACACGAAAGGAAAATAGTGAGATTAGCGTAAGTAGTGACCTACTAAATAAGGAGGGAATTGCTCCTGTAGTGAGTCCAAGTGTTACCACCAATGACCCCCAGGGGAAGGGATTGGTTGCTCCCCCGGTACACCCACTGATACCTGACCTGGAAAAATTAGTAAGGTCACTTTTGGCACCCATAGAGGATAAAGTTAACAAGGTAATTAGCCGCTTGGATCATTTAGAACATGCCACCCTTGACAATTTTTTCTCTACAAAGTCTTTAATTAAATCTCAATTTAGGTCAAATGAGAGTAGTAGGTGTCAGGAAATGGTTGGAAAGGAGAAAAACTTGTCTATCGTAGAAATAAAATCTCCTATAGCTAGCACTGTAAATGGGTCCAAGAAAAAGGGACCAAGTCAATTGTCTAATCGCACAGTGTTAGCCTGCCCGGTAATCAGTTTAGGGGAAAAAACGACTAATGTTTCAGAACAGGAGCCCAAGGGTAAAATCTTGGAATGTCCGCAAGGCAGCACGTCTGTTCCTACTAATCTCCAGCCCCCGTTAAGCATTCCTAAACCCCACCAAAATGTTGGAGTTGTGGCTAACAATGGTTCTAGGCCAAGTAAAGTTCCACGCAATAACACCCAGTTAACATCAAATATCCCTATATCTCGTCTAAATGCCCCAGCTACTACACAACCTCTCCCCCTTCCAGTGAAGCCGTCTCATAAGATACCTCCTATGAATCTTACCCCTGATTCCTATCCCTACGTAGCGGTACTTACGAATGTACCACCCCTCTTAGTTGGACAGAGAGAAACCTTCCAGGTGCTCAAAAACAAGGTAATGCACAGGTTAAGGGTAAACAGACCACTACCAGGGGAAGTGGATGGGCTAATAATAGGGGTAAGAAGGACTGACTGGATTGGTTATACTCCTAAAAATTTGGGGGGGGATTGTATTGTTATTAACTTTCAAGACCCCAGGGTGGCTGGTTGGATAACGAGGCAGGGATGGGGAACAAGCAGTGGTGGAATTGTCATTGTGGATCTCACGTTTTTTTATCCAAGGCAAACGTGTGCCCAAGTAGGTATGCCTAGGAACCCAAGCTGCTCCAATAGTTTTTCTCTGGTTGGGGTTGCTCCATCTATTACTCCACTGCAATGGCAAACGTATGGCAATGGTCAAAATTTTAATCTTTTGGAAGGCATGCAATGTTTGGGCTGGGGTTGCTGACCAAAAATTGACTCTAGGGGTAGCTGAGGGGGTACATTTTGTTGGAACTCATGTCGGAACTTGGATGTACCTGTACAAAATGTTAGTGTTGTCCTAAATGAAGTAAATGTTGGTCAAGAGATTGTATCCAATGTGGCAACCACTGGGGAGCTAGGGCAAGAACTGGGGACAAGGGAACCACCTGCATTAAGTAATAATGACTCTTTAGATGTTGAGCAAAATATTCGGGATAATGATTATAACGGGGGAGAGCGTGATGTTGGCCCTGTGATCACCCCCATATCCACCTCTATGAGAACACTATCCAAGGATGGACTTATTGTGGGGAGTATTTTATCCTGGAATGTTGCAGGACTGGGGAGCAAGTCGATATTACAACCTTGGATTGATTTTATCAATGGGTATGAACTGTGTTTCTTTCAGGAGACATGGGCTTGTGACCCTATCTATTTTCCAGGCTGCTTAAACTTCTCAATTCCAGAAAGTAGAGGTCCCAGGGGTAGACCCATGGGAGGCCTCACAGTTTGGATTAGGCAGAGCTTGGATATTATGATGAAAATGTGTGATTTGGGTTGTAGAGATATCTTAATGTTGCGATTCACCTCTGTAAAGTGGGGGGTGATAGATTTGTATAACGTCTATGCTAGAGGTTCCAGTACCGGGAGCTCCTCCACTTTAGAGGCCTTGTCCTCCTTTTTGCAAACCAAGTCCCTTGGAAATCGAGTAATAATAGCAGGGGATTTAAACAGGACCTTTGAACCCCTAGATAGTGCTGAAAATCCCCTGGGGCAGGAGGAAGACAATCTTTGGGGAGTGCCTCCTTTGAATTTAGCCCCTGTTAAACGCTGGACAAAGGATATACTTCTCCTAAATGCTTTGTGTCTGGAACATGGCATGAGGGCTCTTAATGGGAGAACAAAGGGAGATAGGGAGGGAGTGTGTACATTTGATAATGGACACAATAGAAGCAGGATAGACTATGTTATATGTAGTCTCAACCTCTGGCAGTGGGTTTGTGATATGGAAATTAAGGGCAGAATAGAAAGTGATCACAACCCCCTCTGTGTGTCTCACACATGGTGGAAGTCTGGCCATTCTGATTTGAGGGCAACTGAAGGTTTGCCCCCTGATATTTCAAACGATATGCGTAGATTAAAGTGGCCACGTGTTTTGGTAAATGAAGCATCTATGGACTACATTGGTTCTGAGGTGGACAATGCTCTTGCCACGTTGGAACTAGTAAGTTCCATAGTCCCTGGATCTAGGGCAATCACTGATATACACAATAATCTCTTTGCTCTTTTAAAACCATATTTTATGAGAGTACACACGGGAAATGTCTCAGCTCCACTTAAACCAGCTAGGTGGTTTAACCAACAGTGCAGGGCAGCTAGATTAACCTTGGGTAACGCTATCAGAAATAAGGACAGGGCAGCAATTAGGGCAGCAAGGAAGCAATATAATCTAAGTATTTCCACGGGCTGATTTAAAGGAGGCCTCTGGAGCCAAGGATTCAAGGCTTTTTTGGAAGATAGTGAAGTGGGGCAGAGGGGGCATCCCAAACAAACCAGATAATAACGTCCCAGAGTCTGCTTGGGTGAATTATTTTAGGCCCCGATATGCAGAGTCAAATGAGAAGGTGGTGGGGGAAGTAATTCCAGTTGTATTCTCTAAAGATAATCTCTTTTCCGCCAAAGAAGTTGAACTTGCAATAGGTTCCGCGCAAGGGGGTAGGCCCCCGGGTATAGACGGGATACCTTCGGATGTTTTTAAACATGATAAAAAAAGGTGGGTCAGGTACGTGTTCCTGCTGGGGAACGCTATTGCAAAAGGTGCGCAAGTCCCAGACCAATGGAAGGGAGCCATATATAAAAAAGGAGATCGATCCCTTCCGGCTAATTATAGGCCAATAAGCTTGATTGCCACTATCTAAAAAGTGATTGGCAAGATGGTGGCAAACAGACTTATGGAATGGGTGGACGAAACCAACTCTCTTTCCCCCTTCCAGGCAGGCTTTCGGAGGGCCACCAGCACTGTTGATCAAGTGTTCCGATTTACTATGTTGCGGTGGGGCACGGTACTTCTTGGTAGGGGCAGTCTGTATGTCGCCTTTGTCGACTTGCGGGCTGCATTCGACTTAGTCCCAAGATGCAAGCTTTGGTCGGTTTTAAATAAGATAGGCATCCCAGCAGAATTGCTCACACTAATCATGAGGTTGAAAGAGAGCAATTTTGCCAAAGTCTAGTGGGGGTTGGAAGGCCAATCTTCTAGCGATTTTCCGGTAGAATGAGGGGTTCGTCAGGGTTGTACAATGGCACCCTTGCTTTTTACATTATATATTAATGGGATAGTTGGCAGGATCCAAGATGCCAGTGTGGATGCTCCTTCGTTAGCGGGCCTCAGGGTTCCGATCCTGATGTTCGCTGACGATACGTTAATCATGTCTAAGACTCCCGCTGGGCTACAGCGTGCCTTGGATATCTTTGACGAGTTCTGCCTGGAACACGGTCTTGAAGTTAACGTAGGCAAGACCAAGTTAATGGTCTTTTCCCGAGGACGTAAACCTCGTCCCAGGATAAAGATGAATAACATCGTGCTAGAGGTAGTTAGTGAGTTCACCTATTTAGGAGTACAAATAGCTACCAACCAGGGTTGGTCCCGTCACATAGAAAAAGCAGTTCTGAAACACCTGCAAATTTCGGGGGCTTTACGGGTGGAGCACAAGAAATCAAAAACAAAGCCCATAAAACCTGTCCTTGCTGTATATGATGCTAAAGCTCTAGGCTCGGCTCTATATGGGGCAGAGCTGTGGGTCTATGAGAAGCTTACTTCCCTACAGATAGCAGAGAACAGGTTTCTCAGGGGAATCACGGGACTCCCCCAGAGTACCCCACTAATCCCCCTTAGTCTTGATCTTGGGAGAAGAACTGTTAGTGATCGAGCCCAATTGCGTCCCATCCTATATTGGAGATGACTTTGGTCCACTCCCGAGATTAGGCACTATGCGGATCGTTTCCTAGCAGTTATTAAACTTGATTACTTCCATAAAATACCATGGCTGAAAAACTTAAGGGTCATGTTAGCTGAACTAGGTCTTTCCAACTTATGGAACAACCCTGCGGGGGAAGCTTTCCCAAGCAAAAATACACTTAAAACCTTATATTGGGACTGGATAGATGGCAGGCTATGGAGGGGGTTAAATCCGACTCAATGGGAGGTCGCTTTCTGGAAATCAAAATGTGTCCTGCGTTAGAACAGTACTGGGATAGTATTACAGTCCCATTGGACAAGAAACTGTTTTTCCAGTTAAGATCTGGCTCCCTCCCCCTGAGATATTTAACAGGCAGGTGGAAGAGTTTGAACACCCTGTGCTGCCCAGCATGTGGTGCAGCCAATGAAAGCGTGGGTCACTTCCTATTTGCTTGTAATGCCTACGTCATACCAAGAAGGGCTTGGTTAGTTCCACTTTGCAAAAATCTTGGGACAAATAGTGCTGCTGAGGCACTGAGAATCATCTGTACCAGCACAGAGGATCCTATTGTCATGGGTATAGCCAAATATCTGGGGTGGGCCTGGTATATTAGGCGGAAAGCACTTTCCATTAATTCGATTTGATAATTGTTTTATTGTGTGATATTTCTACAGTCTTTAAAAAGCTTGCACAACTGTTTTATAAATATGTATTTTGCCTAAATGTAACTAAATCACTAATTGTGTTGTTTTAATATGTTTGTTATGCTTTTATGAGTACGCAACTCGAACAAAGCTTTATGAGTAGCTATTTACTTTTACATTCATTCAGAAAACTTTATTGCGGCTATTACAGCCATAAAAGCACATTTAAATTTGCAGTACAATAGAACATGGTCCAAATCAATTTGCAAGAATAAAATATTATAGCAGCACTAGTATACACCTCTGCGGGACTACATGAACCTCATTAGTTGTGGCAAGGAAGAACTTGATCATTAATAACATAATTGTGCAGATAAAAATTAGTTTAAGAACTATAATTTAAGATAAAAACTTTAAGACCATTATTAAACACATGCTATAACTCATAAAACGTCCATTATCAGTGTGCCAGATAAATAAAAAGTCATCTACCTCCCAGGCTAAGCCGTCACAATAGATTAATACAAAAATAGTTATAAGAGATTAATCAGTCACAGGCTGAGTATTAGCCTTCAGCAGGTACCTTCGTTGAAACCATATGGCAAGGAGAAATTTTGAAATTACAACAACATGCACTGGATCAGTATCAGTTTTTAAGATCCTAAAAAATGTGCTGTAATTCCTTATACCCAAATTTCTACACAGTTGTATGACCCATTTTGCCCTGGCCTGTTTATATGCCGAGCAGAAGAGCAACACGTGGATTTCTGATACCTCTTCCACTAAGCATCCAGGTCAGAGGCGATGAGTTTCACCCGACCACTTATTAGTTATTGCGAGAAGCGGAAGAGTCCCATATCTAAATTGGAGAAACAACTTCCTTGCTAGTGCAGGCTGGATTGAGTCTAACACCTGCTCAAATTGATAGTGTAACTTAAAATCCAAAAATCAATCAGTTAGACTTGTGACTCTAGTTGCCTGTCAATCTAGTTGGCTAGTCAATTTAAAATCTTTCAGTGCTTTAGCTAATGTTTTTTGGGGGGAGCTACATAAGATTCTTCTGGGGTAACCCATAGGTCCTCCCTACCCATAACTCGGAAAGAATCCCTCACAAAAGACAACCAAGGTATGCTACCCACAGCCCCACAGCCCCCAGTGATGACATTACTACTTTTAGTTCCTCCCTGTAGAGTCTCAACTCAGGTACGCTCCATAGCCGTCGCCATAGCCGTCGCCAATAGAACAATGGTCGAGACAAGATTAAATCCACCACTGGGAGAATACCTAAATCCATCCTAAGAGGTACTAGGGGAGTGTTTATCGGAAAATGCAAAATTTGTCTCATAAACTTGTTTTCGGTGAGGGTTAATATATTTGTTGAGCTATGCCCCCAAAGTTCAGCCCCATATAAAGACGCACTTATATATATTTCCAGTGGTGGGCTTATAACCTTGGAAACACAGCCCTTCTGAACCTTCAAAATTCCCCCTGTCGCCTGAACTAGCTTCAAGTTAGCCTTAATAATTTGGTGCCCCATCCCATCTTATCATTTAGGGATATACCCAAATAATCAAAGACATGGACGCTCCCAAGCGGAATATCGTCCATCATTGGGTGTGGGCAATTAGTAGAATTGGCATTGAAGACCATATATTTTGTCTTACTAATGTTAACTTAAAGATTCCTCCTTTTGCAAAACTGACTAAATTCCGTTAGTACTCGGTGCATCCCCATTGGTGACTTCGAGAGGAGCAGCGTATCATCCGCAAACATTAATGCAGGAAATTTGCGAGATGATGTCTAACAGGAATCTAGATCCTTTACGGCAAGCAGATCTTCAATTAAGCCATTTAGAAAAAGGTAAAAGAGGGTGGATGCAAGCACACAGCCCTGCCTCACCCCTTTGCCTACTGGGAAGGGGGCTGTCAATTGGCCATTCTTACCGTATCTTACTCTGGCATATGTGCCCTCATGGAGGCGTTTGAGTTGGAAACAAAGATATGGTGGGACTCCCATGTCCAGCAAGATACCCCAGAGCTGGTCATGGTCGACCATATCAAACGCAGATTTCAAATCCACGAAGGTAAGATACAGACTCCCACCTTCCAGAATCACATGCTTCCAATAGAATAACTGGAGCCTAAACAGCTGGTCTATAGTTGAAATCTTATCTCTAAAGCCGGATTGCTGCGGATTTAATATATCACGGTCTTCTATCCAATCCTGTAATCTTCCAAATAGCACCCATCTCAACTTGTTTTGAGTAACATCGATAAGGGTAATTGGCCTGTAATTTACTGGTTCACACGGGGACCCTTTTTTATAGATCGGAACGATGTCCGCGCCAGCCCACGTTGCCGGTGCTGGTAGGCCATGTAAGATTGCATTAAAGAGTGATAGTAGGTATGGAGCCCACACTGTCAGTTCGTTTTTAAACAAGTCCCCAGGGATTCTAACCAATCCTGGGGCTTTGTTGGGTTGCAACTTAGCTAAAGCAGATATGACCTTGCCTATAGTACATGGGGGAATATCCAATAAAACTTCAGAATTAAAATGACACACTGTGATCTTACTAACACTTAGACCAATGGAAGTACTTGAGTATAGTCCCTTAAAATATGAATACCAAGCTTCCTTATCAATATTTGGGTCAAGAGTGGTCCTTCCGTCCACTTTCCCTGTATGGACCAAATTCCAGAAACTTCTACTGTCTTTTGAGTCCAAAGCCTTCTTGATAGCCTGCCACCTATCTGCTTCCCACTCAGTTTTGGGGGTGGGAAGGTTCTGAGGTTTCTCATACTATTGGTCGGGCTGTCTTTCTAGTAAGTGGAACTTAACTGTTATTTGACTCCATTAAAGCAGAAATGGCTGTACGTGAGGGAAGAGGTAGGAAAGCCGCAGGAGCTGGTTATGTTGCTGGAACACTTGGTCAAATAGCACTTGTGGGCGGGAGGGCAGGCAGCCACAGGTGAAGAAAATTACGGGGCTCCTGGGAGTCCCGTATCAACAGCCAGCAGATTTCCTGATACTTTTAAATAATGAAGCTTGCTGCAGGATGTTGGCTGGAATTTTGCACATTGTCACTGTTTAACAGCGAATAGTTTGCTGTAAAAATTTGGTTTTCCGGCCCCCTCAAGGGAGGCTTGATATCTCTATTTGCCCATCCAATCCGACACTGAAAGCAGAGTTCAACAAGTTAAACAGAATAAAGGCTTTATTGTCCCAAAAAGAAGTCCCTCTCACTTCTTCTTGTGAAACATTTGTCCTTCACGTTGCTAAAATGCGTACAGTACACGCACTTTTAAATACGGATCTCTCACTTCATTTTGGCGCTTTGATCCACACTATCTTTATTGCCTCTACCCCTACAGGCCCGGCCCACTTTTTTAAAACTGTTAGCTCTGGCCTTGTGACCTAATTCCAAACTAAGGGGCTTATTAGGATGCCGTCCGCCACCTTAGAGGAGGAGGGACCGTCCGCAGGGGCAGCGGCGGTCCCTCCAGTGCAATTAGGATGTGACCGCCAGCCTGGCAGTCACATCCTCAATATTTAACATTGCGGCGGGTGCTGCTTGAAGCAGCACCCGCCGCAAGCTTAAATATGCATGCTTAGCATTTGCATGCACAAAGCGGCAGGCACCGCGTGGTGCCTGCCGCTTCGTGCACGCAAATGCAGGGGGTTACCATAGGTACCCCCCATGTGCACCCCCCACCCCCCCAAAGAAATCACCGTATGCCTTTCCACGGCGGAGAATCCGCCGCGGAAAGGCATCTGTTTTCCGCCATCCTAATATGGCTGGCGGTGTCTGATAGACACCGCCAGCTATGGTAGAGCTTTTCCGCCACGGTCGGAAGGCGACCGCGGCGGAAAAGCTGCGGACCGAATTTGAGATCCACCGTCATCCTAATTTGGCGGTGGGTCTTTTGTGCCTCCCCAGCGGTTTTCCCGCATCCTCCGGGCCGGCGGTGGCTTCCGCCGGCTCGGAGGATGCGGGAAAACCGCGATCCTAATGAGCCCCTATATTTGGTGTGATACCGGCATTTTTTCATTCTATTTTTTCCAGCATCTAAGGCGTCTTCCCTCTAAATCTCGCCTTGGCTGCCGGTGTGCTGCTGTTGATTTGCTTGCTCCGAAATGGCTGCATTGTCTGTGTCAAGAGACAACCGACCCCGGCTAACCCTGCTTCATGATCGAATGCTGGAACACTATGGAGTACTGCCATTAGCCACGTTGAGCGTGGCATACGGATTATCCTTCCACTCTTCATATTTCACTTGCATAAAGCCCGTTTTCCATTGCCTGGATTGCGATTTCGAATGGGCATTAGAGCTCTGTCTCTCAAATACGGTCTCCAGATTTTGATAATCTAATGAGTCCCTTAGTGGCTCATGAGTTGGCCTGTTCTTGAATCAGGATTATGGCCTGCGTGGCAGCGTACAGAGGTATGGCAAATTGTGACATATGTACGGCTGCGCATGACTTCCTGAAACTAAGTTATCTTGAAGAAAACGCAAGTTGTCCTCTGATCGTGCTAGAGGCTCCTGCAATTGAAGAACATGTATGTTCATTTCTATTACTAAATTGGATGGCGGAACTCTTTACTGACAATAACAGTGACTTCCTTTTGGAGGCTGCTGCGACATACTGGGCACATACGCTGACTGGTTAAATTGGCAGCGATCCAACATGCGATGCTTGCATCACATACGTTTTTTCTTTTCCCCGTGGTGAGATTTTTTTCCACTTGCTTTTTTTCTTTTTAAGGACATTCTTTTTATTTATGTCCCTCCCATCTCCTCGTGACACCTGTTGACAAAACTGAACTTATTTCTGTCTCACACAAACTTGAACTCTGCATTCTTATTAGGTTTCTTTATGTGCATTGGCCCGATCAAGGGAGGTGTGGTGAGGATATGGTTCTGCTTGCACACATTTCTATGTTAGCATAAGCGAGTTAGTTGCTCAAACACCATTTTGACGCTTTTGCATACAACACTACATGTCTCACTTTTTATAAAGAGAAACTGCTTGCTTTTCTTCACATGTGAGCGGTCTGTTTTTTACATCTCAGAATCACACACTGACCTCAAGTCTGCACAAAGTGTTCAAGGTTAAATAACAATGTATGTTGTTGATGCTGGTTGCTCAGCCCACGCACTAGACACAACACTGACACAGCTGCTCATTTCTGAAACTCGGATGCTTTTAATATTGCATTGCATGCATTAGACAAACACTTTGGAGAAAACCTGTGCATCGACGAAGAGGAGTGTTGATCTGGGATGTGATTCACTTCACCTGATCTTAGAGAAATGGGGTTTCCCGTTTTAACCTTGGGAAGCTTAATTTTATTGTGCAGCGCTTCTTACTTGGTTGGTGCTTAAGCGAGGCCATTAATAAGCAGAAACGCTATTTTAAAACGCGATTTTACATTATTTTCGTTTTTTTACTAAAGTGTGTAATATAGTTTAATTGCATCTGTACCTTACCTGGACCATTGCCCACACACCAGCATTGCAATTGTGCCCGCACCGCTCTTTTAGCGGGTCAAGTTGATCGGTGGATCCTCGGGTAGCCGCCATCTTGGGTGTAGTTGGGGAGGTCTGCCTGTAACATCACACTGAGCGATCTAGTGCTCAGACGGCCAGCTCAGGTGAGACCTATTTAAACCTACCATGCAAACGCGCAGCAGGCGCGCCCGACGCGCGCCGGAGTCGAGCCAGAGTCCAGCCCGTCTGCGCCCGTCCGCGCTGAGGACGGGCTGGACGCTGGACCCCCTCGTCATTTTTCACAGGTAACTTGTAGTTATACCTTCCGGGAGTTATTTGCTCTCAAACCATCTTTTTTGCCCTGTCATCATAGATTCTCTCCGGAGGGTATATTACACTCCTCAATGTGTCACACCTGCAAATCGGCTCTTTTGCGAGCAGCTACCAGGGAGAGTAGATCTCAGAACCCGTCTATGTTATCTTCCAGAAAGGGTTTTTTGGTTAATGCTAGGTCTCTCGTGAAAAATAACATCGCCTTTCACGAGTTTGTGTCGGATAGACAACCCGACTGGATGTTTGTTACTGAAACGTGGGCCTCTGAATCGTCGGGCCATGATTTACTACTGGCCATCCCTGAGGGTTTTAAATTGTTGAGGCAGGATAGACCTAAACGTAGAGGGGGGGGCTAGCTGTGCTATGCAAAGCCTCTCTGCCTTGTACAATAAAAGCTCTGTCTGAGGCCTCGGATCCTTTTGAGGCACTGTATTTTTCCATTCTATGTGCTCCTTCGGTCTCCTTTACTGGCATTCTTATTTACAGACCACCTGGCCCGAGAGCCAGTTTCAGTGGTGATCTTCTGAGGATTATTGAATCTTACTTTGGCAAACCCCATATCACCATAATGGGGGACCTGAATTTCCATTTGGATAATTTGGGGGACAGTGACACCGCGATGCTGATGGACTCACTTGGGGCCTGTGAGTGTACCCAACTGGTGAATAGTCCCACCCATCGGGCGGGGCTCATCTTAGATGGTGTGTTCACCAACGATCCCAGACTCTCAGCTGGACTTCCGGTGCCTTTAGTTTAGTCAGATCACTTGGCGGTACCTCTTGAGCCGGTTTCTGGCTCGGTGGAGCTGCATGCTCGGAATGCCTCTACTAGAGGCCCAAAAAGAAGCTACAAGAATATTACTAACGAAGCCCTTGCTCCATATATAAAGAACAGCAAGCTCTCTCTTATGAGTGAAGCTGACGAGGCAGCCCAAGAGCTTGCTCACTCCATCGCCAATGCTGTTGATGAATTAGCCCCTGCATCTTTTCGTTACTCAGCTCGGCGTAAACCTTCTGCCCCCTGGTTCACAGAGCCGTTAAGACTTTTGAGACAGAGCTGAAGACAGGAGAGAAGATGGAGGAAGGCGTGGGACTCCATAGAAAGAGACGCACATAAGCGCCTGTTGAGAGAATATAAGGCCAGGGTAATCAAGGAAAAACAGGAATTCTTCTCAACCCTCACTACCTCCCTTACTTCGTCTAGAGAACTTTTTAAAATCGTTGATTCTCTTTGTTCCCTCCAATTGCCTGATCCGGTTGTGGGCTCACAGGAGCTATGCAACAATATCTCCGAGTTTTTTCATAAAAAAATTGAGGATATATACGTTGCCTTGGAGACTCAGAGGGATTTCTTGGGGGACTCTTCCTTTCAAACCCTAGCTAAGCTAGAGTCCTGGTCGAGAGACCCCGCCAAGATCCTCTCTTATTTTCCGCCGCTTTCCCTGGAGGGACTCGATCTCCTGTTGGATCGAATAAAGTCGGCTAAACCTTTGGACCCCTGTCCTCTGAAGACTCTGAAAGAGTGTAGGCACACTCTTCTGCCGCCTCTTCTTGAAGTAATGAATGGTGCCTTGGATCAAGGTATCTTCCCTTCGTTATGGAAAAAGGCCATAGTGAAGCCCCTTCTGAAGAAACCCACCCTGAACCCAGAACAGCTTAAGAATTTTAGACCAATTTCCCTGTTGCCTGCCCCCGCACAGATGCTCGACTCACACCTGAATTCACATCTATCGACATTTCTGGATTCCTCTGGGTTCCTAGATAGTTCCCAGCATGGATTCAGAAGGGCCCATAGTACGGAATCTGCACTCACTATGGTCGTGAATAACATCCGTCTGAAGGTGGATTCGGGCCAAACCACTGTGTTGGTATTACTTGACCTCACAGCAGCGTTTGATACCCTGTCTCCCTCTATGTTAACATCGTGTCTGAGGGAGGCAGGAATTGAGGGCTCGGCTCTGAGCCTTCTGCACTCTTTTTTACATCAGAGAGAGCAGAGAGTCATGCTCGGAGAGTTCCTCTCCCCTGCCAAATCCTTGCAGTATGGGGTGCCACAGGGGTCGGCCTTGAGTCTGACCCTATTCAACATCTATGTGGCTCCCCTTGCGAGGTTAGTAAAATCGCAGGGGATGGAGGTCGTGTTATACCCCGATGACACCCAAATCATGGTGTCCCTGGCTCATTCTGTCACCACTTCCGCTGTCAACTTTAGGACTTGTATGCAGACAGTCTCGGACTGGATGATCCAAAATTCCCTAAAGTTGAATGGCGATAAAACAGAGATCCTGGTCTTTGGCAAGGACCAGGACATCTGGTCTAGTGAGTGGTGGCCTTCATCTTTGGGAACTTGTCCATCTCCCTCCCAATCGGCCAGAAATCTCGGCGTTATATTTGACACATCATTGTCCATGACTCTACAGGTCAATTAAAAAGTGGCCACCTGCTGGGGAGTCATCAAGATTCTTAAAAGAATCTTGCACTATCTTTCTCTCCAGCACGTAAGCGGACTGTGGTGGCACTAGTGGGTTCCAGGTTGGATTACTGCAACGCACTTTATGCAGACTCCAACAAGGGACTCATTCAGCATCTTCAGGTTGTTCAGAACGCGGCCGCTCGATTTGTCCTAGCCCTACCTAAAGCATCCTCTGCTACAATGGCCAGAAAGAGCTTGCATTGGCTTCCTATACAACAGAGGATTTCTTTTAAGATCTTGTGTCTGGCCTTTAGAGCTCTCGCGACTGATTCTCTAAACCCCTTGGGTTCCCTGCTAACTCGCCATGTGCCCAGTAGAACCCTCAGATCATCGGAGAAGAATCTGTTGGTGGTTCCCCGTGTTAGGAAGGTTCGTTGGGGCAGCAGGGCATTTTCCATTGTTGCCCCCAGGTTGTGGAACTCACTGCCATTGGAGATTAAAGCCCTACCGTCCCTGTCCCTTTTTAAAAAAGCGCTCAAAACTTGGTTCTTTATCAAGGCCTACCAGTAATAGAGCTTATTTGCACCAGCTAGCTTCTTTTTGGTTAGGCGCCTTGACGCCCATTGGGCTTAGTTGCGCTTTATAAATCTGTTTTCATTTCATTTCATTTCATTTCATTTCAACCTAGAGATCTTCTATTATTACATTACATAGCTCCTAGCACGGGGAGGGTGGTACACATGGCACTATAGGCCTGGTTCCACTATCATTATGATATGATTTCTCCCTTTGTATTTTCTGGAATTGTAACAATGCTGATTGTATTGATTTTATGCATCTTTTTACTTATGTTAGCAAAGATACTGCATATTAGAGCACATAGTTGAAATAAACATTTTAAACTATGCTGTGTCTCTGATTACTCATGTTATGGACATTTATGAGAATAAAAACAAAAGTGTGTTTTTGATTCCCACAATTCCTGAGAGGTTCCTAAGGCGCTTGTTCTGGGTTGTCTAATCATTGCTAGCTTCACTGTAGTACAGAGAACGAATAAGACACTGATACTGGTCAGATTGGGGTTCTGGGCATTGAGCTGAGTTTTTGGTACACCACAATACACCGAGGTCCTGGTTTCCTGCGCATAGTTCTGTGCATGGGTAGAATCCCCACAACAAATTAATTAATAATTTAATGTTAATTAACTAATTGGCAATTATGGTAATTGTGTAATTAGTTTTAGGTGTGTGTTATGGTGTTTATAGGTGTAAATGGTGGGAAGGATGGAAAGTAATTTATTTTTAATTGATGAATTAATAATTAGGTGTTACTTAAGTTTAAATAATGAATTAGTAATTAATCATGGTAATTGTGTAATTAGTTGTAGGTGTGTGTTGTGGTGTTCATATGTGTAAATGGTGGGAAGGGTCGAAGTCATTTATTTTTTAATTGATTAATTAATATTTAGTTGTTAATTTTAATGAATTAATTAGTAATTAATTATGGTAATTTGTAATTAAATTTAGGTGTGTGTTGTGGTGTTAATAGGTGTAAATGGTGGGAAGGGTGGGAAGTAATTTATTTTTCAATGATTTTTTAATTTGTTTTCTATTGTTTAATGTTATTAGTAATTTTTGTTTCTCTGCTCCTTGCTATCCAACACTTTCTAAATGTTGAACACACTGGAGTGAGAATAGTCATTTTTACCCATCCGCTATCCAGCACATTCCCTACTGTTGCACTCACTGAAGAGGGAATAGTAATTTTTACCCCTCCGATATCTAGTACTTTCACTACTGTTTCACTCACTAGAGTGGAAATAGTAATTTCTACCCCTCTGCTATCCAACACTTTCCCTACAGTTGCACTCACTGGGGTGGGAGTAATAATTTTACGACTCCGCTATCCAATACTTTACTTACTGTTGCACTCACTGGGTTGGAATAGTAATTCTACCCCTCCGCTATCAAGCAATTTCCCTACCGTTGCACTCACTGGAGTGAGAATAGTAATTTTGCCCCCTCTGCCATCCAACATTTTCTCTACTGTTTCACTCACTGGAGTTGGAAAAGTAAATTTAATTCCTCTGCTATCCAACACTTACCCTACTTTTGCACTCACTGGATTGGAATTTTTACCCCTCTGCTATCCAACACTTTCTCTACTTTTTCACTCTTTGGAGTAAGAATAGTAAGTTTTTTCCTCTACACTATCCAACACTTTCCCTACTGTTTCTCTTTCTGGAGTTGGAATATTCATTTTTAACCCTTCGCTATCCAACAATGTTCCTATTGTTGCATTCACTGGCGTGGGAATAGTAAGTTTTTATGATTTTATTTTATTTTGTTTATTTATTTATAAAGCGCCTGAATCATCCCCCAAGGGGTATCTCCGCCCTATCGGATTGCTACAGCCAGCTGCATGAAAGAAGCAGACTAAAATAGAAAGGTTTTAAGGAGCCTTCTAAATTGTAGGTGATCTGAACATTGTCGCAAGGGTACAGGAAGTGCCTTCCAAAAAGATGTAGCCAGGTGGGTGCAAGCTTTACCTCCTAAACATACTTTTTTATAGCGAGGAGCAACTAGGAAAGATTTAGACCCTGATCGAAGAAACCTGGGCGGCATGTATTTGGTAAGTTTCTCTGCTAGGTAACTAGGGCCTTTACCATTCAGAGATTGGTACACAGTGCAACAGATATTAAACCTAATCGTCATCCTCACCGGCAGCCAATGTAGTTGACGCAGAAGGGGGAGGGAGGCTGTTCGAGGGGAGGCATTGGATGCCATGCGAGCTGCAGTGTTCTGAGCTACCTGCATCCTGTTTAAGGATTCTCCATTTTGCTGAAATCAGCAGGGCATTGCAATCATCAAGGCGGCTTAACACTTTTGCCTGAATAAGTGTTTTCTGCGTGGCTAGAGGCAAAAAGGGGAATATGTTTCGAAGCATACCAAGCACATGGAAACATGACCCAATGGTAGATGTAGTGTGTCTCTTCATTGTCAGTTTCTGGTCCAGACGGATACCCAGATTTTTTTACCACTAGTTTGGGAGTCAGTGTAATGCCCAATTCCTCTGGCCACCATGCAGGGGACCACCTTGACGATGCCTCCCCAAACAACATGATCTCAGTTTTCCCCGCATTAAGCTGGAGGAAGTTGTTTCGCATCCAGCCTGCAATGGTCATCATACCCTCTGAGACTGGGCATTTGGATTGTTCTTATCAAAGGAAAGTAGGAGCTGAGTATCATCAACATAAGACATTGGAACAAACCCTAAGGTACTGAGTAATCCCACGAAGGGAGCAACATAGATGTTGAATAAAGTGGGGCTCAAGCAGGAGCCCTGCAGTACTCCCTTAGTCAGTTCAGTAGTCTTTGATCGGAAAGAGCCAAGATTTATGGTTTAAGTTCTGTCATACAGAAAACTCGTCATCAATTGCAGAGCTCTCCCTTGGAGGCCAGTTTCCTCAAGTCTCCTGAGCAGAATCTGGTGAGAGATTGCGTCGAAGGTTGTTGATAAGTCAAGCAACACCAGAAGTACCGCTTGTCCGTTGTCCAGGGACATTCTGATGTTGTCAGTAACCTCAATCAAGGCAGACTCCATACTAAGCGGTCAATTAGGATGGCGGACGGATCGCCACCGCCATGCAGGCGGTGGCGATCCGTCCGCCTTCCTTTCCCGTCCACCACCTATTTCCCCCCGCCATATTACAATGGCGGGGGGACCGTGGCGGACGGGAAGACCGTCCGGCGCTTTTCTGCCGCTTGCGACAGGCGGAAAAGCTCTAATATGGTGGCGGTGTCTATCAGACACCACCAGCCATATTAAGATGTGCTGGGGGCTTACGGTCCTTGCTTTGGGAGCCCGTTACGGGCCCCCAGGGTAAAGGGGGGCTGGGGGTGCACATGGGGGGGTACCTATGGTACCCCCTGCGTTTCAAAATACAACATGGCAGGCACTGTGCAGTGCCTGTCATGTTGTGTTTTGAAACGCACAACATGCATTTTTAACAATGCAGCGGGCGGTGCTTTCAGCACCGCCCGCCGCCGCAATGTTAAAAATGCGGGATGTACCCGCCACTGTGGCGGGTGCATCCTAATTCCATGGATGAGACCTCCACCCCTGTGGCGGACGGTCCCATCCTAAGACAGGATGGCGGACGGATTTGTCCGTCCGCCATCCTAATTGACCCCTAAGTCTAGGTCGGAAGCCCTATTGAGATGGATCGAGACAGTTCAAAGCTTTGACAAAAACAGGCAGATGTTTATTGATATATTTTTCTAGATCCTTGCTCAGGAGAGGTAGTTGTGAAATGGGTCGATAATTGAATAAATCCTCCACAGGGGCTTTAAGATTTTTTGCGGTTGGGTATTATTTGTGCCACTATCCATTCTGAAGGGAGGTGACCTTTTTCTATAGAACAATTCCATATAGAACAAGTAAGGGCAGCAAGTTGTTTGGCGAACAGTGCAGTGGTCTTGGCTGGAATGATGTCCAGTGTGGAGCCTGATTTTATAGTTTTTAGTAGCACCTCTACATCCTCGGACTTAAGTGCCATGAATTTGTCTAACCACAGGATGGTTTCCCGAGTAGTCAATCCGAGGACTTACGACTGAAGTGGTTTTATTATAAATCAATTCAATTTTCTTGATAAAGTGTATTGCTAGTTTGTAGCACAGGGCTTGAGAGGGTGTTTCTTCGTTATCACATACCTCGGGATTGGTGAAAGTTTTTAGAATCTGATAAAGAATTTTGGGGGCCTTTCCTTACTGTTAATGTTGCTGCACTATGTGAGTTATACGAGCTGTTTTAATGTTTTTATGGTATTGGGCCAGTGCCAGTTTGTATCTTTCTTTATCCTGTGATTTGTGTGAAAGGGGCCAATGTCATTCCAAATTTTTTACAACAGCTTTTTTTCTATCCGTAGGTTTGGAGAAAACCATGCTGTCTGAGGACGTCTAGCTAGGCTAACCCTTCGCTATCTAATACTATCCCTATTTTTGCAGTCTTTATAGTGGGAATAGTAATTTTTTTCCTCTCCGCTATCCAACACTTTCCCTACTGTTTCTCTTACTGGAGTGGGAATATAAATTTGTACCCCTACGCTATCCAATACTTTACTTACTGTTGCACTCACTGGAGTTGGAATAGTATTATAATTATTTTGCTATCCAACATTTTCCCTACTGTTGCGTTTATTGTATTGCGAAATGTGTTTACATGTTTTTAATAACTTAGGGCCAGATCTAATGCGGTTTGGAAAACTTCCCAATCAAATGGGTTTGGGAATGGTTTTCAACAAAATCGGATTGGGAGAGTCCAACGGACCGAGTACAATGCATCCAGATGCTTCCCGATACGATTTGGTTGGACTCCCATTGACTTGTAATGGGGCCCTAGGTGGGAATGCTTTCCTAATCGCATCATAATAGGGCCCTCGGTTGGAAAGACTCATTCCTGATCCGATTTGGACAGAGCTAATGCCATTAGGAGGGCTTCCTAACTACATCAGAATCAGACCCCTAATGTTTTAATTTATTACAGAATGTTTTTTATATTTTAAAATATTGATTTATATATATATATATATATATATATATATTATTTTTATATAATTTTAAAGTTTACAAATTTTAAAACAATAATAGTTAAATAGATGTATATGTATAAATTATTATGCTAGTGTTTTTATATTTTTTTAATTAAATGTATTTGTTATATTTAGTTTAAATGTATATTAAATGTAATTTATTTTGTTAAAAATAATATTTACATTCAATATATTTAATATATTTTTTTTACTTATATTTTTTAATTGATATTTTTTACATCTATATTTTTTACTCCGCTATTTTTGATTCAATAATTTTGTACCTACCTGTTTAATTATAGGGAGTCGACATTTTTGCATTCTATATTTTTCATCGATATTTTTCCCATCATATTTTTAACATTGATATTATGTCAGTGAAACAAACACCTACAATTCACATCAGTTAAATTACAATCACTGTGTACTGTGATTGCTTGGAAACAGATGTAGTTTATGGGTTTTCACACTACTCCGGAATACAGGTTGCTTTCCTTCCAAATAACGTAATAAATATGGGACTTTCCAAAATAATATATATAGAAGCAAATTCATTATACTATCTCATTTATTTTATTGAAGATCGTACAAATCGCAAAATCAGAATGTCAGCGAATTTAACCATGTGATATGCGGTTTTCATCTGTAGTGAATGGGGATAATTCACATTCTTTGGCTAAGATCAAGCTATAAATTAAGTCTTGTTTATTCAAAACTGTTTGATGTTCTTTCATATCATGGGGGTAAAATGTTATAGAGTTGTTGATTAGATTCCAGAATACTATCATTTCAGTGCTGGTAAGGAAGATTTCAAAACAAGTGTAGTTTTGTACTGTTTCTGTTTATTTAAATACTTTTCTAGCACTAACTTTATAATTTTAAAATTAAATGATGATTCTAAAACTGAATGCATAGTTTCTTCTGGATTTCTGATGTCTCCATATATTATTTTGAGCGTACTTTCATATTTTTGGTATCATCTCTCAAACACTTCTGGCTAAATAACTTGCAAAATGTGCTTATTTTTGCATAAGTGCCATGCAACTTATGATATCCGATCCCTCTTTGACCTATTGTTTTGCAGTGGTGCCCCAAGAAAAACATATAGATTCGTATTTCCATTAATATATTTTGTTTCATAGCTGCCAAATGATACTCATCAGACCATTTTTAACATAATCTCCCACTACTAAATGTGCTAAAATAACACTTAACATATCTAGAATTGACAATATTTGCCTACGGTACTGCAATGTTTATTAGCAAACCGTTGATGACACTCAAAAGTGCCATTTTCACATACAGCAAGGGTACTCACCCAAACATTTCTAGGGGGCCAAATCGTGCAGTCTGGTATCTGCCTAAGGGCTGCATTGAGGCTGTAGCAGTCCCAAGGAGACACAGTAGGGTGGTGTATTTTTTAGTAGTAGTAAGTTTTATTCAATTTTAAAACAAGATAAAATCATAAAAGCAACAGTCATAATATACAGTTTCTTATGCAATAATAAAAAATAGAGTAAGAATAGTATTAAACAATTTATGTATATTTATCAAATAAAGTCTTTTATAACTACAATTGATTGAATAAAAAAATGTAAGTACAACCGACTAGTTATATAATGTCAAACATAAGTGCTATGACTATTTCGGGTTCCAGCCAAGAAATTTTTGTAAAATACTGGGACTATAATTGATCATGGGTACACCGAATTTTCAAGCAGTTTTTAAGGAACATAGCTATACTTTTGGCATTTAATAATGTTACTAGATGTTGTAATGCCAATAGGGCAGGGTGGCATCTTCTCAAGCCCTGGGATAACAGTAATGGAATGATCCAACGTTTGCGTGGTAGGTCGTAAAATTTACAGAACAGTAATACGTGAATATTGGACTGTTCGGAAATACCATCGCACGGGCACCGGATAATTGAGAAGGACCCATATTTGTCTCCTTGGGAATGTAACCAGACGAAAAAACATATTGAGCCTAAACCGTGTCAGCAAATATTTTTCATAGTTGGTCAGACAACAGGTTAGATACGGTTGGATGCCCTGAGTACATTGAATAGTTAGACTATGTCGGTTTGAAGCTTTATTAATTTCTTGGGCTATGCGTAGCTCTCTTAAATGTGACAAACATGACAATCTCAAGGACTTTCTTGGAATAGTATTTAATAGTGCAGGTTCTTTAAAATATATATAAAGATTCAAATCCTTGAGAAAATTATGTACGAAGGACAGCCACAGAATATCTGACCAGTTGTCTAGGCCCAAACAGTCCAAATACGGTGCCACAATAATATTGGCTGAATTTATATATAAAGACGCTATGTAATCCATGCCCAATTCGATATGACAGGCAAACGTTGGAGAACACCATGGAGCGGCCAATAGATAGCAGATCAAAATATTCTCCACCCTCTGTAAGATGTCCACTGGTACGTAGCCCCACACCCCAGCACCGTAAACAGCTACGCTATGGCACTTGGCATAGTATATTTGCATAGGTTATTTTGGGGGAGGCTTCCCTACTTTACGTGCAAAGGAAGTTAGGGCGGATGTGGATCTTAAAAATAAAAGGTGCCTGCTAACGATGGCCGGTTTCCAAGAAGAAATACTGTCAAATAAGATACCTAAGTAAGGGTATGTCTTGGTGCATTCCAACCTAGATTCTTCAATAAATATCCCTTTTTTCTTATCTGTTTTTTTACCGAAATGCATAGCAAATGTTTTTTTAATGTTGCCCTTTAGATCCAATGAAGCCATAAAATTACAGTAGGAATTTAGCTGTATCTGAAGTTGTAATGGGGTTCGCGCCATGATCACTGTGTCCTCCACGTAAAGTAACGCAGGAATAGGGCGACGGGCGATTGCAGGTAAGTCCTGACTCCCCTCTAACATGGCCTTCTCAAGCCCATTTGTATAAAGGTTAAATAAAAAGGGAGCCAGGACGCAACACTGTCTGACCCCCTTTGTAACCGTAAAGGGGAGAGTGAGCTCCCCGTTCACCCCAAATCTCACCCTGGCCGTGCTCCCTGGTACAGCCTGCGTAGGAAGGATACTATGGGGGGTCTACACCCAGTTCTGTTAGGATTGACCACAGCCTTGAGTATGAAACACAGTCAAAGGCTGCGGTCAAATCCACATAGACCAGGTGAAGATTACCTTTCTTGGCCTGAGCATACTTCCTGATTAGAAGGGAGAGATTCAGAGCCTGCTCCACAAAGCCCAGACCCTCCCGGAAACCGTATTGCAGGTCTGTCATGATGGGTGGTGTATTATGGGGATGGGAAAACACACACCATTTCCAAAGATTTCTAGAAAATCATTTATTTTAATTATTTTTTGCACATTTTACATTGTGTTACTTGTAGGTTATAGGACCAAAAATAGATACAGAATATGTTGTTAATTTTAACTTCCTACCTGACCTCCCTACCCACACCACTTCTGTTCCTGCTAAACTGCACTCATGATCACATCACAGTTTCCATACCTCTTGTATGAACCTCCACTGTTCTTTCAGCTAAGCTTTCACCTACGACAAGGGATTGCTATGGGCAGGGATGCCTTGCTGGAAGTACAAGATGAACCGTCTGTTGAAACAAAGCCCATAACAAGAAAAGCATAAACAAGCCATTGCAACATCATTTGTATAGCTTTTCCGATTCTGTGCTTTGTACTAGATACATTTCAGCTTATTCTATGAGCAGGGCAGCCATGCTCATAATGCGAGGTGAACTTCCTTTCAAAACAAAGCCCAGAATCACAACATGATGCTGCTTGGCTATCAGAATTAACCAAATAACAGATAGCACCTTTCTCTGCGGCAACCAGGGGTCCGAGTGGGAGATCTGAGGGCTGCACGGTAAGGTCTGCCTGCCTGTGGGCCATACTTTGAGTACCACTTACTGTTAAAAATTGGGATTCTGGTTGGCTGAGGTATGCACCTTTTCCAAACAGGAACCATAATCCTAGTCAGGGTAAGTTAGAAAAAGTCCTCAATTATCGTGTGCTCACCCTCTTGCAGCTAGGCACAGAGCAGTCAGGCTTAACTTAAGAGGCACTGTGTAAATTATCTGTGCAACACTTCAAACAGTAAAACATTGAAAACACCACAAAAAGACTCCACACCGGGTTAGAAAAATAGAGAATAATTTTACAAATCAAACGGGACCAACATGACAAAAATTCAACAAATAGTAGTCAAGATTGAATTTTTAAGGGGCGCTACAGGGTGCACGAGCAATATGGCCGCACTCTAGTGAGGCTCCTGCTGCCTGGTCAGGGAATCCTTCATTTATCCTGACTAACCAACACTGACCCGTCCAAAACCTTCACGAAGAAGCATCTGTAGTGCCCTGCAGCTCCGGTGAAAGTTTGGAGCAAATCCGACCTGGAGATCCGAAGATATCGACAGCGGAGTGCCTGACCGGGACTGGCGCCTGCAGTTGGCGGAGCGCGCGGCTGGAGAGGGGGGGCAACTACAGTCCGCGGTGGCCCACGAGGCACACAGGCCGCAAGGGGAGACCCAACGGAGAAACCCCAAACCACAGCGGCAACTGCGGTGAGGCAATACTGGTGGCGTCGGAACAACCCAGAGAGTGGCTGCTTAAATAGGAAGTGCCCTGTCAGGAGTTTTGTGACCGTGAAACTAGGACAAGCATGACCTGCTGGAGATGGCCTCTTCAGTGCAGGAGGGGGCGCTGCCGTCCCCGTGAGTAGAGGTGAGCCGTGCGGCGCAAAGCACAGCACCGGTAGGAGCAGGGAACGGCCCCGGTGCGGAGTATCGTTGTCGCCCCCCCCCCCCCCTCCTTCACAGCCGCATATAATCTGTCGAGACGCTGAGACCCAGTCGGCCAGGCTGCATATAGAAAAAAAAAGAGAGAAAAGGTGCGCTATTAATATACCCCCCGGTTGGCGCTTGGGGAGGCCTTGATGAGCTAAGGTGCTTCGGGACGGAGTAGCAGCCCACGCACTTAGGACTGCTGGGCGACTTTGCATGGCACCCACGGAGAGGCGTGCTCTCATGGTGGAAGCAGAGAGCAGCGGCTTTGCGGCACAGTCAGACCCCCCCCTCTTCTGCCGCATGTGTCAAGCTGCCTTGCTGGGATGCGATATGGTACAGTTATAGTTTGCTGCGGGCTCAATAAAGACAACTGCTGACTGAGTGCAATTCTATGTAGATGGCCACAGGCTTGGATGAGCATAAGCAAGTTGTGAGCACTGTCTGTGGTGATTCGCCCTGCTGCCCGCCATTACGTGCGTTTGGCGCCTTATTTCAAAGCGCAGAGACGCATAGGCCAGAGCGGACGGAAAACATTGGAGACGGCACCCTGCTACAGAACTGGAAGTGCAGCTCAGTGCCAGGGAATAGTGAACAGACGAAAGCTGGGAAAACACGCATAATCATAGTCCTGGAGACTGCATAATATATGGGCACACAAACTGATTTTGGGTGGAGTGACAACAGAATTAACTGGACATAGCTGCACGTATTTGGGCGGAAGGCAGCGGATCGGCTACGAAGCAGCTTATAAATCAGTCACATGTGGAGGCGCGCTGCGCCACGTACCCTCATGAGTGCGCAAGCAGGGCCTGCTGGAAGCTGCTTTCTGTGGATGCCTGCGTCAGTATTACATGTATGCAGTGGTGATGCACACTGCCTGCTGACGTACTACATCCTGCATTATTAATGACTGTGGTGCTCCCCGCCGGTGAAAAGAAGAGTAGCTGAACTGCACATTCAGGCATAGCTGGCTAGACTGTGAATATTCCAGTGCAGTGAATTGCTGTTATTGCCTCATTGGGCCCACTTCAAGAGTCGCTGAGAGTAGGGCTGAGAGAGCGAGTCGCCCTTGCTGCTACGGATGGTCAACTGCTGGCTCCTGGAAGCCTCCTCGGGTTTACTGTACTGGAGAAGTGGGGACTGAGAGCGGCTTGCACGGCACCACTTTCTTTATGGACTGCATACCTTGTCATGCCGAAATACTAGATGAAGCGTTGACTATTTCACGAAAGCTGCGCTACTGGCACAAATAGGAGGGATATTGACGTCGCCATAGACTAGTGCCTTACTATTGGATTAACAGCGTGCAAAGCTGGGCGCACTGAAAATTGCCTATGCATACGGGATCCCCCTGGCAGGAGAAGACCGCGGCAAGCACACCGCGTCGGCCCCCACAAGACCCTACAGAAGAAATAAAATGGGCAAGCAAGACAACAGACAGCCTAAATTGACCTTTGACTCCACACTCGCCAAGAAAGGATTGCGGAATGCATCGGAAGCAGGGAGCTCACAAGGTCCAGCTGCCAATGTGGCGAGTCCTAACTCCTCTACTTCGGACATACAACAGCTGATGCTGGAAATGAGACAAGGTTTTGCCACGATAGTGGATAAAGTGGACCGTATGTCATCTAGAATGGACGCCATTGCACAAAAAATAGACGTTCATGAAGAGCGGATCACTGAACCGAAAGAAGAATTTCCGATAATGATGACACCACGGCCTCGCATACCACTCAGCTTTCGAGAATGGATAACATCCTTAGAGTCATGTCGGCAAAGAACGAGGAGTTGGAAGCCCGCAGCCGCCGCAATAATATCCGAATTATAGGTGTGCTGGAATCCACCAACACAGGGCGTATGGAAGACTATGTGGAAAGAATACTTCTCGCTGCGGTGGGGTCCGTGGCATTCTCTAGTCAATTTATTGTCGAAGGGGCACATCGCTCACTCGGACCGCAACCCAAACCGGGTGCCCCGCCAAGACCTATCATTGCAAGGCTGCTAAATTACAGGGACCGTGATACTGCGTTACGAGCAGCACGCACTAACCAAAATCTGGCATGCGAGGGAGTCAAATTCTCGATCTACCCGGACTTTACACCTATAGTGCAGGAGCAGAGACACAAATTTCTAGAAGTTAAGAAGAAGCTCCGGGCGTTACAGAAAGACTATGCACTGTTATACCCTGCGAAACTAAGAGTTACCCATCAGGCGAAGCAAACATTTTTCACTAACCCGCAACAAGTGGAAGATTACTTGAAAACATTGCGACAGGCGGGACCAGGGCGCCGAGAAGATGATGTTGGGCAGGAGGAGGAGTGATCATTGAACGGAGACATGTAATCACAGGCTTTCTAGACATTGAGGGGATGTACTTTCTTCCTGCACTTTACTGAGAGGCCCAAAGAGCTGCCTTTATCGTAAGGGAACACTTCTGCTGTACGAGATTACCATGGACGGGTACTGGACTGTTGGTGGTAACGTATTCCAGGCACCACTCCCCTTCCCTTAGAATGTGCCCGACTAGGGCCATTTAGAACAAAGGGTAAGGTGTAGGGGGTGGATAAATGTGCTCCTCAGATGACCCCGACAGGGAATAACCCGATAGTCCTGTTTGAAGCGTTATGGTTTTTGGGGTGTTTGATCATGTTTCAGGGAGGGGGTAGGTATAGGGATTCTGGCAAGTTGGGTCTGCTTCAGTGGGGTGGAAGGGAGGGGCATATGTGGCATTTGAAAGGGGGGAGGGGCGGGGAGTTTCTATGTTACAGATCAGGATTGGAAGCGAAGTATGTCAAAGAGATGGTACCGGTTGATCTGACAGGAATTCATGACTTTACCAAGCGAGAGGGCATTCTCGCAGTGCATTTTGTACACTCAGGCATTGATTTCAGAGAATGTAATGACATGTATATTGCCTTAGGACCCGACTTAATTGAACATTGGCGTTTTGATAGAGGGTGGGTCCCCACGAATGCAGTTCATGACATTGAGTCGCCGTGCGGTTGCATGATCTACTGCCTATTATTTACAGACCACACTACAAATGGGAGACACTGATCTGAATATATTAACTTGGAATGTGAGAGGTTTGAGGGACCCAAGGAAGCGTCGGAAAATCCTGGCATATTTAGACCGCCACTCGGTTCACATAGCCTTTATCCAAGAAACTCACTTCAAGGCGCATGCCACCCACATGTTTGCCAAACGATGGTCCAGTCACACCGTTTTCTCAGCTTTCTCAACATACGCTAGGGGTACGGCTATACTGGTAAAAAGAGGCACGCCCTTTCATATGGCAGGTACCATGGTAGACGCCCAGGGGAGATACTGCATGATGTGGGGAAGGCTGGGACACATTGCGATCACCCTGGTTTGCTGCTATGGTTCTTTATGGAGTTGTGGGCAGCGATTGTGGGGACAGGCCCGCAGCATCTAGTTTGGGGAGGAGACTTCAACACTACTATTGATCCAGTATTAGACAGGTCACACCCAGCCCCTCACCACGATACTAAGGCAAGGGCGGCAGTACGTGCGGCGATTGACGATCATACATTGCTAGACACCTGGAGACACCTGCACATGGATGTGCGGGAGGGTACACACTTTACAGCGCAGGCACGATCTTGGGCCAGACTAGACTATATTTTTATGTCACCACAGTTACATACCGCATTGGTTAGATCACTACACCTCCCAAGGACATACTCTGATCAGTCTCCCGTAAAAATTACATTGCGGTCGGCAGATCTGGGTCCTCCACCCTCTGCCTGGCGAATGCAACCTACAATGTTACTCGACACTGCATTTCAAGAGGAACTCCGCGAGGAATGTTTAGATTTTTTTAGAAGAAATAAAGATTCGGTCAATGATGTGGAAACTATCTGGGAAGCATTCAAGGTGACGCTGAGGGGGTTCTGCATTGCTAAAGGAGGCTTGTCTTGAAGAGCATACTGGCCCGGTTGAGGAAACTAGAGTTAGAACTTAAGGACGCAGAGGCATCCTTTATTATAGGTCCTGAGGATGCTGTTCTTTCGACTATCCGTGAGAAAATCTCAGAATACACTGAGGAAGCCGCTAGAGAGTCGAAATTCAGAGGCAAATATTGGACTGCTCGCCGATATGGTGAGGGTGAGAGACCAGGGAAAGCACTGGTGGCTACGATTAAATTGGCGCGTGCGCCCAATGTAATAATAGAGATCGAAGATCCAGAAGGTGAGGTCTTCAGGGATACTACACAAATACTAAATGCATTTGTGATGCATTATAGTACGCTATACACGTCTACTAGATACGGGGACCTACACTTGCAGGAATACCTTGCTGATGTGTCCCTTGGATGGCTGAGTGATGCACAGAGAGCCTTTTTAAGCGCCCCATTTGAGCTGGACGAAATACGCGACGCAATCATGCATATGAGGTCGGGTAAAGCAACGGGCCTTGACGGGATCCCAATAGAATTCTACAAAACGTACATTGACTTTATGGCTCCTGTGTTGCGTGAGGTCTACGAAGATGCCCTTGAAGTAGGCCACTTGCCTTCCTCCATGCGTTCAGCGCTTATTACATCACTACTCAAACCCGGGAAGCCTGCGAATAAATGTGACTCGTATCGACCTCTTTCCTTGTTGAATTGTGACGTGAAGATACTGGCAAAAGTAATTGCTACACATATTAGCCTTCTCCTTCCTACTCTGATGCTACCCGATCAATCGGTCTTTGTGCCTGGTAGAGCGACGTCACATAATTTGCGCACTTTTTTCTCGATCCTCAATTCTGTGCATGAAGATCTACCAATGGCGGCAATATTCCTTGACGCCACAAAAGCCTTTGATTCGCTGGAGTGGGACTATGTGTTCCGAGTGCTTGAGCGAATGGGGTTTCCAACAATATTTATCTCATGGATTAGATTATTATATGAGACTCCCGTAGCTAGAGTCCTCATTAACGGCAGACTTTCCTCTGAATTCTCTGTCACAAGAGGCACGCGGCAGGGGTGCCCCCTATCCCCGCTCCTATTTGCTATCGCTACGGAGCCACTTGCCGCAAAGTTGAGACAACATCATAAAGATAGTGCACTGAGATGCTTTCAGAGACAAATACTTATATCCATGTATGCGGACGACATTACTTTATATGTGCGCGATCCTAGAGAAAACCTGAACCCCATTCTCAGGGAGTTTATCAGATTTGGTAGACTCTCCGGAGTCCAGATCAATTGGAGTAAGTCGTGCATATTCCCACTTACGGCATCCACGAGCCAGTTTGGACTAGACTACCCCCTTACTTGGTGTGTCGGTGATTTTAAATATCTAGGTATCCATATAGAAAAAGATCGCGATGAATTGCTCAGAGCCAATTATGGCACTACAATGACTCGCATTAGTGATAACATCACGAGGTGGATTACTCTGCCTCTCTCCATGGCAGGTAGGGCGTCTTTGCTTAAGATGGTGATCCTTCCCCAATTATTATATCTATTCTTGAATATCCCCTTCCACCCAGGAAGATATTTCTTCCAGCTACTTCGCACTGAGCTCATGAGACTTATTTGGGGCGGGAAATCACCTCGGCTCTAGTGGGAAATATTGATTAGGCCATTTATTCAAGGCAGGTTTGGTATACCTGACTTTGAATTATACTTTCAGGCTGCTCAGGCGCACTATGCATTCTTCTGGATACGTCAGCCTAGATACATGCCACAGCTGGCAGCGGAGCATTGGCTAGCCCATCCGATCCCGATAGAAGGGGCGCTATACTCGTTGGTGCCTGGCAGAGACAAGACACCCACAACGGTGATTAGCACGATTACCGCCTGGAACCGTATGACTGTTAGGTTGAAGACTGAGATGCTATATGCACCGCTCCTGCCGCTCGTTTACCATCCAGAGGTGCCGCTCCTGCAAGAGGCAGTGTTCCACAGGCTGCTCCGCAGTATCCACGTCTCGACATGGGGAGACCTGTACCACAATGGGGAATTCCGGTCTATGACACATTTGTTTGAGGGTATACATCCGTCTCCACTGGACGTTTTTCTATACGTTAGACTATGTCAGGGGTTAAAGGCGATTACGCCTGATTTCCCTCGGGAGCCCCAGGCCTTCGCTCCCCTGCAGCGTATCCTCCTAAATGATACCCCTAATAAACTGGTTTCGACACTTTACAAGTCTGTGCACACGCTGGTAGACTATGCACCATTAACAGCTAGAATAAGGTGGGATCAAGAATTGGAATCGCCACTCACAGATAAACAATGGGAATTCTGTCTTCAACAAACTGAGCGTATCTCCTCGAGCAGCAGATACAGAATTAGCCATTAAAAATGTATACACCGACTGTATTATACTCCGGTCCGTATGTGTCGGCTTTAGCTTCGCACCACTGACAATTGTGACAGATGCGGCGCCCCGAGGGCTGATTTTTTGCACTTGGCGTGGTCTTGTGACACAGTACAGTTATACTGTAAACAGGTGTTCACAGCACTGTCCGACATGATTCACACACTAATAGACCCATCCCCGGTTTTAGCGATACTGGGATATATGGAGCCCATACAGGCAGCACTTCGCAAGTTTGGTGCCTTGGCCCTCTTGGTAGCTAAAAGACGAGTTGCATGTCGATGGGGTAGGGGAAGGGCCCCTAAATGTAAGGACTGGTTGCGAGACCTTGCTTATTGTCAAGAACAATTACATACGTATTCTGAATTATTATCAGTCGCCTCCAGACCCACGGATATATGGTCCCCATTACAATGTTATCTGTTAGACGGACACAATGATACTGAGGAGGAATAACTCTCTAAGTGATCCCTTAGTGTTATTGATGTCTTAGAGACTGTGCATACAGCTGCCTTGGGGGTGCAGGGAGGGGGCACAGGGCCTACTGAATGCATATCATATGTCATATTCTTCAGAGTTTGTAACTGATTAACAGTGTATGCACGAATTAAACATTTGCCTTAAGGATATTTTTGTATTTGCAATTTCGGAACGACATGAACAGCTTCTTCGGTTTGCAATGTGGAGATATTTATGTGGGAATGTGTTATTCATATGTCTGCCTAGGGTGATGCTGGGACCTATGTTTGATGCAATGTGAGATTCTTTAGGATGTTACAATGTTAATGTACTTAGAAGTGTGATGCCGGGGCCGGGGTAGTGTACGTGCTTAATGACGAAGTGATGGTATGTGTACAAGAATTGCACTGATTTATGATGTAAGATCGCCCAAAAAAAAATTCCCCCCCAAAAAATTCCAAAAAAAGATTGCATTTTTAAAGCGCAAATGTCAAATAGAACTTAGAAGCAATAGGGGCATAATTGGGATTTTTGGTTGCACCAGACCTTGGTAAAGTCAAACGTTCTGGCCAACCACAATGGAGCCTGTACTGATACTGGGACCTCCTTAGGCCTACTGAACAACAATACTTCGATCTGGGCTTGCATTGATGTCGAAGATGCAAGGTGCAGTAGAATCGGTGTTGAGCCACGCAGTGGGTGAGATGCGTTGAGATCCTTCACACAATGGCTGCAAGAGTGTCAGTTCTGAGTGCAAGGTCCTGGTTCCAAAGGTGATGTGTGGCTACTGCTTCCACAGCAGGCAATACATCAATTTGATTCCTTAGTCAATAAACTATTTGCAAGTGCTATGCACCAGCTCCGCTCCACGCTTTGATGAGGATGGGCTGGATCTGACCCATACAAATGTGACTATGCACAAGTTATAATGAGGATGCATGAGTTCTGGTTGTAGCAGAACTTTATAACCACTTCCTAGGGAACAGGACAGGGTTGGCACCAGTCGGTAGGGAACAACTTGCAGTAAGCAAAGCCCAGGTGCTGTGACAGGATGAGTTGAAGTCTTTGATGTCCCTGAGACTAAGAACAGGAGGCAAGCCAGCAATTTCTTGGAGTCACTCTAGGTTCAAGTGATACAGGCCCAGTACTTCTCGGCTAGGCAGGTGGATAGATGGAAGCAGAGCAGCTAAGCAAGGCTAGAGTCCAGCAAAGAAGCAGTCCAGCAGAGTTGCAGTCCTTTCAGCAGCACAGCAGTTCTTCTTCCTGGCATAGTCTTTACAGGTCCAGAAGTGTATTAAACTCATGGTGTCAGAGGTCCAGTACTTATACCCAGCTATGCCTTTGAAGTGGGAGAGACTTCAAAGAAGGCGTTGCAGTACACAGTTATCCTCCTGTCTTGCCCTGGTCCCAGACTCACTACATGGAAGTATGCAGCCCTTCGTCTGTGGCTGTCTAGAGAGAATACACAAAGCGCAGCTAACACCCAACCCAGACTGAACAGATGCAGGCAACAGGCACCAAAATCCTAAAGTAAGCAAATGACAACTCTCTAAAAGTGATTCAGAAAAGGGGGTGGTGATGAACAGGGTGCCTGAATTAAACAGACCACTCTTACCCAGTCCAAAGATCAGGGCTTGATCCATCACCGTTTTTTAGCTCACTGCACCATCCCAGCTCAGAACTTGGCTATATGCAAATTAGTCTGTTCCTGTCCCAGTGCATGATGGGAACAGGGCAAACCAAACTACCAAGCCAATTCTTATACTGGGAAGGAAACAAGCTTCCGGGGACCGGTTTCTGCCATTTCAGGCGTCGTCGGCCCGGCTTGCTTGAATCCTGATGGTGCAATGAGCAAGGGACTCACATCTGAGTATACCCTTCCACGCTTATGGTGGACAAAATGATTCAGAAAAGGGGGTGGTGATGAACAGAGTACCTGAATTAAGCAGACCACTCTTACCCAGTCCAAAGATCAGGGCTTGATCCATCACCGTTTTTTAGCTCGCTGCACCATCCCAGCTCAGAACTTGGCTATATGCAAATTAGTCTGTTCCTGTCCCAGGGCATGATGGGAACAGGGCAAACCAAACTACCAAGCCAATTCTTATACTGGGAAGGAAACAAGCTTCCGGGGACCGGTTTCTGCCATTTCAGGCGTCGTCGGCCCGGCTTGCTTGAATCCTGATGGTGCAATGAGCAAGGGACTCACATCTGAGTATACCCTTCCACGCTTATGGTGGACAAAATGATTCAGAAAAGGGGGTGGTGATGAACAGAGTGCCTGAATTAAGCAGACCACTCTTACCCAGTCCAAAGATCAGGGCTTGATCCATCACTGTTTTTTAGCTCACTGCACCATCCCAGCTCAGAACTTGGCTATATGCAAATTAGTCTGTTCCTGTCCCAGTGCATGATGGGAACAGGGCAAACCAAACTACCAAGCCAATTCTTATACTGGGAAGGAAACAAGCTTCCGGGGACCGGTTTCTGCCATTTCAGGCGTCGTCGGCCCAGCTTGCTTGAATCCTGATGGTGCAATGAGCAAGGGACTCACATCTGAGTATACCCTTCCACGCTTATGGTGGACAAAATGATTCAGAAAAGGGGGTGGTGGTGAACAGAGTGCCTGAATTAAGCAGACCACTCTTACCCAGTCCAAAGATCAGGGCTTGATCCATCACCGTTTTTTAGCTCACTGCACCATCCCAGCTCAGAACTTGGCTATATGCAAATTAGTCTGTTCTTGTCCCAGTGCATGATGGGAACAGGGCAAACCAAACTACCAAGCCAATTCTTATACTGGGAAGGAAACAAGCTTCCGGGGACCGGTTTCTGCCATTTCAGGCGTCGTCGGCCCGGCTTGCTTGAATCCTGATGGTGCAATGAGCAAGGGACTCACATCTGAGTATACCCTTCCACGCTTATGGTGGACAAAATGATTCAGAAAAGGGGGTGGTGATGAACAGAGTGCCTGAATTAAGCAGACCACTCTTACCCAGTCCAAAGATCAGGGCTTGATCCATCACCGTTTTTTAGCTCACTACACCGGAAGCTTGTCTCCTTTCTGGTGAAGAATTGGCTTGGTAGTTTGGTCTGCCCTGTTCCCATGATGCACTGGGCCAGGGACAGACTAATTTGCATATAGCCAGGTTCTGAGCTGGGATGGGGCAGTGAGCTAAATAACGGTGATGGATCAAGCCCTGATCTTTGGACTGGGTAAGAGTGGTCTGCTTAATTCAGACACTCTGTTCATCATCACCCCCTTTTTTGAATCATTTTTGGCCACTATAGGTGTGGCAGGGTATACTCAGACATGTGTCCCTTGCTCACTGCTCCATCAGGATTCAAGCAAGCCGGGCCGAAGACGCCTGTAATGGCAGAAACCGGTCCCCGGAAGCTTGTCTCCTTTCTGGTGAAGAATTGGCTTGGTAGTTTGGTCTGCCCTGTTCCCATGATGCACTGGGCCAGGGACAGACTAATTTGCATATAGCCAGGTTCTGAGCTGGGATGGGGCAGTGAGCTAAATAACGGTGATGGATCAAGCCCTGATCTTTGGACTGGGTAAGAGTGGTCTGCTTAATTCAGACACTCTGTTCATCATCACCCCCTTTTTTGAATCGTTTTTGGCCACTATAGGTGTGGCAGGGTATACTCAGACATGAGTCCCTTGCTCACTGCTCCATCAGGATTCAAGCAAGCCGGGCCGAAGACGCCTGTAATGGCAGAAACCGGTCCCCGGAAGCTTGTCTCCTTTCTGGTGAAGAATTGGCTTGGTAGTTTGGTCTGCCCTGTTCCCATGATGCACTGGGCCAGGGACAGACTAATTTGCATATAGCCAGGTTCTGAGCTGGGATGGGGCAGTGAGCTAAATAACGGTGATGGATCAAGCCCTGATCTTTGGACTGGGTAAGAGTGGTCTGCTTAATTCAGACACTCTGTTCATCATCACCCCCTTTTTTGAATCGTTTTTGGCCACTATAGGTGTGGCAGGGTATACTCAGACATGAGTCCCTTGCTCACTGCTCCATCAGGATTCAAGCAAGCCGGGCCGAAGACGCCTGTAATGGCAGAAACCGGTCCCCGGAAGCTTGTCTCCTTTCTGGTGAAGAATTGGCTTGGTAGTTTGGTCTGCCCTGTTCCCATGATGCACTGGGCCAGGGACAGACTAACTTGCATATAGCCAGGTTCTGAGCTGGGATGGGGCAGTGAGCTAAATAACGGTGATGGATCAAGCCCTGATCTTTGGACTGGGTAAGAGTGGTCTGCTTAATTCAGACACTCTGTTCATCATCACCCCCTTTTTTCAACTCTCTAAAAGTGGCATTTGCAAAACTGTAATTCAAAATCCTACTTCACCATAAGTTGTGATTTTGAATTGTCCAGTGACACAAAACGTGAAAAGTCGATCTCTTCACAATTGGGAATTACACTTTATAGATGAAATAAGGTAACCTCAATGTTGTGGAGAGATAGACCTAGCAGTTGTGAAATATGAAATTGGGAGTTTTTCACTACCGAGATGTGCAAAACTTAAAACTGCATGTCCTGTCTTTTACTTACATTGCACCCTACCCTGTCGGTCATACAGGACGTACCTTAGGGGTGACCTGTGTGTATAAATACTGGAAGGTTTAGGTCTTAGTGAGAAGGTTTACTTGCTAGGTGGAAGTGGCCGTGTAAACTGCACATACAGGCTCTGCAATGTCAGACCTGAAGCATGATTAGAGGACTGCTAAAGTGGGTGGCACAATGAGTGCTGCAGGCCCAATAGTAGCATTTAATTCAATTTACAGGCCCTGGACATATGTAGTGATTTTTACTATGAACTTATAAGTAAATTATGTATGCCAATTGAGTATTAGCCAATGTTACCACATTTAGGAGAGAAAGCACATGCACCTTAGCACTGGTTAGTAGTCCGAAAGCCTGTCCGATACTGTGGCCCATCCGATTTTCCTGGAAAGACTCAAGCATTTTTGGAGTACTGGGAACAGTCTTGTCCTGGCTCCGCTCTTTCCTTCAGAACTGCACACAACAGGTTTATTTGTGGTCATTTGCCTACACTTGGAAGCCTCTTGTTTGCGAGGTTCCCCCAGGCTCGGTTCTGAGCCCTCTGCTCTTCTACATATACTCACCTCTCTCGCGTGCCCGGTGGAGACTTTCAGAGTGAAAGTGATTTGCCACGCTGACGACACCCAACTGATCTTCTCTTTTAAGGAACACTTGGAGGCTGATTGTGTAAACTCTACAGTGTTTGAGCAACATCACGGATTGGATGACTCAAAACTGCCTAAGGCTGAACACTGAGAATACTGAGGTGCTCTTCTTTAATCAACCAGTCCCACCCCCTCCATGCTCAGGTGGCCATCTGTACTTAATTCCCCTTCTGTGCCTGTGGAGGCAGCAAGGAATTTGGGCTTCAAATTCAACAATGCTCTCTCACGCAAGGCCCAGATCAGTCAGGTCTCCCCATTGTGTTTCTGGAAGCTGCGCTCCCTGAGGAAATGACTCTATTTCCTCCCGCTGGACTGCAGGCGGACTGTGGTGCATATATAACAACATAATTGGTGGAGTGGGGTTCCAGGGAATCTAATTTAAGAACCACAAGGAGAACTTCCCCTAAATATAATCAGTAACACAATGATACCTCGGGTCTAGATATTTAGCACAAGAAACATATAAGACTGGACGTGCAATCCCTTGTATGGACTCTCTCAAACAAAATATTATAATGGGTACTACCAAAAGAAGGGAAATCATCCCTTTAGGACTAGAACCCTCACTCACCCAAGGGTGACATGCTTCGTCATATGGGTTCCTCCTACCAGTAGGAAATCCTGGTCCTACTGGGAACTACAACTTCCTCACTGTGAGGAAGGAGCTCAGAGATGTTTTCATAGATGTTCAATCAAGGAGCTAGGATGCTAAAGTCCCATATGTGAAGATTACGGTGTAGTGAGGGTGCAGCGCAACAAAAAAAGAGGTAAACTAGTGGTGAATTAAAACTGCCTAGGAAGATGCACAAAACTGTCTTTATTCGAATGCTCTCACTGGCAGGGTTAAAAAAGCAGTGCAAGGAGTAGTATGGATATAAAACTACTCTATAAATGGGTCGACATGTTTCAGCCTATTTGATCACTACTCTGTATCAGTGGCTTTCCTTAGGACCAAAAAGAAGGATTACTAATGCTGCTGCTAATGGCATACAATCTGATAGTAAAAAAGAATAAGACAAAAGATACAACACCAGTAGTCCTGCGTAGTGACGTCAGGTATTACTGGTACTATCTGTAAACATAAGAGAGAGAAACAAAGAGGATTGCACAAAATCAATTACAGTGCTACTCTATTGACATATTTCTGTTCATCATATTGTAAATGGCCATCTAAATCAAAAATGACGTTGTCACACTTACCCTCACTAGTAGGATAATCTGCCTCACCTCGACCTGGCAGGCAGCTCAGGGAAGGAGGCCCCGCTCTGTGGGAACAAGATTTACTGTCACACCTGACCATCACTCTAGGTTGACAATATTTTAAAAATGCTCTAGAGTGTCCAAGTTTTAAACGCTGTGTCCATACCAAAGTCAGAAAGTTAAACAGTCTCACTTGGGATCTCTGATGTTTCAATGAATATTTTAGGCTTCAATCACTACCAGTTAAGTTCTACCAGTTTAAGATAAAAGCTATGAAAGTCCTTTTGCTGCATAAGAAGGCTTCCAAATGATGAAGCTACCAAATGATATGGCATAAATTAATTGCCAAAAAGAGGTCTTAAAAAAGGCAGTAGTAAGCCAGAAGGAGTAAGCCTCAAAACGCCTTACCTGTCCATCGGTACCTCATTGTGGTTCCAAGCTGCCATGAGATGTAATGGACGTGCAGGTAGGCTCAGCTTAAATAGTGCCTTAATTGGCAAACGCACCCTCTCATTTGCAAGGTCCCATGGTGAGTCTATTATCATGCCTGTATTGTATGCAGTGCGCTTCCCATTGCGCATGATCGTATCGTAACACTTATTTCTGCAAAACCGCGCATGCGCAGAGACGAGATATTTTAAGTGTACAATATTTGTCTAACAACCAATAGTTCCCCGTCAACGTTGGTCTATGTTTAGTGGATAACTTATCATTGGGCTCACAAGTGTGTAAAATAGAGTATTCTTCTAAAGCGCATTGTAGAAAAACAAATTGAAATGTAGTGCATGCGCTAATTATTCACTGCCCTAAAACAATGTCTCTATAGGGCTATTTGTATTTATTGTAAGTTTTGTGCTATAATTTGGGAACGCTTACACGTATATAAGCGTATTACATCTCAAGCGCAGGACAAAAGAAAAAATAGCAATGCGCATGCGCCTAACAATGACGCTAGACTTCTGTGTGTGCTCCTAGTGTCATATCTCATTTCTGTAACACTACCCTAATTCATAGACTTGCCATGCTGTGTTTAATGAATATTCTAATCCCTAGCTTTGCTGTCACCAAAACCACGGGTATTACAAGATATATGCTATTTGGAAGTCGCCACAGAAATGTTAGTGAATTTAGGGATAAATGTGAATATAAAGTTAAATGTAGTTATCGTAAAACATGTCTCCCCATTAAAAACTTTGGGGAATAGTCTCTACCAATAGTATGTAGATGCAGCATGGTGTACCAATCTTGTTATATTGTTTTACACCTCGTACATATTAAGTGTTTTGCACATTGATCTGATTAATTACAGATTCAGTTTCCACAATGTTTTGTGTAGAAATCAATGGACCTCTCACTGTAAAGATAGCCAGGGTATCTCATCATTTAGGCCAATGACGTCAGTTTTGAGTCTAAAGACCCAGCGTTGTTCTCGTCACAGAAAGAATTTGGAGATGTCTGTAATGTGTGACGGTATCCATGGTTGTTCCAGCACCACCCAGCGTAAATTAGTTTCTGCATGATGTTTGTCCAGAAAATGATTAGTTAGCTTTGGTGATCTCTTGTTACACCGGATAGTACTCTTATGTTTGGCAATTCTTATTTTTACTTTGGTTGTGGTCATCCCGACATAGCGAAGCTTACAAGTGCACCAAATCAGATAGATCAGTTTATCACTGTTGCAATTTGTATGTTTTAAGAGTATCCATGGTTTTCCTGTTCCTATGTCAATTTGTGTCGTTTTCTCTGTTTGAGGGCACACTGAACACATCCCATATGGAAAGTGGCCCATCACAGGCGGTAAGTTCCACAAGGATGTTTCTCCATCTTTTGTCTTCTTTCCTTTTGGTCAGGTATGAACCAATTGGTTTCTAATGTTAGAACTTCTTTTGTAAGCGAACATTGAAACAGGAAGTTTATTGTTCCCTGTATTGAGTATCTTCCAATGATGACTGATGCTTTTTTTTGATTTTATTAGAGTGGCTTGAGAAGGTGTTAACAAAGGTTATTTTTGTATTCTTTTCTTTAGGTGGTTAAATCTCTATTAATGCTTCCCTGTTGTTGTTGGCAGCTCTTTTGCGGGATTTACATATTATCGGTGCTGGGTTGTTCTTCACCCTTAAATCCTTTGCCAGGAATTCTGCATGTTCAGTATACTTCTGCATTGTTGAGCAATTGCGCCTTATCCTGAGAAATTGCCCAAAGGGCAAGTTCTCACGGAGGGATTTAGAGTGGTAGCTCTGATATGGTAACAAGGAGTTACAGGCCATAGGCTTCTTATATAACTCCGTACCTAATCCATCATCCTTAGGGAAAATGCGGACATCAAGGAAGGAGAGGCTGTCTTTAGAAAATTCAAGAGTGAATTGTAAACATTCATTCCTCTCATTCAGCCATGCATGGAAAGCCTTTATTGTTTCTAGTTTAACCCTCTAAACAACAAAGATATCATCTATATATCTTTTCCAGACATGAATGTGTCTGTAGAAGGGGTTACTTTCTAGCAGTATCAGTGTCTGTTCAAAATGATGAACATACAGGTTCGCCAAACTGGGGGCACAAACACTGCCCATTGACGTACCAGATACCTGTAAATACAATGGGACAGATTTATGTCGGACTTGCGCCACGTTTACACCGCCGTTGCGTCACGCAACAGCAGCGTAAACGTGGCGCATCCCTGCGACCTATTTACAACGTGACACATCTAGGCAGATGCGTCACGTTGTAAAGCCCTGCGCCACCTGTGGGCGTTCGGGCGCAGGGTGGGCGTTCCGGGGCAGGTGCACCTCGCAAAAGTGCCTGCTTGAAATCTACAATATTTCACGCAGGTACTTTTAGGCCAATGCTGCGTCAAAATCCTGCGCCTGCTTGAAGCAGGCGTAAGGCTTGACGCAGCATTGGACAGATAGGGCCCCCCAGAGCATTGCTGGAGCTGCGTCGCGCTTGCGACGCAACTTCAGCAATGCGCCGCCTTTACGGCACAGATGCGTCACGCATCTGTGCCGTTTTTGCCCCATGGTACGCCGCATTGTAAATGCGGCGCACCATGGGTGGCAGAGCTGCAGCGCAAAGTAACTGGCGCATTCCTGGGGATGCACCAGTTATTGTAAATCTGCCCCAATGTATCCTCCAACTTAAAAAAGTTTTCTTTCATCACTTTGCGAGCACAGGACATGATAAATTGCACTGGTGTTATGTTATCTGTGAGATGTTCTTCCAGCATTTTTTGTATAGCCATCAAGGTCTCTTCCTGTGGTATGCATGTATACAGTGACTCAACGTCAAAAGAGACCAAGAAATATTGGTCTCGATCAAATGGAGTCTCTATTAGATGGCTCAATAAGTCTTTTGTATCCAGCAAAAATGTGGGCATGCCTGAAACAATTGGTCTTAGGAAACAATCCACGAATGTTGACAGTGGTTCTAGTATTGAACCAATCCCAGATATTATGGGTCTTCCGGGTGGTGGACTTCTCTCTTTATGTATCTTTGGCAATACATAAAAGTACGGGATGGTAGGAAAAGTTGTTACTAGGTAGGATGCTTCATGATCAGTGATCTTTTTTTTTTTTTTGCCTTCATCTACCATTTTCTGGATGTCTTCCGAGAGGCACTATGATGGATCCATTTTCAGTATCCTATATGATTTCCTGTCTTCCAGTTGTCATAGGCACTCTGATCTGTATGTTTCGGTGTCCATGATGACTATGGCACCCCCTTATCCGCAGGAGTCAATACAATAGTCTCATCCTGAGACAGATGTTGTAGTGCCAATTTCTGTGGTTCAGTCAAGTTCTGATATTGTGGGATGTTCTGATCCATGAGACTATTCACATCATGCAAGACGGCTTCTTCAGAGGCAATCACTTGAGCCGGAACCAAGTGTGCTGGAGGATTGAATGTGGAACTTGGCCTTAAGTCTGTATTGGTAGTGTCTCTGATTTTGGTAGGGGCCTTATCTTTGAAAAAAGAATTCATGCGGATCTTGCGGAAAAAAACAGCAAGTTCTTGTCAAATCTGAAATTTATCACCATTGTACGTAGGTACAAACCCAAGAACTTTCTGTAAGACTGAGGTTTCTGTTTCTGTAAGTGTATGGGCAATTAGATTCACAATCATTTGTGTGCGCTGCTGTTCCCCGGTTGTACTGGTGGTTGCATCATACTGGGGGTCATCGTTGATGCTACTGGCATGTTCCACTGTACTCCAACAAGAACTTGCTGTTTTTTTTCCGCACGATCCGCCTGAATTCTTTTTACAAAGATAAGGCAACTACCGAAATCGGAGACACTACCCATACAGGCTTAGGACCACGTTCCACATTCAATCCTCCAGCACACTTGGTTCCGGCTCAAGTGATTGCCTTTGAAGAAGTCGTTTTGCTTGATGTGAATAGTCTCATGGATCAGAACATCCAACAATATCAGATCTTGACTAAACCACAGAAATTGTCACTACAACATCTGTCTCTGGGTGAGACTATTGTATTGAAACCTGCGGATAAGGGGTATGCCATAGCCATCATGGACACCAAAACATACAGATCAGAGTGCCTACGACAACTGGAAGACAGGAAATCAAATAGGATACTGAAAATGGATCCATCAAAGCGCCTCTTGGAAAACATCAAGAAAATGGTAGATGAAGGCAAAGAAAATAAATTGATCACTTATCATGAAGCATCCTACCTAGTAACAACTTTCCTACCATCCCGTACTTTTATGCATTGCCAAAAATACATAAAGAGAGATGTCCACCACCCGGAAAACCCATAATATCTGGGATTGGTTCAATACTTGAACCACTGTCAACATTTGTGGATTTTTTCCTAAGACCTAAGACCAATTGTATCAGGCATGCCCACATTTTTGCTGGATACAAAAGACTTATTGCGCCATCTAACAGAGAATCCGTGTGATCGAGATCAAGATTTCTTGGTATCTTTTGACGTTCAGTCACTGAATACGTGCATAACACAGGAAGAGACCTTGTTGACTATACAACAAATGCTAGAAGAACATCTCACATATAGCATAACACCAGTGCAATTTATCATGTCCTTTGCTGTCAAAGTGATGAAAGAAAACTTTTTTAAGTTCGAAGATACATTGTATTTACAGGTATCTGGTACATCAATGGGCAGTGTTTGCGCCCCCAGTTTGGCGAACCTGTATGTTCATCATTTTGAACAGACACTGATACTGCTAGAAAGTAACCCCTTCTACAGACACATTCGTGTCTGGAAAAGATATATAGATGATACAGGCCCAGTACTTCTCGGCTAGGCAGGTGGATAGATGGAAGCAGAGCAGCTCAGCAAGGCTAGAGTCCAGCAAAGAAGCAGTCCAGCAGAGTGGCAGTCCTTTCAGCAGCACAGCAGTTCTTCTTCCTGGCATAGTCTTTACAGGTCCAGAAGTGTATTAAACTCATGGTGTCAGAGGTCCAGTACTTATACCCAGCTATGCCTTTGAAGTGGGAGAGACTTCAAAGAAGGCGTTGCAGTACACAGTTATCCTCCTGTCTTGCCCTGGTCCCAGACTCACTACATGGGAGTATGCAGCCCTTTGTCTGTGGCTGTCTAGAGAGAATACACAAAGCGCAGCTAACACCCAACCCAGACTGAACAGATGCAGGCGACAGGCACCAAAATCCTAAAGTAAGCAAATGACAACTCTCTAAAAGTGGCATTTGCAAAACTGTAATTCAAAATCCAACTTCACCATAAGTTGTGATTTTGAATTATCCAGTGACACAAAACGTGAAAAGTCGATCTCTTCACAATTGGGAATTACACTTTAAAGATGAAATAAGGTAACCTCAATGTTGTGGAGAGATAGACCTAGCAGTTGTGAAATATGAAATTGGGAGTTTTTCACTACCGAGATGTGCAAAACTTAAAACTGCATGTCCTGTCTTTTACATACATTGCACCCTACCCTGTCGGTCATACAGGACGTACCTTAGGGGTGACCTGTGTGTATAAATACTGGAAGGTTTAGGTCTTAGTGAGAAGGTTTACTTGCTAGGTGGAAGTGGCCGTGTAAACTGCACATACAGGCTCTGCAATGTCAGACCTGAAGCATGATTAGAGGACTGCTAAAGTGGGTGGCACAATGAGTGCTGCAGGCCCAATAGTAGCATTTAATTCAATTTACAGGCCCTGGACATATGTAGTGATTTTTACTATGAACTTATAAGTAAATTATGTATGCCAATTGAGTATTAGCCAATGTTACCACATTTAGGAGAGAAAGCACATGCACCTTAGCACTGGTTAGTAGTCCGAAAGCCTGTCCGAGACTGTGGCCCATCCGATTTTCCTGGAAAGACTAAAGCATTTTTGGAGTACTGGGTACAGTCTTGTCCTGGCTCCGCTCTTTCCTTCAGTACTGCACACAACAGGTTTATTTGTGGTCATTTGCCTCCACTTGGAAGCCTCTTGTTTGCGAGGTTCCCCCAGGCTCGGTTCTGAGCCCTCTGCTCTTCTACATATAATCACCTCTCTCGCGTGCCCGGTGGAGACTTTCAGAGTGAAAGTGATTTGCCACGCTGACGACACCCAACTGATCTTCTCTTTTAAGGAACACTTGGAGGCTGATTGTGTAAACTCTACAGTGTTTGAGCAACATCACGGATTGGATGACTCAAAACTGCCTAAGGCTGAACACTGAGAATACCGAGGTGCTCTTCTTTAATCAACCAGTCCCACCCCCTCCATGCTCAGGTGGCCATCTGTACTTAATCCCCCTTCTGTGCCTGTGGAGGCAGCAAGGAATTTCGGCTTCAAATTCAACAATGCTCTCTCACGCAAGGCCCAGATCAGTCAGGTCTCCCCATTGTGTTTCTGGAAGCTGCGCTCCCTGAGGAAATTACTCTATTTCCTCCCGCTGGACTGAAGGCGGACTGTGGTGCATATATAACAACATAATTGGTAGAGTGGGGTTCCAGGGAATCTAATTTAAGAACCACAAGGAGAACTTCCCCTAAATATAATCAGTAACACGATGCCACCTCGGGTCTAGATATTTAGCACAAGAAACATATAAGACTGGACGTGCAATCCCTTGTATGGACTCTCTCAAACAAAATATTATAATGGGTACTACCAAAAGAAGGGAAATCATCCCTTTAGGACTAGAACCCTCACTCACCCAAGGGTGACATGCTTCGTCATATGGGTTCCTCCTACCAGTAGGAAATCCTGGTCCTACTGGGAACTACAACTTCCTCACTGTGAGGAAGGAGCTCAGAGATGTTTTCATAGATGTTCAATCATTCAATCAAGGAGCTAGGATGCTAAAGTCCCATATGTGAAGATTACGGTGTAGTGAGGGTGCAGCGCAACAAAAAAAGAGGTAAACTAGTGGTGAATTAAAACTGCCTAGGAAGATGCACAAAACTGTCTTTATTCTAATTCCCTCACTGGCAGGGTTAAAAAAGCAGTGCAAGGAGTAGTATGGATATAAAACTACTCTATAAATGGGTCGACATGTTTCAGCCTATTTGATCACTACTCTGTATCAGTGGCTTTCCTTAGGACCAAAAAGAAGGATTACTAATGCTGCTGCTAATGGCATACAATCTGATAGTAAAAAAGAATAAGAAAAAAGATACAACACCAGTAGTCCTGCGTAGTGACGTCAGGTATTACTGGTACTATCTGTAAACATAAGAGAGAGAAACAAAGAGGATTGCACAAAATCAATTACAGTGCTACTCTATTGACATATTTCTGTTCATCATATTGTAAATAGCCATCTAAATCAAAAATTACGTTGTCACACTTACCCTCACTAGTAGGATAATCTGCCTCACCTCGACCTGGCAGGCAGCTCAGGGAAGGAGGCCCCGCTCTGTGGGAACAAGATTTACTGTCACACCTGACCATCACTCTAGGTTGACAATACTTTAAAAATGCTCTAGAGTGTCCAAGTTTTAAACGCTGTGTCCATACCAAAGTCAGAAAGTTAAACAGTCTCTCTTGGGATCTCTGATGTTTCAATGAATATGTTAGGCTTCAATCACTACCAGTTAAGTTCTACCAGTTTAAGATAAAAGCTATGAAAGTCCTTTTGATGCATAAGAAGGCTTGCAAATGATGAAGCTACCAAATGATATGGCATAAATTAATTGCCAAAAAGAGGTCTTAAAAAAGGCAGTAGTAAGCCAGAAGGAGTAAGCCTCAAAACGCCTTACCTGTCTGTCGGTACCTCATTGTGGTTCCAAGCTGCCACGGGATGTAATGGACGTGCAGGTAGGCTCAGCTTAAATAGTGCCTTAATTGGCAAACGCACCCTCTCATTTGCAAGGTCCCATGGAGAGTCTATTATCATGCCTGTATCGTATGCAGTGCGCTTCCCATTGCGCATGATCGTATCGTAACATTTATTTCTGCAAAACCGCGCATGCGCAGAGACAAGATATTTTAAGTGTACAATATTTGTCTAACAACCAATAGTTCCCCGTCAACGTTGGTCTATGTTTAGTGGATAACTTATCATTGGGCTCACAAGTGTGTAAAATAGAGTATTCTCCTAAAGCGCATTGTAGAAAAACAAATTGAAATGTAGTGCATGCGCTAATTATTCACTGCCCTAAAACAATGTCTCTATAGGGCTATTTGTATTTATTGTAAGTTTTGTGCTATAATTTGGGAACGCGTACACGTATATAAGCGTATTATATCTCAAGCGCAGGACAAAAGAAAAAATAGCAATGCGCATGCGCCTAACAATGACGCTAGACTTCTGTGTGTGCTCCTAGTGTCATATCTCATTTCTGTAACACTACCCTAATTCATAGACTTGCCATGCTGTGTCTAATGAATATTCTAACCCCTAGCTTTGCTGTCACCAAAACCACGGGTATTACAAGATATATGCTATTTGGAAGTCGCCACAGAAATGTTAGTGAATTTAGGGATAAATGTGAATATAAAGATAAATGTAGTTATCGTAAAACATGTCTCCCCATTAAAAACTTTGGGGAATAGTCTCTACCAATAGTATGTAGATGCAGCATGGTGTACCAATCTTGTTATATTGTTTTACACCTCGTACATATTAAGTGTTTTGCACATTGATCTGATTAATTACAGATTCAGTTTCCACAATGTTTTGTGTAGAAATCAATGGACCTCTCACTGTAAAGATAGCCAGGGTATCTCTTCATTTAGGCCAATGACGTCAGTTTTGAGTCTAAAGACCCAGCGTTGTTCTCGTCACAGAAAGAATTTGGAGATGTCTGTAATGTGTGACGGTATCCATGGTTGTTCCAGCACCACCCAGCGTAAATTAGTTTCTGCATGATGTTTGTCCAGAAAATGATTAGTTAGCTTTGGTGATCTCTTGTTACACCGGATAGTACTCTTATGTTTGGCAATTCTTATTTTTACTTTGGTTGTGGTCATCCCGACATAGCGAAGCTTACAAGTGCACCAAATCAGATAGATCAGTTTATCACTGTTGCAATTTGTATGTTTTAAGAGTATCCATGGTTTTCCTGTTCCTATGTCAATTTGTGTTGTTTTCTCTGTTTGAGGGCACACTGAACACATCCCAGATGGAAAGTGGCCCATCACAGGCGGTAAGTTCCACAAGGATGTTTCTCCATCTTTTGTCTTCTTTCCTTTTGGTCAGGTATGAACCAATTGGTTTCTAATGTTAGAACTTCTTTTGTAAGCGAACATTGAAACAGGAAGTTTATTGTTCCCTGTATTGAGTATCTTCCAATGATGACTGATGCTTTTTTTGATTTTATTAGAGTGGCTTGAGAAGGTGTTAACAAAGGTTATTTTTGTATTCTTTTCTTTAGGTGGTTAAATCTCTATTAATGCTTCCCTGTTGTTGTTGGCAGCTCTTTTGCGGGATTTCCATATTATCGGTGCTGGGTTGTTCTTCACCCTTAAATCCTTTGCCAGGAATTCTGCATGTTCATTATACTTCTGCATTGTTGAGCAATTGCGCCTTATCCTGAGAAATTGCCCAAAGGGCAAGTTCTCACGGAGGGATTTAGAGTGGTAGCTCTGATATGGTAACAAGGAGTTACAGGCCATAGGCTTCTTATATAACTCCGTACCTAATCCATCATCCTTAGGGAAAATGCGGACATCAAGGAAGGAGAGGCTGTCTTTAGAAAATTCAAGAGTGAATTGTAAACATTCATTCCTCTCATTCAGCCATGCATGGAAAGCCTTTATTGTTTCTAGTTTACCCTTCTAAACAACAAAGATATCATCTATATATCTTTTCCAGACATGCATGTGTCTGTAGAAGGGGTTACTTTCTAGCAGTATCAGTGTTGGCGAACATACAGTGTTGGCGAACATACAGGTTCGCCAAACTGGGGGCACAAACACTGCCCATTAACGTACCAGATACCTGTAAATACAATGGGACAGATTTATGTCGGACTTGCGCCACGTTTACACCGCCGTTGTGTCACGCAACAGCAGCGTAAACGTGGTGCATCCCTGCGACCCATTTACAACGTGACGCATCTAGGCATCTTCCGGGTGGTGGAGGTCTCTCTTTATGTATTTTTGGCAATACAGAAAAGTACGGGATGGTAGGAAAAGTTGTTACTAGGTAGGATGCTTCATGATCAGTGATCTATTTATTTTTGTTTGCCTTCATCTACCATTTTCTGGATGTCTTCCGAGAGGCGCTTTGATGGATCCATTTTCAGTATCCTATATGATTTCCGGTCTTCCAGTTGTCATAAGCACTCTGATCTGTATGTTTCGGTGTCCATGATGAATATGGCACCTGAGACAGATGTTGTAGTGCCAATTTCTGTGGTTCAGTCAAGTTCTGATATTGTGGGATGTTCTGATCCATAAGACTATTCACATCATGCAAGACGGCTTCTTCAGAGGCAATCACTTGAGCCGGAACCAAGTGTGCTGGAGGATTGAATGTGGAACGTGGCCTTAAGTCTGTATTGGTAGTGTCTCCGATTTTGGTAGGGGCCTTATCTTTGAAAAAAGAATTCATGCGGATCTTGCGGAAAAAAACAGCAAGTTCTTGTCAAATCTGAAATTTATCACCATTGTACGTAGGTACAAACCCAAGAACTTTCTGTAAGACTGAGGTTTCTGTTTCTGTAAGTGTATGGGCAATTAGATTCACAATCATTTGTGTGCGCTGCTGTTCCCCGGTTGTACTGGTGGTTGCATTATACTGGGGGTCATCGTTGATGCTACTGGCATGTTCCACTGTACTCCAACAAGAACTTGCTGTTTTTTTCCGCACGATCCGCCTGAATTCTTTTTACAAAGATAAGGCAACTACCGAAATTGGAGACACTACCCATACAGGCGTAGGACCACGTTCCACATTCAATCCTCCAGCACACTTGGTTCCGGCTCAAGTGATTGCCTTTGAAGAAGTCGTTTTGCTTGATGTGAATAGTCTCATGGATCAGAACATCCAACAATATCAGATCTTGACTAAACCACAGAAATTGTCACTACAACATCTGTCTCTGGGTGAGACTATTGTATTGAAACCTGCGGATAAGGGGTATGCCATAGCCGTCATGGACACCAAAACATACAGATCAGAGTGCCTACGACAACTGGAAGACAGGAAATCAAATAGGATACTGAAAATGGATCCATCAAAGCGCCTCTCAGAAAACATCAAGAAAATGGTAGATGAAGGCAAAGAAAATAAATTGATCACTGATCATGAAGCATCCTACCTAGTAACAACTTTCCTACCATCCCGTACTTTTATGTATTGCCAAAAATACATAAAGAGAGATGTCCACCACCCGGAAAACACATAATATCTGGGATTGGTTCAATACTTGAACCACTGTCAACATTTGTGGATTTTTTCCTAAGACCTAAGACCAATTGTATCAGGCATGCCCAAATTTTAGCTGGATACAAAAGACTTATTGCGCCATCTAACAGAGAATCCGTGTGATCGAGATCAAGATTTCTTGGTCTCTTTTGACGTTCAGTCACTGAATACGTGCATACCACAGGAAGAGACCTTGTTGACTATACAACAAATGCTGGAAGAACATCTCACATATAGCATAACACCAGTGCAATTTATCATGTCCTGTGCTGTCAAAGTGATGAAAGAAAACTTTTTTAAGTTTGAGGATACATTGTATTTACAGGTATCTGGTACGTCAATGGGCAGTGTTTGCGCCCCCAGTTTGGCGAACCTGTATGTTCATCATTTTGAACAGACACTGATACTGCTAGAAAGTAACCCCTTCTACAGACACATTCGTGTCTGGAAAAGATATATAGATGATATATTTGTTGTATGGAGGGGTAACCTAGAAACAATACAGGCTTTCCATGCATGGCTGAATGAGAGGAATGAATATTTACGATTCACTCTGGAATTTTCTAAAAACAGCCTCTCCTTTCTTGATGTCCGCATTTTCCCGAAGGATAATGGATTAGGTACAGAGTTATATAAGAAGCCTACGGCCTGTAACTTCTTGCTACCATATCAGAGCTACCACCCTAAATCCCTCCGTGAGAACTTGCCCTTTGGCCAATTTCTCAGGATAATGCGCAATTGCTCAATAATGGAGAAGTATAATGAAATGCAGAATTCCTGTCAAAGAATTTAAGGGTGAAGAACTACCCAGCACCGATAATACGCAAATCACGCAAAAGAGCTGCCAACAACAACTGGGAGGCATTGATAGAGATTCAACCACCTAAAGAAAAAATACTAGAATAACCTTTGTTAACACCTTCTCAAGCTACTCTAATAAAATCAAAAAAAGCATCACTCATCATTGAAAGATACTCAATACAGGGAACAATAAACGTGCTCTTCCAATGTTTGCTTACAAAAGACGTTCTAACATTAGAGACAAATTGGTTGATACCGAACCAAAAGAAAAGAAGACAAAAGATGGACAAACATCCTTGTGGAACTTACCGCCTGTGATAGGCCACTTTTCATGTGGGATGTGTTCAGTGTGCCCACAAACAGAGAAAACGACACAAATTGACATAGGAACAGGGAAACCATGGATACTTTTAAAACATACAAATTGCAACAGTGATAAACTGACCTATCTGATTTGGTGCCCTTGTACGCTCCGCTATGCCGGGATGACAACACGCAAAGTAAAAATAAGAATCGCCGAACATAAGAGTACTATCCGGTGTAACAAGAGATCAACAAAGCTAACTAATCATTTTCTGGACAAACATCATGCAGAAACTGATTTACGCTGGGTGGTGCTGGAACGATCATGGATACCGTCACACATTACAGACATCGCCAAATTTCTTCTGCGATTAGAACAGCGCTAGATCTTTAGACTCAAAACTGTCATTGGCCTGAATGATGAGATACCCTGGCTAACTTTACAGTGAGAGGTCCATGGATTTCTACACAAAACAATGTGGAAACTGAATCTGAAGTTTATCAGATCAATGTGCAAAACACATGAGATATTAGTAGTGTAAAACAATATAACGAGATTGGTACACCATGCTGCATCTACATACTATCAGTAGAGACTATTCCCCTAAGTTTTTAATGGGGAGATATGTTTTACGATAACTACATTTATCTTATATTCACAGTTATCTCTATATTCACCAACGTTTCTGTGGCAACTACCAAATAGCATATATCTCGTAATACCCGTGGTTTTGGTGACAGCAAAGCTAGGGGTTAGAATATTCATTAGACACAGCATGGCAGGTATATGAATCAGGGTAGTGTTACAGAAAGAGATATGACACTAGGAGCACACACTGGTGTCTAGCGTCATTGTTAGGCGCATGCGCATTGCTATTTTTTCTTTTTCCATGCGCTTGAGATGTAATACGCTTATAAACGTGTAAGCGTTCCCAAATTATAGCGCAAAACTTACAGTAAATACAAATAGCCCTATAGCGACATTGTTTTAGGGCAGTGAATAATTAGTGCTTGCGCTACGTTTCAATTTGTTTTTCCACAATGTGTTTTAGGAGAATACTCTATTTTACACACTTGTGAGCCCAATGATAATTTATCCACTAAACATAGACCAACGTTGACGGGGAACTATTGGTTGTTAGACAAATATTGTACACCTAAAATATCTTGTCTCCGCGCATGCGCGGTTTTGCAGAAATAAGTGTTACGATATGCTCATGCGCAATGGAAAGCGCACTGCATAAGATACAGGCATGATAATAGACTTCCCATGGGACCTTGCAAAGGAGAGGGTGCATTTGCCAATTAAGACACTATTTAAGCTGATCCTACCTGCCCGTCCATTACCTCCCAATGCAGCTTGCAACCACAACGAGGTACTGACGGACAGGTAAGACGTTTTGGATGTTACTCCTTCTGGCTTACTACTGCGTTTTTCAAGACCTCTTTTTGGCAATTAATCTATGCCATATCATTTTGTAGCTTCATCATTTGGTAGCCTTCTTATGCAGCAAAAGGACTTTCATGGCTTTTATCTTAAACTGGGGGAACTTAACTGGTAGTGAGTAAGCCTAACATATTCATTAAAACATCAGAGATCCCAAGTAAGACTGTTTGAACTTTCTTATTTTGGGATGGACACACTAGAACATTATTAAAGTATTGTCAACCTAGAGTGATGGTCAGGTGTGACAGTAAGTATTGTTCCCACAGAGCTGCCTGCCAGGTCGAGGTGAGGCACATTATCCTACTACTGAGGGTAAGTGTGACAACATCATTTTTGATATAGATGGCTATTGACAACATAATGAACAGAAATATGTCAATAGTGTAGCACTGTAATTGATGTTGTGCAATCCACTTTGTTTCTCTCTCTTATGTTTACAGATAGTACCAGTAATACATGACATCACTACGCAGGACTACTGGTGTTGTATCTTTTTTCTTCTTCTTTTTTTACTATCAAATTGTATGATATTAGTAGCAGCATTAGTAAACATTCTTTTAGGTCCAGAAGAAAGCCACTGATACAGCGTACTGATCAAATAGGTTGACACATGTCAACTCGTTTATAGAGTACCTTTATATCCATACTACCCCTTTCGCTGCTTTTTTAACCCTGCCAGTGAGAGCATTCTAATAAATACAGTTTTGTGCATCTTCCTAGGCAGTTTCAATTCACCACTAGTTTACCTCTTTTTTTGTTGCGCTGCACCCTCACTACACCGTAATCTTCACATATGGGATTTTAGCATCCTAGCTCCTTGATTGAACATCTATAAAAACATCTATAAGCTCCTTCCTCACAGTGAGGAAGTTGTAGCTCCAAGTAGGATTAGGATTTCCTACTGGTAGGAGGAACCCATATGATGAAGCATATCACCCTTGGGTGAGTGAGGGTTCTAGTCCTAAAGGGATGATTTCCAAAATCTGACTAAACACAATCCCCACTCTGTTATCTGTTAACTATTCACTACTGTCAGGATAGCGCCGTGATATCCCATTGGGGATGATTGTTTGCGCTCTATAAAATACCATAAATGAAAGATGAAAAATTTCCCTTCTTTTGGTAGTACCCATTAAAATATTTTGTTTGTGAGAGTCCATACAAGGGATTGCACATCCAGTCTTATATGTTTCTTGTGCTAAATATCTAGACCCAAGGTGGCATAGTGTTACGGACTGTGGTGCATGCCTTGGTCACGTCCAGCCTGGAGTACTCTAACAGCCTGTACTTAGGTCTTCCAGCTTATTTGAGCTGCAGATTACAAATGGTTTAGAATGCAGCAACTAGATTGATTTTCAAGGTTCCTTTTTATCATTCCATCTCTCCCCACTTGCGAAATGTTCACTGGCTGCCCATCAGTAGAAGAATTTAATATAAGGCTCTCACCTCGACATAAAGTGCCACCATGGGTCATGGCCTGCAATACCTGAGATGCAGACTGCACAGCTACCAACACAACGAGCTCGAGATCCAACCACTTGAATCTCCTCTCTATTTCCTCTTTCATATGGCCAAGCTTGGTGGCAGAGCCGTCGTGGTCAGTACAGCGAAGCCCAGGAATGCTATGCTCTTGCATATCCGCAATACCACACCAGAATCAGCCTTTAAGTGTTGATTACCTGGCTATTCAGCCGCACCTAGCCCGTCTCATCTGCCAATTCGCTCTCTCAGCAGCCTTAGCGCCGGGACACCTCCATTGGAGGTAGCTTTGCGCTCAATAAATTCTCCAAATAAATAAATAAATAAGCCTGCAAAAACAATGTTAGAAAAATAGAGGGAGGCAGATAAAAAGTTGCGGGAAGACTACCCTAGGGCTGTCAGGTCTAACATGTGCCCCAGGCTGAAAGAGGGGAGACCTACCTAACCCCTTGAAAGTTCTCTTCACTAAGGTGGAAGAATCTGTTGAGACCATCATCATTGGCATGGTCTGTCTCCAGCTAAGGCTCAACCATAAAGGTCATTCCCTGTAGGGAAGTGGACCACCTCACCAGTTTGGGATTTTTGCTCCTCTCTGCATGAGCTATCTGAGGAGTCTGTGGACTGTCTGTACTAAGAAGTGAGTCCCAGACAAGTATGGTCTCCACTTCTTCAGTGCAGAAACTTCAGCAAAAACCTCTATTTTTAAGGTACTTCACCTCTATTCCAGTGGAAGTAACATCCTGCTAATGAAGACTACTGGTTGGCCTAGGCCCTCCTCATTCAGTTGAGCTAAGACTGATGCTATGCCATGCTTGAAGCATCAATGTGCATGATGAATTCCTTGGGGAAATCAGGGTTCAAATTTGGCATAAAGTGGCTTCACATTGCCTCCACCTACCAGGTGGTCCAAATGCACCACAGAACCCTGGCCCATTCAGTGCTTACTGGCCTTGATGGTCAGGCCTGCCTGTTGCGGGGACTGTTGCAGCTCGTGGAGGTGATGCAGGTTTTCCTCCCAACTGGAATTGTAGACAGCAATGTCATCTACTCAGGTGGCATGGAAAGATTCCTTACCAGCCAGGACCCTGTTAACCAGCTATTTGAAGGTAGAAGGTGTATTTTCCAATCCAAAAGGCATCACCCAAAATTGGAAGTGGCCCTCCGGTGTTGAAAGTAAGGACCTCTCTTTGGGCCTCTAAGTCTGAGTGATCTGCTAGTACCCTGATGTCAAATCAAAATTACTGAGGAACTTGGCAGTGCCCAGTCTATCATTGACCTCATCAGCCCTGTATAGTCTATGCAGGATCAGACTTTGGGTGTGGTGCCCAGTGGGGCAGCCATTGGTACCTACACCACAGGACTGGACCAGGCACTGTTAGAGTTCTCAATCAACTCTATGGCTAATCACTTTGGTGACTTACTTCTTAATGATGACTCTTTCCTTGTCCGGCAACCACTACATTTTGTTTTTCACAGGGGGCTGTCCTCAGCGTCAACATCATGGATGCACAGATGTGTGAGTCCAGGGGTGAGTGAGAACAGTAAGGAAAACTGTCCTGGTAGCTGGTAAAATTCCCTTTACTGCTCTGGGGTCAGGGTGCAGAGAGGTTGACACTCTCCACTGACCCATCATGTTCCTGTGCACAGAGGAGGTCAGGGAGAGTTTCACTCTCCTCATCCACTCCCTCATCTGTCACAAGGAACATGCTTACTTCAGACCTCTTAAAGTGAGGCTTGAATCTGTTTAAATGGACTACCCTTAAGAGGTTGCTAGGGCAGATCTACCAAGTAGGTGGTCTCATCTTTAGGCTCCTTGAATTTGTATGGGCCAGTACAGCAGCACTGAAGAGCTCTGGGGCCATATTATGTATGTGGCACATGTTCCTGGTTAGCGCTGGGTGCACCTTTTAAAAGGTGCAGCCATCACTAACCAGGAAAGTGTGCCACATTATTTTGAGTGTGCTGCCCCAGAGCAGTCACAAACTCATGCTGCCCTGAGGGGAGGTGAAAAACAGAGCAGCTGCTTTAAAATCGCTACATGTTTCACAGTGCCGCCGGCAATCTGCCACCACTTTGAAGGGGGATTAGAGATCCCCTTGCAGGTGAGTGCAGTGAGTGATGCCCCATGCGAATGACAGGAATGCCCTCTGATGATAGTGCTGATGCTGTATGTGGATCAGCATTATTGGCTTTACAGAAGGGGACGCACAACCCCTTCTATAATACCAAAGTGTCCTAGGGTGTGCAAAGCTAGCACAAACACCTGTTGCACCCCCAAGGCACTCCAGTAATACAGCCCCTGGTCTCAACTGGTTCCATGACCCACATTTTCTGGCCAGGCAGAAACTCATTCTGATCATATCAGAGTTTCATGACTTCTTGGCTGGCCTCTAGATTACTTTTTGCCTTTTTCCAGAAGCGGTGCATCTGGCTGGGGATGGCCACCATGTAGCTGAGCACATCCTGGGGGAGTTTCTTGTGAGCTTGCTCCCATCCGTTCCTGACAGGGTGTCCATAGAGGAGTTTGAAGGGGTAGAACCCTACTCCTTTCTGTCGCACCTCCCTGTAGACAAAGTAAAGGCATAGCAGGAGGATATCCCACTTGAGCCTCATGGGCTCAGGAATGTCATATTCATGCCCTTCAAAGTATTGACGGATCTCTCCACATGACCATTGGTTTCAGGGTGATAGGGTATTGAAAACATTTAAGCTGCACCACACTCATTCCATATGAACTTCATGTACTCAGACATGATGTTAGTGCCTCTGGCAGACACTACCTTCTTCAGGAACACAACATAGGTAAAGATCTGCATCACAGCTGTAGCCAGGTCAGGTTCAGTCACTGACCTTAGAGGGATGTTCTCTGGGTAGTGGGTGGTATGGTCCACCAAGGCCAGGACAAACCTGTTACCTAGGGCTGTCTTGGGGTCCAAGGGTCCAATGATGTTTTCTCCCATCCTTTCAAAGTGGGTGCCAGTGACGGGTAATAGGATCAGTGGAGCTTTTTGCTTTTTCCTTGATTTCCCATTGGCCTGACGGGTGGTACAGGATCAGTAGAATGTCTCTGAGGCTGTCTTCACTTGAGGCCAAAAAATATCCGATATACAAGCCTGGCAAAGGTCTTGTCTTGCCCCAAATGTCCTGCATGGGTATCTCCTCAGCCAAACCCAGTAGAAACTGGGGTGACACTGGGGGACCACCAGCACATAGGCTATCCCATCAACAGGAATCTTAGGCTCATTTTATAGGAGCTTTTTCACCCAGTAAACTAGGTAATCCCCAGAGGCTTCACCTGCTGCATGGGCTGAGGCCTGACACCTCAAGCCCTCAAGAGTGGGACACACTTTCTGCACTTGGCAGAATTCCTACCTGGTGTGCCCACCCTCAACCTGCCAGCTGGAAAGCTTAAGTATGTCACCTAGGGCGGCAATGTCTTCCTCAGTTGGCTCGGGTTCCTCCTCCTCAGGCACCTCATCAACCTCTACCCCAGGAACTTCAGGGACCAGTTTTCAGTGCCACTTGCCCTTCTCCTTTGTAACTTACTTGGCCATTGTTACAGGCTCCAGACATCCTTGACTCCCTTTCAGGGCAGCCATGGCTTGTGTGGTCATACAGATCAACTTAGGCATTCCAATCCTCTCCAAGTGAGAACTGAGCTCTACCTCCCTCTATGTAATGCGCTCCAGCTCCTTGCCCAGCAAACCATCAACGGGCATGGCAGGGCTCAAGGCAACTTTCAGAGAACCTGAGACCTCCTTCTTAAAGGGAAGCAGAGCCACTGGTAGATGGCTCTCATGATTGTCTGTAAATAGAAACAATTCCCAACAGGTATTATTTAAAAGACAATTTACACAATGTACGCAATTAGCATTACAAGAAAACACCAACAAGGAGTCACTAGAATTCTTTGAAAAAGGTATTATTCACCAATAGTAAAAAGGTTTTTTTTTCACAAGGTAATACAGTTAAACAGCACTGTACAGAAGGAATCATGTGACAACCCAGTGGCACTTGGTAGGTGGTGATATATACAGTAGGTGACTGTGAAGGTGCAAGTGCTAGAGTGAGCAGCGTGATCGGCGCATAGTGACAAATAATAAAACAATGATGGCTCCAAAATAAGATCAAGTTGTAGTCACTTAGAACAAGATTCAAAACAATTTAGCAGGAGCACCAAGCTTGATATGCGTCTTATGATTATGCTGTAAGGTCGACGGCGTTTCGATCCCTGTGAGTTGGGATCATCATCAGGACGGGGTTGTCGATGTAGACAGTGCTGTGGGGGGAAGAAAAGGGGGCAATTGAGGTGGGCGCAGGGGAAGGCTATAGGGGGTGACAGGGGAGTGTGACGCTGCCCGGGTAGAGACAGTGCAGGTGTGGCGCTACTTTGGACTGACAGCAGGCAAGAGGCAATTTCTTAAGTGACTAGAGACTTAACAGGAAAGCGAATATAGTGTCGCGTGGCTAGGTGGCGATCGCTGAGCAGGTGCGGTGGGGGATATGTGAGGGGGCGGGAGCGCGAGATACCGAAGGGAGCGGAAACATGCATCGTCAGCCAGGCGGGGTTCCCATGGGCTGGGCGTCCTGGTGATGGCTCAGGTACCAGGCAATGGGGAACTAGGGTTGGTTTTTAAAAAGGGTGACTAGTGACTTAACAGGAATGCGATTATGGTGTCGCGTGGCTAGGTGGCGGTCACTGAGCAAGTATGGTGGGGGAAGTGCGAGGGGGCAGAAGCGCGGGGTACCGAAACTTACAACGTCAGCCAGGCGGGATTCCCATGGGCTGGGCGTACTGGCGGTGGCTCAGGAGTAGATGGCTGCAAGGGAATAAATGAAGGGGGCAGAGAGAGGAAAGAATTACGTTAAGAGGCACAGGGTGGGGCGAGCCGTCTCAGTGCGGCCAGAGTACAAGTCGTAAGGTGAGAATACCTGATCGTGCAAGTGGTCGAGTCAGATCAGCGAAGGAGTTGTGGGGCACCTGCGGGGAGAGAAAGTAGCGAGAATGAGACACCGGCAATGGCGGGAAAGCAGCTCAGAACGGATCGAGGAGAGATCGCACAATCTCATGATTGTCAGCATCTACAACTTGGTGGAATGTTTTTGGTAGAACCTGCTCTGCAGACACCAGCTGACACTTGACAGTTGTCTTGCTGGCTCCTGTGTCTCGCAAAGCCTCCACCCATTGCCCATTATTTGTGACCAACTGCCTATAGTTTGAAGGCATTTGGGCTATTTGCATCCTTGACTTTGTATGGGCCAGTACAGCAGACCTGAAGAGCTCTGGGGCCATATTATGTATGTGGCACATGTTCCTGGTTAGCGCTGGGCGCACCTTTCAAAAGGTGCAGCCATCACTAACCAGGAAAGTGTGCCACATTATTTTGACTGTTTTGCCCCAGCGCAGTCACAAACTCATGCTGCCACATTCCTGGTTAGCGCTGGGCAGCCATCACAGAGAATCTAAGGCCACCTTTGTCTGTCTCCCAAAACTAGCTGGGGTTACCTCTTTCCCGAGCGCTATATTCGCCAACCCGTGTGTCTGCCCATTGTGGATGGCTGTGCCCTTTTGGGCATTTGGCGTTACCCGAGTTGTACCCTCATTTGTAGCAACCAGTAAATTGGTGTACAAAGCTCTCTGACTTATAATCAAATAACCCCTTTTTCTTAAGACCAGTACTTACTTATACCTAGTAGTGCCTTTGAAGTGTGGGAGACGTCAAAGAAAGTTTAAAGGTTCTTCCTTCCCACACTGGCTTCAGATTCACAAACGGGGGTATGCAGATTCACAAAAGGGGGGTATGCAGCCCTTTCTGTGTGGCTGTCTAGAGAGAATACGCAAAGCCCAGCTGTCACCCAACCCAGGCTGAACAGAGACAGGTAGCAGGCACCAAATGCCAACAGTGAATACATGTCAACATTTTAAAGTGTCCTTGGCCAAACTGTTATTCAAAATCCAGCTTCATCATGAGTTGTGATTTCATGTTGCGTGTCCAGTGATTCCAAACTTGAAAAGTCTCCCTCTTGAAAATTTGCAATTACCCTTTAAATATGTAATAAGGTAGTCCCAATGTTTTCCTTTGGGAGAGATAGACCTTGAAGGAGTGAGACTTAAATTGGGAATTCTTTCACTACCAAGACATGTAAAACTGGTGAACAGTCACAATATTTTAAAAAAAACATATCGACTGGACAGAAAATTGAGTTTTTAATATAGCATGGATAGAATATCGAATTGCAAAAATATAGTGGTGCAGAATTTTGAAATTCAGTTATGAATATGAAATATCGATTTTAATGAAATAAAAAGTTAGTAATATCGACAGTCATAATATAGTTGTTAAAAATATAGTGTTTTAAGTGTTGGTATATGTGTTTAAAGTATGTATTCTTCCTGTGATATATGTTTGAATTTTTTTGAAGTAATGAATTTGTATAATTTAATTCCCGTAGCTGGTTGTGGGTTTATAGTGGAATAGGGGGGAAAGTCATTTAATTATAGTAAAATAAATATTCATTTTTAGGAATTATTAATTATTATTCATTTAATTTTGCATTTTAATTCTGTAGCGGGATGTGGGTTTATAGGGGAATAGGGTGGGAAGTAATTTATTTGTAATAAGTAAATATTTATTTTCATTTATTGGTATTGATAATAATTTATTGGTGATTAATTATTAATTGGTAATATATTTTTATTAATTGATAATACATTTGTATTTATTGAATAATTGAGAATTATGTTAATTATATTAATTTATTATTCGGAGTGGGTTGTGTGTTTATAGAGGAATAGGGTGGGGAGTAATTTAATTGTAATTAAGTAATTATTGAAATTATTTTTGTGTATTGATACTTAATTTACTGTTAATTAATTATTATTATTTTTTATTACATATTACATTTTTGGTATTGGCAATTAATTGGTTGTTAATTAATTATTGATAGGTATTAATTTTTTTTAAATAATATTTATTGGTATTTATAATTAATTAATTATTAAATATGTTGTAATTGGTAATTAATTTTAATAACTTTTTTATTGGTATTGATAATTAATTTATTTTTATTTTAATATTAAATTATTACTTTCCCTACTGTTGCACTCACTGGAGTGGGAATAGTAATTTTTACCCCTACGCTATCAAATGCTTTCCCTACTGTTGCATTCTCTGGAGCAGGAATAGTAATTTTTACCCCTATGCTATCCAATGCTTTCCCTACTGTTGCACTCACTGGAGTGGGAATAGTCAATTTTAACCCAACGCTATCCAACGCTTTCCCTACTGTTGCACTCTCTGGAGTGGGAATAGTAATGTTTATCCTCTTGCTATCCAATGCTTTCCCTACTGTCACACTCACTGGAGTGGGAATAGTTATTTTTACCCTCCCGCTATCCAACACTTTCCCTACTGTTGCACTCACTGCAGTGGGAATAGTCATTTTTACCCTTCTGCTATCCAACGCTTTCCCTACTGTTGCACTCACTGGAGTGGGAATAGTAAATTTTACCCTCCCGCTATCCTACGCTAAAAATTGCGATTCCCTAACTGCATTTGCAAAATAGATAATCGCAAAAATTGTGATTACATATTAAGCAAATGTCTTTTGGGTTGATACATCCCAAAAGGCTTTTTACCGTTCTACGAATTGGCCCGTTTGCGAAAGGAAAAACCCTTGTTACATCTGGCCCTAAGTCACTTGCCAAAGTCCTAAAGTTGTCTGGGTAAACACAGAAGGTTTGTGACATTTATACAGTCTCTGCTAGTTTCAGTATTTGGTAGCACCACTATAGCTAATAGACACCTTCCTGCATTGGGTTGACAACTTACTTGACTGTAAAGCAATACAATATACACCTAGAAACTTTATTCGATCTCCTTTCTTCCATAACTGTAATGGTACTAAATTTGGATCTTCATTATGAATTATAATCAATACCATGGTAATCCAAATTTTAAATGAGATTTGTGTTAACGTTATCCAGTCATAGGTTCAGGGAGGCTTTGTGTAAGTAGTCATTGGATGCCTAATTTCCAGACTTATGTCTCATGTCCCATTTCAAGCAGCACATGTGGAAAGTTCGGAAATTGAGTATGATTGCTTTAGGTGCTGGTTTTAATGTTGGTGTAAGTGAAACTATAATCATGATCTTGCCTTTTGCTATGGGTCTTTCTTTCATGATGGTCATTTGAACTGCAGTGAGAACTTTTAGTATTAGAGTGAAATGCTCCTCTGCAGCTGAAAAATATGTGATTTGTATGCTTTTAGTATAGTTGATCCATCATTTTATATAACATATGTGAAGTGAGACTGTGTAGGAACTTTTTACCTAATTGTATTTATTGTCCCACATTTGTTTGTCACTTTCCTGAACTCCAGTTCCACAGTTCACCTACCTTGTTGAGCGTTAACCCTGTTCCCACAGAACAATGGCTTTGCCTATGGGCACAGGGATGCACAGATGTTCCCATCTATAAGGGGGATGGGAACAGTTGGCAGACCAGCCTTCACACTTCCTCTTTTGATTTGAATATGCCAAGTGCAGCTGAAATTATATACTCCCAATCATGCCTAATGCATTCTAAGACCTTGATGACCACACCTCAGCAGGAAGAGAATCTGTTTTAGACATGACAGATTGCAAAGTAGCTCTTCTGAATGGGGGAATAGTTAAGGGAAAGCCAGAGTTCCTACAGTTGGAAAACAAAATGTCACCCCTTTTGGATTTACAGCTTCTAGGAATTTTACAGTAGAACAAATATCTAAAGCCAAGTAAAGAGCAGCAAAAAGAAGTCGGCATGGGAGTGGGGTGTAAAAGTAGGCAAAATTAGGTGGGGCTATTGTAAAGAGTAAGATTTGCACCTCAGTTCTGCCTGCTCATGGTACTCCTACCTCAGCAGGAAGGAGAATCAGGTTTTGATAATGAAAGATTGATAGTTAACTCCTCTAAATAGTGAATAGTTAAGGAAAAGCCAGAGTATGTCCAGCTGGAAAACAAATTGTCACCCGTTTTGGATTCGTGGCTTCTAGGAATTTTACAGCAGAGCAAAAATCTAAAGCTACAAAAAGAAGTAGGCATAGGGAGAGAAAGTAGGCACAATTGGGTGTGGCTAGTGTAACGGGTAAGAGTTGCACCTCACTACCGACTGCTCATATTAAACAGTTTTATATATTTTGGATTTAGGACTTCTAAGAATTTTTACAGCAAATCAAAAAGCTAGAGCTGCAATAATAAGTAGGCATGGGATGAGAAAGTAGGCAAGATTGGGTGTGGCTTGTGTAGAAGGTAAGACCTCTCCCTCCCTACTACCTGCTCATATTACTCCTAGATCTGGAAAGCCCACACCTAAAGAAAGAATACAAGGCTCGAAGCAGACTAGGAAGATAGAAAAATAGGTGTGATTCACTTGGAACTAATTGCCATGCTGAACACTGGTTTAGTGTGACTTTACGTAAAGTTACCATTCTTCATGAACCCGTGGCTGGCTGCAGCTGGCAACCTTGCCCCACTGGGGGATTTTAACAACTAAAAAAGTGACTAATTCCAAAGGTAAAATATTTTGACCAGGGCAAGATGGCAAATCTTTCCGAGTCAACTTTGTCTGACTCTAAGCTTTTTGGCTCCAAAACCAAAACCTTCACTGAGAGACCGACAATGACTTCAAGAGACCCTAGCCAAAATGGAGCATTGGAACTTGTCCCACTGAAAGATTTGAGATCCCAAAAAATCACTTATGTTTTAATGCTGCTTTACTATTTCTAGGAGATTTTTGCTTTAAACCTGTAAACATTATTGTCGTTATTTTCTTTTATCACATTTTACAAATTTTTTTGTCCCTTTGTCCCTCCGATTTTTTTAACTGATTTTTAAGATTGGTTGAGAATGTTATTATGTCAACAGCTTGAATAAAAAATTGGTGGTTATCTTGAACTTACACACATTTCTCTTCATACTTTTCTGCTGCTTGATTATTAAGTTTATAAGGCTTCCTCCTTCCCCAATGAATAACCCACTTTCTGACAATACTGATATTCTTATTACCTAAAGCGAAGTTTCACTGGTTGGATATTGTTCCTGAACGTAACCATGTATTTGGATAGGTCCTTGTGAATGAAGACCTTTGTTTCAAATGCATAAGTAATGAAGTACTAAGAGGAAGGGGTCCCAGTGTAAACCAGAAGTAATATATACAAATCACAAACTGAAACTTCACAAAAACAATCAATGTATCCACACTGTTTTAATTTCCAATGGGATAGAGTATATTCAATATACAAAACAATTTATCATAGAATTTAGGACGGTTGCAAGGTGCCCAGAGGAAGGGAGGGGGAGGAGGTGATAGTCAGGTGAGGATGTGAGGATAGAAAGAATTTGTGACAATAAAAAATCAATCAGTTGTTGACATTATATTGATGAATTGAATGCAAAACAAAAATGACCATAGGTTCAAGCATTTAAATGGAATGGCATACTTCACTAAGTACAATTACTGTTACAATAGTGGCGTGAAGTTGGCACACGGAAGAGTGGTTGTCGACGTTTCGACCCTCTAATATACGCAGGGATAAGTTGTGACCTTGCAATGTGGTCTTCTTCAGGACCGAAAGGGTGGGGCAGGCAACCTAATGAATATGTGTAAAGGGAAACTAAATTATTCAAAGGTATATGAATCTCAACAAACTAAAATCAGGGTAGGCACACATTAGACATTTGGAAAATGGTAATTGTTCCACATGGATGGGCAGGTCGTGACCAGAGGGTACTGGCACACCTGTCCCATCTAGGACTGAGACAATGAGACAAATTCTCATGGTTTATAGGAATTGTAGACCGGAGCAATGGGGTCTAACACTTATGGTGACACGGATTCTATTTGTCTGACCATAGAATTGGGGTAATTAATAGATCAAAAGTACCTGCAGGGGAGGAATCACAAGGAGATACGTGATGACATCTCATAGGGTTCTTATCGATGATACGTGTCTGCAGAGGGAACACGTAACAATAGAGACATTTAGTTTGGAATTCCTATACAATATGACTTATAAAGAATTACCCCGACATACAGTGGGGCAAGCTTACCGACTGCCTCGGAATGATGGAGCAAATGAAGATGTCGGTAGAGCGATAGTACCTAAAAGTCAATAAACAAAGGGGGGTGCCCTTATCAATAGAAAGCAAGTGGGCCGTGTTCCCTCTGCAGACACGTATCATCGATAAGAACCCTATGAGATGTCATCACGTATCTCCTTGTGATTCCTCCCCTGCAGGTACTTTTGATCTATTAATTACCCCAATTCTATGGTCAGACAAATAGAATCCGTGTCACCATAAGTGTTAGACCCCATTGCTCCGGTCTACAATTCCTATAAACCAAGAGAATTTGTCTCATTGTCTCAGTCCTAGAAGGGACAGGTGTGCCAGTACCCTCTGGTCACGACCTGCCCATCCATGTGGAACAATTACCATTTTCCAAATGTCTAATGTGTGCCTACCCTGATTTTAGTTTGTTCAGATTCATATCCCTTTGAATAATTTAGTTTCCCTTTACACATCTTCATTAGGTTGCCTGCCCCACCCTTTTGGTCCTGAAGAAGACCTCATTGCAAGGGCACAACTTATCCCTGCGTATATTAGAGGGTCGAAACGTCGACAACCACTCTTCCGTGTGCCAACTTCACGCCACTATTGTAACAGTAATTGTACTTTGTGAAGTATGCCATTCCATTTAAATGCTTGAACCTGTGGTCATTTTTGTTTTGCATTCAATTCATCAATATAATGTCAACAACTGATTGATTTTTTATTGTCACAAATTCTTTCTATCCTCACATCCTCACCTGACTATCACCTCCTCCCCCTCCCTTCCTCTGGGCACCTTGCAACCGTCCTAAATTCTATGATAAATTGTTTTGTATATTGAATATACTCTATCCCATTGGAAATTAAAACAGTGTGGATACATTGATTGTGTTTGTGAAGTTTCAGTTTGTGATTTGTATATATTACTTCTGGTTCACACTGGGACCCCTTCCTCTTAGTACTAATAGAACCCAGGTCCCAGTAACTATGTCTGGGTAAACCCCCTCATATATACCCCTAAGTAATGAAGTGGCACGGGTGGCTTTCCAGATTGTTGTGACATGTTCACAATCTAAGACATTAAATATGAATGGACCAGACCAACTCTGCCCTTGTTTAAATGTATTTTTGACCCAATAGCAATGTCTATTTTAAATGGCTTAGTAAAAGTACATTTTAGAAGCTCTGAAATAATTTTTCATAGGAAGCCACAGTAATTATAACCTTCCACATTTTAGAGGTAAATACTGAGGTTGCACTGTTTGTTGAGATTCACAAATGTGAGCACTATGCGCAAATGAACTACATGTTTAATATCGGGGACCGTGTTCTTTTAGACTTTGCACTTGATTTCTTTTTACCTCCTCCTATTGTACCTTTTAAATAGCTTAAGTTTGTTTGTGAATTTGACTTTGGAATTTGCTCTGCTTTCAGCGCACATAAAGGTAAAAAGAGTGTTAACACCTTCCAATTAAGGGGCCGATTCCGATTCAGTAAAATCCCTTACAAATAGCCATACGGAGCACATTTTCTGAACTAATCGTACCCTTAAATGTCCCCGTACGTACGATGAAGTACGATTTGGACCCAAAGCAGATCTCCGTACGAATCGTACGAAAGACTATACGACTTAAAAATCCGTATGAATCGCATTTGGAACACGCAGTAGGCGATGTCCGTATGGATCGAAGCAACATTTTCCGACCCAGCAAGTACGATTCATCTCGTCAACACTCCGTACGACTCTTTTTCTACGGGAGTTCAAAACATCCGGAAAAGCAGATTTCGACTCAAACCGCATACGAAACGGATCCCTCCGGGTACGGTGCGAACACCCCATGATTGCAGAGGTACGGTGCGCACACCCCATGATTGCAGGGGATGGTGCGAACACCCCATGATTGCAGGGGTACTGTGCCTAGGGGTACGGTGCGTACACCCCATGATTGCAGAGGTACGGTGCGTGCACCGCATGATAGCAGGGGTACGGTGCGTATGTGATTGTGTGGCTCTCCGTACGAATCGCCCATACACGACGTTTTCCGTACGAATTGCGTACTCATTCCCTGGTCCGGATCGTACTTGTCGGGTCGTACAGCATGTTTACAATTCGTATGGTTCACTGTGAGGGTCCGTGTCGTATGATTTTCCCTTGCTTTTCGCACGGTTCTCAACGATTCGGGCGTATATTTTTCAAACGAATTGTACTACGTGATTCAGGCAGAATTGTACGAGTCGTACGGAAAGGGCTACAGATTCGATTTGGTCGTACGATTGGTTTACTGAATCAGAATCGGACCCTAAGTGTCATTGGTTGGTTTGAACTACCTGAATGGGAAATAATTAATGTTGTAAGGGGTCAAATATGACTGAGGTCAAAATGGTCAAGACAAACTGAAAGCTTCAGAATGTCCCTATTTCCATATATCCCTCATTTAAAGATAGGAAAAATATTTGTACCTAATGTATTCACCTTGCTAACATTCAAAATATAAAAGAATATAGATATTTATTTTTTCAATTTGGATCAGTCCCCTTATACATTTTATTTGGTATGATCATGTGATGTTGCATATACTTACAATTTAGAAGGAAAATATGGCTTTATTGGTGCTGTTGCACTAACATTAGGGCCTTCATAAAGTGTTGCTTAGAAGTTTCATAATATTCTAAATCCATTACCATTTGGTGAACGAAACTTATCTTTATTCCAATGCACCTTAATAAAAGCATAAACACACTCTTCAACATTGGTTTCATAGTAATCAAATCACAATTTCTAATTGCAGAAGTCTCTCCATAGCACAACACTGTGCCTGTAGCAAAAGGTCAAATTCCAAATCATCCTTGGTGTTTATCTGCAGCAACACTAACTTTCTAAGATGCTGTGCAGACCCTGGGCACAGAGTAATTTTTTACGGAAGCAGGCAAAAGAAATGACACGTTGGGATTGATTCCCTTGTTTCCTTTGATATTGACACAGCTTACCCACCTTTGTGTTCTCCACCACAGGAAAGTAGGGCCACTGGGACAGGTATGCTTTACTGGCAAGGTCAGGATCCCATATTTCTTGGGGGTGATCAAAAAACTAGCAACACTAGTTCAGAGATCATTCATGCAGTCCCAGCATCTTCAGCCTGTGCAGATATTTAGAAATTCCCCAGGGCAGCAATTAAGAATTTTCTCTGTTTTTGGTTCCAGTCAGCTCTGAGCTGGGAGTGGGTCAAGCATGGATATTTAACGGTAAGTAAACTACAATTTCAGTCACCCCACCTTTTTTTAATGCAGAATGATTCCGTTTCTGTTGCAAGGAGATGATCCAGGATGAAAGATGCTCCAGAGTCCCTTACTCCATAGAAAAGCAAAATGGTGCTGTTTAGTTCCCTTCTGCTCAACTTTGCCTCTCTATTACCCCTTTTCCCCAAAGCTAATCAAGCAAGCTAAATTGCTTTTGTTCGGTTCCAGTCAGATCTCTGCTGGTGGTGGGTCAAGCATGGCAGTTTAATGGTAAATCAACCCTGTATTGTTGAGGACCCCTAACAGAATTAAGCTAACATTTAAATAAAGTCTCAGTGGATACCAGCAGGAGACCTGTATGCTCTTGCCCAGAAAAATTTGCTGCTCTAATGTCTCTGGTGCAGCCTCCCGCAAAATCTTTTTTTACTGTGAGGTAAAGGGTCACTTAAAATGAATTCATGTTAGAGATTGGCAAACTACATTTTGCAGTAATAGCATAATTTTAGAATATTTTGCTAGGAATTTTGCACAGTTTCAGAACGAATGAGCACTTTTTAACACTGTCATTGTAAGTACCCTGTGGATCTCCTTAGCTGAACCATGAGGTGTTTGACAGTGAGTTGGTTGTTTTTATTCTGTGCTTTCTAGTTTCTAGATTCCTAAAGGAATTCAGGAACGTTATCTTGAGTTAAGATTGGTTAATCAGGTAGGTCCAGAAAAACATTATGGATATCTCATTTTCATTAGAATTGTGCAGTTAATAGGCTCTGTGAAGTGCCATCACTGCCTGGTTTTGGGCAATGGTCTCTTACATTACCATTTGGGAGACGTCTCCAAAATGAGACAAGAATGAAATTGCTTTACAGACTTCCAGATGGTGTGACTTATTTCCTCATTTATTTGTGAGTCAGAGCTCAATCTTTTTCATCTTTTCTTGGAAAAATGATACATGTTTGACAATTCTCCATTGGATTTTTATTAAGAGAGAATAGACCTGTATTAAGGTAATTCAACCCTCTCAAGCACTATGATCTATGTTATCTACCTCCTTTTTGGATATATTCTTCAAACTACAAGCTATCTTCGATTCCTAAAATTCATTAGATTATGTTGACTTCCTGGAAACTCAATACACCTCTCCTAATGGGGCTTCTCTATCAGAATCTATATTGAATAAAAACAGGCCCTTTTCTATAAAATGCACATGCAAAATAAAGAGAGGTTTAAGTTGAACATTATTGTGCACTCAGAGCTAGTGCATGTTGTTTAAGTAGGAACAATAACTTGCCAAATTGCACAGAACCCTACAACAGCATTTTGAATCTATTGAATATGCAGAAGAGCCAGTTTGGGAAGGTACAGAAAAAGCACGTTGCAGTAGTCAATGCAAGTCAGGAAGAGAGCAATTACAAATTTCCAATAACAGGGGAAGAACTTTCCAAAGCTGTCTAAGATGATAGTTCCTTGTGGAACTAATGTAGTTAATCTAATAGGCGAAAGAGAGCAAATGATTCATCGTATCCCCAAGATCTTCAACTACCTCTTTTGGAATTGGAGCAGAACCTAGGGCCACACGTGCAATCCCTACATTTTTCGAGTTCATAATTGTCACTTTATGTGACTTACATTTCGGAAATCACAAAATGATATGTACTACAGTGTGTTTGACACTGTTTGCGATTCCCAGTGGGTCGCCAATGGACCTGCCTCAACATTCATGAAGCAGGTCGCAATTTGCAACCCACTGGGAACGTCCAAATTCAGAAGGATGTTGGCATGGTGGGGTCAGCAGACCACCATGTCTGAGATTGCTTTTTCAATAAAGCAATTGTTTTTTAATGCTGCCCAATTTCCTTTAATGAAAACAGGGTGCATTCAAAAAACAAAAATGAAAAGTTCTCTGACCATTTTTTAAAAGTAGGCAGTGCTCTACATCAGGGTCCCTTGGGGACCCTCTCCCATTTGCAAATGGGCTACTGTAAAATTAAGTTAATAAATCCATAGAGCAGCTCAATGAAGTAAAATGTAAGTTTAATCAAGAGGATAAACTGTCCCATTAATCAGCAAGCAGAAGTCAGGTGCAACTCACTATTCACAGATCAGCAACATTCCATCACCATGGTGCTAATCACAGGGAAACATACAGGCAATGGGGAAATTCAGATTGAACATATAATAACATGGATTGAGCACCATATTACATACCTTCCTTCTATAACCCAAGCTATTTATTCATGACAAAGTCTTCGAATTTCATAGGCATGGTTCTGATCCTTCTCTCCTTAGGATAATTGGGTGTAAGAGAAGAAGCTCTACAAGTTCGAATGGAACTACTTTTAAAAAAAAAGTGTTCTTGATAACAACAACCCTATTGAGATTCCATATGCAAGAGTCCTCAGTCTTTATTGCATTGGTTAAAACTTTGACAACCTTGTGTGGTCTTTGAAATAACGCAGATGCTTTCCGTCCATGTGGCGCTTTTATTATTACCAAGTCACCAACATTCACTCTTTTGACTTTAACGGCTTTTCTGAGATCATAACTTTACTTGCGTGCTGCAATTTCTCCTTTTCTTTACATTTCCAAACTCCATCCTCAGACACATTCTCCTTCTTAGAAACAATATCTTTTACTCAGAAAGACGCCACAATGGTGCTGGGATGTCTTCCTTTAAGAAGATTAAAAGGGGTGCGCCCAGTAGTGGCATGAGGAGAGAACCTATAAACCTCAACTTTTCTGTTTGCTTCTGTTTTCCAATCTAACCCATTCTGTTTTGACATGGAAATTGTTTCTTTATGTACACGAACAAAGCGTTCCACCACACCATTCATTTCCGGATGATAACGTGATCATCTTTTGTGCTTTATAGAACATTTTTCCCAAAACTTTTCCGTTTCAACAGATACAAATTGTACACCATTGTCGGTTAATAAACAACCAGGTAAACCTTCCCATGCAAATATTTCTTACAAGAAAGAGATAACATGTTTGGAATCAATGAATTTAGTGAACTTGATTTCCGGCCACCTTGAGTACATGTGGATCAACACAAACACATATTTTTCACCCCGATCACCAGATACTGGACCTAATATGTCCAAAGCTAATTCCTGCCATGGACCATCTAGGCGCTCTCTGATAACCATGGGTTGGACTCTTGGCTTAATACATATTTCACTAGGAGTGCCAGGTATGCACTCCCTAATGGATCGTTCAACCTGATGATCAATGCCTGGCCACCAGTAATTGAGTCTCAACCTCTCTTTTGTTTTAGACATGCCCTGATGACCTTTGTGAGCTAACTCAATCAATTCTTCTCGAAGAGCAAAAGGAGGAATTAACTTTGACCCCATGAAGATAAGGCCATCAACTTCGGACAACTCTTTCCTGACATTCCAATATTTATCCACTTCACCATCAACTTTTTTATTCCATTCTTTTTTTGATCAAAGAGCACAACTCTCTAAAAACTTTGTCGTTATTGCACACCTCTCTCCACGTCTCTTCTTTTATTCCATCATGTTCAATGTTACACACCCATTTATTCATCTTGTCATCCACAACGATCGATGTAGCCTAGTCAGCACATACATGTCTTGACAGGGTATCTGCAAGGCAATTTCTAGCACCAGGTAAGTAGTCAATGACAAATCCTATGCTTGAAGAATCACAACACATTTGGATTTGCGGCTAGTTATAGAATCTATATCTTTTTTATTAAATACCGGGGTGCCGCTCGCAGCAGGACTTAAAGTGACTGTTTGTTTCCCGGTCCACGTCGGACTATCCCTGTGCTCTCTGCCGTTTTGGCTGCCTGGAGGCTTTGGTTTTGTGAAGGACCCTGATTGTTAGGACTCACAGTGGGAGCCCGGGACTGCGAGGACCAGCATACTTTGCATCATCCACAGCTGGTGCCTCTTCCCGGGCGAGCCCCGCCTTCCTTTGTGTACTTAACCAACGTTCTTACCGCGCATCGCAGGACGCACCCGGGATCTAGCTCGGGGCTAAGCCCGGGCAAAGGGCGGGCCATCTACGGCCGTCAAAGGACGTATAAGAACGGGCCAGGCCATCCCCCTAACCTGTTCTCCCTGAGGCTGGTGGCCGGTGGTGTGTATATTGTGCCTTGTACTATTTTAGATTTTTTGGATTTGTTAATAGGATTATTGTCCAGAGTTACCCCCAACTTACCCCCTACATGTCCTTACGTTCGGGTAAAGAGAGAACTGTGCAAGTATCGGCATCAAGTGGCATGGTTTCAGGGCCCCTTGATGCTTTTTTTAAAAGGGCTACCGGCATCCTGGAGAAGGAAATAGCATTCGCCGAGAAGCGTTTATCCCTGGACCTTGTTACTGGTAAACGATCCTCCCTAGGACATATTGGCTCAGTGGTATCCCCCGCTATTCAAGCGCCCATAATGAGCCAGGAGTTACATCAAGGCTCGACGTTAGTTGAATTAAGTCAGGAGGTTGATTGCTCATTATTAACTACAACTGATGGAGGTACGCCATCTAGCACGATTAATTCCAGTGGTGGCGAATGTTTGATGCCTTCGAGTCCCGAACCTAATACTCCAAATAAGGGTGGGTCTCGAGCTCCCAAGTGTGGAAAAAGGAAAAGGAGGGATGGGACTGGCAGAGGGGGTACATCCAAGATTCCCAAATTAAATCCTACATTTCAGCCCCCTCAGGTTTTAACTAGTCCCCTGCCAACCATAATGGTACCTTCTGAAATTGCTGGCCAATGTCTATCCTGTAGACATAAGGAGGATGGTCTTTTGGATAAGATGGAATTTTTAATCAAATCTCTCATGTTACCCTTAATGGAACGTGCTAGGTTAACGAACCAGAAACTGGACGAGTTGGAGAACCTAGTTACTGCCAATACCAGCATACTGAATAATTTATTAGCCACACCGAATAACCATACAGTCACTACCATTACTACTAAAGCAGTGGGGTCCGGTGTGTCTACTAACAATTCGGTTTCCCAAAGTAGTGTTCAGCCAACAAACAAACAGCAAGGTCGAAAACAGCTGGAGAAAGCCCCGGTGAGTAATAACCCGGTGGCTGCTATTAGAGGTGGACCCCCGAATGAGGGCTGTAGGCCCATTCCACAGCCCTCCTTAGGTATACAACCAAGGACTGGGCGGGTTAAGCAGTCTACCATACTAGGGAAAAAGGCCCCCAAACAGAGCCACCCTAGTATTGGCCTTCCTTCGGAGGCTACCCCTTATACTATCATTTTGACGGGTGTCTCATCTATTGGGGAGGACAAAATCGAATCATTCAGGGACCTGAAAAATAAAGTTGTTTTTTGGTTGAATAAAAATAGAACACTTCCCTCCTCATCTAATACTGAGATTTTAAGTGTTAGAAGAGTACATTGGGTGGGACCCAACCCAAAAGATCTAGAGGGTGATTGTGTCATCATCAATTTTAGGGACCCATGGGTTGTGGACTTCGTGCGAAGAGAACCGAGATTTGGCAGGATGGGTGATGTTAATCATTGGGCCTCCAGTACTTCTATCCTAAAAGGATCAATGATGAACATCCTTATCATTCGATTATTCCCAGCCATAGAAGATCTTTTGGCAGATTTCCTCATATATTGACCCCACATACTCATCCCTTTCCTCATCTGTATAATCGCTTTGAACCATTATCTGGTTTGGAGTGCATTGATTGACTCCCTTCTTTGGCTGGAGGGGACATCCAAACTGCAAACATTGCTAGTGATGAGGAAGGTCTCAGTATAGGTGAGGAACCTGGGGATGATTTTAGTAAGGGCCTTGAAATCGGGCACTTGGATAAGGCCTCTGAGGGACAGGAAGGGGGTTCCGAACTGGAAGGTTCTGCTAGGTGTACTATAGTTTGCGACCACCCAGTTATAATAGCACCGACAGAGGGTGGGGGGTCAGGACATAACTTGGGATCTACAATCGAATGTGATTTGCCCATTCAAGACCCTATGCTCAAACTGGCCTCATGGAACATCGCAGGGCTTAAGGGGAAATCAGAATCAGCTGACTGGGTAGATTTCATAGTTGAGTTTGATATCCTGATTTTTCAAGAGAGCTGGGCTATTGACCCGATTTTTCTAGCTGGTTATTTAAACTTTTTTAAACCAGCGATCCAGGGAAAGAAAGGGAGAGCATCGGGTGGATTAACTATATGGGTAAGACAGTCCATTAGTTATAGGTCAGTAGAAGTGATAGCCCAGAACCCCGATATTCTGGGAATTAAGCTGTGTAGGGATAACTATCAGGACATTTATATTATTAATATTTATGCATGCGGATTACCTGGAGGACGGAGTCCGGCAATAATTGATGAGTTAGACTCTTATTTGGAGTCAATTGGAAGGGATAAATTTATAATTGTTGCAGGGGACCTAAATAGCACTTTCGAACCATGGTCGTGTGAGGGTAGGGACGTTCGTGCTGAGGAAGACGCCGTATGGAATGTCCCAAGGTTGACATTGAATCCCATTAAGAAGGGTACGGAGGCAGCTTTGCATTGGTTGGGCCTGTGTATGGAGTGGGGACTAAGAGCCGCTAACGGCCACTCCATCTCCGATACAATTGGACAGTCAACTTTTGACAACGGAGTAAGCAATAGTAGAATTGATTACTTCTTAATCAAAATAGAGTATTGGTCATTCTTGGATGATATGACAATTCTTACACGGCCCAAGAGTGACCATAATCCGTTGATTTTAAGTTTGAAACTAAAGGATGGTCCTGGACAGGCGCTTATAGCCAAGAGTATCACAGCAGAGGCTATTAATGACAGACGCAGGGTGCGCTGGTGTAGGGTTTTGGAGGATCCAGATCTTTTAGACAGGATCTCCAATGTGGTTTCATCTACCTTGGGTATCGTTCAGGAATTGTCTCCTACTGACCCGGGGTCAATTGAGCAGTTTAGTGTGCATCATTATCTGCTCTTTGATAATCTGAAAACCTTACTAACCAAAGCTGGCAACAATGGGAAAGTTGTGACTCCACTATTGTGCCAGAAATGGTGAGTGGAGAAGTGTGGCTCACTGGTTAGAGGAGGCAGACCTGGAAGCAGAGGTCAGCCCGGGACCAGGGTTCAATTCACGGCTCGGCGGGGTCTTGAGTCCTAAAATGTCCATGGACTTGACAATTCTCGCTCCGGTGCCTACTCGATTCACGGGTTCACACTCTGCGACTCTGGGCAATAGCTTGCTTAATCTCCACAACGGCCCCTCGCGGCGGGATGCCTGGCTTTCACCTTGCGGATACTCTGCCGGGGTTATCTCACAGGGGAATACCAGGACGGGTTCCCTAAGCAAGCGCTTAGAAACTGCTTGATGATTTGCGCTATATAAATTCCTGTACATTTACACATTTACATTCACATAATAAAACTTGCCGGCAGGCGCATAGTTGTCTGATCAAAGCTATCAAATCTAGAGTTACTGCGGACATCAAATCGACCAGATTACAGTACAGGAAGGCCCAATGGGCGGCGAGGAGAGAATGGGACGATAACCATTGGCAGGACTTATACGAGGCTGTCCTCGAACCTAATTAAATTCTGGGAGGTGGTGAAATGGGGCAGGAATCCGGATATGCAAATTCCGGAAAATCATGTCTCAGCAGACACTTGGGTGGACTTTTATTCAACCCAGTTTAGAGGTCTTGAGCCAGCACCCCTAAGTGTCCTGGACAATCAGTTATCTTTATCCCCTTGAACATGACAATCCATAGTGTTTGATATTAATGACACGGTGACCGCAATGGGATCTGTACAGGCCGGTAAGGCTCCTGGCATGGACTGCGTCCCGGCCGATCTATTTAAATCTGACCCCCTAAACTGGGTGCCCTATATTACGATGCTCGCAAATGCCATTGCGAATGGGGCGAGGATTCCCGACTCTTGGAAAGGGGAAGAAATCCTTCCCATCTTTAAAAAAGGAGATCGCTCGGCCCCAGGAAACTATCGCCCTATTATCCTAATTGATGCACAACAGAAAATTCTAGCAAGGATGGTGCTAGCTAAAGTGCAGGGGTGGATGGATAATGAGAACATTCTTTCCCCGATAAAAGCAGGTTTCAGATCTTTTACTAGCACAATCGACCAAGTCTTCAGATTTATTCTGATATACTGGAATGTTGTGCTTTTGGGCGGAGGATCGATATATGCTGCATTCGTGGACCGTAAGTCCGCGTTCGATCTTGTTCCCAGGGCAAAGCTATGGGCTGCATTAGGCAATATGGGTATGCCCCTGAACTCTTAGAACTAGTGGCAAGATTACATGAGGGCAACTTCGCCAGGGTTAGGTGGGGCAGACAGGGCCAGGTTACGGAGCGATTCCCTGTTACACGTGGCGTACGCCAGAGTTGGTTTCTGGCCCCTACCTTGTTTTTATTGTTTATTAATCAAGTTGTACAGTTCTTTGCGGATATGCCGACTGATGCGCCTACCCTGGGTGGTTCAAAGTTCCCACGCTCATCTTTGCCGATGACACCTTAATTCTCTCGAAAACACAAAAGGGATTACAAACAGCGATTAATAGGTTTGAGGCTTTCTGCAAATTGAACGATTTGCAGGTAAATGTGAGCAAAACTAAATTTATGGTTCTAACCAAAAATAGGCCACAAAAGAGTCACGCTAGTATGAATGGTGTGGAATTAGAGCAGGTGGAGGTTATGACCTATCATGGTGTGGTCCTGGATTATAGGCTAGGTTGGAAACCCCAGCTCGAAGCACTTTGTTTGAAATTTGCTCGACTGACGGGGTGCCTAATCCAGGAACAAAGAAAGTCACAAACAAAAAGGGTATTGCCTGCACTAAAAATTTATGATGCCAAAATTAGATCTGCTATTCTGTATGGTGCTGACCTATGGGGCTTTACGGATCTGGCCCCTCTGGTTAGAATCCAAAATAAGTTTCTGCGTAATTTGGTAGGTCTCCCGCAATCGACCCCCACCAAACCGTTACTGCTTGACATGGGGTGTCAATCTATTAAAGAGTTAGCGCAGTTTCGGAAGGAAGCTTTGTGGAGACGAATTTGGTCAACGCCGGAATTAGCTCGCTTTGCTAATGAAATCTATGATGTAAGATCAATCATGGGATCAGGTAATATCCCTTGGTTTAGAGAGGTGAAGCTAATTCTGGAAAATATGGGACTTAGCTCACTGTGGGTAGCACCGGGGGAAAATACCTTTCCATCTAAAAAAGAATTTAAAATGTTGTACTGGGCAACTGTAAGACGCCATTTAGCTTTACAGTCTGAATCTGTTACTTTGACTGGAAAGTTCCTGGTTCACAAACTTGATCCCCATTTGGAGGATTATTGGGACGTTATTACAAGGAGTATGGACAGAAAGCTGTATCATCAGTTTAGAGTTGGGTCACTGCCAGTAAAATCTTTTACCAGTAAATGGCAAGGCCATTCAGCTGAGTTATGCCCCTGGTGTAGTGTCCACAAGGAGACTATTGACAATGTCTTTTTTGCTTGCCCTGCTTACTCCGCCCTCCAGAGCAAATGGCTAAAGCCCATTTGCAGGATGTTGAACACACGGGTGTGCGCTGAAGCACTTAGGGTTTTAAGATCTAACACCTCAGAGACTGTGATCATAGGCGTGGCGAAATTCCTGGGGTGGGCATGGATTATCAGAGCAAGATACGCACAAGTAATGTGATCAACTGTTGGTTTTAAATATTTTATATTGGTACGTCTTATCAACATAATTTAATCATGTTTTAATACATAGAATGTTTTAACTAGGAGGAATGAGAATTGTCAGCCTGTTTGTGTATAGTTTTTTTATTACTGTTTGCTATGATGATTGTCTTCTATGATGTAAATACTCGAAATAAAGACGTATGAAACTTGAAACCTATTAAATACCTCACATAAAGGTTTATGATCTGTCCGTACACTAAACTTTGTACCCCAAAGTAAGTTCTTTAATTTTTTTGTGGTACAATGTACAGCTAACACTTCTCTTTCTATTACAGAGTACCTGAGTTCTGCTCCTCTCAAGCTCCTAGACAGAAATAAAATCACATTCACTTCATCACCTTTCTCTCGCTGAAGTACCGCTCCAAGACCTTTCATGCTTGCATCTGTAATTAATATAGACTTCAACGAGGGATCAAAACTCCTCAATCTTGGGGTATCTTCCAAATGTCTTCTTAAATTGTTAAATTATTCTTCACATTGTGAAGACTATTCAAAATCAACTCCTTTGCATAGCAGAGTCCTCATATTTATACACTTCTCAGCAAATCCATGCACAAATTTACTGTAGTATTCGGCCATTCCCAGGAATTTCATTAACTCGTCCTTATTAGTCTGGGAAGCTAAATTATATATGGCTTCAATTAACTCCTATTTGGATTCAATACCTTTCTCTGAAATGTTATGTCCCAGGTAGTTAACTGAAGATTTTTCAAACTTGAATTTATCTAATCTGACATTAAGGTTGAACTGACTGAACCTCTCAAACACTTGCTTCACACTCAAATCATGTTTTTCATCATTACTTCCAAAGATCAAACCGTCATCTTGATAGATTTTCACACCAGGTTGATCTTTCAAAACCACCTTTGGAAAACCGATGCCGCCGATTCCAAGCCAGAAGGCAATCTAACAAATCTGAAAGTAAGGGAGTGATAAAGCCGGTGTAATCTTTGGAATCTTTATCTAACACAATCTGATGATATGCAGATTTGAGATCTATAGTAGAAAAAACTTTTGTGTCTTTGAGTAACATGAGCATTTTAGAAATTTTAGGAATTGGGTACCTATCAACAATCACTTGCTTATGCAAAGCCCTCAAATCTATGCACAGACACAAACTTCCATCGGATTTGCGTGCTGCAACTACTGCCGCCAACCATTGAGTCCCCTCAACATCTTCAATAATGCCATCAGCCTTCAACTTATCTAGTTGTTTTTTTCATTTCATCCTTTACTGAAATAGGTACACTGCAAACTTTACATGCAACAGGTACAGCCCCTGAAACTAATTTAATCTTGTGCGAATAACCTCAAAGACATCCCAGTTTGCTGCTGAATACACTCGGAAACGATGTCCTGAGGTTGGAGATGTGGTCCGTATTGTCATCAGAGGTATCAACTGAATTTACTTTGAAATGTTCTTTTATTTATTTATTTATTTATTTTTGTGTTTTATAGAGCGCGAACATGACCCGTGAGGGTATCAGAGCGCTTTACACGGTATACATTGTTGAGCAAACAAAAGATTAAGGTGCAGGGACAAACAGATCAAACGTTACACGGTATACATTGTTGAGCAAAAAGATTAAGGTGCAGGGACAAACAGATCCACATGAATGGTTGCGCTCATGTTATGTTATGTTATGTTATTGTTTTTTATTGTGCGCACAGCGACTCCAGCTAAGGAGCATCCTGGCGCATTTGACAAGGAAGAACATAAGAAAAAACATAACACAGCAGGAAAAAACAGACAGGCGGAAAGGACCACTCTAATTTAAAGGTACATCAAAGAGCTAAAGACTAAGAGGGGCAACTAAAACAGAAAAGCTTTCAATGCTCTTCGGAAAGCCATAAGATCCTCCAGCAGGCGAATTTCCACCGGAAGAGAGTTCCAAGCTGATGCCGCTTTTACACCAAAGGAACGTCCCCCCATACGGCAGAGCCTGTATCTAGGGACTACAGCCAAGGCCTGGCCCTGAGAGCGAAGGGTGCGAGTGGGAACATGGAAAGAGAGAAAGCAGGACAGAATTTCAGGGCCTATGCCTCTCAAAATCTTAAAGGTCAAACAAAGGACCTTGAAGAGGATACGCTTCCTCACTGGGAGCCAGTGCAGGGAGCGAAGGACACTCGCCACCGGGCAAAATCTAGGCAGGCCGACAATCGCCCTGGCCGCAGCATTTTGTACCCGTTGCAGTCGAGTAAGCTCGGCCTGATTAGCCCCAGCAAGAAGAGAGCTCGCGTAATCTAGGCGAGAGATAACAGTGGCCTGGATTACTAGCTGTCTGGTTGGGGCGTCAAAATACTTGAGGACAGGTCTTAAGCCTCTCAACAGACCAAAGCAACAAGCAGCTGTTTTTTTTGTATGCCCTACAAAGGTAAGACCAGCGTCTAACCAGACTCCCAGATTTTTCAACTCCAGCACCGGCGTCGGAGTAGGGCCCAGCTCTGGTGGCCACCATTGATCACCCCAAAGTTCCGCTCCCCTTCCGACAATCATGACCTCTGTTTTAGTGGCATTTAGCTGGAGACAGTTCCCCGTCAACCAGCTAGCCACCGCCTTCAGTCCATCCTGAAACCTGGGGGCATCTAATTCCGCATCCCCGCTGAGAGTAACCGCCAGCTGTGTGTCGTCGGCATATGAGACCAAAGTTAGGCCCCACTGCCTAGCGACATCAGCCAGCGGTCTCACGTACAGATTAAACAACGTGGGACTCAGCGAGGATCCCTGCGGAACCCCCATGGCCAGTGGCTGGAATTTGGACTTGAAGGGAGGGATGGCAACACAGAAGGAACGATTGCCGAGATAGGAGCGGAACCACTGCAAAGCCTGGCCGCCGACACCTATTTCCTCGAGCCGATGCAGGAGGATACTGTGAGAGACCGTATCAAAGGCGGCGCTGAGATCTAACAATATCAGCGCCGCCGTCTGACCAGCATCCAGCACCGCACGGAGATGTTCCACCATCACAAGAAGAGCGGTCTCCGTGCTGTGCCCAGCACGGAAGCCGTTTTGTGTGGGGTCAAGGACATTGGTTCGGGCAAGATATTCTGATAGGGCCAGATTGACATGGGCCTCTGTTATCTTCGCCGGCCAGGGCAGCAGCGAAATGGGACGATAGCTTTCGGGCTTAGACGGGTCCAAGGAAGGCTTCTTGATGATAGGGGACACCACCGCCTGCTTCCACTTAGTTGGAACCACCCCCGACTCCAAGGAGAGGTTGACCAGGGAACACACAACAGAGCGCCCCATAAAGGCCTGCTCTCTAAAAAGAGCCGGTCTTACTGGATCAGATGGAGAGCCAGATTTAACTCGCAGAGCAAGTTTGTCAAACCCCTCCGAGGAAAGAGGGGGGAAGGAGAGCAGGGTGGTATGATGTAACGTCCCATTAGAACTTCCCAGATTGATCCCTGTGCTAGGGAATGCCCGATAGATTGCTTGGACTTTTCCCAGAAAATACGAAGCAAGGGATTCACAGTGGGAGATGGAACTCACAACCACAGAGGAAGTTCGCTTCGCCACAAGATCCTTCACGGCCTTAAAGATGGTCTTCGATGGGTTTGAGCTATTGCGAATTTCTGCAGCATAGTTTGCCGCTCGAGCTCGGCAGATAGCCCGGTGGTAAATCTTGACGGAAAGAGCATACGCTCATTGTCATAGACAGAAACAAAAGCAAGGTTCCAAATGTATTCGTCGTGGGTAGCCTTTGATATGTGAGGCGGTAGTCTTAGATTAGTCCCATTCAATGGGGAGGTTTGGGCAGGCCTTAGGCGAAGAATTTACCCATGAGGAAGGTTTTCGTCTCAGTTTTGAAGCGTGCTAGAAGAGGGATTTTTCTGATGGAGGGTGGAAGAGAGTTCCAGATTCGTGGTGCTGCTCCGGTGAACGCCCTGTTATAAGTTCTTTTTTTTTTTGAAGGAGGCAGGTTGAAGCAGTATGTTTCCGGCAGACCTGGAGTTTCTGCTTCCTCCGGATATCACTAATTTCTGTGCCAGATAAGCAGGGGAGTTTGTGTAAAGCGCCTTGTGTACAGTGCAAGCCAATTTCAACTGGATTCTGGCCTCCAGGGGGAGCCAGTTCAGCGCTTTCATGTGTGGAGAGATGTTGTCAAACTTCCTGGTACCTGTGAGTAGTCTGGCAGCCGCGTTGAGGCAGGCTTTTAGAGGCGCTAAGGAGGTCTTAGGTAATCCTGTGAGGGTGGAACAGCCGTATTCCAGTCTGGAGATGACAAGTGCTTGAACTGCAGTTTTTAAGTCTGGTGCATCGATGAAAGATTTCAGCTTCCAGAGGTAGCTTAGGTGGAATCTGGCTGCTTTGGCCATCGAGTTAATGTGGTCTCTCATATTGAGGTTACTGTCGAGGATTATGCCCAGGGATTTGGCAGAGTCCACAATGGTCGGTGGGCAATTCAGGGCTGTGATGGCCTTAATCCACATCTGGATCTCCGGGTTGGTTTTAGATGGGGAGATTAGGAGAAATTCAGTTTTCTTTGCATTTAGTTTGAGTTGGTTATTGGCTAGCCAGTGGACAGTTAATTTCAGGGTCTCGTTCAGGGAGAGGATCTCATTGAGCGAGGAGATGTTGATGTATAATTGGGTGTCGTTCGCATACATATGGTAGGAGATGTTGGCGGAGCGGAGAACTTCGGTGAGTGGCTCAAGGTAAAGGTTGAAGAGGGTAGGGGAGAGGGTTGAACCTTGGGGGACTCCGACTGTGATCGGGGTTGGAGCTGATATATTGCCGTTGATGAGAAATCTCTGGGAACGATTGTGGAGGAAGGATCTGAACCATTCTAGTACCACGCCATCCAGGCCCATCCTGAGTTTGAGGCGTTCAAGTAGTTTTTCATGGTTGACCGTATCGAAGGCGGAGGATAGATCAAGAAGGATTAGAAGGCTGGTTTTGCCTTATTCTAGGGCTTGGAGGGCATCGTCCACGATGTGCAGCATAGCAGTTTCGGTGCTGTGTCCTGGTCTAAATCCAGATTGGAAGTCATCTAGTAGGTGGAAGTTGTTAATATGCTGGCTTAGTTGCTGTTGAACACACTTCTCTAATACTTTGGCTAGTAGCGGGATATTGGAGATAGGTCTAAAATTGTCAGGAGAGGCAGGGTCAAGTGAAGGTTTTTTTTAAGATGGGGAGAACTTGGCCTGCTTTCAAAGGGTCCAGGATCAAGCCCTGCTGGAGAGAGGCGTTGATAATTGCAGTCCAACAGGGGACGATGGATTGGGAGGCGGTGGTGAGGCAGTTGGAAGGAAGCGGATCATTGAAGTGATTGTTTGGTTTTAGGCTAGAGAGAATTTTTGAGATGGAGTCTTCATTATAGTATTTGAAGTCCGTCCAGCGGGCTTTATTTTTAGGGGAGGCCATAGAGGTAGGAGTGGAAGGGTGTGGCAGAGCAGGAGGGGGTTGGGCGCAGGTGGTAGTGCTAAGTTCAATTCCTAATGCCGTGATTTTATCAGCGAAGAAGGATGAGAATTCGTCTGCAGATATTAGCGATTTGGGGGATTCTTTCGTTGTTTTAGCCAGTTTGTTAGATTGAAATTTGACCAGTTCACAAAGCTTTTGGGGTCTGTTATTGGCATTACATAATTCTGATCTGAAGTACTCTTTTTTGCAGATGATGATGTGCTTGTTGTATGCATTTCTCGCCTGGCGCAGCAGTTTTAGATGCACTGCGGAGGGGTGTTGTCTCCAACTTCTTAAAAACTGACGGAGGGCACTCCTCTCCATGTTGAGGGAGCCAGTGAACCAAGGGTTTCTGTCCTTGATTTGAGTTCTTTTAAGTTTTAGAGGGACAAGGTCGTCTAGAATGTTCGAGATGGATGATGAGTAGTGCTCGTTGAGATCGCTAACCTTGGTTATGTGCAGGGGTGGGGGTAGGTCAGATCTGCATCGAGCCTCGAATTTTCCAAAGTCAAGGTTCTTAGTGTCTCTGGTCCATCGATTGGGAATCATCGGTTGAGACGACTTTGTCTTGCGAGTTCCGGGCAAAATGAAGGATATGGAGTGATGGTCAGACCAGTCGCAGGGGTCTATGGAGATAAGCTTGACAGCGGACTCCTTAGAGATGATCCAGTCAAGGATGGATGGATGGATGGATGGATTTTAGTAAGATTGGGAGATTACTATTTAGGTCTAACATGACACCAAGGTCTTCTTGGTGAAACCAACTCAATATGCTAGTGCCTTTCTGAGAAACATAGACCTTACCAGTAATGAATCTCCCTTTATATTCTATCAATCCTTCAAAGTAGCCTATAAGCTTAATGGGCACCCCACCATAAGCGAGAGGTTTGATATCTGCTTTAACAATTTTGACCTTGTCTTTTAAGCATTGCAAATAAAACTGGCTTAAAATAATGGAAATGTTTGCACCAGAATCAAACATCATACGAGTCCCTTTGCCTTCAACCAAAACTACATCAACGGGCCCCTTCTTGCTCCTACCAGAAACTTTTGAGACTATTTGTCCACAGTCAAAATCAGAGTCTAAATCATCTTCCGTGTACCCACCTTGGGGAACTAAATTTACCTTTGCCTCTGGATTAAACTTACATTTTACTTCATTTGATATTTGATATTTGATATTTGTGTGTATTTGTAAAGCGCGAGCGTTCGCTCCCAAGGGAGCATCTTGGCGCTGAGCAAGCTGCAGGGAATAAGATGAAGGCTAATATAATGAGCAGAGAGGGATTCAATGGGAGGGAATTAAATGGAAGCTAAAACAGAGGGGTCAGATTGTTGATAGACCCATGTCTTGAGAAGTTTCCTGAAACTGTTCTCGTTTTCGACAAGTCTAAGATTGACAGGCAGGTTGTTCCAGGCCTTAGCTGCCAGAACAGTAAAAGATTTCCCACCTTTGGTCTTGTATTTGTGCTTGGGGATAATTACAAGGTTAGTCCCAGAGGATCTCAAGCAGCGTGGGGGGTTATAGCCCTCGAAGCGGTTTGCAAAGTAGTGGGGACCTGTATTTCGGATGGTTTTAAAAACGGTTAGAAGCAATTTAAAAAGGATTCTTTTATGCAGCGGCAGCCAATGCAACAAATGAAGTGCTGCGGACGCAGAAGACCTCCTAGGGAGGTGAAGAACTAGCCTAGCTGCAGCATGTTGTATGCTCTGCAGCTTTCTGAGGGTGGATTTTTTTACTCCGGCCATAAGACCATTGCAGTAGTCGAGTCGGGAAAGGATGAGGGCTACTACGACTGACTTTCTAGCTGCTATTGGGAGAAAGTCGAAGAATTTCTTTAGAGATTTTATTTGTCCAAAGCAACGGCCGGCCGTGATCCTGACATGGTCATCAAAGGAGAGAGATGAGTCAAATTGTATGCCTAGGTTCCGGGCTGATGAGACTGAGCTGGGAGGGGCTTCTGAACCTAAGGGCCACCAGTGTTTTGGGCAAAAAGGCGACGGGTTTTTACCCAATGGGATAATTTCCGTCTTTGCGCTGTTGCATTTTAAGTGGTTGGTATTTAGCCATTTGAAAACATCAGAGAGACAGTTTTTAAACTGAAGGTTTGCGTCAGTGCAGTGTTTGTCGATGGTGACAACTAATTGAGTGTCGTCAGCGTAGGATGTGACAAGGATCCCATGTGACTCTATCACAGCTAAAAGGGGTGCCATGTAAATGTTAAAAAATAGAGGACTTAAAATGGACCCCTGGGGTACTCCAGATGAAATGGGTTTTTTGTCGGATAAGAAGGGGCCAAGGGACACGGTCTGGGACCTGTTGACTAAGAAAGATGAAATCCAGGCTAAAGCTGTGTCTGACACACCGATCTCTCGCATTCTGTTTATTAAGATGGCATGCGAGATGGTGTCGAACGCCGCTGTGAGGTCTAGTAGGATGAGGACAGCCTGCTTACCCTCATCCTGCAGAAATCTAATGGAATCAGTGAGTTCGATCAAGGCAGTTTCGGTGGAGTGCCCAGAGCGAAAACCCGATTGTTGAGGGTGCAGGATGTTGTGGGACTCTACAAATGTTTTAAGCTCCTCATGAACTAGATACTCCGTGATTTTGCCTAGGACAGGGAGTAGGGAGATGGGGCGCATGTTAGTCAAGTCTGTTGGTGATTTATTCTGCTTTTTCAGCAAGGGTTTTACGGTGGCCTTCTTCCAGTCATCAGGGACGAGTCCAGAATCAAGGGATTCGTTGATGATGGCATTGATGAGTGGATTAACTTCCTCTATCAGGTGATGCAAAATGATAGGGGGACAGGAGTCGGTGGGCGCTCCAGATTTACAGGCCTGAATTGCCTTACTGGTTTGTTGCATGGATACAGATTTAAAACGAGAAAGAGGAGGATAATTAACTATTACCTCTGGGGGCTTTGTCAGGGGGGGGGGAAGTCTTTTTGAATGTTGACAAATTTGTCGACAAAGAAGTCTGCGATTTGGTTGCATAAGTTACCTGAGGGAGGTATTTCAATGGTAAGAGCTTTGGGATGTGTGAAGGACTTGACTATAGTGAAGATGTTTTTTTGATTTTGATGGGCATCAGCTATAAGTTTGGAGAAATATTCCTTTTTTGCTGATTTTATATCTGCAAGGTATAGTTTCCTCTGTTGTGCGTAACCTGCTCTGGAGACTGTATCATATGTTTGCCTCCAGTGTCTTTCTAATTTCCGACATCGCAGGTGACTATCGGCTAAGGTCTGGGTGAACCAAGGGGCGTTTGTTTTTTTTTTCTTTGGACCTTTTCCCTGGTTGTTTTTGGGCTCGGTATTGGCCGAGACAATTTGGTTCATCCAGACGTGGAAATTGCAGGAATCAATTTCAACATTTCCAGAGATTATGGGGGGTAAGGGTAGTGGATTGGATTCCAGCTTTATGCGTTCAGTCACCTTCTTCCAGTTGACTGTGGATGGAGCCGGGGTAAAGCTAGTGCGAGGTAGGGTAGGAAGGGGTATTGTGATGTTAAACGGGATGAAATATTGGTCCGTCCAGATTTGAGGTAGTGGGGAGGACGTGGAGAGGGTTGTGAGGTTAGAACAAATACCATCATTGAGCTGCTCTATGGATTTATTGACTTAATTTTACACTGGCAACGAGGATGATCAACTTAACCCTGCATTTCCAGATGGAAGAAAACTTATCCCATCCTCGTCGCCAGTGTAAAATTAAGACAATAAATCCATAGAGCAGCTGAATGAAGTAAAATGTATGTTTAATCCAGAGGATAACATTTCCCATCCATCAGCAAGCAGAAGTCAAGTGCAACTCACTATTCACAGATCAGCAACATTCCATCACCATGGTGCTAATCAAAGGGAAACATACAGGCAATGGGGAAATATATATTGAACATATAATAACATGGATTGAGCACCATATTACATACTTCAAGTTGGTGGGAAACTTTGAATATTTTGGTACTGCATTCTGATTGCAAAACACTCATACATCCTCCTGCGGCTGGCTGTTAGGAAGGGAGACCCTTAACACGCCCCTTCCTAGTACAGACTCACAAACCCTGTTTTGCGATTCGGTAATAGGTTACCGACCCGCAAAATAAGTTTAGTACATGTTTAAAGGGCATTTAGAAGTTCCAAATAGCCTGTGTCTCTGTTTGGAACTGCTAAAACCGTATTTACTGGTGGCCCCTAGCCCCTAAATCCTTAGGCCACCACATAGTGTGCCAAATTACAGAGGCACTACCAAACAAGAACATCTCCTTTTTATCACCATTGAGCTTGACTCAATGATATTTCATCACATCTGCTACAGTCAGCATGCAACTGATTAAGCGCTCTAAGATCTAATAAAATCAGGGTGGCCGAACTACTAATATCTTACCTCATATGAATGTCATGCATGAATGCTAGTAAGGTAGCTCCAATTACATGTAGAGAATGCACACCAGCCTGATGACAGTGTAGAAGATTATTGAACTCAAAATATGCTGATAGGCAATAATAGAACACTTCTTCTGAGATTAGGTAGAGAAGGAGGGACATAGGTCGATAGTTGGCTAAGACGAGGATTAGTCATAGGCTTTCTTAAGGACTTCCTTCTATGCCTCGGGGACAGAGACAGTGATCAGCGAGGCATTGCACAGATGTAACAGGTGGGGAGCTACAACTTAGTTGGCCATAGGAAATATCGAGGTAGGAAAAGTATTGTCCAGGAAGGCCATTGAGTAAGCAGACTTCATCTTTTTCATGTTGGACAGAAGGAGGGCAGGGAGCAGTGGGAACAATTGATCAAAGAGTCAACATTTTAGAGATTTTTATATTCAAAGAACATAGGGATATATTTGAATATTTCGACAATACTGTTTATAGCAGGTGGGAGCAGCACATGTTTCACTAGGTTAAGTACTTCTTTGGGCTAATTGCCAGCTGACAGAATAGATATAGCGATACAAAAGGGGATGATGGACGGAGCGGTTGAACAAATCAAACACTCACCCCCAGTCAACTGATCTGGGTTTAATCCATCACCATTCTTTAGTTCACTCAGCCACCCCAGTTCAGACATGGCTATATGCAAATCAGTCTGACCCTGTGCCTTATGGGAACAGTCCAGCCCGAACTGCCAAGCCATGTCATCCCTGGACCGGAAACAAGCATCCTGGGTCCGGTTTCGGATTCATAATCCTCATCAGCCAGGCTATCTTGAATCCAGTGGCCAAGTGAACAAGGGACTCACGTCTGAGTATACCCTGCCACACTTAGGGCAAACAAAGCGATACAAAAGGGGATGATGGACGGACCGGTTGAACAAATCAAACACTCACCCCCAGTCAACTGATCTGGGTTTAATCCATCACCATTCTTTAGTTCACTCAGCCACCCCAGTTCAGACATGGCTATATGCAAATCAGTCTGACCCTGTGCCTTTTGGGAACAGTCCAGCCCGAACTGCCAAGCCATGTCTTCCCTGGACCGGAAACAAGCATCCTGGGACCGGTTTCGGATTCATAATCCTCCTCAGCCAGGCTATCTTGAATCCAGTGGCCAAGTGAACAAGGGACTCACGTCTGAGTATACCCTGCCACACTTAGGGCAAACAAAGCGATACAAAAGGGGATGATGGACGGAGCAGTTGAACAAATCAAACACTCACCCCCAGTCAACTGATCTGGGTTTAATCCATCACCATTCTTTAGTTCACTCAGCCACCCCAGTTCAGACATGGCTATATGCAAATCAGTCTGACCCTGTGCCTTATGGGAACAGTCCAGCCCGAACTGCCAAGCCATGTCTTCCCTGGACCGGAAACAAGCATTCTGGGACCGGTTTCGGATTCATAATCCTCATCAGCCAGGCTATCTTGAATCCAGTGGCCAATTGAACAAGGGACTCACGTCTGGCAGGGTATACTCAGACGTGAGTCCCTTGTTCACTTGGCCACTGGATTCAAGATAGCCTGGCTGATGAGGATTATGAATCCGAAACCGGTCCCAGGATGCTTGTTTCCGGTCCAGGGAAGACATGGCTTGGCAGTTCGGGCTGGACTGTTCCCATAAGGCACAGGGTCAGACTGATTTGCATATAGCCATGTCTGAACTGGGGTGGCTGAGTGAACTAAAGAATGGTGATGGATTTACCCAGACCAGTTGACTGGGGGTGAGTGTTTGATTTGTTCAAACGCTCCGTCCATCATCCCCTTTTGTATCGCTTTGTTCGCCCTAAGTGTGGCAGGGTATACTCAGACGTGAGTCTCTTGTTCACTTGGCCACTGGATTCAAGATAGCCTGGCTGATGAGGATTATGAATCCGAAACTGGTCCCAGGATGCTTGTTTCCGGTCCAGGGAAGACATGGCTTGGCAGTTCGGGCTGGACTGTTCCCATAAGGCACAGGGTCAGACTGATTTGCATATAGCCATGTCTGAACTGGGGTGGCTGAGTGAACTAAAGAATGGTGATGGATTAAACCCAGATCAGTTGACTGGGGGTGAGTGTTTGATTTGTTCAAACGCTCCGTCCATCATCCCCTTTTGTATCGCTTTGTTCGCCCTAAGTGTGGCAGGGTATACTCAGACGTGAGTCCCTTGTTCACTTGGCCACTGGATTCAAGATAGCCTGGCTGATGAGGATTATGAATCCGAAACCGGTCCCAGGATGCTTGTTTCCGGTCCAGGGAAGACATGGCTTGGCAGTTCGGGCTGGACTGTTCCCATAAGGCACAGGGTCAGACTGATTTGCATATAGCCATGTCTGAACTGGGGTGGCTGAGTGAACTAAAGAATGGTGATGGATTAAACCCAGATCATTTGACTGGGGGTGAGTGTTTGATTTGTTCAAACGCTCCGTCCATCATCCCCTTTTGTATCGCTTTGTTCGCCCTAAGTGTGGCAGGGTATACTCAGACGTGAGTCCCTTGTTCACTTGGCCACTGGATTCAAGATAGCCTGGCTGATGAGGATTATGAATCCGAAACCGGTCCCAGGATGCTTGTTTCCGGTCCAGGGAAGACATGGCTTGGCAGTTCGGGCTGGACTGTTCCCATAAGACACAGGGTCAGACTGATTTGCATATAGCCATGTCTGAACTGGGGTGGCTGAGTGAAGTAAAGAATGGTGATGGATTAAACCCAGATCAGTTGACTGGGGGTGAGTGTTTTATTTGTTCAAACGCTCCGTCCATCATCCCCTTTTGTACCGACAGAATAGATATGGCATCTTAGCAAATTTTAGCTGCTTTACAAAGAGCAGTATAACTCCGGATTTCTGCAGTGTACAGCTGCTTTGTTTCTAAACTAAACTCTAGTCTTCAGTGTTTCTGAAGTGCTTCACTGCTGTGATTGACAGCCATCAGCAGAGGAAAATACTTAGAGGAAGATGGAGATAGCCTTTCAATTGAACAATCTTCCTGGGTGCCATAGTGCCTATGCTAAAATCCATTTAAAAAAAATATATATATATTTTAACGGAGGGTACATCACATTCAGAAAATAAAAGAAATGGGAAGACACAGCAAAAAAGAAAATTCAGTCATGACAGACATTGAAATAAACAATAATACATTTAAATACAACCAGAGGACACCCAAATGCATTCTGATTAGCATCCTAATTCTTGAGGTTTTTCCATATTTGCCCAAATCTTTGCAGTGAGTGGATAGATCAAGTTTCAGCCAATGCACGTTCTCTTTCGTAAATATCATGCATAACCGCCAGCCACTCTAATAACGTAGGAGGATTAGGCTTAATCCACTCTCTCACAATACAAAGACGGGTAGTTACTAATACAATAGACAAAAGGCTCCTGATAGCGGGATTGTCGCACACCTTAAACCCCAGCACAATCTCTTTAGCAGTAAAAGACAGATCTAATCCCAAACGTTGACCAACATATTGCGTAACTTTCTCCAAAACATCTGATAACCTAGGACAGGTATAAAACATATGGAGAAAATCAGCTGCCCTTTGGCCACACTTAGGACAACAAGTTCTATCCCCACCCACTCGAGTAGATTCCTGCAGTAGTTGTTGCCATCTGCTAATTTTCTCCGGAGTATAATATAACATACAAATAGTACAAAATTATTGCAGCTTTAAGTTGATAGAATGTATAGAGTTATCTAGTGTATCCAGCGCTGACATAATTTCAGATATATCCGTAGCCGTATCAAGTGTCCAACTCCATTTATTAGCTAAGTGGCTAACATCATCTCTTCTCAGATAGCAAAACTGTAAGTACATTGAGCTACTTCTGGCTTTAAGCGAAAGATTTAAAATATGTGTAAGTAGTGAATGAGAATGTGGAAGTTGCAACAATTGCTGTTTAAAAAAATAATCTCTAAGTTGTAAATATTAAAAAAAAAATGATGTGGAAGATCAAAAGATTGTTGCAGACATCAACAAGTAGAAAATTCACAGTGATCATACAGCTGGCCCATTCTTTCAATTCTACATCTTACCCAACTGAAAGCTGTAGAGTCATGAATTATGGTCCATAAATTAAGATGTTCATGACTGATAAGATCCTCAAAATTAAGTGAAGAATAGTTAAGGATTTCATTCCATATGCGAACCATATCCCTAATGGTCCTGAAGCTCACTCTTTTATAATAATTGGGATCATTAACCCTGTACAAGAACATTCGTCTATCTGTGCAAAGCGGTAAAACTAGCCCAAAGTATGGCTGTTTATCGGTTAATAAGCTTTGTAGGCGCCCAGTGAATGCTGCCAAAAGTAAAGTTTGAAGTCAGGAAGTTTTATGCCTCCAAACATATAAGGAAATTTAAGTAAATGCAACACCCGAAGTGCCTGCTTATAGCTCCAAATAAAGCTACTAATTGTACCCTCTAATTTGTTTAAGAAATAGTTGGGGACCCGTATAGAGATAGCTCGAAATAGGTATGAAACTTAGGTAGAATTGTCATTTTAATGTTGTTGATCCTGTCTATGATAGTTATTGGAAGTTTATTCCAGCTCTTAAATTTCTTAATGATTGTAATAGCGTTTCCTAATTAATTCTACAAATTTGATCTATTTTGGCAGTAATCCGAACCCCCAGATACGTTACAACAGTACAAGCTACGGTTAGAGGTTTATAGATTCTAAATCATGCAGAACTTGTGTTTTGTGTACATTTAATTTATAACCTGAATAGCCGCCAAAAAGTGTCTGCTTCTTCCTGTACGATGCTCAACGCTGCTACTGGGTCAGATGTAAATATCGTAATATCATCCGCGTACGCAATGTCCTTAAGTTGATGCATGCCATGACTAAATGGGATAATATTAGTATTCGATTTAACGCTTGGATGAATGCCTCTATATGTAGAGCAAAGAGCAAGGTGGAGAGTGGCACCTCTTTCTTGTGCCGCGCTGCATCGGATTTGTAGCAGAATACAGATTTGCATATATGATTTCAGCCTGTGGCGTGATATATAGTGCCCAGATCCAGTTCATACATTGGCCTGGTAAGCCGTTATCAACCAATATCTTCCATAATGCATCCCATACCACCCGGTCAAATGCTTTTTCCACATCTAGAGAATTATCCCCATATTGCTAGATGTCTTGTTGGCAATATCAAAAGCAGTTATAGCTGTGTTAACGTGCACAATAGTATCCCTACCCGTTATAAATCCATGTTGTTGTTCGGATACAAGACCAGGCATATAAGACACCAAGCGATTAGCCAACACTTTGGCAAATATTTTAGCTTCCGCATTGATAAGAGAAATTGGGCGATAAGACGAACAGTCATCCACCACCTTCCCTTTCTTAAGTAAGAAGACAATGTTTGTCATGTGCCAAGACTTAGGAACTTCCCTATATCCCCAATCTAACCACCCCAAGCAGTGGAAGGATAGAGCTTTAGAATGTGTTATAGAATCCTATTGGTAAAGCGTCATCCCCAGCAGCCTTGCACGATGGCAGCAAAGCTATTGCAGGTATGATTTCTTCTTCAGCTATATCTTGTTGGAGATATTCAGCTGCCTCCGAGACAAGAGGATGGGGATCCCCAAGTTGTAAATATTCTTCCGCCAGAGTTACATAAACCTGACCTGGAAAAGTATACAGCTCAAGATAAAATTGAAAAAACTGTTCTAGGATTGAGTTAGTAGAGTTATGTAGCTGGGCATTCCTACCCCTAATTGAGTCAATCTGAGTTCTAACTTTTTTATCTGAGTTCTGGTAAGCCAATATCCTCTCGACCTGACCCCAATACTCATATTGATTCGACCAGTTTTTATTATAGGCAGTAGCAGCTTTCTCTTTAAACTTCAGAGTCAAAAGCGCCCTTGTGTTTATTAAAGAAGAATATATTGTCTCACTATTTAGCCCATTGAACATGATCTCCTCAGCATGCGCAAGTTCTAATTTTTTAAGGTATCACAGACTTTATTCAAATTCTTCTGAGCAGTCTTATTTAAATGATAGATATACTGCTGAGTAGAGCCTTGTATAAAAGCTTTCATTGTGTCCCATATAATAAAAGGAGAAGCAGTTTCCATATTAGATTGTAAAAATTCTGTAATAACCCCTTGAATATGTATGATATATTGTGGATCAGACAACAAGTACCTTGGAAATGAGAAAGGCTGGGTGGTCTTACTCTCGGTTGAGAGCTGGAAGCAAGTCAAAAGCGGAGGATGATCTGATGTTCCATGGGCAAATCTCTATTTGTGACGTTCCTACAAAATGATTGTTCACAAAGATTAGTTCTATTCTTGAGTAGTGTTGATGTGGCCCAGAGTAGTACTTTAAAACCTGGCAAAGTAGGATGCAGTGTGCACCATAAATCTGACAGCCCATGACGCCCAGCTAGTTCATGATTGACTTCTCATTCTCATTCTCGGGGAGGCAAACCGATTTGTTGAGTCAATAGCATAGTTCAATAGCCATTTCTCCCTGCCAGTCAAGCAGCTCCAACATTATTAAATAAAGTAGGGTCATCCTGATTTGGCCCATACACTGCGCAAAAACTATCTTTCTTTTGTAAATTTCAAGCTGTAATATGCTATTTGAACAGACCCCTATCCTTATATGCTAGGTGTGTTTCTACCAAAACTACCAAATGTGGTTTGTATATCTTGAGCTCTTCTCTAACCAACTGTCGCTTAGTGGATGAGTTTAACCCAGTAACATTCCAGCTAATGCATCTAATTATCCCTATCATAGCGCACAAAGTATTTCAGATTAACCCCTAGTTTTTGTCTACACTGGATGATACTCCTCAAAGAGTTTAGAAAGAATTTTAAAAAACATAAGACTTTCAAAACACATTCATATAAGAAATATACTTGCTAGGCTTACACATGTGGGTTTTGTAATTTGACTCCTTTCTCACTTTTAGTTTAATCTGTACCCAGTACTTGTTGGTGCGCCAACTGTCAATCGACTGATAGTCACCCCTTCCCCCTGAACCAAAAACGGTTCCCCACCCCGTGTCTTGGAAAAGGAATCACCTCCACCAACCTGCTGTCAGGACAGCGTAAAGAAGCAGTGCCCTCCTAGAGTCTCCCAACATTGATTAGTAAGACATTAATCGTATAACCCAATTAAAGAGGCAAAGAAATGTAGATAAAGACAGCACCCCAAATGTCACAGTTCAAAGACAGTACATCAAGGGTACAGCAAAGACTATTTAGTATTTTCAGATCGTATTACTATTTGGAGCTCTGTTGCAGTTTAGTAAGCGCCAATTTTGCCTTCTGGTCCGTGTAGTAAATCTACGAGCTACAATCCCTGATAACCTTCAATTGAGCAGGCTCTTGTAAGTAAACCAAGGTGCCAAGTGCTTTCCAAGAGTCGATAAGTTGCCTCATCCTCCACCTCTTATCCATCGTGATTTTTCATAGATCGGATCTTGCGATGCTAGTGAACAATTCAACTGAGACTGGCATAGTAGGTCGGGCTTTGATGGCGATAGCCTGGCGCAGTAGAAATGTACCTACATTAATATGTATTGGTTGTGGTCGGCGCAAATTAGACTGATCTCTTTGATTTAGAAAGGTTCGTGGCCTATGAGCTTGCTGTATTTGGGAGTCCCAATCAGGGAAGGCCTTCTGGAATATTTAAACGATGAATGCTCATGGATCCAACCCTTCTCTGCCTTCCTGGATCCTAAATATTTGCTAATTATTCCGGCGCTGCCGGTTCTCAAGGTCTTTCACCTTTCTCTGTAAAGCATTAAGTTGAATATCATGCTCCTGGAGTAACTTAGTAAAATGTGACACAGCATCCTCATTATCAGAGAACCTTTGCTGCAATGTAGTCAGTTCAGTTGTAAGTTCCGCCACTCTGCCAGTTACGGCCACCAATGATTGATGGATGAAAGCGTTGTCCGCCCTGATCTGTGTATAGTATTCCTGCACTTCATACCTTTGTGCTGATAATGCCTGCATGATTGAGGCTAATGAGGGTTCTTAGTTTGATACCTCTCCTGCTGTATTCGCAGCAGCTGAAACATTCAATGGCGCAGAAGCATCCTCTAAGAAGTGTGCTGAATCTGCGAGATCACCAGAGTGAGGACCCTTAACAGCGCTAACATTCTTTGATAGATAATCGGTTATAGAGTTAGAAGAGGGAGTAATTTGACCGCTGACAGCTGCTGGATTTTGCATCATCATGATAGCTTTGAAACAATTGCTTTAACTTCCACCTTTGAAGTCACCCACTTGCGTAGAGGACTGTCTTGGGTTTTTGCTTTTGCTTTGAAGCATGCTGAATCCATAGCATGGCCTTGATGTTGAAACAAGTTAATGCTTCTAATAGATTCAGTCGCTTTCTGACCAGTTCTTACTTGTTTGGGAGGTTTCAAATTGCGCCTTTTCTTTTTAACTGACTGAGAATCAGATTCGGTAACCCCCACAAACGAATGGCCAGATGAATCATCAATGTTTGTTAATGGAGGAGAAGAAGATATCACATCAACAGTAGCACCCTGGAATTCAACATATCCGCTATTCTGTTTGACAGTTCTCAGTGTAGATGATTCCAGTATTTCCGCTGGAGATTGTAGCAAATCTGTATCCCCTAGCAGGGTTGGTTCCAGTTCAGGATTTACCAAACCAGCTAACACCCCATTAGTGAGCTGCAAATGAATTTTGTCAATTTCCATAGAGCCAGAAGAAACATAATTTGTCTGTGCTGGTACGTGGTCTGCTAACCATATAAGTGTAGTAGTAAGTTTGGCATTGATTATATCATTTAATTGACCACTGTCAGTTAATTGCAAAGCAAGAGAGGCAGTTGAAGAGTCGGCATCGCTGCCCATTTCAATAGGCAACAAGTGAGTTTGTCTTACGCCAGTTACCTGTGGTGGAGGCGTCCAGAATCGGGCAGCGAATCTGCTATCAGGTTGTGGCTCAGCAGCTTTTTCCAAGACATTCACTAGATCTGCTACCAACTCTGCTCCCTTCCCAGTAAGGAGCGTTACCTCAGGTAAGCCCTCAGGTAAGCATGCAATCTCACGTTGTACCGCCTCCATGACCATCTCTGCCATGGCTGTTTCAGAAGCAGCAGCGAGCTGGTCTGTGGCTTTCCCAGAGCAGAGCAGTTTCATCACGAGTCTTCCTACTCACGGAGCCCCCTTCTTC